>NC_140769.1:287364262-287964262 GCF_044657685.1 Stegodyphus dumicola | reverse complement strand
GGGTCAAAATTCACGAATTTGACACATATCGGTTGCGAGAATTCCCTATAAGCGTTGCACCAAATTTCAAACCGCTCACACAGCAGTTCCCATTCAGACACATGAACAATCTCCCGCAAGCGTTTTCTCGTAGCTCAATTTTTGACCCCGGCGCGAGCGACCGAAACTTCGATGAGGTCACGGAAATGGTCACGGAAATGGGCCAAACTTTGACCCCCTATATCTCGGTCCCTAATTGTCCGATCAACTTGAAATTTGAAACGTGGCCTAACAGGGTTTCGGCCTTCCCCTCATGCTCGCCAATCGCGGATCACCATGGGGGTCCGCCCCTTTTCGCCGTTATGCTGAAACAAAAACTCGCGAATATCTCCGAAATGGTTCGATAGAATGTCGCAAATTTTGGTGTGAAAGGGCTCCCTATTTTTACCTACAAACCCTCCAAATTTGGTGGTCCTAGCTTCCATAGTTTTTTTTATTGCGAATTTTTGAATGTTTAAAAAATAGGCCAAAAATCGAACGGAAATTCCCTACAGAAACTCCATTCGCGAATTTTAAAAATCCGAGATAGCCAAAATGTTGCTGTCGAAGAGTACATGAATTTAAAAAAAAGTTTCTCTCTAGGCCCAATAGGACCCGACTTTCATAGGGTCAAAATTCACGAATTTGACACATTTCGGCCGCGAGAATTCCCTATAAGCGTTGCACCGAATTTCAAACCGCTCACACAACAGTTCCCATTCAGACACATGAACAATCTCCCGCAAGCGTTTTCTCGTAGCTCAATTTTTGACCCCGGAGCGAGCGACCGAAATTTCGATGGGGTCACGGAAATGGGCCAAATTTTGACCCCCCATCTCTCGGGCCCTGTTTGTCCGATCGACTTGAAATTTTAAACGTGGATTAACAGGGTTTCGGCCTTCCTCCCCATGCTCGCCAATCGCGGCTCACCATGGGGGGTCCGCCCCTTTTCGCCGTAATGCTAAAACAAAAACTCGCGAATATCTCCGAAACGGTTCGATAGAATGTCGCAAAATTTGGTGTGAAAGGGCTCCCTATTTTTACCTACAAACCCTCCAAATTTCGTGGTCCTAGCTTCCATAGTTTGTTTTTGGCGAATTTTTGAATGTTTAAAAAATAGGCCAAAAATCGAACGGAAATTCCCTACAGAAACTCCATTCGCGAATTTTAAAAATCCGAGATAACCAAAATGTGGCTCTCGAAGACTATATCAATTTAAAAAAAAGTTTCTCTCTAGGCCCAATAGGAACCGACTTTCATAGGGTAAAGTTCACGAATTTGACACGTTTCGGCCGCGACAATTCATTATAAGCGTAGCACCGAATTTCAAACCGCTCACACAGTACTTCCCATTCAGACACATGAACAATACCCCGCAAGCATTTTCTCGTAGCTCAATTTTTGACCCCGGCGCGAGCGACCGAAATTTCGATGGGGTCACGGAAATGGGCCAAACTTTGACCCCCTATATCTCGGTCTCTAATTGTCCGATCAACTTGAAATTTGAAACGTGGCCTAACAGGGTTTCGGCCTTCCCCCATGCTCGCCAATCGCGGATCGCCATGGGGGGGTCCGCCCCTTTTCGCCGTTATGCTAAAACAAAAACTCGCGAATATCTCCGAAACGGTTCGATAGAATGTCGCAAATTTTGGTGTGAAAGGGCTCCCTATTTTTACCTACAAACCCTCCAAATTTCGTGGTCCTAGCTTCCATAGTTTGTTTTTGGCGAATTTTTGAATGTTTAAAAAATAGGCCAAAAATCGAACGGAAATTCCCTACAGAAACTCCATTCGCGAATTTTAAAAATCCGAGATAGCCAAAATGTGGCTCTCGAAGAGTATATCAATTTAAAAAAAAGTTTCTCTCTAGGCCCAATAGGACCCGACTTTCATAGGGTCAAAGTTCACGAATTTGACACATTTCGGCCGCGACAATTCATTACAAGCGTAGCACCGCATTTCAAACCGCTCACACAGTTCTTCCCATTCAGACACATGAACAATACCCCGCAAGCATTTTCTCGTAGCTCAATTTTTGACCCCGGCGCAAGCGACCGAAATTTCGATGGGGTCACGGAAATGGGCCAAATTTTGACCCCCCATCTCTCGGGCCCTGTTTGTCCGATCGACTTGAAATTTTAAACGTGGATTAACAGGGTTTCGGCCTTCCTCCAAATGCTCGCCAATCGCGGCTCACCATGGGGGGTCCGCCCCTTTTCGCCGTAATGCTAAAACAAAAACTCGCGAATATCTCCGAAACGGTTCGATAGAATGTCGCAAAATTTGGTGTGAAAGGGCTCCCTATTTTTACCTACAAACCCTCCAAATTTCGTGGTCCTAGCTTCCATAGTTTTTTTTATGGCGAATTTTTGAATGTTTAAAAAATAGGCCAAAAATCGAACGGAAATTCCCTACAGAAACTCCATTCGCGAATTTGAAAATCCGAGATAGCCAAAATTTTGCTCTCGAAGAGTACATCAATTTAAAAAAAAAGTTTCTCTCTAGGACCAATAGGACCCGACTTTCATAGGGTCAAAATTCAAGAATTTGACACATTTCGGTTGCGAGAATTCCCTATAAGCGTTGCACCGAATTTCAAACCGCTCACACAGTACTTCCCATTCAGACACATGAACAATACCCCGCAAGCATTTTCTCGTAGCTCAATTTTTGACCTCGGCGCAAGCGACCGAAATTTCGATGGGGTCACGGAAATGGGCCAAATTTTGATAAGCCATATCTTGGGCCCTAATTGTCCGATTGACTTGAAATTTTAAACGTGGCCTAACAGGTTTTCCGCCTTCCTCCCCATGCTCGCCAATCGCGGCTCACCATGGGGGGTCCACCCCTTTTCGCCGTAATGCTAAAACAAAAACTCGCGAATATCTCCGAAACGGTTCGATAGAATGTCGCAAATTTTGGTGTGAAAGGGCTCCCTATTTTTACCTACAAACCCTCCAAATTTGGTGGTCCTAGCTTCCATAGTTTTTTTATGGCGAATTTTGGAATGTTTAAAAAATAGGCCAAAAATCGAAAGGAAATTCCCTACAGAAACTCCATTCGCGAATTTGAAAATCCGAGATAGCCAAAATGTTGCTCTCGAAGAGTACATCAATTTAAAAAAAAGTTTCTCTCTAGGCCCAATAGGACCGACTTTCATAGGGTCAAAATTCACGAATTTGACACATATCGGTTGCGAGAATTCCCTATAAGCGTTGCACCAAATTTCAAACCGCTCACACAGCAGTTCCCATTCAGACACATGAACAATCTCCCGCAAGCGTTTTCTCGTAGCTCAATTTTTGACCCCGGCGCGAGCGACCGAAATTTCGATGGGGTCACGGAAATGGTCACGGAAATGGGCCAAACTTTGACCCCCTATATCTCGGTCCCTAATTGTCCGATCAACTTGAAATTTGAAACGTGGCCTAACAGGGTTTCGGCCTTCCCCTCATGCTCGCCAATCGCGGATCACCATGGGGGTCCGCCCCTTTTCGCCGTTATGCTGAAACAAAAACTCGCGAATATCTCCGAAATGGTTCGATAGAATGTCGCAAATTTTGGTGTGAAAGGGCTCCCTATTTTTACCTACAAACCCTCCAAATTTGGTGGTCCTAGCTTCCATAGTTTTTTTTATTGCGAATTTTTGAATGTTTAAAAAATAGGCCAAAAATCGAACGGAAATTCCCTACAGAAACTCCATTCGCGAATTTTAAAAATCCGAGATAGCCAAAATGTTGCTGTCGAAGAGTACATGAATTTAAAAAAAAGTTTCTCTCTAGGCCCAATAGGACCCGACTTTCATAGGGTCAAAATTCACGAATTTGACACATTTCGGCCGCGAGAATTCCCTATAAGCGTTGCACCGAATTTCAAACCGCTCACACAACAGTTCCCATTCAGACACATGAACAATCTCCCGCAAGCGTTTTCTCGTAGCTCAATTTTTGACCCCGGCGCGAGCGACCGAAATTTCGATGGGGTCACGGAAATGGGCCAAATTTTGACCCCCCATCTCTCGGGCCCTGTTTGTCCGATCGACTTCAAATTTTAAACGTGGATTAACAGGGTTTCGGCCTTCCTCCCCATGCTCGCTAATCGCGGCTCACCATGGGGGGTCCGCCCCTTTTCGCCGTAATGCTAAAACAAAAACTCGCGAATATCTCCGAAACGGTTCGATAGAATGTCGCAAAATTTGGTGTGAAAGGGCTCCCTATTTTTACCTACAAACCCTCCAAATTTCGTGGTCCTAGCTTCCATAGTTTGTTTTTGGCGAATTTTTGAATGTTTAAAAAATAGGCCAAAAATCGAACGGAAATTCCCTACAGAAACTCCATTCGCGAATTTTAAAAATCCGAGATAGCCAAAATGTGGCTCTCGAAGAGTATATCAATTTAAAAAAAAGTTTCTCTCTAGGCCCAATAGGACCCGACTTTCATAGGGTCAAAGTTCACGAATTTGACACATTTCGGCCGCGACAATTCATTATAAGCGTAGCACCGCATTTCAAACCGCTCACACAGTTCTTCCCATTCAGACACATGAACAATACCCCGCAAGCATTTTCTCGTAGCTCAATTTTTGACCCCGGCGCAAGCGACCGAAATTTCGATGGGGTCACGGAAATGGGCCAAATTTTGACCCCCCATCTCTCGGGCCCTGTTTGTCCGATCGACTTGAAATTTTAAACGTGGATTAACAGGGTTTCGGCCTTCCTCCAAATGCTCGCCAATCGCGGCTCACCATGGGGGTCCGCCCCTTTTCGCCGTAATGCTAAAACAAAAACTCGCGAATATCTCCGAAACGGTTCGATAGAATGTCGCAAAATTTGGTGTGAAAGGGCTCCCTATTTTTACCTACAAACCCTCCAAATTTCGTGGTCCTAGCTTCCATAGTTTTTTTTATGGCGAATTTTTGAATGTTTAAAAAATAGGCCCAAAATCGAACGGAAATTCCCTACAGAAACTCCATTCGCGAATTTTAAAAATCCGAGATAGCCAAAATGTTGCTCTCGAAGAATACATGAATTTAAAAAAAAAAGTTTCTCTCTACGCCCAATAGGACCCGACTTTCATAGGGTCAAAATTCACGAATTTGACACATTTCGGTTGCGAGAATTCCCTATAAGCGTTGCACCGAATTTCAAACCGCTCACACAGCAGTTCCCATTCAGACACATGAACAATCTCCCGCAAGCGTTTTCTCGTAGCTCAATTTTTGACCCCGGCGCGAGCGACCGAAATTTCGATGGGGTCACGGAAATGGTCACGGAAATGGGCCAAACTTTGACCCCTTATATCTCGGTCCCTAATTGTCCGATCAACTTGAAATTTGAAACGTGGCCTAACAGGGTTTCGGCCTTCCCCCCATGCTCGCCAATCGCGGATCACCATGGGGGGTCCGCCCCTTTTCGCCGTTATGCTAAAACAAAAACTCGCGAATATCTCCGAAACGGTTCGATAGAATGTCGCAAATTTTGGTGTGAAAGGGCTCCCTATGTTTACCTAGAAACCCTCCAAATTTGGTGGTCCTAGCTTCCATAGTTTTTTTTATGGCGAATTTTTGAATGTTTAAAAAATAGGCCAAAAATCGAACGGAAATTCCCTACAGAAACTCCATTCGCGAATTTGAAAATCCGAGATAGCCAAAATGTTGCTCTCGAAGAGTACATCAATTTAAAAAAAAAGTTTCTCTCTAGGACCAATAGGACCCGACTTTCATAGGGTCAAAATTCACGAATTTGAGACATTTCGGTTGCGAGAATTCCCTATAAGCGTTGCACCAAATTTCAAACCGCTCACACAGCAGTTCCCATTCAGACACATGAACAATCTCCCGCAAGCGTTTTCTCGTAGCTCAATTTTTGACCCCGGCGCGAGCGACCGAAATTTCGATGGGGTCACGGAAATGGGCCAAACTTTGACCCCCTATATCTCGGTCCCTAATTGTCCGATCAACTTGAAATTTGAAACGTGGCCTAACAGGGTTTCGGCCTTCCCCTCATGCTCGCCAATCGCGGATCACCATGGGGGTCCGCCCCTTTTCGCCGTTATGCTGAAACAAAAACTCGCGATTATCTCCGAAATGGTTCGATAGAATGTCGCAAATTTTGGTGTGAAAGGGCTCCCTATTTTTACCTACAAACCCTCCAAATTTGGTGGTCCTAGCTTCCATAGTTTTTTTTATTGCGAATTTTTGAATGTTTAAAAAATAGGCCAAAAATCGAACGGAAATTCCCTACAGAAACTCCATTCGCGAATTTTAAAAATCCGAGATAGCCAAAATGTTGCTGTCGAAGAGTACATGAATTTAAAAAAAAGTTTCTCTCTAGGCCCAATAGGACCCGACTTTCATAGGGTCAAAATTCACGAATTTGACACATTTCGGCCGCGAGAATTCCCTATAAGCGTTGCACCGAATTTCAAACCGCTCACACAACAGTTCCCATTCAGACACATGAACAATCTCCCGCAAGCGTTTTCTCGTAGCTCAATTTTTGACCCCTGCGCGAGCGACCGAAATTTCGATGGGGTCACGGAAATGGGCCAAATTTTGACCCCCCATCTCTCGGGCCCTGTTTGTCCGATCGACTTGAAATTTCAAACGTGGATTAACAGGGTTTCGGCCTTCCTCCCCATGCTCGCCAATCGCGGCTCACCATGGGGGGTCCGCCCCTTTTCGCCGTAATGCTAAAACAAAAACTCGCGAATATCTCCGAAACGGTTCGATAGAATGTCGCAAAATTTGGTGTGAAAGGGCTCCCTATTT
This sequence comes from Stegodyphus dumicola, assembly GCF_044657685.1. NCBI lineage: Eukaryota > Metazoa > Arthropoda > Arachnida > Araneae > Eresidae > Stegodyphus > Stegodyphus dumicola. The sequence goes on along the minus strand of NC_140769.1, from coordinate 287,957,477 downwards.
TTACCTACAAACCCTCCAAATTTCGTGGTCCTAGCTTCCATAGTTTGTTTTTGGCGAATTTTTGAATGTTTAAAAAATAGGCCAAAAATCGAACGGAAATTCCCTACAGAAACTCCATTCGCGAATTTTAAAAATCCGAGATAACCAAAATGTGGCTCTCGAAGACTATATCAATTTAAAAAAAAAGTTTCTCTCTAGGCCCAATAGGAACCGACTTTCATAGGGTAAAGTTCACGAATTTGACACGTTTCGGCCGCGACAATTCATTATAAGCGTAGCACCGAATTTCAAACCGCTCACACAGTACTTCCCATTCAGACACATGAACAATACCCCGCAAGCATTTTCTCGTAGCTCAATTTTTGACCCCGGCGCGAGCGACCGAAATTTCGATGGGGTCACGGAAATGGGCCAAACTTTGACCCCCTATATCTCGGTCTCTAATTGTCCGATCAACTTGAAATTTGAAACGTGGCCTAACAGGGTTTCGGCCTACCCCCATGCTCGCCAATCGCGGATCGCCATGGGGGGTCCGCCCCTTTTCGCCGTTATGCTAAAACAAAAACTCGCGAATATCTCCGAAACGGTTCGATAGAATGTCGCAAATTTTGGTGTGAAAGGGCTCCCTATTTTTACCTACAAACCCTCCAAATTTCGTGGTCCTAGCTTCCATAGTTTGTTTTTGGCGAATTTTTGAATGTTTAAAAAATAGGCCAAAAATCGAACGGAAATTCCCTACAGAAACTCCATTCGCGAATTTTAAAAATCCGAGATAGCCAAAATGTGGCTCTCGAAGAGTATATCAATTTAAAAAAAAGTTTCTCTCTAGGCCCAATAGGACCCGACTTTCATAGGGTCAAAGTTCACGAATTTGACACATTTCGGCCGCGACAATTCATTATAAGCGTAGCACCGCATTTCAAACCGCTCACACAGTTCTTCCCATTCAGACACATGAACAATACCCCGCAAGCATTTTCTCGTAGCTCAATTTTTGACCCCGGCGCAAGCGACCGAAATTTCGATGGGGTCACGGAAATGGGCCAAATTTTGACCCCCCATCTCTCGGGCCCTGTTTGTCCGATCGACTTAAAATTTTAAACGTGGATTAACAGGGTTTCGGCCTTCCTCCAAATGCTCGCCAATCGCGGCTCACCATGGGGGGTCCGCCCCTTTTCGCCGTAATGCTAAAACAAAAACTCGCGAATATCTCCGAAACGGTTCGATAGAATGTCGCAAAATTTGGTGTGAAAGGGCTCCCTATTTTTACCTACAAACCCTCCAAATTTCGTGGTCCTAGCTTCCATAGTTTTTTTTATGGCGAATTTTTGAATGTTTAAAAAATAGGCCCAAAATCGAACGGAAATTCCCTACAGAAACTCCATTCGCGAATTTTAAAAATCCGAGATAGCCAAAATGTTGCTCTCGAAGAATACATGAATTTAAAAAAAAAAGTTTCTCTCTACGCCCAATAGGACCCAACTTTCATAGGGTCAAAATTCACGAATTTGACACATTTCGGTTGCGAGAATTCCCTATAAGCGTTGCACCGAATTTCAAACCGCTCACACAGCAGTTCCCATTCAGACACATGAACAATCTCCCGCAAGCGTTTTCTCGTAGCTCAATTTTTGACCCCGGCGCGAGCGACCGAAATTTCGATGGGGTCACGGAAATGGTCACGGAAATGGGCCAAACTTTGACCCCTTATATCTCGGTCCCTAATTGTCCGATCAACTTGAAATTTGAAACGTGGCCTAACAGGGTTTCGGCCTTCCCCCCATGCTCGCCAATCGCGGATCACCATGGGGGGTCCGCCCCTTTTCGCCGTTATGCTAAAACAAAAACTCGCGAATATCTCCGAAACGGTTCGATAGAATGTCGCAAATTTTGGTGTGAAAGGGCTCCCTATGTTTACCTAGAAACCCTCCAAATTTGGTGGTCCTAGCTTCCATAGTTTTTTTTATGGCGAATTTTTGAATGTTTAAAAAATAGGCCAAAAATCGAACGGAAATTCCCTACAGAAACTCCATTCGCGAATTTGAAAATCCGAGATAGCCAAAATGTTGCTCTCGAAGAGTACATCAATTTAAAAAAAAAGTTTCTCTCTAGGACCAATAGGACCCGACTTTCATAGGGTCAAAATTCACGAATTTGAGACATTTCGGTTGCGAGAATTCCCTATAAGCGTTGCACCAAATTTCAAACCGCTCACACAGCAGTTCCCATTCAGACACATGAACAATCTCCCGCAAGCGTTTTCTCGTAGCTCAATTTTTGACCCCGGCGCGAGCGACCGAAATTTCGATGGGGTCACGGAAATGGTCACGGAAATGGGCCAAACATTGACCCCCTATATCTCGGTCCCTAATTGTCCGATCAACTTGAAATTTGAAACGTGGCCTAACAGGGTTTCGGCCTTCCCCTCATGCTCGCCAATCGCGGATCACCATGGGGGTCCGCCCCTTTTCGCCGTTATGCTGAAACAAAAACTCGCGAATATCTCCGAAATGGTTCGATAGAATGTCGCAAATTTTGGTGTGAAAGGGCTCCCTATTTTTACCTACAAACCCTCCAAATTTGGTGGTCCTAGCTTCCATAGTTTTTTTTAATGCGAATTTTTGAATGTTTAAAAAATAGGCCAAAAATCGAACGGAAATTCCCTACAGAAACTCCATTCGCGAATTTTAAAAATCCGAGATAGCCAAAATGTTGCTGTCGAAGAGTACATGAATTTAAAAAAAAGTTTCTCTCTAGGCCCAATAGGACCCGACTTTCATAGGGTCAAAATTCACGAATTTGACACATTTCGGCCGCGAGAATTCCCTATAAGCGTTGCACCGAATTTCAAACCGCTCACACAACAGTTCCCATTCAGACACATGAACAATCTCCCGCAAGCGTTTTCTCGTAGCTCAATTTTTGACCCCGGCGCGAGCGACCGAAATTTCGATGGGGTCACGGAAATGGGCCAAATTTTGACCCCCCATCTCTCGGGCCCTGTTTGTCCGATCGACTTGAAATTTTAAACGTGGATTAACAGGGTTTCGGCCTTCCTCCCCATGCTCGCCAATCGCGGCTCACCATGGGGGGTCCGCCCGTTTTCGCCGTAATGCTAAAACAAAAACTCGCGAATATCTCCGAAACGGTTCGATAGAATGTCGCAAAATTTGGTGTGAAAGGGCTCCCTATTTTTACCTACAAACCCTCCAAATTTCGTGGTCCTAGCTTCCATAGTTTGTTTTTGGCGAATTTTTGAATGTTTAAAAAATAGGCCAAAAATCGAACGGAAATTCCCTACAGAAACTCCATTCGCGAATTTTAAAAATCCGAGATAACCAAAATGTGGCTCTCGAAGACTATATCAATTTAAAAAAAAAGTTTCTCTCTAGGCCCAATAGGAACGGACTTTCATAGGGTAAAGTTCACGAATTTGACACGTTTCGGCCGCGACAATTCATTATAAGCGTAGCACCGAATTTCAAACCGCTCACACAGTACTTCCCATTCAGACACATGAACAATACCCCGCAAGCATTTTCTCGTAGCTCAATTTTTGACCCCGGCGCGAGCGACCGAAATTTCGATGGGGTCACGGAAATGGGCCAAACTTTGACCCCCTATATCTCGGTCTCTAATTGTCCGATCAACTTGAAATTTGAAACGTGGCCTAACAGGGTTTCGGCCTTCCCCCATGCTCGCCAATCGCGGATCGCCATGGGGGGGTCCGCCCCTTTTCGCCGTTATGCTAAAACAAAAACTCGCGAATATCTCCGAAACGGTTCGATAGAATGTCGCAAATTTTGGTGTGAAAGGGCTCCCTATTTTTACCTACAAACCCTCCAAATTTCGTGGTCCTAGCTTCCATAGTTTGTTTTTGGCGAATTTTTGAATGTTTAAAAAATAGGCCAAAAATCGAACGGAAATTCCCTACAGAAACTCCATTCGCGAATTTTAAAAATCCGAGATAGCCAAAATGTGGCTCTCGAAGAGTATATCAATTTAAAAAAAAAGTTTCTCTCTAGGCCCAATAGGACCCGACTTTCATAGGGTCAAAGTTCACGAATTTGACACATTTCGGCCGCGACAATTCATTATAAGCGTAGCACGGCATTTCAAACCGCTCACACAGTTCTTCCCATTCAGACACATGAACAATACCCTGCAAGCTTTTTCTCGTAGCTCAATTTTTGACCCCGGCGCAAGCGACCGAAATTTCGATGGGGTCACGGAAATGGGCCAAATTTTGACCCCCCATCTCTCGGGCCCTGTTTGTCCGATCGACTTGAAATTTTAAACGTGGATTAACAGGGTTTCGGCCTTCCTCCAAATGCTCGCCAATCGCGGCTCACCATGGGGGTCCGCCCCTTTTCACCGTAATGCTAAAACAAAAACTCGCGAATATCTCCGAAACGGTTCGATAGAATGTCGCAAAATTTGGTGTGAAAGGGCTCCCTATTTTTACCTACAAACCCTCCAAATTTCGTGGTCCTAGCTTCCATAGTTTTTTTTATGGCGAATTTTTGAATGTTTAAAAAATAGGCCCAAAATCGAACGGAAATTCCCTACAGAAACTCCATTCGCGAATTTTAAAAATCCGAGATAGCCAAAATGTTGCTCTCGAAGAATACATGAATTTAAAAAAAAAAGTTTCTCTCTACGCCCAATAGGACCCGACTTTCATAGGGTCAAAATTCACGAATTTGACACATTTCGGTTGCAAGAATTCCCTATAAGCGTTGCACCAAATTTCAAACCGCTCACACAGCAGTTCCCATTCAGACACATGAACAATCTCCCGCAAGCGTTTTCTCGTAGCTCAATTTTTGACCCCGGCGCGAGCGACCGAAATTTCGATGGGGTCACGGAAATGGTCACGGAAATGGGCCAAACTTTGACCCCCTATATCTCGGTCCCTAATTGTCCGATCAACTTGAAATTTGAAACGTGCCCTAACAGGGTTTCGGCCTTCCCCTCATGCTTGCCAATCGCGGATCACCATGGGGGTCCGCCCCTTTTCGCCGTTATGCTAAAACAAAAACTCGCGAATATCTCCGAAATGGTTTGATAGAATGTCGCAAATTTTGGTGTGAAAGGGCTCCCTATTTTTACCTACAAACCCTCCAAATTTGGTGGTCCTAGCTTCCATAGTTTTTTTTATGGCGAATTTTTGAATGTTTAAAAAATAGGCCAAAAATCGAACGGAAATTCCCTACAGAAACTCCATTCGCGAATTTTAAAAATCCGAGATAGCCAAAATGTTGCTGTCGAAGAGTACATCAATTTAAAAAAAAGTTTCTCTCTAGGCCCAATAGGACCCGACTTTCATAGGGTCAAAATTCACGAATTTGACACATTTCGGCCGCGAGAATTCCCTATAAGCGTTGCACCGAATTTCAAACCGCTCACACAACAGTTCCCATTCAGACACATGAACAATCTCCCGCAAGCGTTTTCTCGTAGCTCAATTTTTGACCCCTGCGCGAGCGACCGAAATTTCGATGGGGTCACGGAAATGGGCCAAATTTTGACCCCCCATCTCTCGGGCCCTGTTTGTCCGATCGACTTGAAATTTTAAACGTGGATTAACAGGGTTTCGGCCTTCCTCCCCATACTCGCCAATCGCGGCTCACCATGGGGGGTCCGCCCCTTTTCGCCGTAATGCTAAAACAAAAACTCGCGAATATCTCCGAAACGGTTCGATAGAATGTCGCAAAATTTGGTGTGAAAGGGCTCCCTATTTTTACCTACAAACCCTCCAAATTTCGTGGTCCTAGCTTCCATAGTTTGTTTTTGGCGAATTTTTGAATGTTTAAAAAATAGGCCAAAAATCGAACGGAAATTCCCTACAGAAACTCCATTCGCGAATTTTAAAAATCCGAGATAACCAAAATGTGGCTCTCGAAGAGTATATCAATTTAAAAAAAAAGTTTCTCTCTAGGCCCAATAGGAACCGACTTTCATAGGGTAAAGTTCACGAATTTGACACGTTTCGGCCGCGACAATTCATTATAAGCGTAGCACCGAATTTCAAACCGCTCACACAGTACTTCCCATTCAGACACATGAACAATACCCCGCAAGCATTTTCTCGTAGCTCAATTTTTGACCCCGGCGCGAGCGACCGAAATTTCGATGGGGTCACGGAAATGGGCCAAACTTTGACCCCCTATATCTCGGTCTCTAATTGTCCGATCAACTTGAAATTTGAAACGTGGCCTAACAGGGTTTCGGCCTTCCCCCATGCTCGCCAATCGCGGATCACCATGGGGGGGGCCGCCCCTTTTCGCCGTTATGCTAAAACAAAAACTCGCGAATATCTCCGAAACGGTTCGATAGAATGTCGCAAATTTTGGTGTGAAAGGGCTCCCTATTTTTACCTACAAACTCTCCAAATTTCGTGGTCCTAGCTTCCATAGTTTGTTTTTGGCGAATTTTTGAATGTTTAAAAAATAGGCCAAAAATCGAACGGAAATTCCCTACAGAAACTCCATTCGCGAATTTTAAAAATCCGAGATAGCCAAAATGTGGCTCTCGAAGAGTATATCAATTTAAAAAAAAAGTTTCTCTCTAGGCCCAATAGGACCCGACTTTCATAGGGTCAAAGTTCACGAATTTGACACATTTCGGCCGCGACAATTCATTATAAGCGTAGCACCGCATTTCAAACCGCTCACACAGTTCTTCCCATTCAGACACATGAACAATACCCCGCAAGCATTTTCTCGTAGCTCAATTTTTGACCCCGGCGCAAGCGACCGAAATTTCGATGGGGTCACGGAAATGGGCCAAATTTTGACCCCCCATCTCTCGGGCCCTGTTTGTCCGATCGACTTGAAATTTTAAACGTGGATTAACAGGGTTTCGGCCTTCCTCCAAATGCTCGCCAATCGCGGCTCACCATGGGGGGTCCGCCCCTTTTCGCCGTAATGCTAAAACAAAAACTCGCGAATATCTCCGAAACGGTTCGATAGAATGTCGCAAAATTTGGTGTGAAATGGCTCCCTATTTTTACCTACAAACCCTCCAAATTTCGTGGTCCTAGCTTCCATAGTTTTTTTTATGGCGAATTTTTGAATGTTTAAAAAATAGGCCCAAAATCGAACGGAAATTCCCTACAGAAACTCCATTCGCGAATTTTAAAAATCCGAGATAGCCAAAATGTTGCTGTCGAAGAGTACATCAATTTAAAAAAAAGTTTCCCTCTTGGCCCAATAGGAACCGACTTTCATAGGGTCAAAATTCACGAATTTGACACATTTCGGTTGCGAGAATTCCCTATAAGCGTTGCACCGAATTTCAAACCGCTCACACAGCAGTTCCCATTCAGACACATGAACAATCTCCCGCAAGCGTTTTCTCGTAGCTCAATTTTCGACCCCGGCGCAAGCGACCGAAATTTCGATGGGGTCACGGAAATGGGCCAAATTTTGACAAGCCATATCTCGGGCCCTAATTGTCCGATTGACTTGAAATTTTAAACGTGGCCTAACAGGGTTTCGGCCTTCCCCCCCATGCTCGCCAATCGCGGATCACCATGGGGGGTCCGCCCCTTTTCGCCGTTATGCTAAAACAAAATTTCGCGAATATCTCCGAAACGGTTCGATAGAATGTCGCAAATTTTGGTGTGAGAGGGCTCCCTATTTTTACCTACAAACCCTCCAAATTTGGTGGGCCTAGCTTCCATAGTTTTTTTATGGCGAATTTTTGAATGTTTAAAAAATAGGCCAAAAATCGAACGGAAATTCCCTACAGAAACTCCATTCGCGAATTTTAAAAATCCGAGATAGCCAAAATGTTGCTGTCGAAGAGTACATCAATTTAAAAAAAAGTTTCCCTCTTGGCCCAATAGGAACCGACTTTCATAGGGTCAAAATTCACGAATTTGACACATTTCGGTTGCGAGAATTCCCTATAAGCGTTGCACCGAATTTCAAACCGCTCACACAGCAGTTCCCATTCAGACACATGAACAATCTCCCGCAAGCGTTTTCTCGTACCTCAATTTTTGACCCCGGCGCGAGCGACCGAAATTTCGATGGGGTCACGGAAATGGTCACGGAAATGGGCCAAACTTTGACCCCCTATATCTCGGTCCCTAATTGTCTGATCAACTTGAAATTTGAAACGTGGCCTAACAGGGTTTCGGCCTTCCCCCCCATGCTCGCCAATCGCGGATCACCATGGGGGGTCCGCCCCTTTTCGCCGTTATGCTAAAACAAAATTTCGCGAATATCTCCGAAACGGTTCGATAGAATGTCGCAAATTTTGGTGTGAGAGGGCTCCCTATTTTTACCTACAAACCCTCCAAATTTGGTGGTCCTAGCTTCCATAGTTTTTTTATGGCGAATTTTTGAATGTTTAAAAAATAGGCCAAAAATCGAACGGAAATTCCCTACAGAAACTCCATTCGCGAATTTTAAAAATCCGAGATAGCCAAAATGTTGCTGTCGAAGAGTACATCAATTTAAAAAAAAGTTTCTCTCTTGGCCCAATAGGAACCGACTTTCATAGGGTCAAAATTCACAAATTTGACACATTTCGGTTGCGAGAATTCCCTATAAGCGTTGCACCGAATTTCAAACCGCTCACACAGCAGTTCCCATTCAGCCACATGAACAATCTCCCGAGAGCGTTTCCTCGTAGCGCAATTTTTGACCCCGGCGCGAGCGGCCGAAATTTCGATTGGGTCACGGAAATGGTCACGGAAATGGGCCAAACTTTGACCCCCTATATCTCGGTCCCTAATTGTCCGATCAACTTGAAATTTGAAGCGTGGCCTAACAGGGTTTCGGCCTTCCCCCCATGCTCGCCAATCGCGGATCACCATGGGGGGTCCGCCCCTTTTCGCCGTTATGCTAAAACAAAAACTCGCGAATATCTCCGAAACGGTTCGATAGAATGTCGCAAATTTTGGTGTGAAAGGGCTCCCTATTTTTACCTACAAACCCACCAAATTTGGTGGTCCTAGCTTCCATAGTTTTTTTTTATGGCGAATTTTTGAATGTTTAAAAAATAGGCCAAAAATCGAACGGAAATTCCCTACAGAAACTCCATTCGCGAATTTGAAAATCCGAGATAGCCAAAATGTTGCTCTCGAAGAGTACATCAATTTAAAAAAAAAGTTTCTCTCTAGGCCCAATAGGACCCGACTTTCATAGGGTCAAAATTCACGAATTTGAAACATTTCGGTTGCGAGAATTCCCTATAAGCGTTGCACCGAATTTCAAACCGCTCACACAGTACTTCCCATTCAGACACATGAACAATACCCCGCAAGCATTTTCTCGTAGCTGAATTTTCGACCCCGGCGCAAGCGACCGAAATTTCGATGGGGTGACGGAAATGGGCCAAATTTTGACAAGCCATATCTCGGGCCCTAATTGTCCGATTGACTCTAAATTTTAAACGTGGCCTAACAGGTTTTCGGCCTTCCTCCCCATGCTCGCCAATCGCGGCTCACCATGGGGGGTCCACCCCTTTTCGCCGTAATGCTAAAACAAAAACTCGCGAATATCTCCGAAACGGTTCGATAGAATGTCGCAAATTTTGGTGTGATAGGGTTCCCTATTTTTACCTACAAACCCTCCAAATTTGGTGGTCCTAGCTTCCATAGTTTTTTTTATGGCGAATTTTTGAATGTTTAAAAATTAGGCCAAAAATCGAACGGAAATTCCCTACAGAAACTCCATTCGCGAATTTTAAAAATCCGAGATAGCCAAAATGTTGCTGTCGAAGAGTACATCAATTTTAAAAAAAAGTTTCTCTCTAGGCCCAATAGGACCCGACTTTCATAGGGTCAAAATTCACGAATTTGACACATTTCGGTTGCGAGAATTCCCTATAAGCGTTGCACCGAATTTCAAACCGCTCACACAGCAGTTCCCATTCAGACACATGAACAATCTCCCGCAAGCGTTTTCTCGTAGCTCAATTTTTGACCCCAGCGCGAGCGACCGAAATTTCGATGCGGTCACGGAAATGGTCACGGAAATGGGCCAAACTTTGACCCCCTATATCTCGGTCCCTAATTGTCCGATCAACTTGAAATTTGAAACGTGGCCTAACAGGGTTTTGGCCTTCCCACCCATGCTCGCCAATCGCGGATCACCATGGGGGGTCCGCCCCTTTTCGCCGTTATGCTAAAACAAATTTTCGCGAATATCTCCGAAACGGTTCGATAGAATGTCGCAAATTTTGGTGTGAGAGGGCTCCCTATCTTTACCTACAAACCCTCCAAATTTGGTGGTCCTAGCTTCCATAGTTTTTTTTATGGCGAATTTTTGAATGTTTAAAAAATAGGCCAAAAATCGAACGGAAATTCCCTACAGAAACTCCATTCGCGAATTTTAAAAATCCGAGATAGCCAAAATGTTGCTGTCGAAGTGTACATCAATTTAAAAAAAAGTTTCTCTCTTGGCCCAGTAGGAACCGACTTTCATAGGGTCAAAATTCACGAATTTGACACATTTCGGTTGCGAGAATTCCCTATAAGCGTTGCACCGAATTTCAAACCGCTCACACAGCAGTTCCCATTCAGACACATGAACGATCTTCCGCAAGCGTTTTCTCGTAGCTCAATTTTTGACCCCGGCGCGAGCGACCGAAATTTCGATGGGGTCACGGAAATGGTCACGGAAATGGGCCAAACTTTGACCCCCTATATCTCGGTCCCTAATTGTCCGACCAACTTGAAATTTCAAATGTGGCCTAACAGGGTTTCGGCCTTCCCCCCATGCTCGCCAATCGCGGATCACCATGGGGGGTCCGCCCCTTTTCGCCGTTATGCTAAATCAAAAACTCGCGAATATCTCCGAAACGGTTCGATAGAATGTCGCAAATTTTGGTGTGAAAGGGCTCCCTATGTTTACCTACAAACCCTCCAAATTTGGTGGTCCTAGCTTCCATAGTTTTTTTTATGGCGAATTTTTGAATGTTTAAAAAATAGGCCAAAAATCGAACGGAAATTCCCTACAGAAACTCCATTCGCGAATTTGAAAATCCGAGATAGCCAAAATGTTGCTCTCGAAGAGTACATCAATTTAAAAAAAAAGTTTCTCTCTAGGCCCAATAGGACCCGACTTTCATAGGGTCAAAATTCACGAATTTGACACATTTCGGTTGCGAGAATTCCCTATAAGTGTGGCACCGAATTTCAAACCGCTCACACAGTACTTCCCATTCAGACACATGAACAATACCCCGCAAGCATTTTCTCGTAGCTCAATTTTTGACCCCGGCGCAAGCGACCGAAATTTCGATGGGGTCACGGAAATGGGCCAAATTTTGACAAGCCATATCTCGGGCCCTAATTGTCCGATTGACTTGAAATTTTAAACGTGGCCTAACAGGTTTTCGGCCTTCCTCCCCATGCTCGCCAATCGCGGCTCACCATGGGGGGTCCACCCCTTTTCGCCGTAATGCTAAAACAAAAACTCGCGAATACCTCCGAAACGGTTCGATAGAATGTCGCAAATTTTGGTGTGATACGGCTCCCTATTTTTACCTACAAACCCTCCAAATTTGGTGGTCCTAGCTTCCATAGTTTTTTTTATGGCGAATTTTTGAATGTTTAAAAAATAGGCCAAAAATCGAACGGAAATTCCCTACAGAAACTCCATTCGCGAATTTTAAAAATCCGAGATAACCAAAATGTTGCTGTCGAAGAGTACATCAATTTAAAAAAAAGTTTCTCTCTTGGCCCAATAGGAACCGACTTTCATAGGGTCAAAATTCACGAATTTGACACATTTCGGTTGCGAGAATTCCCTATAAGCGTTGCACCGAATTTCAAACCGCTCACACAGCAGTTCCCATTCAGACACATGAACAATCTCCCTCAAGCGTTTTCTCGTAGCTCAATTTTTGACCCCGGCGCGAGCGGCCGAAATTTCGATGGGGTCACGGAAATGGTCACGGAAATGGGCCAAACTTTGACCCCTTATATCTCGGTCCCTAATTGTCCGATCAACTTGAAATTTGAAACGTGGCCTAACAGGGTTTCGGCCTTCCCCCCATGCTCGCCAATCGCGGATCACCATGGGGGGTCCGCCCCTTTTCGCCGTTATGCTAAAACAAAAACTCGCGAATATCTCCGAAACGGTTCGATAGAATGTCGCAAATTTTGGTGTGAGAGGGCTCCCTATGTTTACCTACAAACCCTCCAAATTTGGTGGTCCTAGCTTCCATAGTTTTTTTTATGGCGAATTTTTAAATGTTTAAAAATTAGGCCAAAAATCGAACGGAAATTCCCTACAGAAACTCCATTCGCGAATTTGAAAATCCGAGATAGCCAAAATGTTGCTCTCGAAGAGTACATCAATTTAAAAAAAAAGTTTCTCTCTAGGACCAATAGGACCCGACTTTCATAGGGTCAAAATTCACGAATTTGACACATTTCGGTTGCGAGAATTCCCTATAAGCGTTGCACCGAATTTCAAACCGCTCACACAGTACTTCCCATTCAGACACATGAACAATACCCCGCAAGCATTTTCTCGTAGCTCAATTTTTGACTCCGGCGCAAGCGACCGAAATTTCGATGGGGTCACGGAAATGGGCCAAATTTTGACAAGCCATATCTTGGGCCCTAATCGTCCGATTGACTTGAAATTTTAAACGTGGCCTAACAGGTTTTCCGCCTTCCTCCCCATGCTCGCCAATCGCGGCTCACCATGGGGGGTCCACCCCTTTTCGCCGTAATGCTAAAACAAAAACTCGCGAATATCTCCGAAACGGTTCGATAGAATGTCGCAAATTTTGGTGTGAAAGGGCTCCCTATTTTTACCTACAAACCCTCCAAATTTGGTGGTCCTAGCTTCCATAGTTTTTTTTTATGGCGAATTTTTGAATGTTTAAAAAATAGGCCAAAAATCGAAAGGAAATTCCCTACAGAAACTCCATTCGCGAATTTGAAAATCCGAGTTAGCCAAAATGTTGCTCTCGAAGAGTACATCAATTTAAAAAAAAAGTTTCTCTCTAGGCCCAATAGGACCGATTTTTCATAGGGTCAAAATTCACGAATTTGACACATTTCGGTTGCGAGAATTCCCTATAAGCGTTGCACCAAATTTCAAACCGCTCACACAGCAGTTCCCATTCAGACACATGAACAATCTCCCGCAAGCGTTTTCTCGTAGCTCAATTTTTGACCCCGGCGCGAGCGACCGAAATTTCGATGGGGTCACGGAAATGGTCACGGAAATGGGCCAAACTTTGACCCCCTATATCTCGGTCCCTAATTGTCCGATCAACTTGAAATTTGAAACGTGACCTAACAGGGTTTCGGCCTTCCCCTCATGCTCGCCAATCGCGGATCACCATGGGGGTCCGCCCCTTTTCGCCGTTATGCTAAAACAAAAACTCGCGAATATCTCCGAAATGGTTCGATGGAATGTCGCAAATTTTGGTGTGAAAGGGCTCCCTATTTTTACCTACAAACCCTCCAAATTTGGTGGTCCTAGCTTCCATAGTTTTTTTATGGCGATTTTTTGAATGTTTAAAAAATAGGCCAAAAATCGAACGGAAATTCCCTACAGAAACTCCATTCGCGAATTTTAAAAATCCGAGATAGCCAAAATGTTGCTGTCGAAGAGTACATCAATTTAAAAAAAAGTTTCTCTCTAGGCCCAATAGGACCCGACTTTCATAGGGTCAAAGTTCACGAATTTGACACATTTCGGCCGCGACAATTCATTATAAGCGTAGCACCGCATTTCAAACCGCTCACACAGTTCTTCCCATTCAGACACATGAACAATACCCCGGAAGCATTTTCTCGTAGCTCAATTTTTGACCCCGGCGCAAGCGACCGAAATTTCGATGGGGTCACGGAAATGGGCCAAACTTTGACCCCCTATATCTCGGTCCCTAATTGTCCGATCAACTTGAAATTTGAAACGTGGCCTAACAGGGTTTCGGCCTTCCCCCCCATGCTCGCCAATCGCGGATCACCATGGGGGGTCCGCCCTTTTTCGGCGTTATGCTAAAACAAAAACTCGCGAATATCTCCGAAACGGTTCGATAGAATGTCGCAAATTTTGGTGTGAAAGGGCTCCCTATGTTTACCTACAAACCCTCCAAATTTGGTGGTCCTAGCTTCCATAGTTTTTTTTATGGCGAATTTTTGAATGTTTAAAAAATAGGCCAAAAATCGAACGGAAATTCCCTACAGAAACTCCATTCGCGAATTTGAAAATCCGAGATAGCCAAAATGTTGCTCTCGAAGAGTACATCAATTTAAAAAAAAAGTTTCTCTCTAGGCCCAATAGGACCCGACTTTCATAGGGTCAAAATTCAAGAATATGACACATTTCGGTTGCGGGAATTCCCTATAAGCGTTGCACCGAATTTCAAACCGCTCACATAGTACTTCCCATTCAGACACATGAACAATACCCCGCAAGCGTTTTCTCGTAGCTCAATTTTTGACCCCGGCGCAAGCGACCGAAATTTCGATGGGGTCACGGAAATGGGCCAAATTTTGACAAGCCATATCTCGGGCCCTAATTGTCCGATTGACTTGAAATTTTAAACGTGGCCTAACAGGTTTTCGGCCTTCCTCCCCATGCTCGCCAATCGCGGCTCACCATGGGGGGTCCACCCCTTTTCGCCGTAATGCTAAAACAAAAACTCGCGAATATCTCCGAAACGGTTCGATAGAATGTCGCAAATTTTGGTGTGAAAGGGCTCCCTATTTTTACCTACAAACCCTCCAAATTTGGTGGTCCTAGCTTCCATAGTTTTTTTTTTATGGCGAATTTTTGAATGTTTAAAAAATAGGCCAAAAATCGAAAGGAAATTCCCTACAGAAACTCCATTCGCGAATTTGAAAATCCGAGATAGCCAAAATGTTGCTCTCGAAGAGTACATCAATTTAAAAAAAAAGTTTCTCTCTAGGCCCTATAGGACCCGACTTTCATAGGGTCAAAATTCACGAATTTGACACATTTCGGTTGCGAGAATTCCCTATAAGCGTTGCACCGAATTTCAAACCGCTCACACAGCAGTTCCCATTCAGACACATGAACAATCTCCCGCAAGCGTTTTCTCGTAGCTCAATTTTTGACCCCGGCGCGAGCGACCGAAATTTCGATGGGGTCACGGAAATGGTCACGGAAATGGGCCAAACTTTGACCCCCTATATCTCGGTCCCTAATTGTCCGATCAACTTGAAATTTGAAACGTGGCCTAACAGGGTTTCGGCCTTCCCCCCCATGCTCGCCAATCGCGGATCACCATGGGGGGTCCGCCCCTTTTCGCCGTTATGCTAAAACAAAATTTCGCGAATATCTCCGAAACGGTTCGATAGAATGTCGCAAATTTTGGTGTGAGAGGGCTCCCTATTTTTACCTACAAACCCTCCAAATTTGGTGGTCCTAGCTTCCATAGTTTTTTTTATGGCGAATTTTTGAATGTTTAAAAAATAGGCCAAAAATCGAACGGAAATTCCCTACAGAAACTCCATTCGCGAATTTTAAAAATCCGAGATAGCCAAAATGTTGCTGTCGAAGAGTACATCAATTTAAAAAAAAGTTTCTCTCTTGGCCCAATAGGAACCGACTTTCATAGGGTCAAAATTCACGAATTTGACACATTTCGGTTGCGAGAATTCCCTATAAGCTTTGCACCGAATTTCAAACCGCACACACAGCAGTTCCCATTCAGACACATGAACAATCTCCCGCAAGCGTTTCCTCGTAGCTCAATTTTTGACCCCGGCGCGAGCGACCGAAATTTCGATTGGGTCACGGAAATGGTCACGGAAATGGGCCAAACTTTGACCCCCTACATCTCGGTCCCTAATTGTCCGATCAACTTGAAATTTGAAACGTGGCCTAACAGGGTTTCGGCCTTCCCCCCATGCTCGCCAATCGCGGATCACCATGGGGGGTCCGCCCCTTTTCGCCGTTATGCTAAAACAAAAACTCGCGAATATCTCCGAAACGGTTCGATAGAATGTCGCAAATTTTGGTGTGAAAGGGCTCCCTATTTTTACCTACAAACCCTCCAAATTTGGTGGTCCTAGCTTCCATAGTTTTTTTTTATGGCGAATTTTTGAATGTTTAAAAAATAGGCCAAAAATCGAACTGAAATTCCCTACAGAAACTCCATTCGCGAATTTGAAAATCCGAGATAGCCAAAATGTTGCTCTCGAAGAGTACATCAATTTAAAAAAAAAGTTTCTCTCTAGGCCCAATAGGACCCGACTTTCATAGGGTCAAAATTCACGAATTTGAAACATTTCGGTTGCGAGAATTCCCTATAAGCGTTGCACCGAATTTCAAACCGCTCACACAGTACTTCCCATTCAGACACATGAACAATACCCCGCAAGCATTTTCTCGTAGCTCAATTTTTGACCCCGGCGCAAGCGACCGAAATTTCGATGGGGTCACGGAAATGGGCCAAATTTTGACAAGCCATAACTCGGGCCCTAATTGTCCGATTGACTTGAAATTTTAAACGTGGCCTAACAGGTTTTCGGCCTTCCTCCCCTTGCTCGCCAATCGCGGCTCACCATGGGGGGTCCACCCCTTTTCGCCGTAATGCTAAAACAAAAACTCGCGAATGTCTCCGAAACGGTTCGATAGAATGTCGCAAATTTTGGTGTGAAAGGGCTCCCTATTTTTACCTACAAACCCTCCATATTTGGTGGTCCTAGCTTCCATAGTTTTTTTTTATGGCGAATTTTTGAATGTTTAAAAAATAGGCCAAAAATCGAAAGGAAATTCCCTACAGAAACTCCATTCGCGAATTTGAAAATCCGAGATAGCCAAAATGTTGCTCTCGAAGAGTACATCAATTTAAAAAAAAAGTTTCTCTCTAGGCCCTATAGGACCCGACTTTCATAGGGTCAAAATTCACGAATTTGACACATTTCGGTTGCAAGAAATCCCTATAAGCGTTGCACCAAATTTCAAACCGCTCACACAGCAGTTCCCATTCAGACACATGAACAATCTCCCGCAAGCGTTTTCTCGTAGCTCAATTTTTGACCCCGGCGCGAGCGACCGAAATTTCGATGGGGTCACGGAAATGGTCACGGAAATGGGCCAAACTTTGACCCCCTATATCTCGGTCCCTAATTGTCCGATCAACTTGAAAATACAAACGTGGCCTAACAGGGTTTCGGCCCTCTCCCCATGCTCGCCAATCGCGGATCACCAGGGGGGGTCCGCCCCTTTTCGCCGTTATGCTAAAACAAAAACTCGCGAATATCTCCGAAATGGTTCGATAGAATGTCGCAAATTTTGGTGTGAAAGGGCTCCCTATTTTTACCTACAAACCCTCCAAATTTGGTGGTCCTAGCTTCCATAGTTTTTTTTATGGCGAATTTTTGAATGTTTAAAAAATAGGCCAAAAATCGAACGGAAATTCCCTACAGAAACTCCATTCGCGAATTTTAAAAATCCGAGATAGCCAAAATGTTGCTCTCGAAGAGTACATCAATTTAAAAAAAAAGTTTCTCTCTAGGCCCAATAGGACCCGACTTTCATAGGGTCAAAGTTCACGAATTTGACACATTTCGGCCGCGACAGTTCATTATAAGCGTTGCACCTCATTTCAAACCGCTCACACAGTACTTCCCATTCAGACACATGAACAATACCCCGCAAGCATTTTCTCGTAGCTCAATTTTTGACCCCGGCGCAAGCGACCGAAATTTCGATGGGGTCACGGAAATGGTCACGGAAATGGGCCAAACATTGACCCCCCATATCTCGGTCCCTAATTGTCCGATCGACTTCAAATTTGAAACGTGGCTTAACAGGGTTTCGGCCTTCCTCTCCATGCTCGCCAATCGCGGATCCCCATGGGGAGTCCGCCCCTTTTCGCCGTAATGCTAAAAAAAACTCGCGAATATCTCCGAAACGGTTCGATAGAATGTCGCAAATTTTGGTGTGAAAGGGCTCCCTATTTTTACCTAGAAACCCCCCAAATTTGGTGGTCCTAGCTTCCACAGATTTTTATGGCGAATTTTTGAATGTTTAAAAAATAGGCCAATAATCGAACGGAAATTCCCTACAGAAACTCCATTCGCGAATTTTAAAAATCCGAGATAGCCAAAATGTTGCTCTCGAAGAGTACATGAATTTAAAAAAAAAGTTTCTCTCTAGGCCCAATAGGACCCGACTTTCAATAGGGTCAAAATTCACGAATTTGACACATTTCGGCCGCAAGAATTCCCTATAAGCGTTGCACCGAATTTCAGACCGCTCACACAGCACTTCCCATTCAGACACATGAACAATCTCCCGCAAGCGTTTTCTCGTAGCTCAATTTTTGACCCCGGCGCAAGCGACCGAAATTTCGATGGGGTCACGAAATGGTCACGGAAATGGGACAAACTTTGACCCCCCCATATCTCGGTCTCTAATTGTCAGATCGACTTGAAATTAGAAACGTGGCCTAACAGGGTTTCGGCCTTCCTCCCCATGCTCGCCAATCGCGGATCGCCATGGGGGGTCCGCCCCTTTTCGCCGTTATGCTAAAACAAAAACTCGCGAATATCTCCGAAACGGTTCGATAGAATGTCGCAAATTTTGGTGTGAAAGGGCTCCCTATTTTTACCTACAAACCCTCCAAATTTGGTGGTCCTAGCTTCCATAGTTTTTTTATGGCGAATTTTTGAATGTTTAAAAAATAGGCCAAAAATCGAACGGAAATTCCCTACAGAAACTCCATTCGCGAATTTTAAAAATCCGAGATAGCCAAAATGTTGCTCTCGAAGAGTACATCAATTTAAAAAAAAAGTTTCTCTCTAGGCCCAATAGGACCCGACTTTCATAGGGTCAAAATTCACGAATTTGACACATTTCGGTTGCGAGAATTCCCTATAAGCGTTGCACCGAATTTCAAACCGCTCACACAGCAGTTCCCATTCAGACACATGAACAATCTCCCGCAAGCGTTTTCTCGTAGCTCAATTTTTGACCCCGGCGCGAGCGACCGAAATTTCGATGGGGTCACGGAAATGGGCCAAACTTTGACCCCCTATATCTCGGTCCCTAATTGTCCGATCAACTTGAAATTTGAAACGTGGCCTAACAGGGTTTCGGCCTTCCCCCCATGCTCGCCAATCGCGGATCACCATGGGGGGTCCGCCCCTTTTCGCCGTTATGCTAAAACAAAAACTCGCGAATATCTCCGAAACGGTTCGATAGAATGTCGCAAATTTTGGTGTGAAAGGGCTCCCTATTTTTACCTACAAACCCTCCAAATTTGGTGGTCCTAGCTTCCATAGTTTTTTTTATGGCGAATTTTTGAATGTTTAAAAAATAGGCCAAAAATCGAACGGACATTCCCTACAGAAACTCCATTCGCGAATTTGAAAATCCGAGATAGCCAAAATGTTGCTCTCGAAGAGTACATCAATTTAAAAAAAAAGTTTCTCTCTAGGCCCAATAGGACCCGACTTTCATAGGGTCAAAATTCACGAATTTGACACATTTCGGTTGCGAGAATTCCCTATAAGCGTTGCACCGAATTTCAAACCGCTCACACAGTACTTCCCATTCAGACACATGAACAATACCCCGCAAGCATTTTCTCGTAGCTCAATTTTTGACCCCGGCGCAAGCGACCGAAATTTCGAAGTGGTCACGGAAATGGGCCAAACATTGACCCCCCATATCTCGGTCCCTAATTGTCCGATCGACTTCAAATTTGAAACGTGGCTTAACAGGGTTTCGGCCTTCTCCCCATGCTCGCCAATCGCGGATCGCCATGGGGGGTCCGCCCCTTTTCGCCGTTATGCTAAAACAAAAACTCGCGAATATCTCCGAAACGGTTCGATAGAATGTCGCAAATTTTGGTGTGAAAGGGCTCCCTATTTTTACCTACAAACCCTCCAAATTTGGTGGTCCTAGCTTCCATAGTTTTTTTTATGGCGAATTTTTGAATGTTTAAAAAATAGGCCAAAAATCGAACGGAAATTCCCTACAGAAACTCCATTCGCGAATTTTAAAAATCCGAGATAGCCAAAATGTTGCTCTCGAAGAGTACATGAATTTAAAAAAAAAGTTTCTCTCTAGGCCCAATAGGACCCGACTTTCATAGGGTCAAAATTCACGAATTTGACACATTTCGGCCGCGAGAATTCCCTATAAGCGTTGCACCGAATTTCAAACCGCTCACACAGCAGTTCCCATTCAGACACATGAACAATCTCCCGCAAGCGTTTTCTCGTAGCTCAATTTTTGACCCCGGCGCGAGCGACCGAAATTTCGATGGGGTCACGGAAATGGTCACGGAAATGGGCCAAACTTTGACCCCCTATATCTCGGTCCCTAATTGTCCGATCAACTTGAAATTTGAAACGTGGCCTAACAGGGTTTCGGCCTTCCCCCCATGCTCGCCAATCGCGGATCGCCATAGGGGGTCCGCCCCTTTTCGCCGTTATGCTAAAACAAAAACTCGCGAATATCGCCGAAACGGTTCGATAGAATGTCGCAAATTTTGGTGTGAAAGGGCTCCCTATTTTTACCTACAAACCCTCCAAATTTGGTGGTCCTAGCTTCCATAGTTTTTTTTATGGCAAATTTTTGAATGTTTAAAAAATAGGCCAAAAATCGAACGGAAATTCCCTACAGAAACTCCATTCGCGAATTTTAAAAATCCGAGATAGCCAAAATGTTGCTCTCGAAGAGTACATCAATTTAAAGAAAAAGTTTTTTTCTAGGCCCAATAGGACCCGACTTTCATTGGGTCAAAATTCACGAATTTGACACATTTCGGCCGCGAGAATTCCCTATAAGCGTTGCACCGAATTTCAAACCGCTCACACAGCAGTTCCCATTCAGACACATGAACAATCTCCCGCAAGCGTTTTCTCGTAGCTCAATTTTTGACCCCGGCGCGAGCGACCGAAATTTCGATGGGGTCACGGAAATGGTCACGGAATTGGGCCAAACTTTGACCCCCTATATCTCGGTCCCTAATTGTCCGATCAACTTGAAATTTGAAACGTGGCCTAACAGGGTTTCGGCCTTCCCCCCATGCTCGCCAATCGCGGATCACCATGGGGGGTCCGCCCCTTTTCGCCGTTATGCTAAAACAAAAACTCGCGAATATCTCCGAAACGGTTCGATACAATGTCGCAAATTTTGGTGTGAAAGGGCTCCCTATTTTTACCTAGAAACCCTCCAAATTTGGTGGTCCTAGCTTCCACAGATTTTTATGGCGAATTTTTGAATGTTTAAAAAATAGGCCAAAAATCAAACGGAAATTCCCTACAGAAACTCCATTCGCGAATTTTAAAAATCCGAGATAGCCAAAATGTTGCTCTCGAAGAGTACATGAATTTAAAAAAAAAGTTTCTCTCTAGGCCCAATAGGACCCGACTTTCATAGGGTCAAAATCCACGAATTTGACACATTTCGGCCGCAAGAATTCCCTATAAGCGTTGCACCGAATTTCAGACCGCTCACACAGCACTTCCCATTCAGACACATGAACAATCTCCCGCAAGCGTTTTCTCGTAGCTCAATTTTTGACCCCGGCGCAAGCGACCGAAATTTCGATGGGGTCACGGAAATGGTCACGGAAATGGGACAAATTTTGACCCCCCCATATCTCGGTCCCTAATTGTTCGATCGACTTGAAATTAGAAACGTGGCCTAACAGGGTTTCGGCCTTCCTCCCCATGCTCGCCATGGGGGGTCCGGCCCTTTTCGCCGTTATGCTAAAACAAAAACTCGCGAATATCTCCGAAACGGTTCGATAGAATGTCGCAAATTTTGGTGTGAAAGGGCTCCCTATTTTTACCTAGAAACCCTCCAAATTTGGTGGTCCTAGCTTCCACAGATTTTTATGGCGAATTTTTGAATGTTTAAAAAATAGGCCAAAAATCAAACGGAAATTCCCTACAGAAACTCCATTCGCGAATTTTAAAATTCCGAGATAGCCAAAATGTTGCTCTCGAAGAGTACATGAATTTAAAAAAAAATTTCTCTCTAGGCCCAATAGGACCCGACTTTCATAGGGTCAAAATTCACGAATTTGACACATTTCGGCCGCAAGAATTCCCTATAAGCGTTGCACCGAATTTCAGACCGCTCACACAGCACTTCCCATTCAGACACATGAACAATCTCCCGCAAGCGTTTTCTCGTAGCTCAATTTTTGACCCCGGCGCAAGCGACCGAAATTTCGATGGGGTCACGAAATGGTCACGGAAATGGGACAAACTTTGACCCCCCCATATCTCGGTCTCTAATTGTCAGATCGACTTGAAATTAGAAACGTGGCCTAACAGGGTTTCGGCCTTCCTCCCCATGCTCGCCAATCGCGGATCGCCATGGGGGGTCCGCCCCTTTTCGCCGTTATGCTAAAACAAAAACTCGCGAATATCTCCGAAAAGGTTCGATAGAATGTCGCAAATTTTGGTGTGAAAGGGCTCCCTATTTTTACCTACAAACCCTCCAAATTTGGTGGTCCTAGCTTCCATAGTTTTTTTTATGGCGAATTTTTGAATGTTTAAAAAATAGGCCAAAAATCGAACGGACATTCCCTACAGAAACTCCATTCGCGAATTTGAAAATCCGAGATAGCCAAAATGTTGCTCTCGAAGAGTACATCAATGTAAAAAAAAAGTTTCTCTCTAGGCCCAATAGGACCCGACTTCCATAGGGTCAAAATTCACGAATTTGACACATTTCGGTTGCGAGAATTCCCTATAAGCGTTGCACCGAATTTCAAACCGCTCACACAGCAGTTCCCATTCAGACACATGAACAATCTCCCGCAAGCGTTTTCTCGTAGCTCAATTTTTGACCCCGGCGCGAGCGACCGAAATTTCGATGGGGTCACGGAAATGGGCCAAACTTTGACCCCCTATATCTCGGTCCCTAATTGTCCGATCAACTTGAAATTTGAAACGTGGCCTAACAGGGTTTCGGCCTTCCCCCCATGCTCGCCAATCGCGGATCACCATGGGGGGTCCGCCCCTTTTCGCCGTTATGCTAAAACAAAAACTCGCGAATATCTCCGAAACGGTTCGATAGAATGTCGCAAATTTTGGTGTGAAAGGGCTCCCTATTTTTACCTACAAACCCTCCAAATTTGGTGGTCCTAGCTTCCATAGTTTTTTTTATGGCGAATTTTTGAATGTTTAAAAAATAGGCCAAAAATCGAACGGACATTCCCTACAGAAACTCCATTCGCGAATTTGAAAATCCGAGATAGCCAAAATGTTGCTCTCGAAGAGTACATCAATTTAAAGAAAAAGTTTTTTTCTAGGCCCAATAGGACCCGACTTTCATTGGGTCAAAATTCACGAATTTGACACATTTCGGCCGCGAGAATTCCCTATAAGCGTTGCACCGAATTTCAAACCGCTCACACAGCAGTTCCCATTCAGACACATGAACAATCTCCCGCAAGCGTTTTCTCGTAGCTCAATTTTTGACCCCGGCGCGAGCGACCGAAATTTCGATGGGGTCACGGAAATGGTCACGGAATTGGGCCAAACTTTGACCCCCTATATCTCGGTCCCTAATTGTCCGATCAACTTGAAATTTGAAACGTGGCCTAACAGGGTTTCGGCCTTCCCCCCATGCTCGCCAATCGCGGATCACCATGGGGGGTCCGCCCCTTTTCGCCGTTATGCTAAAACAAAAACTCGCGAATATCTCCGAAACGGTTCGATAGAATGTCGCAAATTTTGGTGTGAAAGGGCTCCCTATTTTTACCTAGAAACCCTCCAAATTTGGTGGTCCTAGCTTCCACAGATTTTTATGGCGAATTTTTGAATGTTTAAAAAATAGGCCAAAAATCAAACGGAAATTCCCTACAGAAACTCCATTCGCGAATTTTAAAAATCCGAGATAGCCAAAATGTTGCTCTCGAAGAGTACATGAATTTAAAAAAAAGTTTCTCTCTAGGCCCAATAGGACCCGACTTTCATAGGGTCAAAATTCACGAATTTGACACATTTCGGCCGCAAGAATTCCCTATAAGCGTTGCACCGAATTTCAGACCGCTCACACAGCACTTCCCATTCAGACACATGAACAATCTCCCGCAAGCGTTTTCTCGTAGCTCAATTTTTGACCCCGGCGCAAGCGACCGAAATTTCGATGGGGTCACGGAAATGGTCACGGAAATGGGACAAATTTTGACCCCCCCATATCTCGGTCCCTAATTGTTCGATCGACTTGAAATTAGAAACGTGGCCTAACAGGGTTTCGGCCTTCCTCCCCATGCTCGCCATGGGGGG
Source organism: Stegodyphus dumicola (assembly GCF_044657685.1). Taxonomy (NCBI): domain Eukaryota; kingdom Metazoa; phylum Arthropoda; class Arachnida; order Araneae; family Eresidae; genus Stegodyphus; species Stegodyphus dumicola. The sequence continues at coordinate 287,933,257 of NC_140769.1, read as the reverse complement.
TCCGCCCCTTTTCGCCGTTATGCTAAAACAAAAACTCGCGAATATCTCCGAAACGGTTCGATAGAATGTCGCAAATTTTGGTGTGAAAGGGCTCCCTATTTTTACCTAGAAACCCTCCAAATTTGGTGGTCCTAGCTTCCACAGATTTTTATGGCGAATTTTTGAATGTTTAAAAAATAGGCCAAAAATCAAACGGAAATTCCCTACAGAAACTCCATTCGCGAATTTTAAAATTCCGAGATAGCCAAAATGTTGCTCTCGAAGAGTACATGAATTTAAAAAAAAAGTTTCTCTCTAGGCCCAATAGGACCCGACTTTCATAGGGTCAAAATTCACGAATTTGACACATTTCGGCCGCAAGAATTCCCTATAAGCGTTGCACCGAATTTCAGACCGCTCACACAGCACTTCCCATTCAGACACATGAACAATCTCCCGCAAGCGTTTTCTCGTAGCTCAATTTTTGACCCCGGCGCAAGCGACCGAAATTTCGATGGGGTCACGAAATGGTCACGGAAATGGGACAAACTTTGACCCCCCCATATCTCGGTCTCTAATTGTCCGATCAACTTGAAATTTGAAACGTGGCCTAACAGGGTTTCGGCCTTCCCCCCATGCTCGCCAATCGCGGATCACCATGGGGGGTCCGCCCCTTTTCGCCGTTATGCTAAAACAAAAACTCGCGAATATCTCCGAAACGGTTCGATAGAATGTCGCAAATTTTGGTGTGAAAGGGCTCCCTATTTTTACCTACAAACCCTCCAAATTTGGTGGTCCTAGCTTCCATAGTTTTTTTTATGGCGAATTTTTGAATGTTTAAAAAATAGGCCAAAAATCGAACGGACATTCCCTACAGAAACTCCATTCGCGAATTTGAAAATCCGAGATAGCCAAAATGTTGCTCTCGAAGAGTACATCAATTTAAAGAAAAAGTTTTTTTCTAGGCCCAATAGGACCCGACTTTCATTGGGTCAAAATTCACGAATTTGACACATTTCGGCCGCGAGAATTCCCTATAAGCGTTGCACCGAATTTCAAACCGCTCACACAGCAGTTCCCATTCAGACACATGAACAATCTCCCGCAAGCGTTTTCTCGTAGCTCAATTTTTGACCCCGGCGCGAGCGACCGAAATTTCGATGGGGTCACGGAAATGGTCACGGAATTGGGCCAAACTTTGACCCCCTATATCTCGGTCCCTAATTGTCCGATCAACTTGAAATTTGAAACGTGGCCTAACAGGGTTTCGGCCTTCCCCCCATGCTCGCCAATCGCGGATCACCATGGGGGGTCCGCCCCTTTTCGCCGTTATGCTAAAACAAAAACTCGCGAATATCTCCGAAACGGTTCGATAGAATGTCGCAAATTTTGGTGTGAAAGGGCTCCCTATTTTTACCTACAAACCCTCCAAATTTGGTGGTCCTAGCTTCCATAGTTTTTTTTATGGCGAATTTTTGAATGTTTAAAAAATAGGCCAAAAATCGAACGGACATTCCCTACAGAAACTCCATTCGCGAATTTGAAAATCCGAGATAGCCAAAATGTTGCTCTCGAAGAGTACATCAATTTAAAAAAAAAGTTTCTCTCTAGGCCCAATAGGACCCGACTTTCATAGGGTCAAAATTCACGAATTTGACACATTTCGGTTGCGAGAATTCCCTATAAGCGTTGCACCGAATTTCAAACCGCTCACACAGCAGTTCCCATTCAGACACATGAACAATCTCCCGCAAGCGTTTTCTCGTAGCTCAATTTTTGACCCCGGCGCGAGCGACCGAAATTTCGATGGGGTCACGGAAATGGGCCAAACTTTGACCCCCTATATCTCGGTCCCTAATTGTCCGATCAACTTGAAATTTGAAACGTGGCCTAACAGGGTTTCGGCCTTCCCCCCATGCTCGCCAATCGCGGATCACCATGGGGGGTCCGCCCCTTTTCGCCGTTATGCTAAAACAAAAACTCGCGAATATCTCCGAAACGGTTCGATAGAATGTCGCAAATTTTGGTGTGAAAGGGCTCCCTATTTTTACCTACAAACCCTCCAAATTTGGTGGTCCTAGCTTCCATAGTTTTTTTTATGGCGAATTTTTGAATGTTTAAAAAATAGGCCAAAAATCGAACGGACATTCCCTACAGAAACTCCATTCGCGAATTTGAAAATCCGAGATAGCCAAAATGTTGCTCTCGAAGAGTACATCAATTTAAAAAAAAAGTTTCTCTCTAGGCCCAATAGGACCCGACTTTCATAGGGTCAAAATTCACGAATTTGACACATTTCGGTTGCGAGAATTCCCTATAAGCGTTGCACCAAATTTCAAACCGCTCACACAGCAGTTCCCATTCAGACACATGAACAATCTCCCGCAAGCGTTTTCTCGTAGCTCAATTTTTGACCCCGGCGCGAGCGACCGAAATTTCGATGGGGTCACGGAAATGGTCACGGAAATGGGCCAAACTTTGACCCCCTATACCTCGGTCCCTAATTGTCCGATCAACTTGAAATTTGAAACGTGGCCTAACAGGGTTTCGGCCTTCCCCCCATGCTCGCCAATCGCGGATCACCATGGGGGGTCCGCCCCTTTTCGCCGTTATGCTAAAACAAAAACTCGCGAATATCTCCGAAATGGTTCGATAGAATGTCGCAAATTTTGGTGTGAAAGGGCTCCCTATTTTTACCTACAAACCCTCCAAATTTGGTGGTCCTAGCTTCCATAGTTTTTTTTATGGCGAATTTTTGAATGTTTAAAAAATAGGCCAAAAATCGAACGGAAATTCCCTACAGAAACTGCATTCGCGAATTTTAAAAATCCGAGATAGCCAAAATGTTGCTGTCGAAGAGTACATCAATTTAAAAAAAAGTTTCTCTCTAGGCCCAATAGGAACCGACTTTCATAGGGTAAAGTTAACGAATTTGACACGTTTCGGCCGCGACAATTCATTATAAGCGTAGCACCAAATTTCAAACCGCTCACACAGTACTTCCCATTCAGACACATGAACAATACCCCGCAAGCATTTTCTCGTAGCTCAATTTTTGACCCCGGCGCGAGCGACCGAAATTTCGATGGGGTCACGGAAATGGGCCAAACTTTGACCCCCTATGTCTCGGTCTCTAATTGTCCGATCAACTTGAAATTTGAAACGTGGCCTAACAGGGTTTCGGCCTTCCCCCCATGCTCGCCAATCGCGGATCACCATGGGGGGTCCGCCCCTTTTCGCCGTTATGCTAAAACAAAAACTCGCGAATATCTCCGAAACGGTTCGATAGAATGTCGCAAATTTTGGTGTGAAAGGGCTCCCTATTTTTACCTACAAACCCTCCAAATTTCGTGGTCCTAGCTTCCATAGTTTTTTTTATGGCGAATTTTTGAATGTTTAAAAAATAGGCCCAAAATCGAACGGAAATTCCCTACAGAAACTCCATTCGCGAATTTTAAAAATCCGAGATAGCCAAAATGTTGCTCTCGAAGAATACATGAATTTAAAAAAAAAGTTTCTCTCTACGCCCAATAGGACCCGACTTTCATAGGGTCAAAATTCACGAATTTGACACATTTCGGCCGTGAGAATTCCCTATAAGCATTGCACCGAATTTCAAACCGCTCACACAGCACTTCCCATTCAGACACATGAACAATCCCCCGCCAGCGTTTTCTCGTAGCTCAATTTTTGACCCCGGCGCAAGCGACCGAAATTTCGATGGGGTCACGGAAATGGTCACGGAAATGGGCCAAACATTGACCCCCCATATCTCGGTCCCTAATTGTCCGATCGACTTCAAATTTGAAACGTGGCTTAACAGGGTTTCGGCCTTCCTCCCCATGCTCGCCAATCGCGGATCGCCATGGGGGGTCCGCCCCTTTTCGCCGTTATGCTAAAACAAAAACTCGCGAATATCTCCGAAACGTTTCGATAGAATGTCGCAAATTTTGGTGTGAAAGGGCTCCCTATTTTTACCTACAAACCCTCCAAATTTGGTGGTCCTAGCTTCCATAGTTTTTTTTATGGCGAATTTTTGAATGTTTAAAAAATAGGCCAAAAATCGAACGGAAATTCCCTACAGAAACTCCATTCGCGAATTTTAAAAATCCGAGATAGCCAAAATGTTGCTCTCGAAGAGTACATGAATTTTAAAAAAAAGTTTCTCTCTAGGCCCAATAGGACCCGACTTTCATAGGGTCAAAATTCACGAATTTGACACATTTCGGCCGCGAGAATTCCCTATAAGCGTTGCACCGAATTTCAAACCGCTCACACAGCAGTTCCCATTCAGACACATGAACAATCTCCCGCAAGCGTTTTCTCGTAGCTCAATTTTTGACCCCGGCGCGAGCGACCGAAATTTCGATGGGGTCACGGAAATGGTCACGGAAATGGGCCAAACTTTGACCCCCTATATCTCGGTCCCTAATTGTCCGATCAACTTGAAATTTGAAACGTGGCCTAACAGGGTTTCGGCCTTCGCCCCATGCTCGCCAATCGCGGATCGCCATGGGGGGTCCGCCCCTTTTCGCCGTTATGCTAAAACAAAAACTCGCGAATATCGCCGAAACGGTTCGATAGAATGTCGCAAATTTTGGTGTGAAAGGGCTCCCTATTTTTACCTACAAACCCTCCAAATTTGGTGGTCCTAGCTTCCATAGTTTTTTTTATGGCAAATTTTTGAATGTTTAAAAAATAGGCCAAAAATCGAACGGAAATTCCCTACAGAAACTCCATTCGCGAATTTTAAAAATCCGAGATATCCAAAATGTTGCTCTCGAAGAGTACATCAATTTAAAGAAAAAGTTTTTTTCTAGGCCCAATAGGACCCGACATTCATAGGGTCAAAATTCACGAATTTGACACATTTCGGCCGCAAGAATTCCCTATAAGCGTTGCACCGAATTTCAGACCGCTCACACAGCACTTCCCATTCAGACACATGAACAATCTCCCGCAAGCGTTTTCTCGTAGCTCAATTTTTGACCCCGGCGCAAGCGACCGAAATTTCGATGGGGTCACGGAAATGGTCACGGAAATGGGACAAATTTTGACCCCCCCATATCTCGGTCCCTAATTGTTCGATCGACTTGAAATTAGAAACGTGGCCTAACAGGGTTTCGGCCTTCCTCCCCATGCTCGCCATGGGGGGTCCGCCCCTTTTCGCCGTTATGCTAAAACAAAAACTCGCGAATATCTCCGAAACGGTTCGATAGAATGTCGCAAATTTTGGTGTGAAAGGGCTCCCTATTTTTACCTACAAACCCTCCAAATTTGGTGGTCCTAGCTTCCATAGTTTTTTTTTATGGCGAATTTTTGAATGTTTAAAAAATAGGCCAAAAATCGAACGGAAATTCCCTACAGAAACTCCATTCGCGAATTTTAAAAATCCGAGATAGCCAAAATGTTGCTCTCGAAGAGTACATCAATTTAAAGAAAAAGTTTTTTTCTAGGCCCAATAGGACCCGACTTTCATTGGGTCAAAATTCACGAATTTGACACATTTCGGCCGCGAGAATTCCCTATAAGCGTTGCGCCGAATTTCAAACCGCACACACAGCAGTTCCCATTCAGACACATGAACAATCTCCCGCAAGCGTTTTCTCGTAGCTCAATTTTTGACCCCGGCGCGAGCGACCGAAATTTCGATGGGGTCACGGAAATGGTCACGGAAATGGGCCAAACTTTGACCCCCTATATCTCGGTCCCTCGGCCTTCCCCCCATGCTCGCCAATCGCGGATCACCATGGGGGGTCCGCCCCTTTTCGCCGTTATGCTAAAACAAAAACTCGCGAATATCTCCGAAACGGTTCGATAGATTGTCGCAAATTTTGGTGTGAAATGGCTCCCTATTTTTACCTAGAAACCCTCCAAATTTGGTGGTCCTAGCTTCCACAGATTTTTATGGCGAATTTTTGAATGTTTAAAAAATAGGCCAAAAATCGAACGGAAATTCCCTACAGAAACTCCATTCGCGAATTTTAAAAATCCGAGATAGCCAAAATGTTGCTCTCGAAGAGTACATGAATTTAAAAAAAAAGTTTCTCTCTAGGCCCAATAGGACCCGACTTTCATAGGGTCAAAATTCACGAATTTGACACATTTCGGCCGCAAGAATTCCCTATAAGCGTTGCAAAGAATTTCAGACCGCTCACACAGCACTTCCCATTCAGACACATGAACAATCTCCCGCAAGCGTTTTCTCGTAGCTCAATTTTTGACCCCGGCGCAAGCGACCGAAATTTCGATGGGGTCACGGAAATGGTCACGGAAATGGGCCAAACTTTGACCCCCTATATCTCGGTCCCTCGGCCTTCCCCCCATGCTCGCCAATCGCGGATCGCCATGGGGGGTCCGCCCCTTTTCGCCGTTATGCTAAAACAAAAACTCGCGAATATCTCCGAAACGGTTCGATAGATTGTCGCAAATTTTGGTGTGAAAGGGCTCCCTATTTTTACCTAGAAACCCTCCAAATTTGGTGGTCCTAGCTTCCACAGATTTTTATGGCGAATTTTTGAATGTTTAAAAAATAGGCCAAAAATCGAACGGAAATTCCCTACAGAAACTCCATTCGCGAATTTTAAAAATCCGAGATAGCCAAAATGTTGCTCTCGAAGAGTACATAAATTTAAAAAAAAAGTTTCTCTCTAGGCCCAATAGGACCCGACTTTCATAGGGTCAAAATTCACGAATTTGACACATTTCGGCCGCAAGAATTCCCTATAAGCGTTGCACCGAATTTCAGACCGCTCACACAGCACTTTCCATTCAGACACATGAACAATCTCCCGCAAGCGTTTTCTCGTAGCTCAATTTTTGACCCCGGCGCAAGCGACCGAAATTTCGATGGGGTCACGGAAATGGTCACGGAAATGGGACAAATTTTGACCCCCCCATATCTCGGTCCCTAATTGTTCGATCGACTTGAAATTAGAAACGTGGCCTAACAGGGTTTCGGCCTTCCTCCCCATGCTCGCCAATCGCGGATCGCCATGGGGGGTCCGCCCCTTTTCGCCGTTATGCTAAAACAAAAACTCGCGAATATCTCCGAAACGGTTCGATAGAATGTCGCAAATTTTGGTGTGAAAGGGCTCCCTATTTTTACCTACAAACCCTCCAAATTTGGTGGTCCTAGCTTCCATAGTTTTTTTTATGGCGAATTTTTGAATGTTTAAAAAATAGGCCAAAAATCGAACGGAAATTCCCTACAGAAACTCCATTCGCGAATTTTAAAAATCCGAGATAGCCAAAATGTTGCTCTCGAAGAGTACATCAATTTAAAAAAAAAGTTTCTCTCTAGGCCCAATAGGACCCGACTTTCATAGGGTCAAAATTCACGAATTTGACACATTTCGGCCGCGAGAATTCCCTATAAGCGTTGCACCGAATTTCAAACCGCTCACACAGCAGTTCCCATTCAGACACATGAACAATCTCCCGCAAGCGTTTTCTCGTAGCTCAATTTTTGACCCCGGCGCGAGCGACCGAAATTTCGATGGGGTCACGGAAATGGTCACGGAAATGGGCCAAACATTGACCCCCCATATCTCGGTCCCTAATTGTCCGATCGACTTCAAATTTGAAACGTGGCTTAACAGGGTTTCGGCCTTCCTCTCCATGCTCGCCAATCGCGGATCCCCATGGGGGGTCCGCCCCTTTTCGCCGTAATGCTAAAAAAAACTCGCGAATATCTCCGAAACGGTTCGATAGAATGTCGCAAATTTTGGTGTGAAAGGGCTCCCTATTTTTACCTACAAACCCTCCAAATTTGGCGGTCCTAGCTTCCATAGTTTTTTTTATGGCGAATTTTGGAATGTTTAAAAAATAGGCCAAAAATCGAACGGAAATTCCCTACAGAAACTCCATTCGCGAATTTTAAAAATCCGAGATAGCCAAAATGTTGCTGTCGAAGAGTACATCAATTTAAAAAAAAGTTTCTCTCTACGCCCAATAGGACCCGACTTTCATAGGGTCAAAATTCACGAATTTGACACATTTCGGCCGCGAGAATTCCCTATAACCGTTGCACCGAATTTCAAACCGCTCACACAGCAGTTCCCATTCAGACACATGAACAATCTCCCGCAAGCGTTTTCTCGTAGCTCAATTTTTGACCCCGGCGCGAGCGACCGAAATTTCGATGGGGTCACGGAAATTGGCCAAATTTTGACCCCCCATCTCTCGGGCCCTGTTTGTCCGATCGACTTGAAATTTTAAACGTGGATTAACAGGGTTTCGGCCTTCCTCCCCATGCTCGCCAATCGCGGCTCACCATGGGGGGTCCGCCCCTTTTCGCCGTAATGCTAAAACAAAAACTCGCGAATATCTCCGAAACGGTTCGATAGAATGTCGCAAATTTTGGTGTGAAAGGGCTCCCTATTTTTACCTACAAACCCTCCAAATTTGGTGGTCCTAGCTTCCATAGTTTTTTTATGGCGAATTTTTGAATGTTTAAAAAATAGGCCAAAAATCGAACGGAAATTCCCTACAGAAACTCCATTCGCGAATTTTAAAAATCCGAGATAGCCAAAATGTTGCTCTCGAAGAGTACATGAATTTAAAAAAAAAGTTTCTCTCTAGGCCCAATAGGACCCGACTTTCATAGGGTGAAAATTCACGAATTTGACACATTTCGGCCGCAAGAATTCCCTATAAGCGTTGCACCGAATTTCAAACCGCTCACACAGCACTTCCCATTCAGACACATGAACAATCTCCCGCAAGCGTTTTCTCGTAGCTCAATTTTTGACCCCGGCGCAAGCGACCGAAATTTCGATGGGGTCACGGAAATGGGACAAACTTTGACCCCCCCCATATCTCGGTCCCTAATTGTCCGATCGACTTGAAATTAGAAACATGGCCTAACAGGGTTTCGGCCTTCCTCCCCATGCTCGCGAATCGCGGATCACCATGGGGGTCCGCCCCATTTCGCCGTTATGCTAAAACAAAAACTCGCGAATATCTCCGAAACGGTTCTATAGAATGTCACAAATTTTGGTGTGAAAGGGCTCCCTATTTTTACCTAGAAACCCTCCAAATTTGGTGGTCCTAGCTTCCATAGTTTGTTTTTGGCGAATTTTTGAATGTTTAAAAAATAGGCCAAAAATCGAACGGAAATTCCCTACAGAAACTCCATTCGCGAATTTTAAAAATCCGAGATAGGCAAAATGTGGCTCTCGAAGAGTATATCAATTTAAAAAAAAAGTTTCTCTCTAGGCCCAATAGGAACCGACTTTCATAGGGTAAAGTTCACGAATTTGACACATTTCGGCCGCGACAATTCATTATAAGCGTAGCACCGAATTTCAAACCGCTCACACAGTACTTCCTATTCAGACACATAAACAATACCCCGCAAGCATTTTCTCGTAGCTCAATTTTTGACCCCGGCGCGAGCGGCCGAAATTTCGATGGGGTCACGGAAATGGGCCAAACATTGACCCCCTATATCTCGGTCTCTAATTGTCCGATCGACTTCAAATTTGAAACGTGGCTTAACAGGGTTTCGGCCTTCCTCTCCATGCTCGCCAATCGCGGATCCCCATGGGGGGTCCGCCCCTTTTCGACGTAATGCTAAAAAAAACTCGCGAATATCTCCGAAACGGTTCGATAGAATGTCGCAAATTTTGGTGTGAAAGGGCTCCCTATTTTTACCTACAAACCCTCCAAATTTGTTGTCCTAGCTTCCATAGTTTTTTTATGGCGAATTTTTGAATGTTTAAAAAATAGGCCAAAAATCGAACGGAAATTCCCTACAGAAACTCCATTCGCGAATTTTAAAAATCCGAGATAGCCAAAATGTTGCTCTCGAAGAGTACATGAATTTAAAAAAAAAGTTTCTCTCTAGGCCCAATAGGACCCGACTTTCATAGGGTCAAAATTCACGAATTTGACACATTTCGGCCGCGAGAATTCCCTATAACCGTTGCACCGAATTTCAAACCGCTCACACAGCAGTTCCCATTCAGACACATGAACAATCTCCCGCAAGCGTTTTCTCGTAGCTCAATTTTTGACCCCGGCGCGAGCGACCGAAATTTCGATGGGGTCACGGAAATTGGCCAAATTTTGACCCCCCATCTCTCGGGCCCTGTTTGTCCGATCGACTTGAAATTTTAAACGTGGATTAACAGGGTTTCGGCCTTCCTCCCCATGCTCGCCAATCGCGGCTCACCATGGGGGGTCCGCCCCTTTTCGCCGTAATGCTAAAACAAAAACTCGCGAATATCTCCGAAACGGTTCGATAGAATGTCGCAAAATTTGGTGTGAAAGGGCTCCCTATTTTTACCTACAAACCCTCCTAATTTCGTGGTCCTAGCTTCCATAGTTTGTTTTTGGCGAATTTTTGAATGTTTAAAAAATAGGCCAAAAATCGAACGGAAATTCCCTACAGAAACTCCATTCGCGAATTTTAAAAATCCGAGATAGGCAAAATGTGGCTCTCGAAGAGTATATCAATTTAAAAAAAAAGTTTCTCTCTAGGCCCAATAGGAACCGATTTTCATAGGGTAAAGTTCACGAATTTGACACATTTCGGCCGCGACAATTCATTATAAGCGTAGCACCGAATTTCAAACCGCTCACACAGTACTTCCTATTCAGACACATAAACAATACCCCGCAAGCATTTTCTCGTAGCTCAATTTTTGACCCCGGCGCGAGCGACCGAAATTTCGATGGGGTCACGGAAATGGGCCAAACATTGACCCCCTATATCTCGGTCTCTAATTGTCCGATCGACTTCAAATTTGAAACGTGGCTTAACAGGGTTTCGGCCTTCCTCTCCATGCTCGCCAATCGCGGATCCCCATGGGGGGTCCGCCCCTTTTCGCCGTAATGCTAAAAAAACTCGCGAATATCTCCGAAACGGTTCGATAGAATGTCGCAAATTTTGGTGTGAAAGGGCTCCCTATTTTTACCTACAAACCCTCCAAATTTGGTGGTCCTAGCTTCCATAGTTTTTTTATGGCGAATTTTTGAATGTTTAAAAAATAGGCCAAAAATCGAACGGAAATTCCCTACAGAAACTCCATTCGCGAATTTTAAAAATCCGAGATAGCCAAAATGTTGCTCTCGAAGAGTACATGAATTTAAAAAAAAAGTTTCTCTCTAGGCCCAATAGGACCCGACTTTCATAGGGTGAAAATTCACGAATTTGACACATTTCGGCCGCAAGAATTCCCTATAAGCGTTGCACCGAATTTCAAACCGCTCACACAGCACTTCCCATTCAGACACATGAACAATCTCCCGCAAGCGTTTTCTCGTAGCTCAATTTTTGACCCCGGCGCAAGCGACCGAAATTTCGATGGGGTCACGGAAATGGGACAAACTTTGACCCCCCCCCCCATATCTCGGTCCCTAATTGTCCGATCGACTTGAAATTAGAAACATGGCCTAACAGGGTTTCGGCCTTCCTCCCCATGCTCGCGAATCGCGGATCACCATGGGGGTCCGCCCCATTTCGCCGTTATGCTAAAACAAAAACTCGCGAATATCTCCGAAACGGTTCGATAGAATGTCGCAAATTTTGGTGTGAAATAGCTCCCTATTTTTACCTAGAAACCCTCCAAATTTGGTGGTCCTAGCATCCACAGATTTTTATGGCGGATTTTTGAATGTTTAAAAAATAGGCCAAAAATCGAACGGAAATTCCCTACAGAAACTCCATTCGCGAATTTTAAAAATCCGAGATAACCAAAATGTTGCTCTCGAAGAGTACATGAATTTAAAAAAAAAGTTTCTCTCTAGGCCCAATAGGACCCGACTTTCATAGGGTAAAGTTCACGAATTTGACACATTTCGGCCGCGACAATTCATTATAAGCGTAGCACCGAATTTCAAACCGCTCACACAGTACTTCCTATTCAGACACATAAACAATACCCCGCAAGCATTTTCTCGTAGCTCAATTTTTGACCCCGGCGCGAGCGACCGAAATTTCGATGGGGTCACGGAAATGGGCCAAACATTGACCCCCTATATCTCGGTCTCTAATTGTCCGATCGACTTCAAATTTGAAACGTGGCTTAACAGGGTTTCGGCCTTCCTCTCCATGCTCGCCAATCGCGGATCCCCATGGGGGGTCCGCCCCTTTTCGACGTAATGCTAAAAAAAACTCGCGAATATCTCCGAAACGGTTCGATAGAATGTCGCAAATTTTGGTGTGAAAGGGCTCCCTATTTTTACCTACAAACCCTCCAAATTTGGTGGTCCTAGCTTCCATAGTTTTTTTATGGCGAATTTTTGAATGTTTAAAAAATAGGCCAAAAATCGAACGGAAATTCCCTACAGAAACTCCATTCGCGAATTTTAAAAATCCGAGATAGCCAAAATGTTGCTCTCGAAGAGTACATGAATTTAAAAAAAAGTTTCTCTCTAGGCGCAATAGGACCCGACTTTCATAGGGTAAAAATTCACGAATTTGACACATTTCGGCCGCAAGAATTCCCTATAAGCGTTGCACCGAATTTCAGACCGCTCACACAGCACTTCCCATTCAGACACATGAACAATCTCCCGCAAGCGTTTTCTCGTAGCTCAATTTTTCACCCCGGCGCAAGCGACCGAAATTTCGATGGGGTCACGGAAATGGGACAAACTTTGACCCCCCCATATCTCGGTCCCTAATTGTCCGATCGACTTGAAATTAGAAACGTGGCCTAACAGGGTTTCTGCCTTCCTCCCCATGCTCGCCAATCGCGGATCGCCATGGGGGGTCCGCCCCTTTTCGCCGTTATGCTAAAACAAAAACTCGCGAATATCTCCGAAACGGTTCGATAGAATGTCGCAAATTTTGGTGTGAAAGGGCTCCCTATTTTTACCTAGAAACCCTCCAAATTTGGTGGTCCTAGCTTCCACAGATTTTTATGGCGGATTTTTGAATGTTTAAAAAATAGGCCAAAAATCGAACGGAAATTCCCTACAGAAACTCCATTCGCGAATTTTAAAAATCCGAGATAGCCAAAATGTTGCTCTCGAAGAGTACATGAATTTAAAAAAAAGTTTCTCTCTAGGCGCAATAGGACCCGACTTTCATAGGGTAAAAATTCACGAATTTGACACATTTCGGCCGCAAGAATTCCCTATAAGCGTTGCACCGAATTTCAGACCGCTCACACAGCACTTCCCATTCAGACACATGAACAATCTCCCGCAAGCGTTTTCTCGTAGCTCAATTTTTGACCCCGGCGCAAGCGACCGAAATTTCGATGGGGTCACGGAAATGGGACAAACTTTGACCCCCCCCATATCTCGGTCCCTAATTGTCCGATCGACGTGAAATTAGAAACGTGGCCTAACAGGGTTTCGGCCTTCCTCCGCATGCTCGCCAATCGCGGATCGCCATGGGGGGTCCGCCCCTTTTCGCCGTTATGCTAAAACAAAAACTCGCGAATATCTCCGAAACGGTTCGATAGAATGTCGCAAATTTTGGTGTGAAACGGCTCCCTATTTTTACCTACAAACCCTCCAAATTTGTTGTCCTAGCTTCCATAGTTTTTTTATGGCGAATTTTTGAATGTTTAAAAAATAGGCCAAAAATCGAACGGAAATTCCCTACAGAAACTCCATTCGCGAATTTTAAAAATCCGAGATAGCCAAAATGTTGCTCTCGAAGAGTACATGAATTTAAAAAAAAAGTTTCTCTCTAGGCCCAATAGGACCCGACTTTCATAGGGTCAAAATTCACGAATTTGACACATTTCGGCCGCGAGAATTCCCTATAACCGTTGCACCGAATTTCAAACCGCTCACACAGCAGTTCCCATTCAGACACATGAACAATCTCCCGCAAGCGTTTTCTCGTAGCTCAATTTTTGACCCCGGCGCGAGCGACCGAAATTTCGATGGGGTCACGGAAATTGGCCAAATTTTGACCCCCCATCTCTCGGGCCCTGTTTGTCCGATCGACTTGAAATTTTAAACGTGGATTAACAGGGTTTCGGCCTTCCTCCCCATGCTCGCCAATCGCGGCTCACCATGGGGGGTCCGCCCCTTTTCGCCGTAATGCTAAAACAAAAACTCGCGAATATCTCCGAAACGGTTCGATAGAATGTCGCAAAATTTGGTGTGAAAGGGCTCCCTATTTTTACCTACAAACCCTCCTAATTTCGTGGTCCTAGCTTCCATAGTTTGTTTTTGGCGAATTTTTGAATGTTTAAAAAATAGGCCAAAAATCGAACGGAAATTCCCTACAGAAACTCCATTCGCGAATTTTAAAAATCCGAGATAGGCAAAATGTGGCTCTCGAAGAGTATATCAATTTAAAAAAAAAGTTTCTCTCTAGGCCCAATAGGAACCGACTTTCATAGGGTAAAGTTCACGAATTTGACACATTTCGGCCGCGACAATTCATTATAAGCGTAGCACCGAATTTCAAACCGCTCACACAGTACTTCCTATTCAGACACATAAACAATACCCCGCAAGCATTTTCTCGTAGCTCAATTTTTGACCCCGGCGCGAGCGACCGAAATTTCGATGGGGTCACGGAAATGGGCCAAACATTGACCCCCTATATCTCGGTCTCTAATTGTCCGATCGACTTCAAATTTGAAACGTGGCTTAACAGGGTTTCGGCCTTCCTCTCCATGCTCGCCAATCGCGGATCCCCATGGGGGGTCCGCCCCTTTTCGCCGTAATGCTAAAAAAACTCGCGAATATCTCCGAAACGGTTCGATAGAATGTCGCAAATTTTGGTGTGAAAGGGCTCCCTATTTTTACCTACAAACCCTCCAAATTTGGTGGTCCTAGCTTCCATAGTTTTTTTATGGCGAATTTTTGAATGTTTAAAAAATAGGCCAAAAATCGAACGGAAATTCCCTACAGAAACTCCATTCGCGAATTTTAAAAATCCGAGATATCCAAAATGTTGCTCTCGAAGAGTACATGAATTTAAAAAAAAAGTTTCTCTCTAGGCCCAATAGGACCCGACTTTCATAGGGTGAAAATTCACGAATTTGACACATTTCGGCCGCAAGAATTCCCTATAAGCGTTGCACCGAATTTCAAACCGCTCACACAGCACTTCCCATTCAGACACATGAACAATCTCCCGCAAGCGTTTTCTCGTAGCTCAATTTTTGACCCTGGCGCAAGCGACCGAAATTTCGATGGGGTCACGGAAATGGGACAAACTTTGACCCCCCCCCCATATCTCGGTCCCTAATTCTCCGATCGACTTGAAATTAGAAACATGGCCTAACAGGGTTTCGGCCTTCCTCCCCATGCTCGCGAATCGCGGATCACCATGGGGGTCCGCCCCATTTCGCCGTTATGCTAAAACAAAAACTCGCGAATATCTCCGAAACGGTTCGATAGAATGTCGCAAATTTTGGTGTGAAAGGGCTCCCTATTTTTACCTAGAAACCCTCCAAATTTGGTGGTCCTAGCTTCCACAGATTTTTATGGCGGATTTTTGAATGTTTAAAAAATAGGCCAAAAATCGAACGGAAATTCCCTACAGAAACTCCATTCGCGAATTTTAAAAATCCGAGATAACCAAAATGTTGCTCTCGAAGAGTACATGAATTTAAAAAAAAAGTTTCTCTCTAGGCCCAATAGGACCCGACTTTCATAGGGTAAAGTTCACGAATTTGACACATTTCGGCCGCGACAATTCATTATAAGCGTAGCACCGAATTTCAAACCGCTCACACAGTACTTCCTATTCAGACACATAAACAATACCCCGCAAGCATTTTCTCGTAGCTCAATTTTTGACCCCGGCGCGAGCGACCGAAATTTCGATGGGGTCACGGAAATGGGCCAAACATTGACCCCCTATATCTCGGTCTCTAATTGTCCGATCGACTTCAAATTTGAAACGTGGCTTAACAGGGTTTCGGCCTTCCTCTCCATGCTCGCCAATCGCGGATCCCCATGGGGGGTCCGCCCCTTTTCGACGTAATGCTAAAAAAAACTCGCGAATATCTCCGAAACGGTTCGATAGAATGTCGCAAATTTTGGTGTGAAAGGGCTCCCTATTTTTACCTACAAACCCTCCAAATTTGGTGGTCCTAGCTTCCATAGTTTTTTTATGGCGAATTTTTGAATGTTTAAAAAATAGGCCAAAAATCGAACGGAAATTCCCTACAGAAACTCCATTCGCGAATTTTAAAAATCCGAGATAGCCAAAATGTTGCTCTCGAAGAGTACATGAATTTAAAAAAAAGTTTCTCTCTAGGCGCAATAGGACCCGACTTTCATAGGGTAAAAATTCACGAATTTGACACATTTCGGCCGCAAGAATTCCCTATAAGCGTTGCACCGAATTTCAGACCGCTCACACAGCACTTCCCATTCAGACACATGAACAATCTCCCGCAAGCGTTTTCTCGTAGCTCAATTTTTCACCCCGGCGCAAGCGACCGAAATTTCGATGGGGTCACGGAAATGGGACAAACTTTGACCCCCCCATATCTCGGTCCCTAATTGTCCGATCGACTTGAAATTAGAAACGTGGCCTAACAGGGTTTCTGCCTTCCTCCCCATGCTCGCCAATCGCGGATCGCCATGGGGGGTCCGCCCCTTTTCGCCGTTATGCTAAAACAAAAACTCGCGAATATCTCCGAAACGGTTCGATAGAATGTCGCAAATTTTGGTGTGAAAGGGCTCCCTATTTTTACCTAGAAACCCTCCAAATTTGGTGGTCCTAGCTTCCACAGATTTTTATGGCGGATTTTTGAATGTTTAAAAAATAGGCCAAAAATCGAACGGAAATTCCCTACAGAAACTCCATTCGCGAATTTTAAAAATCCGAGATAGCCAAAATGTTGCTCTCGAAGAGTACATGAATTTAAAAAAAAGTTTCTCTCTAGGCGCAATAGGACCCGACTTTCATAGGGTAAAAATTCACGAAATTGACACATTTCGGCCGCAAGAATTCCCTATAAGCGTTGCACCGAATTTCAGACCGCTCACACAGCACTTCCCATTCAGACACATGAACAATCTCCCGCAAGCGTTTTCTCGTAGCTCAATTTTTGACCCCGGCGCAAGCGACCGAAATTTCGATGGGGTCACGGAAATGGGACAAACTTTGACCCCCCCCCCATATCTCGGTCCCTAATTGTCCGATCGACTTGAAATTAGAAACGTGGCCTAACAGGGTTTCGGCCTTCCTCCGCATGCTCGCCAATCGCGGATCGCCATGGGGGGTCCGCCCCTTTTCGCCGTTATGCTAAAACAAAAACTCGCGAATATCTCCGAAACGGTTCGATAGAATGTCGCAAATTTTGGTGTGAAAGGGCTCCCTATTTTTACCTACAAACCCTCCAAATTTGGTGGTCCTAGCTTCCATAGTTTTTTTTATGGCGAATTTTTGTATGTTTAAAAAATAGGCCAAAAATCGAACGGAAATTCCCTACAGAAACTCCATTCGCGAATTTTAAAAATCCGAGATAGCCAAAATGTTGCTCTCGAAGAGTACATCAATTTAAAAAAAGAGTTTCTCTCTAGGCCCAATAGGACCCGACTTTCATAGGGTCAAAATTCACGAATTTGACACATTTCGGCCGCGAGAATGCCCTATAAGCGTTGCACCGAATTTCAAACCGCTCACACAGCAGTTCCCATTCAGATACATGAACAATCTCCCGCAAGCGTTTTCTCGTAGCTCAATTTTTGACCCCGGCGCGAGCGACCGAATTTTCGATGGGGTCACGGAAATGGTCACGGAAATGGGCCAAACTTTGACCCCCTATATCTCGGTCCCTAATTGTCCGATCAACTTGAAATTTGAAACGTGGCCTAACAGGGTTTCGGCCTTCCCCCCATGCTCGCCAATCGCGGATCACCATGGGGGGTCCGCCCCTTTTCGCCGTTATGCTAAAACAAAAACTCGCGAATATCTCCGAAACGGTTCGATAGAATGTCGCAAATTTTGGTGTGAAAGGGCTCCCTATTTTTACCTACAAACCCTCCAAATTTGGTGGTCCTAGCTTCCATAGTTTTTTTTATGGCGAATTTTTGAATGTTTAAAAAATAGGCCAAAAATCGAACGGAAATTCCCTACAGAAACTCCATTCGCGAATTTTAAAAATCCGAGATAGCCAAAATGTTGCTCTCGAAGAGTACATCAATTTAAAAAAAAGTTTCTCTCTAGGCCCAATAGGACCCGACTTTCATAGGGTCAAAATTCACGAATTTGACACATTTCGGCCGCGAGAATTCCCTATAAGCGTTGCACCGAATTTCAAACCGCTCACACAGCAGTTCCCATTCAGACACATGAACAATCTCCCGCAAGCGTTTTCTCGTAGCTCAATTTTTGACCCCGGCGCGAGCGACCGAAATTTCGATGGGGTCACGGAAATGGTCACGGAAATGGGCCAAACATTGACCCCCCCATATCTCGGTCCCTAATTGTCCGATCGACTTCAAATTTGAAACGTGGCTTAACAGGGTTTCGGCCTTCCTCTCCATGCTCGCCAATCGCGGATCCCCATGGGGGGTCCGCCCCTTTTCGCCGTAATGCTAAAAAAAACTCGCGAATATCTCCGAAACGGTTCGATAGAATGTCGCAAATTTTGGTGTGAAAGGGCTCCCTATTTTTACCTACAAACCCTCCAAATTTGGTGGTCCTAGCTTCCATAGTTTTTTTATGGCGAATTTTTGAATGTTTAAAAAATAGGCCAAAAATCGAACGGAAATTCCCTACAGAAACTCCATTCGCGAATTTTAAAAATCCGAGATTGCCAAAATGTTGCTCTCGAAGAGTACATGAATTTAAAAAAAAAGTTTCTCTCTAGGCCCAATAGGACACGACTTTCATAGGGTCAAAATTCACGAATTTGACACATTTCGGCCGCAAGAATTCCCTATAAGCGTTGCACCGAATTTCAAACCGCTCACACAGCACTTCCCATTCAGACACATGAACAATCTCCCGCAAGCGTTTTCTCGTAGCTCAATTTTTGACCCCGGCGCGAGCGACCGAAATTTCGATGGGGTCACGGAAATGGTCACGGAAATGGGCCAAACTTTGACCCCCTATATCTCGGTCCCTAATTGTCCGATCAACTTGAAATTTGAAACGTGGCCTAACAGGGTTTCGGCCTTCCCCCCCATGGTCACCAATCGCGGATCACCATGGGGGTCCGCCCCTTTTCGCCGTTATGCTAAAACAAAAACTCGCGAATATCTCCGAAACGGTTCGATAGAATGTCGCAAATTTTGGTGTGAAAGGGCTCCTTATTTTTACCTACAAACCCTCCAAATTTCGTGGTCCTAGCTTCCATAGTTTTTTTATGGGGAATTTTTGAATGTTTAAAAAATAGGCCAAAAATCGAACGGAAATTCCCTACAGAAACTCCATTCGCGAATTTTAAAAATCCGAGATAGCCAAAATGTTGCTCTCGAAGAGTACATGAATTTAAAAAAAAATTTCTCTCTAGGCCCAATAGGATCCGACTTTCATAGGGTCAAAATTCACGAATTTGACACATTTCGGCCGCAAGAATTCCCTATAAGCGTTGCACCGAATTTCAAACCGCTCACACAGCACTTCCCATTCAGACACATGAACAATCTCCCGCAAGCGTTTTCTCGTAGCTCAATTTTTGACCCCGGCGCAAGCGACCGAAATTTCGATGGGGTGACGGAAATCGGACAAACTTTGACCCCCCCATATCTCGGTCCCTAATTGTCCGATCGACTTGAAATTAGAAACGTGGCCTAACAGGGTTTTGGCCTTCCTTCCCATGCTCGCCAATCGCGGATCACCATGGGGGGTCCGCCCCATTTCGCCGTTATGCTAAAACAAATACTCGCGAATATCTCCGAAACAGTTCGATAGAATGTCGCAAATTTTGGTGTGAAAGGGCTCCTTATTTTTACCTACAAACCCTCCAAATTTCGTGGTCCTAGCTTCCATAGTTTTTTTTTTGGCGAATTTTTGAATGTTTAAAAATTAGGCCAAAAATCGAACGGAAATTCCCTACAGAAACTCCATTCGCGAATTTTAAAAATTCCAGATAGCCAAAATGTTGCTCTCGAAGAGTACATCAATTTAAAAAAAAATTTCTCTCTAGGCCCAGTAGGAACCGACTTTCATAGGGTCAAATTTCACGAATTTGACACATTTCGGCCGCGAGAATTCCCTATAAGCGTTGCACCGAATTTCAAACCGATCACACAGAACTTCCCATTCAGACACATGAACAAGCCCCCGCAAGCATTTTCTCGTATCTCAATTTTTGACCCCGGCGCAAGCGACCGAAATTTCGATGGGGTCACGGAAATGGGCCAAACATTGACCCCCCATATCTCGGTCCCTAATTGTCCGATCGACTTCAAATTTGAAACGTGGCTTAACAGGGTTTCGGCCTTCCTCTCCATGCTCGCGAATCGCGGATCCCCATGGGGGGTCCGCCCCTTTTCGCCGTAATGCTAAAAAAAACTCGCGAATATCTCCGAAACGGTTCGATGGAATGTCGCAAATTTTGGTGTGAAAGGGCTCCCTATTTTTACCTACAAACCCTCCAAATTTCGTGGTCCTAGCTTCCATAGTTTTTTTATGGCGAATTTTTGAATGTTTAAAAAATAGGCCAAAAATCGAACGGAAATTCCCTACAGAAACTCCATTCGCGAATTTTAAAAATCCGATATAGCCAAAATGTTGCTCTCGAAGAGTACATCAATTTAAAAAAAAATTTCTCTCTAGGCCCAATAGGACCCGACTTTCATAGGGTCAAAATTCACGAATTTGACACATTTCGGCCGCGAGAATTCCCTATAAGCGTTGCACCGAATTTCAAACCGCTCACACAGCAGTCCCCATTCAGACACATGAACAATCTCCCGCAAGCGTTTTCTCGTAGCTCAATTTTTGACCCCGGCGCGAGCGACCGAAATTTCGATGGGGTCACGGAAATGGTCACGGAAATGGGCCAAACTTTGACCCCTATATCTCGGTCCCTAATTGTCCGATCAACTTGAAATTTGAAACGTGGCCTAACAGGGTTTCGGCCTTCCCACCCATGGTCGCCAATCGCGGATCACCATGGGGGGTCCGCCCCTTTTCGCCGTTAAGCTAAAACAAAAACTCGCGAATATCTCCGAAACGTTTCGATAGAATGTCGCAAATTTTCGTGTGAAAGGGCTCCTTCTTTTTACCTAAAAACCCTCCAAATTCCGTGGTCCTAGCTTCCATAGTTTTTTTTTTGGCGAATTTTTGAATGTTTAAAAAATAGGCCAAAAATAGAACGGAAATTCCCTACAGAAACTCCATTCGCGAATTTTAAAAATCCGAGATAGCCAAAATGTTGCTCTCGAAGAGTACATCAATTTAAAAAAAAATTTCTCTCTTGGCCCAATAGGAACCGACTTTCATAGGGTCAAATTTCACGAATTTGACACATTTCGGCCGCGAGAATTCCCTATAAGCGTTGCACCGAATTTCAAACAGCTCACACAGAACTTCCCATTCAGAGACATGAACAAGCCCCCGCAAGCGTTTTTTCGTATCTCAATTTTTGACCCCGGCGCAAGCGACCGAAATTTCGATGGGGTCACGGAAATGGTCACGGAAATGGGCCAAACATTGACCCCCCATATTTCGATCCCTAATTGTCCGATCGACTTCAAATTTGAAACGTGGCTTAACAGGGTTTCGGCCTTCCTCTCCATGCTCGCCAATCGCGGATCCCCATGGGGGGTCCGCCCCTTTTCGCCGTAATGCTAAAAAAAACTCGCGAATATCTCCGAAACGGTTCGATAGAATGTCGCAAATTTTGGTGTGAAAGGGCTCCCTATTTTTACCTACAAACCCTCCAAATTTGGTGGTCCTAGCTTCCATAGTTTTTTTATGGCGAATTTTTGAATGTTTAAAAAATAGGCCAAAAATCGAACGGAAATTCCCTACAGAAACTCCATTCGCGAATTTTAAAAATCCGAGATAGCCAAAATGTTGCTCTCGAAGAGTACATGAATTTAAAAAAAAAGTTTCTCTCTAGGCCCAATAGGACCCGACTTTCATAGGGTCAAAATTCACGAATTTGACACATTTCGGCCGCAAGAATTCCCTATAAGCGTTGCACCGAATTTCAAACCGCTCACACAGCACTTCCCATTCAGACACATGAACAATCTCCCGCAAGCTGTTTCTCGTAGCTCAATTTTTGACCCCGGCGCAAGCGACCGAAATTTCGATGGGGTCACGGAAATGGGACAAACTTTGACCCCCCCATATCTCGGTCCCTAATTGTCCGATCGACTTGAAATTAGAAACGTGGCCTAACAGGGTTTCGGCCTTCCTTCCCATGCTCGCCAATCGCGGATCACCATGGGGGGTCCGCCCCATTTCGCCGTTATGCTAAAACAAATACTCGCGAATATCTCCGAAACAGTTCGATAGAATGTCGCAAATTTTTGTGTGAAAGGGCTCCTTATTTTTACCTACAAACCCTCCAAATTTCGTGGTCCTAGCTTCCATAGTTTTTTTTTTGGCGAATTTTTGAATGTTTAAAAATTAGGCCAAAAATCGAACGGAAATTCCCTACAGAAACTCCATTCGCGAATTTTAAAAATCCCAGATAGCCAAAATGTTGCTCTCGAAGACTACATCAATTTAAAAAAAAATTTCTCTCTAGGCCCAATAGGAACCGACTTTCATAGGGTCAAATTTCACGAATTTGACACATTTCGGCCGCGAGAATTCCCTATAAGCGTTGCACCGAATTTCAAACCGCTCACACAGAACTTCCCATTCAGACACATGAACAAGCCCCCGCAAGCGTTTTCTCGTATCTCAATTTTTGACCCCGGCGCAAGCGACCGAAATTTCGATGGGGTCACGGAAATGGTCACGGAAATGGGCCAAACATTGACCCCCCATATCTCGGTCCCTAATTGTCCGATCGACTTCAAATTTGAAACGTGGCTTAACAGGGTTTCGGCCTTCCTCTCCGTGCTCGCCAATCGCGGATCCCCATGGGGGGTCCGCCCCTTCTCGCCGTAATGCTAAAAAAAACTCGCGAATATCTCCGAAACGGTTCGATAGAATGTCGCAAATTTTGGTGTGAAAGGGCTCCCTATTTTTACCTACAAACCCTCCAAATTTGGTGGTCCTAGCTTCCATAGTTTTTTTATGGCGAATTTTTGAATGTTTAAAAAATAGGCCAAAAATCGAACGGAAATTCCCTACAGAAACTCCATTCGCGAATTTTAAAAATCCGAGATAGCCAAAATGTTGCTCTCGAAGAGTACATGAATTTAAAAAAAAAGTTTCTCTCTAGGCCCAATAGGACCCGACTTTCATAGGGTCAAAATTCACGAATTTGACACATTTCGGCCGCAAGAATTCCCTATAAGCGTTGCACCGAATTTCAAACCGCTCACACAGCACTTCCCATTCAGACACATGAACAATCTCCCGCAAGCGTTTTCTCGTAGCTCAATTTTTGACCCCGGCGCAAGCGACCGAAATTTCGATGGGGTCACGGAAATGGGACAAACTTTGACCCCCCCATATCTCGGTCCCTAATTGTCCGATCGACTTGAAATTAGAAACGTGGCCTAACAGGGTTTCGGCCTTCCTTCCCATGCTCGCCAATCGCGGATCACCATGGGGGGTCCGCCCCATTTCGCCGTTATGCTAAAACAAATACTCGCGAATATCTCCGAAACAGTTCGATAGAATGTCGCAAATTTTTGTGTGAAAGGGCTCCTTATTTTTACCTACAAACCCTCCAAATTTCGTGGTCCTAGCTTCCATAGTTTTTTTTTTGGCGAATTTTTGAATGTTTAAAAATTAGGCCAAAAATAGAACGGAAATTCCCTACAGAAACTCCATTCGCGAATTTTAAAAATCCCAGATAGCCAAAATGTTGCTCTCGAAGAGTACATCAATTTAAAAAAAAATTTCTCTCTAGGCCCAATAGGAACCGACTTTCATAGGGTCAAATTTCACGAATTTGACACATTTCGGCCGCGAGAATTCCCTATAAGCGTTGCACCGAATTTCAAACCGCTCACACAGAACTTCCCATTCAGACACATGAACAAGCCCCCGCAAGCGTTTTCTCGTATCTCAATTTTTGACCCCGGCGCAAGCGACCGAAATTTCGATGGGGTCACGGAAATGGTCACGGAAATGGGCCAAACATTGACCCCCCATATCTCGGTCCCTAATTGTCCGATCGACTTCAAATTTGAAACGTGGCTTAACAGGGTTTCGGCCTTCCTCTCCGTGCTCGCCAATCGCGGATCCCCATGGGGGGTCCGCCCCTTCTCGCCGTAATGCTAAAAAAAACTCGCGAATATCTCCGAAACGGTTCGATAGAATGTCGCAAATTTTGGTGTGAAAGGGCTCCCTATTTTTACCTACAAACCCTCCAAATTTGGTGGTCCTAGCTTCCATAGTTTTTTTATGGCGAATTTTTGAATGTTTAAAAAATAGGCCAAAAATCGAACGGAAATTCCCTACAGAAACTCCATTCGCGAATTTTAAAAATCCGAGATAGCCAAAATGTTGCTCTCGAAGAGTACATGAATTTAAAAAAAAAGTTTCTCTCTAGGCCCAATAGGACCCGACTTTCATAGGGTCAAAATTCACGAATTTGACACATTTCGGCCGCAAGAATTCCCTATAAGCGTTGCACCGAATTTCAAACCGCTCACACAGCAGTCCCTATTCAGACACATGAACAATCTCCCGCAAGCGTTTTCTCGTAGCTCAATTTTTGACCCCGGCGCAAGCGACCGAAATTTCGATGGGGTCACGGAAATGGGACAAACTTTGACCCCCCCATATCTCGGTCCCTAATTGTCCGATCGACTTGAAATTAGAAACGTGGCCTAACAGGGTTTCGGCCTTCCTTCCCATGCTCGCCAATCGCGGATCACCATGGGGGGTCCGCCCCATTTCGCCGTTATGCTAAAACAAATACTCGCGAATATCTCCGAAACAGTTCGATAGAATGTCGCAAATTTTTGTGTGAAAGGGCTCCTTATTTTTACCTACAAACCCTCCAAATTTCGTGGTCCTAGCTTCCATAGTTTTTTTTTTGGCGAATTTTTGAATGTTTAAAAATTAGGCCAAAAATAGAACGGAAATTCCCTACAGAAACTCCATTCGCGAATTTTAAAAATCCCAGATAGCCAAAATGTTGCTCTCGAAGAGTACATCAATTTAAAAAAAAAGTTTCTCTCTAGGCCCAATAGGACCCGACTTTCATAGGGTCAAAATTCACGAATTTGACACATTTCGGCCGCAAGAATTCCCTATAAGCGTTGCACCGAATTTCAAACCGCTCACACAGCAGTCCCTATTCAGACACATGAACAATCTCCCGCAAGCGTTTTCTCGTAGCTCAATTTTTGACCCCGGCGCAAGCGACCGAAATTTCGATGGGGTCACGGAAATGGGCCAAACATTGACCCCCCATATCTCGGTCCCTATTTGTCCGATCGACTTCAAATTTGAAACGTGGCTTAACAGGGTTTCGGCCTTCCTCTCCATGCTCGCCAATCGCGGATCCCCATGGGGGGTCCGCCCCTTCTCGCCGTAATGCTAAAAAAAACTCGCGAATATCTCCGAAACGGTTCGATAGAATGTCGCAAATTTTGGTGTGAAAGGGCTCCCTATTTTTACCTACAAACCCTCCAAATTTGGTGGTCCTAGCTTCCATAGTTTTTTTATGGCGAATTTTTGAATGTTTAAAAAATAGGCCAAAAATCGAACGGAAATTCCCTACAGAAACTCCATTCGCGAATTTTAAAAATCCGAGATAGCCAAAATCTTGCTCTCGAAGAGTACATCAATTTAAAAAAAAAAGTTTCTCTCTAGGCCCAATAGGACCCGACTTTCATAGGGTCAAAATTCACGAATTTGACACATTTCGGCCGCGAGAATTCCCTATAAGCGTTGCACCGAATTTCAAACCGCTCACACAGCAGTCCCTATTCAGACACATGAACAATCTCCCGCAAGCGTTTTCTCGTAGCTCAATTTTTGACCCCGGCGCAAGCGACCGAAATTTCGATGGGGTCACGGAAATGGGACAAACTTTGACCCCCCCATATCTCGGTCCCTAATTGTCCGATCGACTTGAAATTAGAAACGTGGCCTAACAGGGTTTCGGCCTTCCTTCCCATGCTCGCCAATCGCGGATCACCATGGGGGGTCCGCCCCATTTCGCCGTTATGCTAAAACAAATACTCGCGAATATCTCCGAAACAGTTCGATAGAATGTCGCAAATTTTTGTGTGAAAGGGCTCCTTATTTTTACCTACAAACCCTCCAAATTTCGTGGTCCTAGCTTCCATAGTTTTTTTTTTGGCGAATTTTTGAATGTTTAAAAATTAGGCCAAAAATAGAACGGAAATTCCCTACAGAAACTCCATTCGCGAATTTTAAAAATCCCAGATAGCCAAAATGTTGCTCTCGAAGAGTACATCAATTTAAAAAAAAATTTCTCTCTAGGCCCAATAGGAACCGACTTTCATAGGGTCAAATTTCACGAATTTGACACATTTCGGCCGCGAGAATTCCCTATAAGCGTTGCACCGAATTTCAAACCGCTCACACAGAACTTCCCATTCAGACACATGAACAAGCCCCCGCAAGCGTTTTCTCGTATCTCAATTTTTGACCCCGGCGCAAGCGACCGAAATTTCGATGGGGTCACGGAAATGGTCACGGAAATGGGCCAAACATTGACCCCCCATATCTCGGTCCCTAATTGTCCGATCGACTTCAAATTTGAAACGTGGCTTAACAGGGTTTCGGCCTTCCTCTCCGTGCTCGCCAATCGCGGATCCCCATGGGGGGTCCGCCCCTTCTCTCCGTAATGCTAAAAAAAACTCGCGAATATCTCCGAAACGGTTCGATAGAATGTCGCAAATTTTGGTGTGAAAGGGCTCCCTATTTTTACCTACAAACCCTCCAAATTTGGTGGTCCTAGCTTCCATAGTTTTTTTTTTGGCGAATTTTTGAATGTTTAAAAATTAGGCCAAAAATAGAACGGAAATTCCCTACAGAAACTCCATTCGCGAATTTTAAAAATCCCAGATAGCCAAAATGTTGCTCTCGAAGAGTACATCAATTTAAAAAAAAATTTCTCTCTAGGCCCAATAGGAACCGACTTTCATAGGGTCAAATTTCACGAATTTGACACATTTCGGCCGCGAGAATTCCCTATAAGCGTTGCACCGAATTTCAAACCGCTCACACAGAACTTCCCATTCAGACACATGAACAAGCCCCCGCAAGCGTTTTCTCGTATCTCAATTTTTGACCCCGGCGCAAGCGACCGAAATTTCGATGGGGTCACGGAAATGGTCACGGAAATGGGCCAAACATTGACCCCCCATATCTCGGTCCCTAATTGTCCGATCGACTTCAAATTTGAAACGTGGCTTAACAGGGTTTCGGCCTTCCTCTCCGTGCTCGCCAATCGCGGATCCCCATGGGGGGTCCGCCCCTTCTCGCCGTAATGCTAAAAAAAACTCGCGAATATCTCCGAAACGGTTCGATAGAATGTCGCAAATTTTGGTGTGAAAGGGCTCCCTATTTTTACCTACAAACCCTCCAAATTTGGTGGTCCTAGCTTCCATAGTTTTTTTATGGCGAATTTTTGAATGTTTAAAAAATAGGCCAAAAATCGAACGGAAATTCCCTACAGAAACTCCATTCGCGAATTTTAAAAATCCGAGATAGCCAAAATCTTGCTCTCGAAGAGTACATCAATTTAAAAAAAAAGTTTCTCTCTAGGCCCAATAGGACCCGACTTTCATAGGGTCAAAATTCACGAATTTGACACATTTCGGCCGCGAGAATTCCCTATAAGCGTTGCACCGAATTTGAAACCGCTCACACAGCAGTCCCTATTCAGACACATGAACAATCTCCCGCAAGCGTTTTCTCGTAGCTCAATTTTTGACCCCGGCGCAAGCGACCGAAATTTCGATGGGGTCACGGAAATGGGACAAACTTTGACCCCCCCATATCTCGGTCCCTAATTGTCCGATCGACTTGAAATTAGAAACGTGGCCTAACAGGGTTTCGGCCTTCCTTCCCATGCTCGCCAATCGCGGATCACCATGGGGGGTCCGCCCCATTTCGCCGTTATGCTAAAACAAATACTCGCGAATATCTCCGAAACAGTTCGATAGAATGTCGCAAATTTTTGTGTGAAAGGGCTCCTTATTTTTACCTACAAACCCTCCAAATTTCGTGGTCCTAGCTTCCATAGTTTTTTTTTGGCGAATTTTTTAATGTTTAAAAATTAGGCCAAAAATAGAACGGAAATTCCCTACAGAAACTCCATTCGCGAATTTTAAAAATCCCAGATAGCCAAAATGTTGCTCTCGAAGAGTACATTAATTTAAAAAAAAATTTCTCTCTAGGCCCAATAGGAACCGACTTTCATAGGGTCAAATTTCACGAATTTGACACATTTCGGCCGCGAGAATTCCCTATAAGCGTTGCACCGAATTTCAAACCGCTCACACAGAACTTCCCATTCAGACACATGAACAAGCCCCCGCAAGCGTTTTCTCGTATCTCAATTTTTGACCCCGGCGCAAGCGACCGAAATTTCGATGGGGTCACGGAAATGGTCACGGAAATGGGCCAAACATTGACCCCCCATATCTCGGTCCCTAATTGTCCGATCGACTTCAAATTTGAAACGTGGCTTAACAGGGTTTCGGCCTTCCTCTCAATGCTCGCCAATCGCGGCTCACCATGGGGGGTCCACCCCTTTCCGCCGTAATGCTAAAACAAAAACTCGCGAATATCTCCGAAACGGTTCGATAGAATGTCGCAAATTTTGGTGTGAAAAGGCTCCCTATTTTTACCTACAAACCCTCCAAATTTGGTGGTCCTAGCTTCCATAGTTTTTTTATGGCGAATTTTTGAATGTTTAATAAATAGGCCAAAAATCGAACGGAAATTCCCTACAGAAACTCCATTCGCGAATTTTAAAAATCCGAGATAGCCAAAATCTTGCTCTCGAAGAGTACATCAATTTAAAAAAAAAGTTTCTCTCTAGGCCCAATAGGACCCGACTTTCATAGGGTCAAAATTCACGAATTTGACACATTTCGGCCGCGAGAATTCCCTATAAGCGTTGCACCGAATTTCAAACCGCTCACACAGCAGTCCCTCTTCAGACACATGAACAATCTCCCGCAAGCGTTTTCTCGTAGCTCAATTTTTGACCCCGGCGCGAGCGACCGAAATTTCGATGGGGTCACGGAAATGGGCCAAACTTTGACCCCCTATATCTCGGTCCCTAATTGTCCGATCAACTTGAAATTTGAAACGTGGCCTAACAGGGTTTCGGCCTTCCCCCCATGGTCGCCAATCGCGGATCACCATGGGGGGTCCGCCCCTTTTCGCCGTTATGCTAAAACAAAAACTCGCGAATATCTCCGAAACGGTTCGATAGAATGTCGCAAATTTTGGTGTGAAAGGGCTCCTTACTTTTACCTACAAACCCTCCAAATTCCTTGGTCCTAGCTTCCATAGTTTTTTTTTTTGGCGAATTTTTGAATGTTTAAAAAATAGGCCAAAAATCGAACGGAAATTCCCTACAGAAACTCCATTCGCGAATTTTAAAAATCCGAGATAGCCAAAATGTTGCTCTCGAAGAGTACATCAATTTAAAAAAAAAGTTTCTCTCTAGGCCCAATAGGACCCGACTTTCATAGGGTCAAAATTCACGAATTTGACACATTTCTGCCGCGAGAATTCCCTATAAGCGTTGGACCGAATTTCAAACCGCTCACACAGCAGTTCCCATTCAGACACATGAACAATCTCCCGCAAGCGTTTTGTCGTAGCTCAATTTTTGACCCCGGCGCGAGCGACGGAAATTTCGATGGGGTCACGGAAATGGTCACGGAAATGGGCCAAACTTTGACCCCCTATATCTCGGTCCCTATTTGGCCGAACAACTTGAAATTTGAAACGTGGCCTAACAGGGTTTCGGCCTTCCCCACCATGCTCGCCAATCGCGGCTCACCATGGGGGTTCCGCCCCTTTTCGCCGTTATCCTAAAACAAAAACTCGCGAATATCTCCGAAACGGTTCGATAGAATGTGGCAAAATTTGGTGTGAAAGGGCTCCTTATTTTTACCTACAAACCCTCCAAATTTCGTGGTCCTAGCTTCCATAGTTTTTTTTTTGGCGAATTTTTGAATGTTTAAAAAATAGGCCAAAAATCGAACGGAAATTCCCTACAGAAACTCCATTCGCGAATTTTAAAAATCCGAGATAGCCAAAATGTTGCTCTCGAAGAGTACATCAATTTAAAAAAAAAATTTCTCTCTAGGCCCAATAGGAACCGACTTTCATAGGGTCAAATTTCACGAATTTGGCACATTTCGGCCGCGAGAATTCCCTATAAGCGTTGCACCGAATTTCAAACCGCTCACACAGATCTTCCCATTCAGACACATGAACAATCCCCCGCAAGCGTTTTCTCGTAGCTCAATTTTTGACCCCGGCGCAAGCGACCGAAATTTCGTTGGGTCACGGAAATGGTCACGGAAATGGGCGAAATTTTGACAACCCATATCTCGGGCCCTAATTGTCCGATCGACTTGAAATTTGAAACATGGCCTAACAGGGTTTGCGCCTTCCTCCCCATCCTCGCCAATCGCGGCTCATCATGGGGGGTCCGCCACTTTTCGCCGTTATGCTAAAACAAAAACTCGCGAATATCTCCGAAACGGTTCGATAGAATGTCGCAAATTTTGGTGTGAAAGGGCTCCCTATTTTTACCTACAAACCCTCCAAATTTGGTGGTCCTAGCTTCCATAGTTTTTTTTGGCGAATTTTTGAATGTTTAAAAAATAGGCCAAAAATCGAACGGAAATTCCCTACAGAAACTCCATTCGCGAATTTTAAAAATCCGAGATAGCCAAAATGTTGCTCTCGAAGAGTACATGAATTTAAAAAAAAAAGTTTCTCTCTAGGCCCAATAGGACCCGACTTTCATAGGGTCAAAATTCACGAATTTGACACATTTCGGCCGCAAGAATTCCCTATAAGCGTTGCACCGAATTTCAAACCGCTCACACAGCACTTCCCATTCAGACACATGAACAATCTCCCGCAAGCGTTTTCTCGTAGCTCAATTTTTGACCCCGGCGCAAGCGACCGAAATTTCCATGGGGTCACGGAAATGGGACAAACTTCGACCCCCCCCATATCTCGGTCCCTAATTGTCCGATCGACTTGAAATTAGAAACGTGGCCTAACAGGGTTTCGGCCTTCCTCCCCATGCTCGCCAATCGCGGATCACCATGGGGGGTCCGCCCCATTTCGCCGTTATGCTAAAACAAAAACTCGCGAATATCTCCGAAACGGTTCGATAGAATGTCGCAAATTTTGGTGTGAAAGGGCTCCCTATTTTTACCTACAAACCCTCCAAATTTGGTGGTCCTAGCTTCCATAGTTTTTTTTTATGGCGAATTTTTGAATGTTTAAAAAATAGGCCAAAAATCGAACGGAAATTCCCTACAGAAACTCCATTCGCGAATTTTAAAAATCCGAGATAGCCAAAATGTTGCTCTCGAAGAGTACATCAATTTAAAAAAAAAGTTTCTCTCTAGGCCCAATAGGACCCGACTTTTATAGGGTCAAAATTCACGAATTTGACACATTTCGGCCGCGAGAATTCCCTATAAGCGTTGCACCGAATTTCAAACCGCTCACACAGCAGTTCCCATTCAGACACATGAACAATCTCCCGCAAGCGTTTTCTCGTAGCTCAATTTTTGACCCCGGCGCGAGCGACCAAAATTTCGATGGGGTCACGGAAATGGTCACGGAAATGGGCCAAACTTTGACCCCCTATATCTCCGTCCCTATTTGGCCGATCAACTTGAAATTTGAAACGTGGCCTAACAGGGTTTCGGCCTTCCCCACCATGCTCGCCAATCGCGGCTCACCATGGGGGTTCCGCCCCTTTTCGCCGTTATGCTAAAACAAAAACTCGCGAATATCTCCGAAACGGTTCGATAGAATGTCGCAACATTTGGTGTCAAAGGGCTCCTTATTTTTACCTACAAACCCTCCAAATTTCGTGGTCCTAGCTTCCATAGTTTTTTTTTGGCGAATTTTTGAATGTTTAAAAAATAGGCCAAAAATCGAACGGAAATTCCCTACAGAAACTCCATTCGCGAATTTTAAAAATCCAAGATAGCCAAAATGTTGCTCTCGAAGAGTACATCAATATAAAAAAAAAATTTCTCTCTAGGCCCAATAGGAACCGACTTTCATAGGGTCAAATTTCACGAATTTGACACATTTCGGCCGCGAGTATTCCCTATAAGCGTTGCACCGAATTTCAAACCGCTCACACAGATCTTCCCATTCAGACACATGAACAATCCCCCGCAAGCGTTTTCTCGTAGCTCAATTTTTGACCCCGGCGCAAGCGACCGAAATTTCGATGGGGTCACGGAAATGGTCACGGAAATGGGCGAAATTTTGACAACCCATATCTCGGGCCGTAATTGTCCGATCGACTCGAAATTTGAAACATGGCCTAACAGGGTTTGCGCCTTCCTCCCCATGCTCGCCAATCGCGGCTCACCATGGGGGGTCCGCCACTTTTCGCCGTTATGCTAAAACAAAAACTCGCGAATATCTCCGAAACGGTTCGATAGAATGTCGCAAATTTTGGTGTGAAAGGGCTCCCTATTTTTACCTACAAACCCTCCAAATTTGGTGGTCCTAGCTTCCATAGTTTTTTTTGGCGAATTTTTGAATGTTTAAAAAATAGGCCAAAAATCGAACGGAAATTCCCTACAGAAACTCCATTCGCGAATTTTAAAAGTCCGAGATAGCCAAAATGTTGCTCTCGAAGAGTACATGAATTTAAAAAAAAAGTTTCTCTCTACGCCCAATAGGACCCGACTTTCATAGGGTCAAAATTCACGAATTTGACACATTTCGGCCGCGAGAATTCCCTATAAGCGTTGCACCGAATTTCAAACCGCTCACACAGCACTTCCCATTCAGACACATGAACAATCTCCCGCAAGCTGTTTCTCGTAGCTCAATTTTTGACCCCGGCGCAAGCGACCGAAATTTCGATGGGGTCACGGAAATGGGACAAACTTCGACCCCCCCCATATCTCGGTCCCTAATTGTCCGATCGACTTGAAATTAGAAACGTGGCCTAACAGGGTTTCGGCTTTCCTCCCCATGCTCGCCAATCGCGGATCACCATGGGGGGTCCGCCCCTTTTTACCGTTATGCTAAAACAAAAACTCGCGAATATCTCCGAAACGGTTCGATAGATTGTCGCAAATTTTGGTGTGAAATGGCTCCCTATTTTTACCTAGAAACCCTCCAAATTTGGTGGTCCTAGCTTCCACAGATTTTTATGGCGAATTTTTGAATGTTTAAAAAATAGGCCAAAAATCGAACGGAAATTCCCTACAGAAACTCCATTCGCAAATTTTAAAAATCCGAGATAGCCAAAATGTTGCTCTCGAAGAGTACATCAATTTAAAAAAAAAGTTTCTCTCTAGGCCCAATAGGACCCGACTTTCATAGGGTCAAAATTCACGAATTTGACACATTTCGGCCGCAAGAATTCCCTATAAGCGTTGCACCGAATTTCAAACCGCTCACACAGCACTTCCCATTCAGACACATGAACAATCTCCCGCAAGCGTTTTCTCGTAGCTCAATTTTTGACCCCGGCGCAAGCGACCGAAATTTCGATGGGGTAACGGAAATGGTCACGGAAATGGGCCAAACTTTGACCGCTATATCTCGGTCCCTAATTGTCCGATCAACCTGAAATTTGAAACGTGGCCTAACAGGGTTTCGGCCTTCCCCCCCCATGCTCGCCAATCGCGGATCACCATGGGGGGTCCGCCCCTTTTTACCGTTATGCTAAAACAAAAACTCGCGAATATCTCCGAAACGGTTCGATAGAATGTCGCAAATTTTGGTGTGAAAGGGCTCCCTATTTTTACCTACAAACCCTCCAAATTTCGTGGTCCTAGCTTCCATAGTTTTTTTTTTGGCGAATTTTTGAATGTTTAAAAATTAGGCCAAAAATCGAACGGAAATTCCCTACAGAAACTCCATTCGCGAATTTTAAAAATCCCAGATAGCCAAAATGTTGCTCTCGAAGAGTACATCAATTTAAAAAAAAATTTCTATCTAGGCCCAATAGGAACCGACTTTCATAGGGTCAAATTTCACGAATTTGACACATTTCGGCCGCGAGAATTCCCTATAAGCGTTGCACCGAATTTCAAACCGCTCTCACAGAACTTCCCATTCAGACACATGAACAATCTCCCGCAAGCGTTTTCTCGTAGCTCAATTTTTGACCCCGGCGCAAGCGTCCGAAATTTCGATGGGGTCACGGAAATGGTCACGGAAATGGGCCAAACTTTGACCCCCCATATCTCGGTCCCTCATTGTCCGATCGACTTCAAATTTGAAACGTGGCTTAACAGGGTTTCGGCCTTCCTCTCCATGCTCGCCAATCGCAGATCACCATGGGGGGTCCGGCCCTTTTCGCCGTAATGCTAAAAAAAAACTCGCGAATATCTCCGAAACGGTTCGATAGAATGTCGCAAATTTTGGTGTGAAAGGGCTCCCTATTTTTACCTACAAACCCTCCAAATTTCGTGGTCCTAGCTTCCATAGTTTTTTTTGGCGAATTTTTGAATGTTTAAAAAATAGGCCAAAAATCGAACGGAAATTCCCTACAGAAACTCCATTCGCGAATTTTAAAAATCCGAGATAGCCGAAATGTTGCTCTCGAAGAGTACATCAATTTAAAAAAAAATTTCTCTCTAGGCCCAATAGGAACCGACTTTCATAGGGTCAAATTTCACGAATTTGACACATTTCGGCCGCGAGAATTCCCTATAAGCGTTGCACCGAATTTCAAACCGCTCTCACAGAACTTCCCATTCAGACACATGAACAATCCCCCGCAAGCGTTTTCTCGTAGCTCAATTTTTGACCCCGGCGCAAGCGACCGAAATTTCGATGGGGTCACGGAAATGGTCACGGAAATGGGCCAAACTTTGACCCCTATATCTCGGTCCCTAATTGTCCGAACAACCTGAAATTTGAAACGTGGCCTAACAGGGTTTCGGCCCTCCCCACATGCTCGCCAATCGCGGATCACCATGGGGGGTCCGCCCCTTTTTACCGTTATAGTAAAACAAAAACTCGCGAATATCTCCGAAACAGTTCGATAGAATGTCGCAAATTTTGGTGTGAAAGGGCTCCCTATTTTTACCTACAAACCCTCCAAATTTCGTGGTCCTAGCTTCCGTAGTTTTTTTTTGGCGAATTTTTGAATGTTTAAAAAATAGGCCAAAAATCGAACGGAAATTCCCTACAGAAACTCCATTCGCGAATTTTAAAAATCCGAGATAGCCAAAATGTTGCTCTCGAAGAGTACATCAATTTAAAAAAAAATTTCTCTCTAGGCCCAATAGGAACCGACTTTCATAGGGTCAAATTTCACGAATTTGACACATTTCGGCCGCGAGAATTCCCTATAAGCGTTGCACCGAATTTCAAACCGCTCACACAGAACTTCCCATTCAGACACATGAACAATCCCCCGCAAGCGTTTTCTCGTAGCTCAATTTTTGACCCCGGCGCAAGCGACCGAAATTTCGATGGGGTCACGGAAATGGTCACGGAAATCGGCCAAACTTTGACCCCCTATATCTCGGTCCCTAATTGTCCGATCAACTTGAAATTTGAAACGTGGCCTAACAGGGTTTCGGCCTTCCCCCCCATTGTCGCCAATCGCGGCTCACCATGGGGGGTCCGCCACTTTTTGCCGTTATGCTAAAACAAAAACTCGCGAATATCTCCGAAACGGTTCGATAGAATGTCGCAAATTTTGGTGTGAAAGGGCTCCCTATTTTTACCTACAAATCCTCCAAATTTCGTGGTCCTAGCTTCCACAGTTTTTTTGGCGAATTTTTGAATGTTTAAAAAATAGGCCAAAAATCGAACGGAAATTCCCTACAGAAACTCCATTCGCGAATTTTAAAAATCCGAGATAGCCAAAATCTTGCTCTCGAAGAGTACATCAATTTAAAAAAAAGTTTCTCTCTAGGCCCAATAGGACCCGACATTCATAGGGTCAAAGTTCACGAATTTAACACATTTCGGCCGCGACAATTCATTATAAGCGTTGCACCGAATTTCAAACCGCTCACACAGTACTTCCCATTCAGACACATGAACAATACCCCGCAAGCATTTTCTCGTAGCTCAATTTTTGACCCCGGCGCAAGCGACCGAAATTTCGATGGGGTCACGGAAATGGGCCAAATTTTGACCCCCATCTCTCGGGCCCTGATTGTCCCATCGACTTGAAATTTTAAACGTGGATTAACAGGGTTTGGGCCTTCCTCCCCATGCTCGCCAATCGCGGCTCACCATGGGGGGTCCGCCCGTTTTCGCCGTAATGCTAAAACAAAAACTCGCGAATATCTCCAAAACGGTTCGATAGAATGTCGCAAATTTTGGTGTGAAAGGGCTCCCTATTTTTACCTACAAACCCTCCAAATTTGGTGGTCCTAGCTTCCATAGTTTTTTTTATGGCGAATTTTTGAATGTTTAAAAAATAGGCCAAAAATCGAACGGAAATTCCCTACAGAAACTCCATTCGCAAATTTTAAAAATCCGAGATAGCCAAAATGTTGCTCTCGAAGAGTACATGAATTTAAAAAAAAAGTTTCTCTCTACGCCCAATAGGACCCGACTTTCATAGGGTCAAATTTCACGAATTTGACACATTTCGGCCGTGAGAATTCCCTATAAGCGTTGCACCGAATTTCAAACCGCTCACACAGCACTTCCCATTCAGACACATGAACAATCTCCCGCAAGCGTTTTCTCGTAGCTCAATTTTTGACCCCGGCGCAAGCGACCGAAATTTCGATGGGGTCACGGAAATGGTCACGGAAATGGGCCAAACTTTGACCCCCCATATCTCGGTCCCTCATTGTCCGATCGACTTCAAATTTGAAACGTGGCTTAACAGGGTTTCGGCCTTCCTCTCCATGCTCGCCAATCGCAGATCACCATGGGGGGTCCGCCCCTTTTCGCCGTAATGCTAACAAAAAACTCGCGAATATCTCCGAAACGGTTCGATAGAATGTCGCAAATTTTGGTGTGAAAGGGCTCCCTATTTTTACCTACAAACCCTCCAAATTTGGTGGTCGTAGCTTCCATAGTTTTTTTATGGCGAATTTTTGAATGTTTAAAAAATAGGCCAAAAATCGAACGGAAATTCCCTACAGAAACTCCATTCGTGAATTTTAAAAATCCGAGATAGCCAAAATGTTGCTCTCGAAGAGTACATCAATTTAAAAAAAAAGTTTCTCTCTAGGCCCAATAGGACCCGACTTTCATAGGGTCAAAATTCACGAATTTGACACATTTCGGCCGCAAGAATTCCCTATAAGCGTTGTACCGAATTTCAAACCGCTCACACAGCACTTCCCATTCAGACACATGAACAATCTCCCGCAAGCGTTTTCTCGTAGCTCAATTTTTGACCCCGGCGCAAGCGACCGAAATTTCGATGGGGTCACGGAAATGGTCACGGAAATAGGCCAAACTTTGACCCCTATATCTCGGTCCCTAATTGTCCGATCAACCTGAAATTTGAAACGTGGCCTAACAGGGTTTCGGCCTTCCCCCCCATGCTCGCCAATCGCGGAACATCATGGGGGGTCCGCCCCTTTTTACCGTTATGCTAAAACAAAAACTCGCGAATATCTCCGAAACAGTTCGATAGAATGTCGCAAATTTTGGTGTGAAAGGGCTCCCTATTTTTACCTACAAACCCTCCAAATTTCGTGGTCCTAGCTTCCATAGTTTTTTTTTGGCGAATTTTTGAATGTTTAAAAAATAGGCCAAAAATCGAACGGAAATTCCCTACAGAAACTCCATTCGCGAATTTTAAAAATCCGAGATAGCCGAAATGTTGCTCTCGAAGAGTACATCAATTTAAAAAAAAATTTCTCTCTAGGCCCAATAGGAACCGACTTTCATAGGGTCAAATTTCACGAATTTGACACATTTCGGCCGCGAGAATTCCCTATAAGCGTTGCACCGAATTTCAAACCGCTCTCACAGAACTTCCCATTCAGACACATGAACAATCCCCCGCAAGCGTTTTCTCGTAGCTCAATTTTTGACCCCGGCGCAAGCGACCGAAATTTCGATGGGGTCACGGAAATGGTCACGGAAATGGGCCAAACTTTGACCCCTATATCTCGGTCCCTAATTGTCCGAACAACCTGAAATTTGAAACGTGGCCTAACAGGGTTTCGGCCTTCCCCCCATGCTCGCCAATCGCGGATCACCATGGGGGGTCCGCCCCTTTTTACCGTTATAGTAAAACAAAAACTCGCGAATATCTCCGAAACAGTTCGATAGAATGTCGCAAATTTTGGTGTGAAAGGGCTCCCTATTTTTACCTACAAACCCTCCAAATTTCGTGGTCCTAGCTTCCGTAGTTTTTTTTTGGGCGAATTTTTGAATGTTTAAAAAATAGGCCAAAAATCGAACGGAAATTCCCTACAGAAACTCCATTCGCGAATTTTAAAAATCCGAGATAGCCAAAATGTTGCTCTCGAAGAGTACATCAATTTAAAAAAAAAATTTCTCTCTAGGCCCAATAGGAACCGACTTTCATAGGGTCAAATTTCACGAATTTGACACATTTCGGCCGCGAGAATTCCCTATAAGCGTTGCACCGAATTTCAAACCGCTCTCACAGAACTTCCCATTCAGACACATGAACAATCCCCCGCAAGCGTTTTCTCGTAGCTCAATTTTTGACCCCGGCGCAAGCGACCGATATTTCGATGGGGTCACGGAAATGGGCCAAACTTTGACCCCCTATATCTCGGTCCCTAATTGTCCGATCAACTTCAAATTTGAAACGTGGCCTAACAGGGTTTCGGCCTTCCCCCCATGGTCGTCAATTGCGGCTCACCATGGGGGGTCCGCCCATTTTCGCCGTAATGCTAAAACAAAAACTCGCGAATATCTCCGAAACGGTTCGATAGAATGTCGCAAATTTTGGTGTGAAAGGGCTCCCTATTTTTACCTACAAACCCTCCAAATTTCG
This sequence comes from Stegodyphus dumicola, assembly GCF_044657685.1. Lineage (NCBI taxonomy): Eukaryota > Metazoa > Arthropoda > Arachnida > Araneae > Eresidae > Stegodyphus > Stegodyphus dumicola. Next base: position 287,894,168 of record NC_140769.1, on the reverse strand, counting down.
TGGTCCTAGCTTCCATAGTTTTTTTGGCGAATTTTTGAATGTTTAAAAAATAGGCCAAAAATCGAACGGAAATTCCCTACAGAAACTCCATTCGCGAATTTTAAAAATCCGAGATAGCCAAAATCTTGCTCTCGAAGAGTACATCAATTTAAAAAAAAAGTTTCTCTCTAGGCCCAATAGGACCCGACTTTCATAGGGTCAAATTTCACGAATTTAACACATTTCGACCGCGACAAGTCATTATAAGCGTTGCACCGAATTTCAAACCGCTCACACAGTACTTCCCATTCAGACACATGAACAATACCCCGCAAGCATTTTCTCGTAGCTCAATTTTTGACCCCGGCGCAAGCGACCGAAATTTCGATGGGGTCACGGAAATGGGCCAAATTTTGACCCCCCATCTCTCGGGCCCTGATTGTCCGATCGACTTGAAATTTTAAACGTGGATTAACAGGGTTTCGGCCTTCTTCCCCATGCTCGCCAATCGCGGCTCACCATGGGGGGTCCGCCCCTTTTCGCCGTAATGCTAAAACAAAAACTCGCGAATATCTCCGAAACAGTTCGATAGAATGTCGCAAATTTTGGTGTGAAAGGGCTCCCTATTTTTACCTACAATCCCTCCAAATTTCGTGGTCCTAGCTTCCATAGTTTTTTTTTGGCGAATTTTTGAATGTTTAAAAATAGGCCAAAAATCGAACGGAAATTCCCTACAGAAACTCCATTCGCGAATTTTAAAAATCCGAGATAGCCAAAATGTTGCTCTCGAAGAGTACATCAATTTAAAAAAAAAATTTCTCTCCAGGCCCAATAGGAACCGACTTTCATAGGGTCAAATTTCACGAATTTGACACATTTCGGCCGCGAGAATTCCCTATAAGCGTTGCACCGAATTTCAAACCGCTCACACAGAACTTCCCATTCAGACACATGAACAATCCCCCGCAAGCGTTTTCTCGTAGCTCAATTTTTGACCCCGGCGCAAGCGACCGAAATTTCGATGGGGTCACGGAAATGGTCACGGAAATCGGCCAAACTTTGACCCCCTATATCTCGGTCCCTAATTGTCCGATCAACTTGAAATTTGAAACGTGGCCTAACAGGGTTTCGGCCTTCCCCCCCATTGTCGCCAATCGCGGCTCACCATGGGGGGTCCGCCACTTTTTGCCGTTATGCTAAAACAAAAACTCGCGAATATCTCCGAAACGGTTCGATAGAATGTCGCAAATTTTGGTGTGAAAGGGCTCCCTATTTTTACCTACAAACCCTCCAAATTTCGTGGTCCTAGCTTCCATAGTTTTTTTGGCGAATTTTTGAATGTTTAAAAAATAGGCCAAAAATCGAACGGAAATTCCCTACAGAAACTCCATTCGCGAATTTTAAAAATCCGAGATAGCCAAAATGTTGCTCTCGAAGAGTACATCAATTTAAAAAAAAGTTTCTCTCTAGGCCCAATAGGACCCGACTTTCATAGGGTCAAAGTTCACGAATTTAACACATTTCGGCCGCGACAATTCATTATAAGCGTTGCACCGAATTTCAAACCGCTCACACAGTACTTCCCATTCAGACACATGAACAATACCCCTCAAGCATTTTCTCGTAGCTCAATTTTTGACCCCGGCGCGAGCGACCGAAATTTCGATGGGGTCACGGAAATGGGCCAAATTTTGACCCCCATCTCTCGGGCCCTGATTGTCCCATCGACTTGAAATTTTAAACGTGGATTAACAGGGTTTCGGCCTTCCCCCCCATGCTCGCCAATCGCGGCTCACCATGGGGGGTCCGCCCGTTTTCGCCGTAATGCTAAAACAAAAACTCGCGAATATCTCCGAAACGGTTCGATAGAATGTCGCAAATTTTGGTGTGAAAGGGCTCCCTATTTTTACCTACAAACCCTCCAAATTTGGTGGTCCTAGCTTCCATAGTTTTTTTATGGCGAATTTTTGAATGTTTAAAAAATAGGCCAAAAATCGAACGGAAATTCCCTACAGAAACTCCATTCGCAAATTTTAAAAATCCGAGATAGCCAAAATGTTGCTCTCGAAGAGTACATGAATTTAAAAAAAAAGTTTCTCTCTACGCCCAATAGGATCCGACTTTCATAGGGTCAAATTTCACGAATTTGACACATTTCGGCCGTGAGAATTCCCTATAAGCGTTGCACCGAATTTCAAACCGCTCACACAGCACTTCCCATTCAGACACATAAACAATCTCCCGCAAGCGTTTTCTCGTAGCTCAATTTTTGACCCCGGCGCAAGCGACCGAAATTTCGATGGGGTCACGGAAATGGTCACGGAAATGGGCCAAACTTTGACCCCCCATATCTCGGTCCCTCATTGTCCGATCGACTTCAAATTTGAAACGTGGCTTAACAGGGTTTCGGCCTTCCTCTCCATGCTCGCCAATCGCAGATCACCATGGGGGGTCCGCCCCTTTTCGCCGTAATGCTAACAAAAAACTCGCGAATATCTCCGAAACGGTTCGATAGAATGTCGCAAATTTTGGTGTGAAAGGGCTCCCTATTTTTACCTACAAACCCTCCAAATTTGGTGGTCCTAGCTTCCATAGTTTTTTTATGGCGAATTTTTGAATGTTTAAAAAATAGGCCAAAAATCGAACGGAAATTCCCTACAGAAACTCCATTCGCAAATTTTAAAAATCCGAGATAGCCAAAATGTTGCTCTCGAAGAGTACATCAATTTAAAAAAAAAGTTTCTCTCTAGGCCCAATAGGACCCGACTTTCATAGGGTCAAAATTCACGAATTTGACACATTTCGACCGCAAGAATTCCCTATAAGCGTTGTACCGAATTTCAAACCGCTCACACAGCACTTCCCATTCAGACACATGAACAATCTCCCGCAAGCGTTTTCTCGTAGCTCAATTTTTGACCCCGGCGCAAGCGACCGAAATTTCGATGGGGTCACGGAAATGGTCACGGAAATGGGCCAAACTTTGACCCCTATATCTCGGTCCCTAATTGTCCGATCAACCTGAAATTTGAAACGTGGCCTAACAGGGTTTCGGCCTTCCCCCCCCCCATGCTCGCCAATCGCGGATCACCATGGGGGGTCCGCCCCTTTTTACCGTTATGCTAAAACAAAAACTCGCGAATATCTCCGAAACAGTTCGATAGAATGTCGCAAATTTTGATGTGAAAGGGCTCCCTATTTTTACCTACAAACCCTCCAAATTTCGTGGTCCTAGCTTCCATAGTTTTTTTTTGGCGAATTTTTGATTGTTTAAAAAATAGGCCAAAAATCGAACGGAAATTCCCTACAGAAACTCCATTCGCGAATTTTAAAAATCCGAGATAGCCAAAATGTTGCTCTCGAAGAGTACATCAATTTAAAAAAAAATTTCTCTCTAGGCCCAATAGGAACCGACTTTCATAGGGTCAAATTTCACGAATTTAACACATTTCGGCCGCGAGAATTCCCTATAAGCGTTGCACCGAATTTCAAACCGCTCACACAGAACTTCCCATTCAGACACATGAACAATCCCCCGCAAGCGTTTTCTCGTAGCTCAATTTTTGACCCCGGCGCAAGCGACCGAAATTTCGATGGGGTCACGGAAATCGTCACGGAAATGGGCCAAACTTTGACCCCCTATATCTCGGTCCCTAATTGTCGGATCAACTTGAAATTTGAAACGTGGCCTAACAGGGTTTCGGCCTTCCCCCCATGGTCGCCAATCGCGGCTCACCATGGGGGGTCCGCCCCTTTTCGCCGTAATGCTAAAACAAAAACTCGCGAATATCTCCGAAACGGTTCGATAGAATGTCGCAAATTTTGGTGTGAAAGGGCTCCCTATTTTTACCTACAAACCCTCCAAATTTCGTGGTCCTAGCTTCCATAGTTTTTTTGGCGACTTTTTGAATGTTTAAAAAATAGGCCAAAAATCGAACGGAAATTCCCTACAGAAACTCCATTCGCGAATTTTAAAAATCCGAGATAGCCAAAATCTTGCTCTCGAAGAGTACATCAATTTAAAAAAAAAGTTTCTCTCTAGGCCCAATAGGACCCGACTTTCATAGGGTCAAATTTCACGAATTTAACACATTTCGGCCGCGACAATTCATTATAAGCGTTGCACCGAATTTCAAACCGCTCACATAGTACTTCCCATTCAGACACATGAACAATACCCCGCAAGCATTTTCTCGTAGCTCAATTTTTGACCCCGGCGCAAGCGACCGAAATTTCGATGGGGTCACGGAAATGGGCCAAATTTTGACCCCCCATCTCTCGGGCCCTGATTGTCCGATCGACTTGAAATTTTAAACGTGGATTAACAGGGTTTCGGCCTTCCTCCCCTTGCTCGCCAATCGCGGCTCACCATGGGGGGTCCGCCCGTTTTCGCCGTAATGCTAAAACAAAAACTCGCGAATATCTCCGAAACGGTTCGATACAATGTCGCAAATTTTGGTATGAAAGGGCTCCCTATTTTTACCTACAAACCCTCCAAATTTGGTGGTCCTAGCTTCCATAGTTTTTTTTATGGCGAATTTTTGAATGTTTAAAAAATAGGCCAAAAATCGAACGGAAATTCCCTACAGAAACTCCATTCGCAAATTTTAAAAATCCGAGATAGCCAAAATGTTGCTCTCGAAGAGTACATGAATTTAAAAAAAAAGTTTCTCTCTACGCCCAATAGGACCCGACTTTCATAGGGTCAAATTTCACGAATTTGGCACATTTCGGCCGTGAGAATTCCCTATAAGCGTTGCACCGAATTTCAAACCGCTCACACAGCACTTCCCACTCAGACACATGAACAATCTCCCGCAAGCGTTTTCTCGTAGCTCAATTTTTGACCCCGGCGCAAGCGACCGAAATTTCGATGGGGTCACGGAAATGGTCACGGAAATGGGCCAAACTTTGACCCCCCATATCTCGGTCCCTCATTGTCCGATCGACTTCAAATTTGAAACCTGGCTTAACAGGGTTTCGGCCTTCCTCTCCATTCTCGCCAATCGCAGATCACCATGGGGGGTCCGCCCCTTTTCGCCGTAATGCTAACAAAAAACTCGCGAATATCTCCGAAACGGTTCGATAGAATGTCGCAAATTTTGGTGTGAAAGGGCTCCCTATTTTTACCTACAAACCCTCCAAATTTGGTGGTCCTAGCTTCCATAGTTTTTTTATGGCGAATTTTTGAATGTTTAAAAAATAGGCCAAAAATCGAACGGAAATTCCCTACAGAAACTCCATTCGCGAATTTTAAAAATCCGAGATAGCCAAAATGTTGCTCTCGAAGAGTACATCAATTTAAAAAAAAAGTTTCTCTCTAGGCCCAATAGGACCCGACTTTCATAGCGTCAAAATTCACGAATTTGACACATTTCGGCCGCAAGAATTCCCTATAAGCGTTGTACCGAATTTCAAACCGCTCACACAGCACTTCCCATTCAGACACATGAACAATCTCCCGCAAGCGTTTTCTCGTAGCTCAATTTTTGACCCCGGCGCAAGCGACCGAAATTTCGATGGGGTCACGGAAATGGTCACGGAAATGGGCCAAACTTTGACCCATATATCTCGGTCCCTAATTGTCCGATCAACCTGAAATTTGAAACGTGGCCTAACAGGGTTTCGGCCTTCCCCCCCCCCATGCTCGCCAATCGCGGATCACCATGGGGGGTCCGCCCCTTTTTACCGTTATGCTCAAACAAAAACTCGCGAATATCTCCGAAACAGTTCGATAGAATGTCGCAAATTTTGATGTGAAACGGCTCCCTATTTTTACCTACAAACCCTCCAAATTTCGTGGTCCTAGCTTCCATAGTTTTTTTTTTGGCGAATTTTTGATTGTTTAAAAAATAGGCCAAAAATCGAACGGAAATTCCCTACAGAAACTCCATTCGCGAATTTTAAAAATCCGAGATAGCCAAAATGTTGCTCTCGAAGAGTACATCAATTTAAAAAAAAATTTCTCTCTAGGCCCAATAGCAACCGACTTTCATAGGGTCAAATTTCACGAATTTAACACATTTCGGCCGCGACAATTCCCTATAAGCGTTGCACCGAATTTCAAACCGCTCTCACAGAACTTCCCATTCAGACACATGAACAATCCCCCGCAAGCGTTTTCTCGTAGCTCAATTTTTTAACCCCGGGGCAAGCGACCGAAATTTCGATGGGGTCACGGAAATGGTCACGGAAATGGGCCAAACTTTGACCCCCTATATCTCGGTCCCTAATTGTCCGATCAACTTGAAATTTGAAACGTGGCCTAACAGGGTTTCGGCCTTCCCCCCCATGTTCGGCAATCGCGGATCACCATGGGGGGTCCGCCCTTTTTCGCCGTTATGCTAAACCAAAAACTCGCGAATATCTCCGAAACGGTTCGATAGAATGTCGCAAATTTTGGTGTGAAAGGGCTCCTTATTTTTACCTACAAACCCTCCAAATTTCGTGGTCCTAGCTTCCATAGTTTTTTTTTTGGCGAATTTTTGAGTGTTTAAAAAATAGGCCAAAAATCGAACGGAAATTCCCTACAGAAACTCCATTCGCGAATTTTAAAAATCCGAGATAGCCAAAATCTTGCTCTCGAAGAGTACATGAATTTAAAAAAAAAGTTTCTCTCTACGCCCAATAGGACCCGACTTTCATAGGGTCAAATTTCACGAATTTGACACATTTCGGCCGTGAGAATTCCCTATAAGCGTTGCACCGAATTTCAAACCGCTCACACAGCACTTCCCATTCAGACACATGAACAATCTCCCGCAAGCGTTTTCTCGTAGCTCAATTTTTGACCCCGGCGCAAGCGACCGAAATTTCGATGGGGTCACGGAAATGGTCACGGAAATGGGCCAAACTTTGACCCCCCATATCTCGGTTCCTCATTGTCCGATCGACTTCAAATTTGAAACGTGGCTTAACAGGGTTTCGGCCTTCCTCTCCATGCTCGCCAATCGCAGATCACCATGGGGGGTCCGCCCCTTTTCGCCGTAATGCTAACAAAAAACTCGCGAATATCTCCGAAACGGTTCGATAGAATGTCGCAAATTTTGGTGTGAAAGGGCTCCCTATTTTTACCTACAAACCCTCCAAATTTGGTGGTCCTAGCTTCCATAGTTTTTTTATGGCGAATTTTTGAATTTTTAAAAAATAGGCCAAAAATCGAACGGAAATTCCCTACAGAAACTCCATTCGCGAATTTTAAAAACGCGAGATAGCCAAAATGTTGCTCTCGAAGAGTACATCAATTTAAAAAAAAAGTTTCTCTCTAGGCCCAATAGGACCCGACTTTCATAGGGTCAAAATTCACGAATTTGACACATTTCGGCCGCAAGAATTCCCTATAAGCGTTGCACCGAATTTCAAACCGCTCACACAGCACTTCCCATTCAGACACATGAACAATCTCCCGCAAGCGTTTTCTCGTAGCTCAATTTTTGACCCCGGCGCAAGCGACCGAAATTTCGATGGGGTCACGGAAATGGTCACGGAAATGGGCCAAACTTTGACCCCTATATCTCGGTCCCTAATTGTCCGATCAACCTGAAATTTGAAACGTGGCCTAACAGGGTTTCGGCCTTCCCCCCCCATGCTCGCCAATCGCGGATCACCATGGGGGGTCCGCCCCTTTTTACCGTTATGCTAAAACAAAAACTCGCGAATATCTCCGAAACAGTTCGATAGAATGTCGCAAATTTTGATGTGAAAGGGCTCCCTATTTTTACCTACAAACCCTCCAAATTTCGTGGTCGTAGCTTCCATAGTTTTTTTTTTGGCGAATTTTTGATTGTTTAAAAAATAGGCCAAAAATCGAACGGAAATTCCCTACAGAAACTCCATTCGCGAATTTTAAAAATCCGAGATAGCCAAAATGTTGCTCTCGAAGAGTACATCAATTTAAAAAAAAATTTCTCTCTAGGCCCAATAGGAACCGACTTTCATAGGGTCAAATTTCACGAATTTAACACATTTCGGCCGCGACAATTCCCTATAAGCGTTGCACCGAATTTCAAACCGCTCTCACAGAACTTCCCATTCAGACACATGAACAATCCCCCGCAAGCGTTTTCTCGTAGCTCAATTTTTGACCCCGGGGCAAGCGACCGAAATTTCGATGGGGTCACGGAAATGGTCACGGAAATGGGCCAAACTTTGACCCCCTATATCTCGGTCCCTAATTGTCTGATCAACTTGAAATTTGAAACGTGGCCTAACAGGGTTTCGGTCTTCCCCCCCATGGTCGCCAATCGCGGATCGCCATGGGGGGTCCGCCCTTTTTCGCCGTTATGCTAAAACAAAAACTCGCGAATATCTCCGAAACGGTTCGATAGAATGTCGCAAATTTTGGTGTGAAAGGGCTCCTTATTTTTACCTACAAACCCTCCAAATTTGGTGGTCCTAGCTTCCATAGTTTTTTTTTTGGCGAATTTTTGAATGTTTAAAAAATAGGCCAAAAATCGAACGGAAATTCCCTACAGAAACTCCATTCGCGAATTTTAAAAATCCGAGATAGCCAAAATGTTGCTCTCGAAGAGTACATGAATTTAAAAAAAAAAGTTTCTCTCTACGCCCAATAGGACCCGACTTTCATAGGGTCAAAATTCACGAATTTGACACATTTCGGCCGTGAGAATTCCCTATAAGCATTGCACCGAATTTCAAACCGCTCACACAGCACTTCCCATTCAGACACATGAACAATCCACCGCCAGCGTTTTCTCGTAGCTCAATTTTTGACCCCGGCGCAAGCGACCGAAATTTCGATGGGGTCACGGAAATGGGCCAAACTTTGACCCCCCATATCTCGGTCCCTCATTGTCCGATCGACTTCAAATTTGAAACGTGGCTTAACAGGGTTTCGGCCTTCCTCTCCATGCTCGCCAATCGCAGATCACCATGGGGGGTCCGCCCCTTTTCGCCGTAATGCTAAAAAAAAACTCGCGAATATCTCCGAAACGGTTCGATAGAATGTCGCAAATTTTGGTGTGAAAGGGCTCCCTATTTTTACCTACAAACCCTCCAAATTTGGTGGTCCTAGCTTCCATAGTTTTTTTATGGCGAATTTTTGAATGTTTAAAAAATAGGCCAAAAATCGAACGGAAATTCCCTACAGAAACTCCATTCGCGAATTTTAAAAATCCGAGATAGCCAAAATCTTGCTCTCGAAGAGTACATGAATTTAAAAAAAAAGTTTCTCTCTACGCCCAATAGGACCCGACTTTCATAGGGTCAAATTTCACGAATTTGACACATTTCGGCCGTGAGAATTCCCTATAAGCGTTGCACCGAATTTCAAACCGCTCACACAGCACTTCCCATTCAGACACATGAACAATCTCCCGCAAGCGTTTTCTCGTAGCTCAATTTTTGACCCCGGCGCAAGCGACCGAAATTTCGATGGGGTCACGGAAATGGTCACGGAAATGGGCCAAACTTTGACCCCCCATATCTCGGTTCCTCATTGTCCGATCGACTTCAAATTTGAAACGTGGCTTAACAGGGTTTCGGCCTTCCCCCCCCATGCTCGCCAATCGCGGATCACCATGGGGGGTCCGCCCCTTTTTACCGTTATGCTAAAACAAAAACTCGCGAATATCTCCGAAACAGTTCGATAGAATGTCGCAAATTTTGATGTGAAAGGGCTCCCTATTTTTACCTACAAACCCTCCAAATTTCGTGGTCCTAGCTTCCATAGTTTTTTTTTGGCGAATTTTTGATTGTTTAAAAAATAGGCCAAAAATCGAACGGAAATTCCCTACAGAAACTCCATTCGCGAATTTTAAAAATCCGAGATAGCCAAAATGTTGCTCTCGAAGAGTACATCAATTTAAAAAAAAATTTCTCTCTAGGCCCAATAGGAACCGACTTTCATAGGGTCAAATTTCACGAATTTAACACATTTCGGCCGCGACAATTCCCTATAAGCGTTGCACCGAATTTCAAACCGCTCACACAGCACTTCCCATTCAGACACATGAACAATCTCCCGCAAGCGTTTTCTCGTAGCTCAATTTTTGACCCCGGCGCAAGCGACCGAAATTTCGATGGGGTCACGGAAATGGTCACGGAAATGGGCCAAACTTTGACCCCCCATATCTCGGTTCCTCATTGTCCGATCGACTTCAAATTTGAAACGTGGCTTAACAGGGTTTCGGCCTTCCCCCCCCATGCTCGCCAATCGCAGATCACCATGGGGGGTCCGCCCCTTTTCGCCGTAATGCTAAAAAAAAACTCGCGAATATCTCCGAAACGGTTCGATAGAATGTCGCAAATTTTGGTGTGAAAGGGCTCCTTATTTTTACCTACAAACCCTCCAAATTTCGTGGTCCTAGCTTCCATAGTTTTTTTTTTTGGCGAATTTTTGAATGTTTAAAAAATAGGCCAAAAATCGAACGGAAATTCCCTACAGAAACTCCATTCGCGAATTTTAAAAATCCGAGATAGCCAAAATGTTGCTCTCGAAGAGTACATGAATTTAAAAAAAAAAGTTTCTCTCTACGCCCAATAGGACCCGACTTTCATAGGGTCAAAATTCACGAATTTGACACATTTCGGCCGTGAGAATTCCCTATAAGCATTGCACCGAATTTCAAACCGCTCACACAGCACTTCCCATTCAGACACATGAACAATCCACCGCCAGCGTTTTCTCGTAGCTCAATTTTTGACCCCGGCGCAAGCGACCGAAATTTCGATGGGGTCACGGAAATGGGCCAAACTTTGACCCCCCATATCTCGGTCCCTCATTGTCCGATCGACTTCAAATTTGAAACGTGGCTTAACAGGGTTTCGGCCTTCCTCTCCATGCTCGCCAATCGCAGATCACCATGGGGGGTCCGCCCCTTTTCGCCGTAATGCTAAAAAAAGACTCGCGAATATCTCCGAAACGGTTCGATAGAATGTCGCAAATTTTGGTGTGAAAGGGCTCCCTATTTTTACCTACAAACCCTCCAAATTTGGTGGTCCTAGCTTCCATAGTTTTTTTATGGCGAATTTTTGAATGTTTAAAAAATAGGCCAAAAATCGAACGGAAATTCCCTACAGAAACTCCATTCGCGAATTTTAAAAATCCGAGATAGCCAAAATGTTGCTCTCGAAGAGTACATCAATTTAAAAAAAAAGTTTCTCTCTAGGCCCAATAGGACCCGACTTTCATAGGGTCAAAATTCACGAATTTGACACATTTCGGCCGCAAGAATTCCCTATAAGCGTTGCACCGAATTTCAAACCGCTCACACAGCACTTCCCATTCAGACACATGAACAATCTCCCGCAAGCGTTTTCTCGTAGCTCAGTTTTGGACCCCGGCGCGAGCGACCGAAATTTCGATGGGGTCACGGAAATGGTCACGGAAATGGGCCAAACTTTGACCCCTATATCTCAGTCCCTAATTGTCCGAACAACCTGAAATTTGAAACGTGGCCTAACAGGGTTTCGGCCTTCCCCCACATGCTCGCCAATCGCGGATCGCCATGGGGGGTCCGCCCCTTTTTACCGTTATGCTAAAACAAAAACTCGCGAATATCTCCGAAACGGTTCGATAGAATGTCGCAAATTTTGGTGTGAAAGGGCTCCCTATTTTTACCTACAAACCCTCCAAATTTGGTGGCCCTAGCTTCCATAGTTTTTTTTTTTGGCGAATTTTAGAATGTTTAAAAAATAGGCCAAAAATCGAACGGAAATTCCCTACAGAAACTCGATTCGCGAATTTTAAAAATCCGAGATAGCCAAAATGATGCTCTCGAAGAGTACATCAATTTAAAAAAAAATTTCTCTCTAGGCCCAATAGGAACCGACTTTCATAGGGTCAAATTTCACGAATTTGACACATTTCGGCCGCGAGAATTCCCTATAAGTGTTGCACCGAATTTCAAACCGCTCACACAGAACTTCCCATTCAGACACATGAACAAGCCCCCGCAAGCGTTTTCTCGTATCTCAATTTTTGACCCCGGCGCAAGCGACCGAAATTTAGATGGGGTCACTGAAATGGTCACGGAAATGGGCCAAATATTGACCCCCCATATCTCGGTCCCTAATTGTCCGATCGACTTCAAATTTGAAACGTGGCTTAACAGGTTTTCGGCCTTCCTCTCCATGCTCGCCAATCGCGGATCCCCATGGGGGGTCCGCCCCTTTTCGCCGTAATGCTAAAAAAACTCGCGAATATCTCCGAAACGGTTCGATAGAATGTCGCAAATTTTGGTGTGAAAGGGCTCCCTATTTTTACCTACAAACCCTCCAATTTGGTGGTCCTAGCTTCCATAGTTTTTTTTATGGCGAATTTTTGAATGTTTAAAAAATAGGCCAAAAATCGAACGGAAATTCCCTACAGAAACTCCATTCGCGAATTTTAAAAATCCGAGATAGCCAAAATGTTGCTCTCGAAGAGTACATCAATTTAAAAAAAAAGTTTCTCTCTAGGCCCAATAGGACCCGACTTTCATAGGGTCAAAATTCACGAATTTGACACATTTCGGCCGCGAGAATTCCCTATAAGCGTTGCACCGAATTTCAAACCGCTCACACAGTTCTTCCCATTCAGACACATGAACAATCCCCCGCAAGCGTTCTCTCGTAGCTCAATTTTTGACCCCGGCGCAAGCGACCGAAATTTCGATGGGGTCACGGAAATGGTCACGGAAATGGGCCAAATTTTGACAACCCATATCTCGGGCCCTAATTGTCCGATCGACTTGAAATTTGAAACATGGCATAACAGGGTTTGCGCCTCCCTCCCCATGCTCGCCAATGGCAGCTCACCATGGGGGGTCCGCCCCTTTTCGCCGTAATGCTAAAACAAAAACTCGCGATTATCTCCGAAACGGTTCGATAGAATGTCGCAAATTTTGGTGTGAAAGGGCTCCCTATTTTTACCTACAAACCCTCCAAATTTCGTGGTCCTAGCTTCCATAGTTTTTTTTTTGGCGAATTTTTGAATGTTTAAAAAATAGGCCAAAAATCGAACGGAAATTCCCTACAGAAACTCCATTCGCGAATTTTAAAAATCCGAGATAGCCAAAATGTTGCTCTCGAAGAGTACATCAATTTAAAAAAAATTTTCTCTCTAGGCCCAATAGGACCCGACTTTCATAGGGTCAAAGTTCACGAATTTGACACATTTCGGCCGTGACAATTCATTATAAGCGTTGCACCGAATTTCAAACCGCTCACACAGTACTTCCCATTCAGACACATGAACAATACCCCGCAAGCATTTTCTCGTAGCTCAATTTTTGACCCCGGCGCAAGCGACCGAAATTTCGATGGGGTCACGGAAATGGGCCAAATTTTGACCCCCCATCTCTCGGGCCCTGATTGCCCGATCGACTTGAAATTTGAAACGTGGCCTAACAGGGTTTCGGCCTTCCCCCCCATGCTCGCCAATCGCGGATCGCCATGGGGGGTCCGCCCCTTTTCGCTGTTATGCTAAAACAAAAACTCGCGAATATCTTCGAAACGGTTCGATAGAATGTCGCAAATTTTGGTGTGAAAGGGCTCCCTATTTTTACCTACAAACCCTCCAAATTTCGTGGTCCTAGCTTCCATAGTTTGTTTTTCGCGAATTTTTGAATGTTTAAAAAATAGGCCAAAAATCGAACGGAAATTCCCTACAGAAACTCCATTCGCGAATTTTAAAAATCCGAGATAGCCAAAATGTTGCTTTCGAAGAGTACATCAATTTAAAAAAAAAGTTTCTCTCTAGGCCCAATAGGATCCGACTTTCATAGGGTCAAAGTTCACGAATTTGACACATTTCGGCCGCGACAATTCATTATAAGCGTTGCACCGAATTTCAAACCGCTCACACAGTACTTCCCATTCAGACACATGAACAATACCCCGCAAGCATTTTCTCGTAGCTCAATTTTTGACCCCGCCGCGAGCGACCGAAATTTCGATGGGGTCACGGAAATGGTCACGGAAATGGGCGAAATTTTGACCCCCTATATCTCGGTCCCTAATTGTCCGATCAACTTGAAATTTGAAACGTGGCCTAACAGGGTTTCGGCCTTCCCCCCATGCTCGCCAATCGCGGATCACCATGGGGGGTCCGCCCCTTTTCCCCGTTATGCTAAAACAAAAACTCGCGAATATCTCCGAAACGGTTCGATAGAATGTCGCAAATTTTGGTGCGAAAGGGCTCCCTATTTTTACCTACAAACCCTCCAAATTTCGTGGTCCTAGCTTCCATAGTTTTTTTTGGCGAATTTTTGAATGTTTAAAAAATAGGCCAAAAATCGAACGGAAATTCCCTACAGAAACTCCATTCGCGAATTTTAAAAATCCGAGATAGCCAAAATGTTGCTCTCGAAGAGTACATCAATTTAAAAAAAAATTTCTCTCTAGGCCCAATAGGACCCGACTTTCATAGGGTCAAAGTTCACGAATTTGACACATTTCGGCCGCGACAATTCATTATAAGCGTTGCACCAAATTTCAAACCGCTCACACAGTACTTCCCATTCAGACACATGAACAATACCCCGCAAGCATTTTCTCGTAGCTCAATTTTTGACCCCGGCGCAAGCGACCGAAATTTTGATGGGGTCACGGAAATGGGCCAAACTTTGACCCCCCATATCTCGGTCCCTAATTGTCCGATCGACTTGAAGTTAGAAACGTGGCCTAACAGGGTTTCGGCCTTCCTCCCCATGCTCGCCAATCGCGGCTCACCATGGGGGGTCCCCCCTTTTTCGGCGTTATGCTAAAAATAAACCTCGCGAATATCTCCGAAACGAGTCGATAGAATGTCGCAAATTTTGGTGTGAAAGGGCTCCCTATTTTTACCTACAAACCCTCCAAACTTCGTGGTGTTAGCTTCCATAGTTTGTTTTTGGCGAATTTTTGAATGTTTAAAAAATAGGCCAAAAATCGAACGGAAATTCCCTACAGAAACTCCATTCGCGAATTTTAAAAATCCGAGATAGCCAAAATGTTGCTCTCGAAGAGTACATCAATTTAAAAAAAAAGTTTCTCTCTAGGCCCAATAGGATCCGACTTTCATAGGGTCAAAGTTTACGAATTTGACACATTTCGGCCGCGACAATTCATTATAAGCGTTGCACCGAATTTCAAACCGCTCACACAGTACTTCCCATTCAGACACATGAACAATACCCCGCAAGCATTTTCTCGTAGCTCAATTTTTGACCCCGGCGCGAGCGACCGAAATTTCGATGGGGTCACGGAAATGGTCACGGAAATGGGCGAAACTTTGACCCCCTATATCTCGGTCCCTAATTGTCCGATCAACTTGAAATTTGAAACGTGGCCTAACAGGGTTTCGGCCTTCCCCCCATGCTCGCCAATCGCGGATCACCATTGGGGGTCCGCCCCTTTTCCCCGTTATGCTAAAACAAAAACTCGCGAATATCTCCGAAACGGTTCGATAGAATGTCGCAAATTTTGGTGCGAAAGGGCTCCCTATTTTTACCTGCAAACCCTCCAAATTTCGTGGTCCTAGCTTCCATAGTTTTTTTTGGCGAATTTTTGAATGTTTAAAAAATAGGCCAAAAATCGAACAAAAATTCCCTACAGAAACTGCATTCGCGAATTTTAAAAATCCGAGATAGCCAAAATGTTGCTCTCGAAGAGTACATCAATTTAAAAAAAAAGTTTCTCTCTAGGCCCAATAGGACCCGACTTTCATAGGGTCAAAGTTCACGAATTTGACACATTTCGGCCGCGACAATTCATTATAAGCGTTGCACCGAATTTCAAACCGCTCACACAGTACTTCCCATTCAGACACATGAACAATACCCCGCAAGCATTTTCTCGTAGCTCAATTTTTGACCCCGGCGCAAGCTACCGAAATTTCGATGGGGTCACGGAAATGGGCCAAACTTTGACCCCCCATATCTCGGTCCCTAATTGTCCGATCGACTTGAAGTTAGAAACGTGGCCTAACAAGGTTTCGGCCTTCCTCCCCATGCTCGCCAATCGCGACTCACCATGGGGGGTCCGCCCCTTTTCGGCGTTATGCTAAAAATAAACCTCGCGAATATCTCCGAAACGGTTCGATAGAATGTCGCAAATTTTGGTGTGAAAGGGCTCCCTATTTTTACCTACAAACCCTCCAAACTTCGTGGTCTTAGCTTCCATAGTTTTTTTTGGGCGAATTTTTGAATGTTTAAAAAATAGGCCAAAAATCGAACGGAAATTCCCTACAGAAACTCCATTCGCGAATTTTAAAAATCCGAGATAGCCAAAATATTGCTCTCGAAGAGTACATCAATTTTAAAAAAAAGTTTCTCTCTGGGCCCAATAGGACCCGACTTTCATAGGGTCAAATTTCGGCCGCGAGAATTCCCTATAAGCGTTGCACCGAATTTGAAACCGCTCACACAGCACTTCCCATTGAGACACATGAACAATCCCCCGCAAGCGTTTTCCCGTAGCTCAATTTTTGACCCCGGCGCAAGCGACCGAAATTTCGATGGGGTCACGGAAATGGGCCAAATTTTGACCTTCCATATCTCGGGCCCTAATTGTCCGATCGACTTGAAATTTGAAACGTGGCCTAACAGGGTTTCGGCCTTCCTCCCCATGCTCGCCAATCGCGGCTCACCATGGGGGGTCCGCGCCTTTTCCCCGTAATGCTAAAACAAGAACTCGCGAATATCTCCGAAACTGTTCGATAGAATGTCGCAAATTTTGGTGTGAAAGAGCTCCCTATTTTTACCTACAAACCCTCCAAATTTGGTGGTCCTAGCTTCCATAGTTTTTTATGGCGAATTTTTGAATGTTTAAAAATTAGGCCGAAAATCGAACGGAAATTCCCTACAGAAACTCCATTCGCGAATTTTAAAAATCCGAGATAGCCAAAATGTTGCTCTCGAAGAGTACATCAATTAAAAAAAAAATTCTCTCTAGGGCCAATAGGAACCGACTTTCATAGGGTCAAATTTCACGAATTTGACAAATTTCGGCCGCGAGAATTCGCTATAAGCGTTGCACCGAATTTCAAACCGCTCACACAGAACTTCCCATTCAGACACATGAAGTATCCCCCGCAAGCGTTTTCTCGTAGCTCAATTTTTGATTCCGGCGCAAGCGACCGAAATTTCGATGGGGTCACCGAAATGGTCACGGAAGTGGGCCAAATTTTGACAACCCATATCTCGGGCCCTAATTGTCCGATCAACTTGAAATTTGAAACGTGGCCTAACAGGGTTTCGGCCTTCCCCCCCATGCTCGCCAATCGCGGATCGCCATGGGGGGTCCGCCCCTTTTCCCCGTTATGCTAAAACAAAAACTCGCGAATATCTCCGAAACGGTTCGATAGAATGTCGCAAATTTTGGTGCGAAAGGGCTCCCTATTTTTACCTACAAACCCTCCAAATTTCGTGGTCCTAGCTTCCATAGTTTTTTTTGGCGAATTTTTGAATGTTTAAAAAATAGGCCAAAAATCGAACAAAAATTCCCTACAGAAACTGCATTCGCGAATTTTAAAAATCCGAGATAGCCAAAATGTTGCTCTCGAAGAGTACATCAATTTAAAAAAAAAGTTTCTCTCTAGGCCCAATAGGACCCGACTTTCATAGGGTCAAAGTTCACGAATTTGACACATTTCGGCCGCGACAATTCATTATAAGCGTTGCACCGAATTTCAAACCGCTCACACAGTACTTCCCATTCAGACACATGAACAATACCCCGCAAGCATTTTCTCG
Source organism: Stegodyphus dumicola (assembly GCF_044657685.1). Classification (NCBI taxonomy): domain Eukaryota; kingdom Metazoa; phylum Arthropoda; class Arachnida; order Araneae; family Eresidae; genus Stegodyphus; species Stegodyphus dumicola. The sequence continues at coordinate 287,876,514 of NC_140769.1, read as the reverse complement.
TAGCTCAATTTTTGACCCCGGCGCAAGCTACCGAAATTTCGATGGGGTCACGGAAATGGGCCAAACTTTGACCCCCCATATCTCGGTCCCTAATTGTCCGATCGACTTGAAGTTAGAAACGTGGCCTAACAAGGTTTCGGCCTTCCTCCCCATGCTCGCCAATCGCGGCTCACCATGGGGGGTCCGCCCCTTTTCGCCGTTATGCTAAAAATAAAACTCGCGAATATCTCCGAAACGGTTCGATAGAATGTCGCAAATTTTGGTGTGAAAGGGCTCCCTATTTTTACCTACAAACCCTCCAAATTTGGTGGTCCTAGCTTCCATAGTTTTTTATGGCGAATTTTTGAATCATTAAAAAATAGGCCAAAAATCGAACGGAAATTCCCTACAGAAACTCCATTCGCGAATTTTAAAAATCCGAGATAGCCAAAATGTTGCTCTCGAAGAGTACATCAATATAAAAAAAAAGTTTCTCTCTAGGCCCAATAGGATGCGACTTTCATAGGGTCAAAGTTCACGAATTTGACACAATTCGGCCGCGACAATTCATTATAAGCGTTGCACCGAATTTCAAACCGCTCACACAGTACTTCCCATTCAGACACATGAACAATACCCCGCAAGCATTTTCTCGTAGCTCAATTTTTGACCCCGGCGCGAGCGACCGAAATTTCGATGGGGTCACGGAAATGGTCACGGAAATGGGCGAAACTTTGACCCCCTATATCTCGGTCCCTAATTGCCCGATCAACTTGAAATTTGAAACGTGGCCTAACAGGGTTTCGGCCTTCCCCCCCCCCCATGCTCGCCAATCGCGGATCACCATGGGGGGTCCGCCCCTTTTCGCCGTAATGCTAAAAAAAAACTCGCGAATATCTCCGAAACGGTTCGATAGAATGTCGCAAATTTTGGTGTGAAAGGGCTCCGTATTTTTACATACAAACCCTCCAAATTTGGTGGTCCTAGCTTCCATAGTTTTTTTATGGCGAATTTTTGAATGTTTAAAAAATAGGCCAAAAATCGAACGGAAATTCCCTACAGAAACTCCATTCGCGAATTTTAAAAATCCGAGATAGCCAAAATGTTGCTCTCGAAGAGTACATCAATTTAAAAAAAAAGTTTCTCTCTAGGCCCAATAGGATGCAACTTTCATAGGGTCAAAGTTCACGAATTTGACACATTTCGGCCGCGACAATTCATTATAAGCGTTGCACCAAATTTCAAACCGCTCACACAGTACTTCCCATTCAGACACATGAACAATCCCCCGCAAGCGTTTTCTCGTAGATCAATTTTTGACCCCGGCGCAAGCGACCGAAATTTCGATGGGGTCACGGAAATGGGCCAAACTTTGACCCCCCATATCTCGGTCCCTAATTGTCCGATCGACTTCAAATTTGAAACGTGGCTTAACAGGGTTTCGGCCTTCCTCTCCATGCTCGCCAATCGCGGATCACGATGGGTGGTCCTGCCCTTTTCGCCGTAATGCTAAAAAAAAACTCGCGAATATCTCCGAAACGGTTCGATAGAATGTCGCAAATTTTGGTGTGAAAGGGCTCCGTATTTTTACATACAAACCCTCCAAATTTGGTGGTCCTAGCTTCCATAGTTTTTTTATGGCGAATTTTTGAATGTTTAAAAAATAGGCCAAAAATCGAACGGAAATTCCCTACAGAAACTCCATTCGCGAATTTTAAAAATCCGAGATAGCCGAAATGTTTCTCTCGAAGAGTACATGAATTTAAAAAAAAAGTTTCTCTCTAGGCCGAATAGGACCCGACTTTCATAGGGTCAAAATTCACGAATTTGACACATTTCGGCCGCAAGAATTCCCTATAAGCGTTGCACCGAATTTCAAACCGCTCACACAGCACTTCCCATTCAGACACATGAACAATCTGCCGCAAGCGTTTTCTCGTAGCTCAATTTTTGACCCCGGCGCAAGCGACCGAAATTTCGATGGGGTCACGGAAATGGGACAAACTTTGACCCCCCCATATCTCGGTCCCTAATTGTCCGATCGACTTGAAGTTAGAAACGTGGCCTAACAGGGTTTCGGCCTTCCTCCCCATGCTCGCCAATCGCGGCTCACCATGGGGGGTCCGCCCCTTTTCGCCGTTATGCTAAAAATAAAACTCGCGAATATCTCCGAAACGGTTCGATAGAATGTCGCAAATTTTGGTGTGAAAGGGCTCCCTATTTTTACCTACAAACCCTCCAAACTTCGTGCTCTTAGCTTCCATAGTTTTTTTTGGGCGAATTTTTGAATGTTTAAAAAATATGCAAAAATCGAAGGGAAATTCCCTACAGAAACTCCATTCGCGAATTTTAAAAATCCGAGGTAGCCAAAATGTTGCTCTCGAAGAGTACATCAATTTAAAAAAAATTTCTCTCTAGGCCCAATAGGACCCGACTTTCATCGGGTCAAATTTCACGAATTTGACACATTTCGGCCGCGAGAATTCCCTATAAGCGTTGCACCGAATTTCAAACCGCTCACACAGCACTTCCCATTCAGACACATGAACAATCCCCCGCAAGCGTTTTCTCGTAGCTCAATTTTTGACCCCGGCGCAAGCGACCGAAATTTCGATGGGGTCACGGAAATGGGACAAACTTTGACCCCCCCATATCTCGGTCCCTAATTGTCCGATCGACTTGAAATTTGAAACGTGGCCTAACAGGGTTTCGGCCTTCCTCCCCACGCTCGCCAATCGCGGCTCACCATGGGGGGTCCGCCCCTTTTCGCAGTAATGCTAAAACAAAAACTCGCGAATATCTCCGAAACGGTTCGATAGAATGTCGCAAATTTTGGTGTGAAAGGGCTCCCTATTTTTACCAACAAACGCTCCAAATTTGGTGGTCCTAGCTTCCATAGTTTTTTGTTATGGCGAATTTTTGAATGTTTAAAAAATAGGCCAAAAATCGAACGGAAACTCCCTACAGAAACTCCATTCGCGAATTTTAAAAATCCGAGATAGCCAAAATATTGCTCTCGAAGAGTACATCAATTTTAAAAAAAAGTTTCTCTCTGGGCCCAATAGGACCCGACTTTCATAGGGTCAAATTTCGGCCGCGAGAATTCCCTATAAGCGTTGCACCGAATTTGAAACCGCTCACACAGCACTTCCCATTCAGACACATGAACAATCCCCCGCAAGCGTTTTCCCGTAGCTCAATTTTTGACCCCGGCGCAAGCGACCGAAATTTCGATGGGGTCACGGAAATGGTCACGGAAATGGGCGAAACTTTGACCCCCTATATCTCGGTCCCTAATTGTCCGATCAACTTGAAATTTGAAACGTGGCCTAACAGGGTTTCGGCCTTCCCCCCCATGCTCTCCAATCGCGGATCACCATGGGGGGTCCGCCCCTTTTCGCCGTTATGCTAAAACAAAAACTCGCGAATATCTCCGAAACGGTTCGATAGAATGTCGCAAATTTTGGTGTGAAAGGGCTCCCTATCTTTACCTACAAACCCTCCAAATTTGGTGGTCCTAGCTTCCATAGTTTTTTATGGCGAATTTTTGAATGTTTAAAAAATAGGCCAAAAATCGAACGGAAATTCCCTACAGAAACTCCATTCGCGAATTTTAAAAATCCGAGATAGCCAAAATGTTGCTCTCGAAGAGTACATCAATTTAAAAAAAAAGTTTCTCTCTAGGCCCAATAGGACCCGACTTTCATAGGGTCAAAATTCACGAATTTGACACATTTCGGCCGCGACAATTCATTATAAGCGTTGCACCGAATTTCAAACCGCTCACACAGTACTTCCCATTCAGACACATGAACAATACCCCGCAAGCATTTTCTCGTAGCTCAATTTTTGACCCCGGCGCAAGCGACCGAAATTTCGATGGGGTCACGGAAATGGGCCAAACTTTGACCCCCCATATCTCGGTCACTAATTGTCCGATCGACTTGAAGTTAGAAACGTGGCCTAACAGGGTTTCGGCCTTCCTCCCCATGCTCGCCAATCGCGGCTCACCATGGGGTGTCCGCCCCTTTTCCCCGTAATGCTAAAACAAGAACTCGCGAATATCTCCGAAACGGTTCGATAGAATGTCGCAAATTTTGGTGTGAAAGGGCTCCCTATTTTTACCTACAAACCCTCCAAATTTGGTGGTCCTAGCTTCCATAGTTTTTTATGGCGAATTTTTGAATGTTTAAAAAATAGGCCAAAAATCGAACGGAAATTCCCTACAGAAACTCCATTCGCGAATTTTAAAAATCCGAGATAGCCAAAATGTTGCTCTCGAAGAGTACATCAATTTAAAAAAAAAGTTTCTCTCTAGGCCCAATAGGACCCGACTTTCATAGGGTCAAAATTCACGAATTTGACACATTTCTGCCGCGACAATTCATTATAAGCGTTGCACCGAATTTCAAACCGCTCACACAGCACTTCCCATTCAGACACATGAACAATCTGCCGCAAGCGTTTTCTCGTAGCTCAATTTTTGACCCCGGCGCAAGCGACCGAAATTTCGATGGGGTCACGGAAATGGGACAAACTTTGACCCCCCCATATCTCGGTCCCTAATTGTCCGATCGACTTGAAGTTAGAAACGTGGCCTAACAGGGTTTCGGCGTTCCTCCCCATGCTCGCCAATAGCGGCTCACCATGGGGGTCCGCCCCTTTTCGCTGTTATGCTAAAAATAAAACTCGCGAATATCTCCGAAACGGTTCGATAGAATGTCGCAAATTTTGGTGTGAAAGGGCTCCCTATTTTTACCTACAAACCCTCCAAATTTGGTGGTCCTAGCTTCCATAGTTTTTTGTTATGGCGAATTTTTGAATGTTTAAAAAATAGGCCAAAAATCGAACGGAAACTCCCTACAGAAACTCCATTCGCGAATTTTAAAAATCCGAGATAGCCAAAATATTGCTCTCGAAGAGTACATCAATTTTAAAAAAAAGTTTCTCTCTGGGCCCAATAGGACCCGACTTTCATAGGGTCAAATTTCGGCCGCGAGAATTCCCTATAAGCGTTGCACCGAATTTGAAACCGCTCACACAGCACTTCCCATTCAGACACATTAACAATCCCCCGCAAGCGTTTTCCCGTAGCTCAATTTTTGACCCCGGCGCAAGCGACCGAAATTTCGATGGGGTCACGGAAATGGGCCAAATTTTGACCTTCCATATCTCGGGCCCTAATTGTCCGATCGACTTGAAATTTGAAACGTGGCCTAACAGGGTTTCGGCCTTCCTCCCCATGCTCGCCAATCGCGGCTCACCATGGGGGTCCGCCCCTTTTCCCCGTAATGCTAAAACAAGAACTCGCGAATATCTCCGAAACGGTTCGATAGAATGTCGCAAATTTTGGTGTGAAAGGGCTCCCTATTTTTACCTACAAACCCTCCAAATTTGGTGGTCCTAGCTTCCATAGTCTTTTCTGGCGAATTTTTGAATGTTTAAAAAATAGGCCAAAAATCGAACGGAAATTCCCTACAGAAACTCCATTCGTGAATTTTAAAAATCCGAGATAGCCAAAATGTTGCTCTCAAAGAGTACATAAATTTAAAAAAAAAGTTTCTCTCTACGCCCAATAGGACCCGACTTTCATAGGGTCAAAATTCACGAATTTGACACATTTCGGCCGCGTCAATTCCCTATAAGCATTGCACCGAATTTCAAACCGCTCACACAGCACTTCCCATTCAGACACATGAACAATCCCCCGCCAGCGTTTTCTCGTAGCTCAATTTTTGACCCCGGCGCAAGCGACCGAAATTTCGATGGGGTCACGAAAATGGGCCAAACTTTGACCCCCCATATCTCGGGCCCTAATTGACCGATCGACTTGAAATTTGAAACGTGGCCTAACAGGGTTTCGGCCTTCCTCCCCATGCTCGCCAATCGCGGCTTACCATGGGGGGTCCGCCCCTTTTCGCCGTAATGCTAAAACAAAAACTCGCGAATATCTCCGAAACGGTTCGATAGAATGTCGCAAATTTTGGTGTGAAAGGGCTCCCTGTTTTTACCTACAAACCCTCCAAATTTGGTGGTCCTGGCTTCCATAGTTTTTTTATGGCGAATTTTTGAATGTTTAAAAAATAGGCCAAAAATCGAACGGAAATTCCCTACAGAAACTCCATTCGCGAATTTTAAAAATCCGAGATAGCCAAAATATTGCTCTCGAAGAGTACATCAATTTAAAAAAAAAGTTTCTCTCTAGGCCCAATAGGACCCGACTTTCATAGGGTCAAATTTCGGCCGCGAGAATTCCCTATAAGCGTTGCACCGAATTTCAAACCGCTCACACAGCACTTCCCATTGAGACACATGAACAATCCCCCGCAAGCGTTTTCTCGTAGCTCAATTTTTGACCCCGGCACAAGCGACCGAAATTTCGATGGGGTCACGGAAGTGGTCGCAGAATGGTCACGCAAAAGAGCCAAACTTTAACCCCCCATATCTCGGGCCCTAATTGTCCGATCGACTTGAAATTGGAAACGTGGCCTAACAGGGTTTCGGCCTTCCTCCCCATGCTCCGCAGTCGTCGCTCACCATGGGGTGTCCGACCCTTTTCGCCGTAATGCTAAAACAAATCCTCGCGAATATTTCCGAAACGGTTCGATAGAATGTCGCAAATTTTGGTGTGAAAGGGCTCCCTATTTTTCCCTACAAACCCTCCAAATTTCGTGGTCCTAGCTTCCATAGTTTTTTTATGGCGAATTTTTGAAAGTTTAAAGAATAGGCCAAAAATCGAACGGAAATTCCCTGCAGAAACTCCATTCGCGAATTTTAAAAATCCGAGATAGCCAAAATATTGCTCTTGAAGAGTACATCAATTTAAAAAAAAGTTTCTCTCTAGGCCCAATAGGACCCGACTTTCATAGGGTCAAATTTCAAGAATTTGACACATTTCGGCCGCGAGAATTCCCTATAAGCATTGCACCGAATTTCAAACCGCTCACACAGCAATTCCCATTCGGACACATAAACAATCACCCGCAAGCGTTTTCTCGTAGCTCAATTTTTGAACCCGGCTCAAGCGACCGAAATTTCGATGCGGTCACGGAAATGGGACAAACTTTGACCCCCCCATATCTTGGGCCCTAAATGTCCGATCGACTTGAAATTTGAAACGTGGCCTAACAGGGTTTCGGCCTTCCTCCCCATGCTCCGCAGTCGCCGCTCACCATGGGGGGTCCGACTCTTTTCGCCGTAATGCTAAAACAAAAACTCGCGAATATCTCCGAAACGGTTCGATAGAATGTCGCAAATTTTGGTGTCAAAGGGCTCCCTATTTTTCCCTACAAACCCTCCAAATTTCGTGGTCCTAGCTTCCATAGTTTTTTATGGCGAATTTTTGAAGGTTTAAAGAATAGGCCAAAAATCGAACGGAAATTCCCTGCAGAAACTCCATTCGCGAATTTTAAAAATCCGAGATAGCCAAAATATTGCTCTCGAAGAGTACATCAATATAAAAAAAAAGTTTCTCTCTAGGCCCAATATGACCCGATTTTCATAGGGTCAAAATTCAAGAATTTGACACATTTCGGGCGCGAGAATTCCCTATAAGCATTGCACCGAATTTCAAACCGCTCACACAGCACTTCCCATTCAGACACATAAACAATACCCCGCAAGCATTTTCTCGTAGCTCAATTTTTGACCCCGGCGCAAGCGACCGAAATTTCGATGGTGTCACGGAAATGGGCCAAATTTTGACCCCCCATCTCTCGGGCCCTGATTGTCCGATCGACTTGAAATTTTAAACGTGGATTAAGAGGGTTTCGGCCTTCCTCCCCATGCTCGCCAATCGCGGCTCACCATGAGGGGTCCGCCCCTTTTCGCCGTAATGCTAAAACAAAAACTCGCGAATATCTCCGAAACGGTTCGATAGAATGTCGCAAATTTTGGTGTGAAAGGGCTCCCTATTTTTACCTACAAACCCTCCAAATTTCGTGGTTCTAGCTTCCATAGTTTTTTTTGTCGAATTTTTGAATGTTTAAAAAATAGGCAAAAATCGAACGGAAATTCCCTACAGAAACTCCATTCGCGAATTTTAAAAATCCGAGGTAGCCAAAATGTTGCTCTCGAAGAGTACATAAATTTAAAAAAAAAAGTTTCTCTCTAGGCCCAATAGGACCCGACTTTCATCGGGTCAAAATTCACGAATTTGACACATTTCGGCCGCGAGAATTCCCTATAAGCGTTGCACCGAATTTCAAACCGCTCACACAGCACTTCCCATTCAGACACATGAACAGTCCCCCGCAAGCGTTTTCTCGTAGCTCAATTTTTGACCCCGGCGCAAGCGACCGAAATTTCGATGGGGTCACGGAAATGGGCCAAATTTTGACCTTCCATATCTCGGGCCCTAATTGTCCGATCGACTTGAAATTTGAAACGTGGCCTAACAGGGTTTCGGCCTTCCTCCCCATGCTCGCCAATCGCGGCTCACCATGGGGGGTCCGCCCCTTTTCCCCGTAATGCTAAAACAAGAACTCGCGAATATCTCCGAAACGGTTCGATAGAATGTCGCAAATTTTGGTGTGAAAGGGCTCCCTATTTTTACCTACAAACCCTCCAAATTTGGTGGTCCTAGCTTCCATAGTCTTTTCTGGCGAATTTTTGAATGTTTAAAAAATAGGCCAAAAATCGAACGGAAATTCCCTACCGAAACTCCATTCGCGAATTTTAAAAATCCGAGATAGCCAAAATATTGCTCTCGAAGAGTACATCAATTTAAAAAAAAAGTTTCTCTCTAGGCCCAATAGGACCCGACTTTCATAGGGTCAAATTTCGGCCGCGAGAATTCCCTATAAGCGTTGCACCGAATTTCAAACCGCTCACACAGCACTTCCCATTGAGACACATGAACAATCCCCCGCAAGCGTTTTCTCGTAGCTCAATTTTTGACCCCGGCACAAGCGACCGAAATTTCGATGGGGTCACGGAAGTGGTCGCAGAATGGTCACGCAAAAGAGCCAAACTTTAACCCCCCATATCTCGGGCCCTAATTGTCCGATCGACTTGAAATTGGAAACGTGGCCTAACAGGGTTTCGGCCTTCCTCCCCATGCTCCGCAGTCGTCGCTCACCATGGGGTGTCCGACCCTTTTCGCCGTAATGCTAAAACAAATCCTCGCGAATATTTCCGAAACGGTTCGATAGAATGTCGCAAATTTTGGTGTGAAAGGGCTCCCTATTTTTCCCTACAAACCCTCCAAATTTCGTGGTCCTAGCTTCCATAGTTTTTTTATGGCGAATTTTTGAATGTTTAAAGAATAGGCCAAAAATCGAACGGAAATTCCCTGCAGAAACTCCATTCGCGAATTTTAAAAATCCGAGATAGCCAAAATATTGCTCTTGAAGAGTACATCAATTTAAAAAAAAGTTTCTCTCTAGGCCCAATAGGACCCGACTTTCATAGGGTCAAATTTCAAGAATTTGACATATTTCGGCCGCGAGAATTCCCTATAAGCATTGCACCGAATTTCAAACCGCTCACACAGCAATTCCCATTCGGACACATAAACAATACCCCGCAAGCATTTTCTCGTAGCTCAATTTTTGACCCCGGCGCAAGCGACCGAAATTTCGATGGTGTCACGGAAATGGGCCAAATTTTGACCCCCCATCTCTCGGGCCCTGATTGTCCGATCGACTTGAAATTTTAAACGTGGATTAAGAGGGTTTCGGCCTTCCTCCCCATGCTCGCCAATCGCGGCTCACCATGAGGGGTCCGCCCCCTTTCGCCGTAATGCTAAAACAAAAACTCGCGAATATCTCCGAAACGGTTCGATAGAATGTCGCAAATTTTGGTGTGAAAGGGATCCCTATTTTTACCTACAAACCCTCCAAATTTCGTGGTTCTAGCTTCCATAGTTTTTTTTGTCGAATTTTTGAATGTTTAAAAAATAGGCAAAAATCGAACGGAAATTCCCTACAGAAACTCCATTCGCGAATTTTAAAAATCCGAGGTAGCCAAAATGTTGCTCTCGAAGAGTACATAAATTTAAAAAAAAAGTTTCTCTCTAGGCCCAATAGGACCCGACTTTCATCGGGTCAAAATTCACGAATTTCACACATTTCGGCCGCGAGAATTCCCTATAAGCGTTGCACCGAATTTCAAACCGCTCACACAGCACTTCCCATTCAGACACATAAACAATCCCCCGCCAGCGTTTTCTCGTAGCTCAATTTTTGACCCCGGCGCAAGCGACCGAAATTTCGATGGGGTCACGAAAATGGGCCAAACTTTGACCCCCCATATCTCGGGCCCTAATTGACCGATCGACTTGAAATTTGAAACGTGGCCTAACAGGGTTTAGGCCTTCCTCCCCATGCTCGCCAATCGCGGCTTACCATGGGGGGTCCGCCCCTTTTCGCCGTAATGCTAAAACAAAAACTCGCGAATATCTCCGAAACGGTTCGATAGAATGTCGCAAATTTTGGTGTGAAAGGGCTCCCTGTTTTTACCTACAAACCCTCCAAATTTGGTGGTCCTGGCTTCCATAGTTTTTTTATGGCGAATTTTTGAATGTTTAAAAAATAGGCCAAAAATCGAACGGAAATTCCCTACAGAAACTCCATTCGCGAATTTTAAAAATCCGAGATAGCCAAAATATTGCTCTCGAAGAGTACATCAATTTAAAAAAAAAGTTTCTCTCTAGGCCCAATAGGACCCGACTTTCATAGGGTCAAATTTCGGCCGCGAGAATTCCCTATAAGCGTTGCACCGAATTTCAAACCGCTCACACAGCACTTCCCATTGAGACACATGAACAATCCCCCGCAAGCGTTTTCTCGTAGCTCAATTTTTGACCCCGGCACAAGCGACCGAAATTTCGATGGGGTCACGGAAGTGGTCGCAGAATGGTCACGCAAAAGAGCCAAACTTTAACCCCCCATATCTCGGGCCCTAATTGTCCGATCGACTTGAAATTGGAAACGTGGCCTAACAGGGTTTCGGCCTTCCTCCCCATGCTCCGCAGTCGTCGCTCACCATGGGGTGTCCGACCCTTTTCGCCGTAATGCTAAAACAAATCCTCGCGAATATTTCCGAAACGGTTCGATAGAATGTCGCAAATTTTGGTGTAAAAGGGCTCCCTATTTTTCCCTACAAACCCTCCAAATTTCGTGGTCCTAGCTTCCATAGTTTTTTTATGGCGAATTTTTGAAAGTTTAAAGAATAGGCCAAAAATCGAACGGAAATTCCCTGCAGAAACTCCATTCGCGAATTTTAAAAATCCGAGATAGCCAAAATATTGCTCTTGAAGAGTACATCAATTTAAAAAAAAGTTTCTCTCTAGGCCCAATAGGACCCGACTTTCATAGGGTCAAATTTCAAGAATTTGACACATTTCGGCCGCGAGAATTCCCTATAAGCATTGCACCGAATTTCAAACCACTCACACAGCAATTCCCATTCGGACACATAAACAATCACCCGCAAGCGTTTTCTCGTAGCTCAATTTTTGAACCCGGCTCAAGCGACCGAAATTTCGATGCGGTCACGGAAATGGGACAAACTTTGACCCCCCCATATCTAGGGCCCTAAATGTCCGATCGACTTGAAATTTGAAACGTGGCCTAACAGGGTTTCGGCCTTCCTCCCCATGCTCCGCAGTCGCCGCTCACCATGGGGGGTCCGACTCTTTTCGCCGTAATGCTAAAACAAAAACTCGCGAATATCTCCGAAACGGTTCGATAGAATGTCGCAAATTTTGGTGTCAAAGGGCTCCCTATTTTTCCCTACAAACCCTCCAAATTTCGTGGTCCTAGCTTCCATAGTTTTTTATGGCGAATTTTTGAAGGTTTAAAGAATAGGCCAAAAATCGAACGGAAATTCCCTGCAGAAACTCCATTCGCGAATTTTAAAAATCCGAGATAGCCAAAATATTGCTCTCGAAGAGTACATCAATATAAAAAAAAAGTTTCTCTCTAGGCCCAATATGACCTGATTTTCATAGGGTCAAAATTCAAGAATTTGACACATTTCGGCCGCGAGAATTCCCTATAAGCATTGCACCGAATTTCAAACCGCTCACACAGCACTTCCCATTCAGACACATAAACAATACCCCGCAAGCATTTTCTCGTAGCTCAATTTTTGACCCCGGCGCAAGCGACCGAAATTTCGATGGTGTCACGGAAATGGGCCAAATTTTGACCCCCCATCTCTCGGGCCCTGATTGTCCGATCGACTTGAAATTTTAAACGTGGATTAAGAGGGTTTCGGCCTTCCTCCCCATGCTCGCCAATCGCGGCTCACCATGAGGGGTCCGCCCCTTTTCGCCGTAATGCTAAAACAAAAACTCGCGAATATCTCCGAAACGGTTCGATAGAATGTCGCAAATTTTGGTGTGAAAGGGATCCCTATTTTTACCTACAAACCCTCCAAATTTCGTGGTTCTAGCTTCCATAGTTTTTTTTGTCGAATTTTTGAATGTTTAAAAAATAGGCAAAAATCGAACGGAAATTCCCTACAGAAACTCCATTCGCGAATTTTAAAAATCCGAGGTAGCCAAAATGTTGCTCTCGAAGAGTACATAAATTTAAAAAAAAAAGTTTCTCTCTAGGCCCAATAGGACCCGACTTTCATCGGGTCAAAATTCACGAAATTGACACATTTCGGCCGCGAGAATTCCCTATAAGCGTTGCACCGAATTTCAAACCGCTCACACAGCACTTCCCATTCAGACACATGAACAGTCCCCCGCAAGCGTTTTCTCGTAGCTCAATTTTTGACCCCGACGCAAGCGACCGAAATTTCGATGGGGTCACGAAAATGGGCCAAACTTTGACCCCCCATATCTCGGGCCCAAATTGTCCGATCGACTTGAAATTGGAAACGTGGCCTAACAGGGTTTCGGCCTTCCTCCCCATGCTCGCCAATCGCGGCTCCCCATGGGGGGTCCGCCCCTTTTCGCCGTAATGCTAAAACAAAAACTCGCGAATATCTCCAAAACGGTTCGATAGAATGTCGCAAATTTTGGTGTGAAAGGGCTCCCTATTTTTACCTACAAACCCTCCAAATTTGGTGGTCCTAGCTTCCACAGTTTTTTTTTGGCGAATTTTTGAATATTTAAAAAATAGCCAAAAATCGAACGGAAATTCCCTACAGAAACTCCATTCGCGAATTTTAAAAATTCGAGATAGCCAAAATGTTGCTCTCGAAGAGTACATGAATTTTAAAAAAAGTTTCGCTCTAGGCCCAATAGGACCCGACTTTCATCGGGTCAAAGTTCACGAATTTGACACAATTCGGCCGCGAGAATTCCCTATAAGCCTTGCACCGAATTTCAAACCGCTCACACAGCACTTCCCATTGAGACACATGAAATATCCCCCGCAAGCGTTTTCTCGTAGCTAAATTTTTACCCCGGTTCAAGCGACCGAAATTTCGATGGGGTAACGGAAATGGTCACGGAAATGGGCCAAAATTTGTCCCCCTATATCTCGGGCCCTAATTGTCCGATCGACTTGAAATTTGAAACGTGCTTAACTGGGTTTCGGCCTTCCTCCGCATGCTCGCCAATCGCGGCTCACCAAGGGGGGTCCGCCCCTTTTCGCCGTTATGCTAAAACAAAAACTCGCGAATATCTCCGAAACGGTTTGATAGAATGTCGCAAATTTTGCTGTTAAAGGGCTCCCTATTTTTACCTACAAACCCTCCAAATTTGGTGGTCCTAGCTTCCATAGGTTTTTTTTGGCGAATTTTTGAATGTTTAAGAAATAGGCCAAAAATCGAACGGAAATTCCCTACAGAAACTCCATTCGCGAATTTTCAAAATCCGAGATAGCCAAAATGTTGCTCTCGAAGAGTACATCAATTTAAAAAAAAAAGTTTCTCTCTAGGCCCAATAGGACCCGACTTTCATAGGGTCAAAGTTCACGAATTTGACACATTTCGGCCGCGACAACTCCCTATAAGCGTTGCATCGAATTTCAAACCGCTCACACAGCACTTCGCAAATTTTGGTGTGAAAGGGCTCCCTATTTTTACCTACAAACCCTCCAAATTTGGTGGTCCTAGCTTCCATAGTTTTTTTAATGGCGAATTTTTGAATGTTTAAAAAATAGGGCAAGAATCGAACGGAAATTCCCTACAGAAACTCCATTCGCGAATTTTCAAAATCCGAGATAGCCAAAATGTTGCTCTCGAAGAGTACATCAATTTTAAAAAAAAAGTTTCTCTCTAGGCCCAATAGGACCCGACTTTCATAGGGTCAAAGTTCACGAATTTAACACATTTCGGCCGCGACAATTCCCTATAAGCGTAGCACCGAATTTCAAACCGCTCACACAGTACTTCCCATTCAGACACATGAACAATACCCCGCAAGCGTTTTCTCGTAGCTCAATTTTTGACCCCTGCGCAAGCGACGGAAATTTGGATGGGTCACGGAAATGGGCCAAACTTTGACCCCCCATATCTCGAGCCCTAATTGTCCGATCGACTAAAAATTTGAAACGTGGCCTAACAGGGTATCGGCCTTCCTCCCCATGCTCGCCAATCGCGGCTCACCATGGGGGTCCGCGCTTTTTCGCCGTAATGCTAAAACAAAAACTCGCGAATATCTCCGAAACGGTTCGATAGAATGTCGCAAATTTTGGTGTGAAAGGGCTCCCTATTTTTACCTACAAACCCTCCAAATTTGGTGGTCCTAGCTTCCATACTTTTTTATAGCGAATTTTTGAATGTTTAAAAAATAGGCCAAAAATCGAACGGAAATTCCCTACAGAAACTGCATTCGGGAATTTTAAAAATCCGAGATAGCCAAAATGTTGCTCTCGAACAGTACATCAATTTAAGAAAAAATGTTTCTCTCTAGGCCCAATAGGACCCGACTTTCATAGGGTCAAAGTTCACGAATTTGACACATTTCGGCCGCGAGAATTCCCTATAAGCGTTGCACCGAATTTCAAACCGCTCACACACCACTTCCCTTTGAGACACATGAACAATCCCCCGCAAGCGTTTTCTCGTAGCTCAATTCTTGACCCCGGCGCAAGCGACCGAAATTTCGATGGGGTCACGGAAATGGTCAATGAAAT
Source organism: Stegodyphus dumicola (assembly GCF_044657685.1). Classification (NCBI taxonomy): domain Eukaryota; kingdom Metazoa; phylum Arthropoda; class Arachnida; order Araneae; family Eresidae; genus Stegodyphus; species Stegodyphus dumicola. The sequence goes on along the minus strand of NC_140769.1, from coordinate 287,861,494 downwards.
GGGCCAAACTTTGACGCCCCATATCTCGGGCACTAATTGTCCGATCGACTTGAAAATTGAAACGTGGCCTAACAGGGTTTCGGCCTTTCTCCCCATGCTCCGCAGTCGCCGCTCACCATGGGGGGTCCGACCCTTTTCACCGTAATGCTAAAACAAAAACTCGCGAATATCTCCGAAAGGGTTCGATAGAATGTCGCAAATTTTGGTGTGAAAGGGCTCCCTATTTTTTCCTACAAACCCTCCAAATTTCGTGGTCCTAGCTTCCATAGTTTTTTTATGGCGAATTTTTGAAGGTTTAAAGAATAGGCCAAAAATCGAACGGAAATTCCCTGCAGAAACTCCATTCGCGAATTTTAAAAATCTGAGATAGCCAAAATGTTGCTCTCGAAGAGTACATCAATTTAAAAAAAAAGTTTCTCTCTAGGCCCAATAGGACCCGACTTCATGGTCCGACCCTATATTCAATGTTAAGTGTATGGGAGCAAACCGTTTAAATAAAGATATCGGCTTGAAACTCTATCAGCGTGTTTAGCCCCCGGAATGCATTCGATTGCAGCAAGAGGATTCAAAATCGCTTCATTAGTTCTCTTCGTATAACGTTAAATGTGCGAAATCGTCGTTTCTCGGTGAGAAAACGCGTTTTCGCATATGTTTTCGAATTTTAAGGGAACGGCTGCACGGATTTTGAAACCGCTTTCACAGAACCTCGCATTTAGGGGACTGAACACGCCTATAAAAGCATTTCCTCCCATCTCAATTTTTGCGACTTCATGGTACGACCCTATATTCAATGTTAAGTGTATGGGAGCAAACCGTTTAAATAAAGATATCGGCTTGAAACTCTATCAGCGTCTTTAGCCCCCGGAATGCATTCGATTGCAGCAAGAGGATTCAAAATCGCTTCATTAGTTCTCTTCGTATAACGTTAAATGTGCGAAATCGTCGTTTCTCGGTGAGAAAACGCGTTTTCGCATATGTTTTCGAATTTTAAGGGAACGGCTGCACGGATTTTGAAACCGCTTTCACAGAACCTCGCATTTAGGGGACTGAACACGCCTATAAAAGCATTTCCTCCCATCTCAATTTTTGCGACTTCATGGTTCGACCCTATATTCAATGTTAAGTGTATGGAAGCAAACCGTTTAAATAAAGATATCGGCTTGAAACTTTATCAGCGTCTTTAGTCCCCGGAATGCATTCGATTGCAGCATGAGGATTCAAAATCGCTTCATAATTTCTCTTGGTGTAACGTCAAATTTGCGAGAAACGCAGGACGGAATTTCAAACCGCTTACGTTGTACCTCGCATTTAGGGGTCTGATGAAGGCTATTAAAACATTTCCTCCTATCTCAATTTTTGCGACCTGGGGTCATTGACCGTACTTCCAATGCATAGTTAATGGGAGCTTCAATAGTAACGGTAGCGGAGCAAAAATTCGATGTTCATTTTTCAAATTTCGAAACTTTGACCCTATCAAAGTCGGGTCCTATTGGGCCTGGAGAGAAACTTTTTTTTTAAATTGATGTACTCTTCGAGAGCAACATTTTGGCTATCTCGGATTTTGAAAATTCGCGAATGGAGTTTCTGCAGGGAATTTCCGTGCGATTTTTGGCCTATTCTTTAAACCTTCAAAAATTCGTCATAAAAAACTATGGAAGCTAGGACCACGAAATTTGGAGGAAAAAATAGGCAGCCCTTTCACACCAAAATTTGCGACATTCTATCTTTCGGAGGTATTCGCGAGTTTTTGTTTTAGCATTACGGCGAAAAGGGTCGCACCCCCATGGTGAGCCGCGACTGCGGAGCATGGGGAGGAAGGCCGAAACCCTGTTAGGCCACGTTTCAAATTTCAAGTCGATCGGACAATTAGGGCCCGAGATATGGGGGGACAAATTTTGGCCCATTTCCGTGACCCCATCGAAATTTCGGTCGCTTGCGCAGGGGTCAAAAATTGAGCTACGAGAAAACGCTTGCGGGGGATTGTTTATCTGTCCGAATGGGAAGTGCTGTGTGAGCAGTTTGAAATTCGGTGCAACGCTTATAGGGAATTGTCGCGGCCGAAATGTGTCAAATTCGTGAACTTTGACCCTATGAAAGTCGGGTCCTATTGGGCCTAGAGAGAAAATTTTTTTTAAATTGATGTACTCTTCGAGAGCAACATTTTGGCTATCTCGGATTTTTAAAATTCGCGAATGGAGTTTCTGTAGGGAATTTCCGTTCGATTTTTGGCCTATTTTTTAAACATTCAAAAATTCGCCAAAAAAAAAACTATGGAAGCTAGGACCACGAAATTTGGAAGGTTTGTAGGTAAAAATAGGGAGCCCTTTCACACCAAAATTTGCCACATTCTATCGAACCGTTTCGGAGATATTCGCGAGTTTTTGTTTTAGCATTACGGCGAAAAGGGTCGGACCTCCCATGGTGAGCGGCGACTGCGGAGCATGGGGAGGAAAGCTGAAACCCTGTTAGGCCACGTTTCAAATTTCAAGTCGATCGGACAATTAGGGCCCGAGATATGGGGGGTCGAAATTTGGCCCATTTCCGTGACCATTTCCGTGACCCCATCGAAATTTCGGTCGCTTGCGCCGGGGTCAAAAATTGAGCTACGAGAAAACGCTTGCGGGGGATTGTTTATCTGTCCAAATGGGAAGTGCTGTGTGAGCGGTTTGAAATTCGGTGCAACGCTTATAGGGAATTCTCGCGGCCGAAATGTGTCAAATTCGTGAAATTTGACCCTATGAAAGTCGGGTCCTATTGGGCCTAGAGAGAAACTTTTTTTTTAAATTGATGTACTCTTCGAGAGCAACATTTTGGCTATCTCGGATTTTTAATATTCGCGAATGGAGTTTCTGCAGGGAATTTCCGTTCGATTTTTGGCCTATTCTTTAAACATTCAAAAATTCGCCATACAAAAACTATGGAAGCTAGGACCACGAAATTTGGAGGGTTTGTAGGTAAACATAGGGAGCCCTTTCACACCAAAATTTGCGACATTCTATTGAACCGTTTCGGAGATATTCGCGAGTTTTTGTTTTAGCATTACGGTGAAAAGGGTCGGACCCCCCATGGTGAGCGGCGACTGCGGAGCATGGGGAGGAAGGCCGAAACCCTGTTAGGCCACGTTTCAAATTTCAAGTCGATCGGACAATTAGGGCCCGAGATATGGGAGGTCAAAGTTTGGCCCATTTCCGTGACCATTTCCGTGACCCCATCGAAATTTCGGAAATGGTCACGGAAATGGGCCAAACTTTGACCTCCCATATCTCATGCCCTAATTGTCCGATCGACTTGAAATTTGAAACGTGGCCTAACAGGGTTTCGGCATTCCACCCCATGCTCCGCAGTCGCCGCTCACCATGGGGTGTCCGACCCTTTTCGCCGTAATGCTAAAACAAAAACTCGCGAATATCTCCGAAATGGTTTGATAGAATGTCGCAAATTTTGGTGTGAAAGGGCTCCCTATTTTTTCCTACAAACCCTCCAAATTTCGTGGTCCTAGCTTCCATAGTTTTTTTATGGCGAATTTTTGAAGGTTTAAAGAATAGGCCAAAAATCGAACGGAAATTCCCTGCAGAAACTCCATTCGCGAATTTTAAAAATCCGAGATAGCCAAAATGTTGCTCTCGAAGAGTACATCAATTTTAAAAAAAAAGTTTCTCTCTAGGCCCAATAGGACCCGACTTTCATAGGGACAAATTTCACGAATTTGACACATTTCGGCCGCGAGAATTCCCTATAACCGTTGCACCGAATTTCAAACGCTCACACAGTACCTCCCATTTATGGACCTAATTAAACGTACACAGGCATTTCCTCCTATCTCAATTTTTGCGACTTCATGGTCCGACCCTATTTTTAATGTTAAGTCTATGGGAGGAAAGAGTAAAAATGAAGCTATCGACGTGAAAATGTATCAGCGTCTTTTGTCCCGGGAATGCGTGCGATTGCAGCACCTTGAATCAAAATCGCTTCATTATTTCCCGCGTTATAAGGCAAAATTTGGGAGAACGGCTGGACGGAATTTCAAACGGCTTACGGAGTACCTCGCATTTAAGGGACTGAACAAGCCTATAAAAGCATTTCCTCCCATCTCAATTTTTGCGACTTCATGGTCCGACCCTATATTCAATGTTAAGTGTATGGGAGCAAACCGTTTAAATAAAGATATCGGCTTGAAACTTTATCAGCGTCTTTAGTCCCCGGAATGCATTCGATTGCAGCAAGAGGATTCAAAATCGCTTCATTAGTTCTCTTCGTATAACGTTAAATGTGCGAAATCGTCGTTTCTCCGCGAGAAAACGCGTGTTCGCATATGCTTTCGAATTTTAAGGGAACGGCTGCACGGATTTTGAAACCGCTTTCACAGAACCTCGCATTTAGGGGACTGAACATGCCTATAAACGCATTTCCTCTTTTCTCAATTTTTGCGACTTCATTGTACGACCCTATATTCAATGTTAAGTGTATGGGAGCAAACCGTTTAAATAAAGATATCGGCTTGAAACTTTATCAGCGTCTTTAGTCCCCGGAATGCATTCGATTGCAGCAAGAGGATTCAAAATCGCTTCATAATTTCTCTTGGTGTAACGTCATATTTGCGAGAAACGCCGGACGGAATTTCAAACCGCTTACGTTGTACATCGCATTTAGGGGTCTGATGAAGGCTATTAAAGCATTTCCTCCTATCTCAATTTTTGGGACCTGGGGTCATTGACCGTACTTCCAATGCATAGTTAATGGGAGCTTCAATAGTAACGGTAGCGGAGCAAAAATTCGATGTTCATGTGTCAAATTTCGAAACTTTGACCCTATCAAAGTCGGGACCTATTGGGCCTGGAGAGAAACTTTTTTTTTAAATTCATGTACTCTTCGAGAGCAACATTTTGGCTATCTCGGATTTTTAAAATTCGCGAATGGAGTTTCTGCAGGGAATTTCCGTTCGATTTTTGGCCTATTCTTTAAACCTTCAAAAATTCGTCATAAAAAAACTATGGAAGCTAGGACCACGAAATTTGGAGGAAAAAATAGGCAGCCCTTTCACACCAAAATTTGCGACATTCTATCTTTCGGAGGTATTCGCGAGTTTTTGTTTTAGCATTACGGCGAAAAGGGTCGCACCCCCATGGTGAGCCGCGACTGCGGAGCATGGGGAGGAAGGCCGAAACCCTGTTAGGCCACGTTTCAAATTTCAACTCGATCGGACAATTAGGGCCCGAGATATGGGGGGTCAAAGTTTGGCCCATTTCCGTGACCATTTGCGTGACCCGATCGAAATTTCGGTCGCTTGCGCCGGGGTCAAAAATTGAGCTACGAGAAAACGCTTGCGGGAGATTGTTTATCTGTCCGAATGGGAAGCGCTGTGTGAGCGGTTTGAAATTCGGTGCAACGCTTATAGGGAATTCTCGCGGCCGAAATGTGTCAAATTCGTGAAATTTGACCCTATGAAAGTCGGGTTCTATTGGGCCTAGAGAGAAACTTTTTTTTTTAAATTGATGTACTCTTCGAGAGCAACATATTGGCTATCTCGGATTTTTAAAATTCGCGAATGGAGTTTCTGCAGGGAATTTGCGTTCGATTTTTGGCCTATTCTTTAAAACTTCAAAAATTCGCCATAAAAAACTATGGAAGCTAAGACCACGAAATTTGGAGGGTTTGTAGGAAAAAATAGGGAGCCCTTTCACACCAAAATTTGCGAGATTCTATCTAACCGTTTCGGAGATATTCGCGAGTTTTTGTTTTAGCATTACGGCGAAAAGGGTCGGAACCCCCATGGTGAGCCGCGACTGCGAAGCATGGGGAGGAAGGCCGAAACCCTGTTAGCCCACGTGTCAAATTTCAAGTCGATCGGACAATTAGGGCCCAAGATATGGGAGGTGAAAGTTTGGCCCATTTCCGTGACCATTTCCGAAATTTCGATGGGGTCACGGAAATGAACACGCAAATTCCCTACAGAAACTCCATTCGCGAATTTTAAAAATCCGAGATAGCCAAAATGTGGCTCTCGAAGAGTACATCAATTTCAAAAAAAGTTTCTCTCTAGGCCCAATAGGACCCGACTTTCATAGGGTCAAAGTTCACGAATTTGACACATTTCGGCCGCGACAATTCCCTATAAGCGTTGCACCGAATTTCAAACCGCTCACACAGCACTTCCCATTCAGACACATGAACAATCCCCCGCAAGCGTTTTCTCGTAGCTCAATTTTTGACCCCGGCGCAAGCGACCGAAATTTCGATGGGGTCACGGAAATGGTCGCGGAAATGGGCCAAACTTTGACCCCCCATATCTCGGGCCCTAATTGTCCGATCGACTTAAAATTTAAACGTGGCCTAACAGGGTTTCGGCCTTCCTCCCCATGCTCGCCAATCGCAGCTCACCATGGGTGTCCGCCCCTTTTCGCCGTAATGCTAAAACAAAAACTCGCGAATATCTCCGAAACGGTTCGATAGAATGTCGCAAATTTTGGTGTGAAAGGGCTCCCTATTTTTTCCTACAAATCCTCCAAATTTCGTGGTGCTAGCTTCCATAGTCTTTTTATGGCGAATTTTTGAAAGTTTAAAGAATAGGCCAAAAATCGAAGGGAAATTCCTTGCAGAAACTGCATTCGAAACTATTAAAAATCCGAGATAGCCAAAATGTTGCTCTCGAAGAGTACATCAATTTTAAAAAAAAAGTTTCTCTCTAGGCCCAATAGGACCCGACATTCATAGGGTCAAAGTTCACGAATTTGACACATTTCGGCCGCGAGAATTCCCTATAACAATTGCACCGAATTTCAAACCGCTCACACAGCACTTCCCATTCGGACACATGAACAATCCCCCGCAAGCGTTTTCTCATAGCTCAATTTTTGACCCCGGCGCAAGCGACCGAAATTTCGATGGGGTCACTGAAATGGTCACTGAAATGGGCCAAACTTTGACCCCCCATATCTCGGGCCCTAATTGTCCGATCGACTTGAAATTTGAAACGTGGCCTAACAGGGTTTCGGCCTTCCTCCACATGCTCGCAAATCGCGGCTCACTATGGGGGGTCCCCCCTTTTCGCCGTAATGCTAAAACAAAAACTAGCGAATATCTCCGAAACAGTTCGATAGAATGTCGCAAATTTTGGTGTGAAAGGGCTCCCTATTTTTACCTACAAACCCTCCAAATTTGGTGGTCCTACCTTCCATAGTTTTTTTTGGCGAATTTTTGAATGTTTAAAAAATAGGCCAAAAATCGAACGGAAATTCCCTACAGAAACTCCATTCGCGAATTTTAAAAATCCGAGATAGCCAAAATGTGGCTCTCGAAGAGTACATCAATTTCAAAAAAAAAGTTTCTCTCTAGGCCCAATAGGACCCGACTTTCATAGGGTCAAATTTCACGAATTTGACACATTTCGGGCGCGAGAATTCCCTATAACCGTTGCACCGAATTTCAAACCGCTCACACAGCACTTCCCATTCGGACACATGAACAATCCCCCGCAAGCGTTTTCTCGTAGCTCAATTTTTGACCCCGGCGCAAGCGACCGAAATTTCGATGGGGTCACGGAAATGGGCCAAAATTTGACCCCCCATATCTCGGGCCCTAATTGTCCGATCGACTTGAAATTTCAAACGTGGCCTAACAGGGTTTCGGCCTTCCTCCCCATGCTCGCCAATCGTGGCTCACCATGGGGGTTCCGCCACTTTTCGCCGTAATGCTAAAACAAAAACTCGCGAATATCTCCGAAACGGTTCGATAGAATGTTGCAAATTTTGGTGTGAAAGGGCTCCCTATTCTTACCTACAAACCCTCCAAATTTGGTGGTCCTAGCTTCCATATTTTGTTTTGGCGAATTTTTGAAGTTTTAAAAAAATAGGCCAAAAATCGAACGGAAATTCCCTACAGAAACTCCATTCGCGAATTTTAAAAATCCGAGATAGCCAAAATGTGGCTCTCGCAGAGTACATCAATTTCAAAAAAAAAGTTTCTCTCTAGGCCCAATAGGACCCGACTTTCATAGGGTCAAATTTCACGAATTTGACACATTTCGGGCGCGAGAATTCCCTATAACCGTTGCACCGAATTTCAAACCGCTCACACAGCACTTCCCATTCGGACACATGAACAATCCCCCGCAAGCGTTTTCTCGTAGCTCAATTTTTGACCCCGGCGCAAGCGACCGAAATTTCGATGGGGTCACGGAAATGGGCCAAACTTTGACCCCCCATATCTCGGGCCCTAATTGTCCGATCGACTTGAAATTTCAAACGTCGCCTAACAGGGTTTCGGCCTTCCTCCCCATGCTCGCCAATCGTGGCTCACCATGGGGGTTCCGCCACTTTTCGCCGTAATGCTAAAACAAAAACTCGCGAATATCTCCGAAACGGTTCGATAGAATGTTGCAAATTTTGGTGTGAAAGGGCTCCCTATTCTTACCTACAAACCCTCCAAATTTGGTGGTCCTAGCTTCCATATTTTGTTTTGGCGAATTTTTGAATGTTTAAAAAATAGGCCAAAAATCGAACGGAAATTCCCTACAGAAACTCCTTTCGCGAATTTTAAAAATCCGAGATAGCCAAAATGTTGCTCTCGAAGAGTACATCCATTTTAAAAAAAATGTTTCTCTCTAGGCCCAATAGGACCCGACTTTCATAGGGTCAAATTTCACGCATTTGACACATTTCGCCCGCGAGAATTCCCTATAAGCGTTGCACCGAATTTCAAACCGCTCACACAGCACTTCCCATTGAGACACATGAACAATCCCCCGCAAGCGTTTTCTCGTAGCTCAATTTTTGACCCCGGCGCAAGCGACCGAAATTTCGATGGGGTCACGGAAATGGTCGCGGAAATGGGCTAAACTTTGACCCCCCATATCTCGGGCCCTAATTGTCCGATCGACTTAAAATTTAAACGTGGCCTAACAGGGTTTCGGCCTTCCTCCCCATGCTCGCCAATCGCAGCTCACCATGGGTGTCCGCCCCTTTTCGCCGTAATGCTAAAACAAAAACTCGCGAATATCTCCGAAACGGTTCGATAGAATGTCGCAAATTTTGGTGTGAAAGGGCTCCCTATTTTTTCCTACAAACCCTCCAAATTTCGTGGTGCTAGCTTTCATAGTCTTTTTATGGCGAATTTTTGAAAGTTTAAAGAATAGGCCAAAAATCGAAGGGAAATTCCTTGCAGAAACTGCATTCGAAACTATTAAAAATCCGAGATAGCCAAAATGTTGCTCTCGAAGAGTACATCAATTTTAAAAAAAAAAGTTTCTCTCTAGGCCCAATAGGACCCGACATTCATAGGGTCAAAGTTCACGAATTTGACACATTTCGGCCGCGAGAATTCCCTATAACCGTTGCACCGAATTTCAAACCGCTCACACAGCACTTCCCATTCGGACACATGAACAATCCCCCGCAAGCGTTTTCTCATAGCTCAATTTTTGACCCCGGCGCAAGCGACCGAAATTTCGATGGGGTCACGGAAATGGTCACTGAAATGGGACAAATTTTGACCCCCCATATCTCGGGCCCTAATTGTCCGATCGACTTGAAATTTGAAACGTGGCCTAACAGGGTTTCGGCCTTCGTCCCCATGCTCCGCAGTCGCGGCTCACTATGGGGGGTCCCCCCTTTTCGCCGTAATGCTAAAACAAAAACTAGCGAATATCTCCGAAACAGTTCGATAGAATGTCGCAAATTTTGTGTGAAAGGGCTTCCTATTTTTACCTACAAATCCTCGAAATTTGGTGGTCCTAGCTTCCATAGTGTTTTTGGGGAAATTTTTGAATATTTAAAAAATAGGCCAAAAATGGAACGGAAATTCCCTACAGAAACTCTATTCGCGAATTTTAAAAATCCGAGATAGCCAAAATGTTGCTCTCGATGGGTACATCAATTTAAAAAAAAAGTTTCTCTCTAGGCCCAATAGGACCCGACTTTCATAGGGTCAAATTTCACGAATTTGACACATTTCGGCCGCGAGAATTCCCTATAAGCGTTGCACCGAATTTCAAACCGCTCACACAGCACTTCCCATTCGGACACATGAACAATCCCCCGGAAGCGTTTTCTCGTAGCTCAATTTTTGACCCCGGCGCAACCGACCGAAATTTCGATGGGGTCACGGAAATGGTCACTGAAATGGGCCAAACTTTGACCCCCATATCTCGGGCGCTAATTGTCCTATCGACTTGAAATTTGAAACGTGGCCTAACAGGGTTTCGGCCTTCCTCCCCATGCTCCGCAGTCGCGGCTCACCATGGGGGGTCCCCCATTTTCGCCGTAATGCTAAAACAAAAACTCGCGAATATCTCCGAAACGGTTCGATAGAATGTCGCAAATTTTGGTGTGAAAGGGCTCCCTATTTTTTCCTACAAACTCTCCAAATTTCGTGGTCCTAGCTTCCATAGTTTTTTATGGCGAATTTTTGAAGTTTTTAAGAATAGGCCAAAAATCGAACGGAAATTCCCTGCAGAAACTCCATTCGCGAATTTTAAAAATCTGAGATAGCCAAAATGTTGCTCTCGAAGAGTACATCAATTTAAAAAAAAAGTTTCTCTCTAGTTCCAATAGGACCCGACTTTCATAGGGTCAAAGTTCACGAATTTGACACATTTCGGCCGGGACAATTCCCTATAAGCGTTGCACCGAATTTCAAACCGCTCACACAGCACTTCCCATTCGGACACATGAACAATCCCCCGGAAGCGTTTTCTCGTAGCTCAATTTTTGACCCCGGCGCAAGCGACCGAAATTTCGATGGGGTCACGGAAATGGTCACTGAAATGGGCCAAACTTTGACCCCCATATCTCGGGCACTAATTGTCCGATCGACTTGAAATTTGAAACGTGGCCTAACAGGGTTTCGGCCTTCGTCCCCATGCTCTGCAGTCGCGGCTCACCATGGGGGGTCCCCCCTTTTCGCCGTAATGCTAAAACAAAAACTCGCGAATATCTCCGAAACGGTTCGATAGAATGTCGCAAATTTTGGTGTGAAAGGGCTCCCTATTTTTTCCTACAAACCCTCCAAATTTCGTGGTGCTAGCTTCCATAGTCTTTTTATGGCGAATTTTTGAATGTTTAAAGAATAGGCCAAGAATGGAACGGAAATTCCTTGCAGAAACTCCATTCGAAACTATTAAAAATCCGAGATAGACAAAATGTTGCTCTCGAAGAGTACATCAATTTAAAAAAAAAAGTTTCTCTCTAGGCCCAATAGGACCCGACTTTCATAGGGTCAAAGTTCACGAATTTGACACATTTCGGCCGCGAGAATTCCCTATAACCGTTGCACCAAATTTCAAACCGCTCACACAGTACCTCCTATTTATGGACATAATTAAACCTACAAAGGCATTTCCTCCTATCTCGATTTTTGCGACTTCATGGTCCGACCATATTTTCAATGTTAAGTCTATGGGAGCAAAGAGTAAAAATGAAGCTATCGACGTGAAAATGTATCAGCGTCTTTTGTCCCGGGAATGCGTGCGATTGCAGCACCTTGAATCAAAATCGCTTCATTATTTCCCGCGTTATAAGGCAAAATTTCGGAGAACGGCTGGACGAATTTCAAACGGCTTACGCAGTACCTCGCATTTAAGGGACTGAACAAGCCTATAAAAGCATTTCCTCCCATCTCAATTTTTGCGACTTCATGGTACGACCCTATATTCAATGTTAAGTGTATGGGAGCAAAGCGTTTAAATAAAGATATCGGCGTGAAACTTTATCAGCGTCTTTAGTCCCCGGAATGCATTAGATTGCAGCAAGAGGATTCAAAATCGCTTCATTAGTTCTCTTCGTATAACGTTAAATGTGCGAAATCGTCGTTTCTCCGCGAGAAAACGCGTTTTCGCATATGCTTTCGAATTTTATGGGAACGGCTGCACGGATTTTGAAACCGCTTTCACAGAACCTCGCATTTAGGGGACTGAACACGCCAATAAAAGCATTTCCTCCTATCTCAATTTTTGCGACTTCATGGTCCGACCCTATATTCAATGTTAAGTGTATGGGAGCAAACCGTTTAAATAAAGATATCGGCTCTAAACTTTATCAGCGTCTCTAGTCCCCGGAATGCATTTGATTGCAGCAAAAGGATTCAAAATCGCTTCATTAGTTCTCTTCGTATAACGTTAAATGTGCGAAATCGTCGTTTCTCCGCGAGAAAACGCGTTTTCGCATATGCTTTCGAATTTTAAGGGAACGGCTGCACGGATTTTGAAACCGCTTTCACAGAACCTCGCATGTAGGGGACTGAACACGCCTATAAAAGCATTTCCTCCTATCTCAATTTTTGCGACTTCATGGTACGACCCTATATTCAATGTTAATTGTATGGGAGCAAACAGTTTAAATAAAGATATCGGCCTGGAACTTTATCAGCGTCTTTAGTCCCCGGAATGCATTCGATTGCAGCAAGAGGATTCAAAATCGCTTCATTAGTTTTCTTCGTATAACGTTAAATGTGCGAAATCGTCGTTTCTCCGCGAGAAAACGCGTTTTCGCATATGCTTTCGAATTTTATGGGAACGGCTGCACGGATTTTGAAACCGCTTTCACAGAACCTCGCATTTAGGGGACTGAACACGCCAATAAAAGCATTTCCTCCTATCTCAATTTTTGCGACTTCATGGTCCGACCCTATATTCAATGTTAAGTGTATGGGAGCAAACCGTTTAAATAAAGATATCGGCTCTAAACTTTATCAGCGTCTTTAGTCCCCGGAATGCATTCGATTGCAGCAAGAGGATTCAAAATCGCTTCATTAGTTCTCTTCGTATGACGTTAAATGTGCGAAATCGTCGTTTCTCCGCGAGAAAACGCGTTTTCGCATATGCTTTCGAATTTTAAGGGAACGGCTGCACGGATTTTGAAACCGCTTTCACAGAACCTCGCATTTAGGGGACTGAACATGCCTATAAACGCATTTCCTCCTATCTCAATTTTTGCGACTTCATTGTTCGACCCTATATTCAATGTTAAGTGTATGGGAGCAAACCGTTTAAATAAAGATATCGGCTTGTAACTTTATCAGCGTCTTTAGTCCCCGGAATGCATTCGATTGCAGCAAGAGGATTCAAAATCGCTTCATAATTTCTCTTGGTGTAACGTCAAATTTGCGAGAAACGCCGGACGGAATTTCAAACCGCTTACGTTGTACCTCGCATTTAGGGGTCTGATGAAGGCTATTAAAGCATTTCCTCCTATCTCAATTTTTGCGACCTGGGGTCATTGACCGTACTTCCAATGCATAGTTAATGGGAGCTTCAATAGTAACGGTAGCGGAGCAAAAATTCGATGTTCATGTGTCAAATTTCGAAACTTTGACCCTATCAAAGTCGGGTCCTATTGGGCCTGGAGAGAAACTTTTTTTTTAAATTGATGTACTCTTCGAGAGCAACATTTTGACTATCTCGGATTTTTAAAATTCGCGAATGGAGTTTCTGCAGGGAATTTCCGTTCGATTTTTGGCCTATTCTTTAAACCTTCAAAAATTCGCCATAAAAAACTATGGAAGCTAGGACCACGAAATTTGAGGAATTGTTGGAAAAAATAGGGAGCCCTTTCCCACCAAATTTTGCGACATTCTATCGAACCGTTTCGGAGATATTCGCGAGTTTTTGTTTTAGCATTACGGCGAAAAGGGTCGGACCCCCCATGGTGAGCGGCGACTGCGGAGCATGGGGAGGAAGGCCGAAGCCCTGTTAGGCCACGTTTCAAATTTAAAGTCGATCGGACAATTAGGGCCCGAGATATGGGGGGTCAAAGTTTGGCCCATTTCCGTGACCATTTCCGTGACCCCATCGAAATTTCGGTCGCTTGCGCCAGGGTCAAAAATTGAGCTACGAGAAAACGCTTGCGAACGATCGTTTATCTGTCCGAATGGGAAGTGCTTTGTGAGCGATTTGAAATTCGGTGCAACGCTTATAGGGAATTCTCGCGGCCGAAATGTGTCAAATTCGTGAACTTTGACCCTATGAAAGTTGGGTCCTATTGGGCCTAGAGAGAAACTTTTTTTCTTAATTGATGTACTCTTCGAGAGCAACATTTTGGCTATCTCGGATTTTTAATATTCGCGAATGGAGTTTCTGCAGGGAATTTCCGTTCGATTTTTGGCCTATTCTTTAAACCTTCAAAAATTCGCCATAAAAAAACTATGGAAGCTAGGACCACGAAATTTGGAGCAAAATATATGGAGCCCTTTCACACCAAAATTTGCGACATTCTATCGAACCGTTTCGGAGGTATTCGCGAGTTTTTGTTTTAGCATTACGGCGAAAAGGGTCGCACCCCCATGGTGAGCCGCGACTGCGGAGCATGGCGAGGAAGGCCGAAACCCTGTTAGGCCACGTTTCAAATTTCAAGTCGATCGGACAATTAGGGCCCGAGATATAGGGGGTCAAAGTTTGGCCCATTTCCGTGACCCGATCGAAATTTCGGTCGCTTGCGCCAGGGTCAAAAATTGAGCTACGAGAAAACGCTTGCGAACGATCGTTTATCTGTCCGAATGGGAAGCGGTGTGTGAGCGGTTTGAAATTCGGTGCAACGCTTATAGGGAATTCTCGCGGCCGAAATGTGTCAAATTCTTGAAATTTGACCCTATGAATGTCGGGTTCTATTGGGCCTAGAGAGAAACTTTTTTTTTAAATTGATGTACTCTTCGAGAGCAACATTTTGGCTATCTCGGATTTTTAAAATTCGCGAATGGAGTTTCTGCAGGGAATTTGCGTTCAATTTTTGGCCTATTCTTTAAAACTTCAAAAATTCTCCATAAAAAACTATGGAAGCTAGGACCACGAAATTTGGAGGGTTTGTAGGAAAAATTAGGGAGCCCTTTCGCACCAAAATTTGCGACATTCTATCGAACCGTTTCGGAGATATTCGCAAGTTTTTGTTTTAGCATTACGGCGAAAAGGGTCGGACCCCCCATAATGAGCGGCGACTGCGGAGCATGGGGAGGAAGACCGAAACCCTGTTAGGCCACGTGTCAAATTTCAAGTCGATCGGACAATTACGGCCCAAGTTATGGGAGGTCAAAGTTTGGCCCATTTCCGTGACCATTTCCGAAATTGAAATGAACACGGAAATGGGCCAAACTTTGACCCCCCTTATCTCGGTCCCTAATTGTCCGATCGACGTGAAATTTGAAACGTGGCCTAACAGGGATTCGGCCTTCCTCCCCATGTTCGCCAATCGCGGCTCACCATGGGGGGTCCGCCCCTTTTCGCCGTAATGCTAAAACAAACACTCGCGAATATATCCGAAACGGTTCGATAGAATGTCGCAAATTTTGGTGTGAAAGGGCTCCCTATTTTTACCTACAAACCCTCCAAATTTGGTGGTCCTAGTTTCCATAGTTTTTTTATGGCGAATTTTTGAATGTTTAAAAAATAGGCCAAAAATCGAACGGAAATTTCTACAGAAACTCCATTCGCGAATTTTAAAAATCCGAGATAGCCAAAATGTTGCTCTCGAAGAGTACATCAATTTAAAAAAAAGTTTCTCTCTAGGCCCAATAGGACCCGAATTTCAGAGGGTCAAAGTTCACGAATTTGACACATTTCGGCCGCGACAATTCCCTATAAGCGTAGCACCGAATTTCAAACCGCTCTCACAGTAGCTCCCATGCAGACACATGAACAATCCCCCGCAAGCGTTTTCTCGTAGCTCAATTTTTGACCCCGGCGCAAGCGACCGAAATTTCGATGGGGTCACGGAAATGGGCCAAATTTTGACTTCCCATATCTCGGGCCCTAATTGTCCGATCGACTTGAAATTTGAAACGTGGCCTAACAGGGTTTCGGCCTTCCTCCCCATGCTCGCCAATCGCGGCTCACCATGGGGGGTCCGCCCCTTTTCGCCGTAATGCTAAAACAAAAACTCGCGCATATCTCCGAAACAGTTCGATAGAATGTCGCAAATTTTGTTGTGCAAGGGCTCCCTATTTTTACCTACAAACCCTCCAAATTTGGTGGTCCTAGCTTCCATAGTTTTTTTTGGCGAATTTTTGAATGTTTAAAAAATATTCCGAAAATCGAACGGAAATTCCCTACAGAAACTCCATTCGCGAATTTGAAAAATCCGAGATAGCCAAAATGTGGCTCTCGAAGCTGTGGCTCACACAGCACTTCCCATTGAGACACATGAACAATCCCCCGCAAGCGTTTTCTCGTAGCTCAATTTTTGACCCCGGCGCAAGCGACCGAAATTTCGATGGGGTCACGGAAATGGTCGCGGAAATGGGCCAAACTTTGACCCCCCATATCTCGGGCCCTAATTGTCCGATCGACTTGAAATTTGAAACGTGGCCTAACAGGGTTTCGGCCTTCCTCCCCATGCTCGCCAATCGCAGCTCACCATGGGGGGTCCGCCCCTTTTCGCCGTAATGCTAAAACAAAAAGTCGCGAATATCTCCGAAACGGTTCGATAGAATGTCGCAAATTTTGGTGTGAAAGGGCTCCCTATTTTTACCTACAAACCCTCCGAAATTGGTGGTCCTAGCTTCCATAATTTTTTTATGGCGAATTTTTGAATGTTTAAAACTAGGCCAAAAATCGAACGGAAATTCCCTACAGAAACCCCATTCGCGAATTTTAAAAATCCGAGATAGCCAAAATGTTGCTCTCGAAGAGTACATCAATTTTAAAAAAAAGTTTCTCTCTAGGCCCAATAAGACCCGACTTTCATAGGGTCAAAGTTCAAAAATTTGACACATTTCGGCCGCGACAATTCCCTATAACCGTTGCACCGAATTTCAAACCGCTCATACAGTACTTCCCATTCAGACACATGAACAATCCTCCGCAAGCGTTTTCTCGTTGCTCAATTTTTGAACCCGGTGCAAGCGACCGAAATTTCGATGGGGTCACGGAAATGGGCCAAATTTTGACCCCCCATATCTCGGGCCCTAATTGTCCGATCGACTTGAAATTTGAAACGTGGCCTAACAGGGTTTCGGCCTTCCTCACCATGCTCGCCAATCGCGGCTCACTATGGGGGGTGCGACCCTTTTCGCCGTAATGCTAAAACAAAAACTCGCGAATATCTCGAAACGGTTCGATAGAATGTCGCAAATTTTGGTGTGAAAGGGCTCCCTATTTTTACCTACAAACCCTCCAAATTTGGTGGTCCTAGCTTCCATAGTTTTTTTTATGGCGAATTTTTGAAGGTTTAAAAAATAGGCCAAAAATCGAACGGAAATTCCCTACAGAAACTCCTTTCGCGAATTTTAATAATCCGAGATAGCCAAAATGTTGCTCTCGAAGAGTACATGAATTTAAAAAAAAAGTTTCTCTCTAGGCCCAATAGGACCCGACTTTCATAGGGTCAAAGTTCACGAATTTGACACGTTTCGGCCGCGTCAATTCCCTATAAGCGTAGCACCGAATTTCAAACCGCTCTCACAGTACTTCCCATGCAGACACGTGAACAATCCCCCGCAAGCGTTTTCTCGTAGCTCAATTTTTGACCCCGGCGCAAGCGACCGAAATTTCGATGGGGTCACGGAAATGGGCCAAATTTTGACTTCCCATATCTCGGGCCCTAATTGTCCGATCGACTTGAAATTTGAAACGTGGCCTAACAGGGTTTCGGCCTTCCTCCCCATGCTCGCCAATCCCGGCTCACCATGGGGGGTCCGCCCCGTTTCGCCGTAATGCTAAAACAAAAACTCGCGCATATCTCCGAAACAGTTCGATAGAATGTCGCAAATTTTGTTGTGCAAGGGCTCCCTATTTTTACCTACAAACCCTCCAAATTTGGTGGTGCTAGCTTCCATAGTTTTTTTTGGCGAATTTTTGAATGTTTAAAAAATAGGCCAAAAATCGAACGGAAATTCCCTACAGAAACTCCATTCGCGAATTTTAAAAATCCGAGATAGCCAAAATGTGGCTCTCGAAGAGTACATCAATTTCAAAAAAAAAGTTTCTCTCTAGGCCCAATAGGACCCGACTTTCATAGGGTCAAAGTTCACGAAATTTGACACATTTCGGCCGCGAGAATTTCCTATAAGCGTTGCACCGAATTTCAAACCGCTCACACAGCACTTCCCATTGAGACACATGAATAATCCCCCGCAAGCGTTTTCTCGTAGCTCAATTTTTGACCCCGGCGCAAGCGACCGAAATTTCGATGGGGTCACGGAAATGGCCACGGAAATGGGCCAAATTTTGACCCCCCATATCTCGGGCCCTAATTGTCCGATCGACTTGAAATTTGAAACGTGGCCTAACAGGGTTTCGGCCTTCCTCCCCATGCTCGCCAATCCCGGCTCACCATGGGGGGGTCCGCCCCTTTTCGCCGTAATGCTAAAACAAAAACTCGCGCATATCTCCGAAACAGTTCGATAGAATGTCGCAAATTTTGTTGTGCAAGGGCTCCCTATTTTTACCTACAAACCCTCCAAATTTGGTGGTGCTAGCTTCCATAGTTTTTTTTGGCGAATTTTTGAATGTTTAAAAAATAGGCCAAAAATCGAACGGAAATTCCCTACAGAAACTCCATTCGCGAATTTTAAAAATCCGAGATAGCCAAAATGTGGCTCTCGAAGAGTACATCAATTTCAAAAAAAAAGTTTCTCTCTAGGCCCAATAGGACCCGACTTTCATAGGGTCAAAGTTCACGAAATTTGACACATTTCGGCCGCGAGAATTTCCTATAAGCGTTGCACCGAATTTCAAACCGCTCACACAGCACTTCCCATTGAGACACATGAATAATCCCCCGCAAGCGTTTTCTCGTAGCTCAATTTTTGACCCCGGCGCAAGCGACCGAAATTTCGATGGGGTCACGGAAATGGCCACGGAAATGGGCCAAACTTTGACCCCCCATATCTCGGGCCCTAATTGTCCGATCGACTTGAAATTTGAAACGTGGCCTAACAGGGTTTCGGCCTTCCTCCCCATGCTCGCCAATCCCGGCTCACCATGGGGGGGGGTCCGCTCCTTTTCGCCGTAATGCTAAAACAAAAACTCGCGTATATCTCCGAAACGGTTCGATAGAATGTCGCAAATTTTGGTGTGAAAGGGCTCCCTATTTTTACCTACAAACTCTCCAAATTTGGTGGTCCTAGCTTCCAGAATTTTTTTATGGCGAATTTTTGAATGTTTAAAAAATAGGCCAAAAATCGAACGGAAATTCCCTACAGAAACTCCATTCGCGAATTTTAAAAATCCGAGATAGCCAAAATGTGGCTCTCGAAGAGTACATCAATTTCAAAAAAAAAGTTTCTCTCTAGGCCCAATAGGACCCGACTTTCATAGGGTCAAAGTTCACGAAATTTGACACATTTCGGCCGCGAGAATTTCCTATAAGCGTTGCACCGAATTTCAAACCGCTCACACAGCACTTCCCATTGAGACACATGAACAATCCCCCGCAAGCGTTTTCTCGTAGCTCAATTTTTGACCCCGGCGCAAGCGACCGAAATTTCGATGGGGTCACGGAAATGGGCCAAACTTTGACCCCCCATATCTCAGGCCCTAATTATCCGATCGACTTGAAATTTGAAACGTGGCCTAACAGGGTTTCGGCCTTCCTCAACATGCTCGCCAATCGCAGCTCACCATGGGGGGTCCTCCCCTTTTCACTGTAATGCTAAAACAAAAACTCGCGTATATCTTCGAAACGGTTCGATAGAATGTCGCAAATTTTGGTGTGGAAGGGCTTCCTATTTTTACCAAAAATCCTCGAAATTTGGTGGTCCTAGCCTCCATAGTTTTTTTGGGGAAATTTTTGAATATTTAAAAAATAGGCCAAAATCGAACGGAAATTCCCTACAGAAACTCTATTCGCGAATTTTAAAAATCCGAGATAGCCAAAATGTGGCTCTCGAAGAGTACATCAATTTCAAAAAAAAAGTTTCTCTCTAGGCCCAATAGGACCCGACTTTCATAGGGTCAAAGTTCACGAAATTTGACACATTTCGGCCGCGAGAATTTCCTATAAGCGTTGCACCGAATTTCAAACCGCTCACACAGCACTTCCCATTGAGACACATGAACAATCCCCCGCAAGCGTTTTCTCGTAGCTCAATTTTTGACCCCGGCGCAAGCGACCGAAATTTCGATGGGGTCACGGAAATGGGCCAAACTTTGACCCCCCATATCTCGGGCCCTAATTGTCCGATCGACTTGAAATTTGAAACGTGGCCTAACAGGGTTTCGGCCTTCCTCCCCATGTTCGCCAATCGCGGCTTACCATGGGGGGTCCGCTCCTTTTCGCCGTAATGCTGAAACAAAAACTCGCGTATATCTCCGAAACGGTTCGATAGAATGTCGCAAATTTTGGTGTGAAAGGGCTCCCTATTTTTACCTACAAACCCTCGAAATTTGGTGGTCCTAGCTTCCAGAGTTTTTTTATGGCGAATTTTTGGATGTTTAAAAAATAGGCCAAAAATCGAACGGAAATTCCCTACAGAAACTCCATTCGCGAATTTTAAAAATCCGAGATAGCCAAAATGTGGCTCTCGAACAGTACATCAATTTCAAAAAAAAAGTTTCTCTCTAGGCCCAATAGGACCCGACTTTCATAGGGTCAAAGTTCACGAATTTGACACATTTCGGCCGCGAGAATTTCCTATAAGCGTTGCACCGAATTTCAAACCACTCACACAGTACTTCCCATTCAGAAAAATGAACAATCCCCCGCAAGCGTTTTCTCGTAGCTCAATTTTTGACCCCGGCGCAAGCGACCGAAATTTCGATGGGGTCACGGAAATGGGCCAAACTTTGACCCCCCATATCTCAGGCCCTAATTATCCGATCGACTTGAAATTTGAAACGTGGCCTAACAGTGTTTCGGCCTTCCTCAACATGCTCGCCAATCGCAGCTCACCATGGGGGGTCCGCCCCTTTTGGCCGTAATTCTAAAACAAAAACTCGCGAATATCTCCGAAACGGTTCGATAGAATGTCGCAAATTTTGGTGTGAAAAGGCTCCCTATTTTTACCTACAAATCCTCGAAATTTGGTGGTCCTAGCCTCCATAGTTTTTTTGGGGAAATTTTTGAATATTTAAAAAATAGGCCAAAAATCGAACGGAAATTCCCTACAGAAACTCTATTCGCGAATTTTAAAAATCCGAGATAGCCAAAATGTTGCTCTCGATGGGTACATCAATTTAAAAAAAACGTTTCTCTCTAGGCCCAATAGGACCCGACTTTCATAGGGTCAAATTTCACGAATTTGACACATTTCGGCCGCGAGAATTCCCTATAAGCGTTGCACCGAATTTCAAACCGCTCACACAGCACTTCCCATTCGGACACATGAACAATCCCCCGGAAGCATTTTCTCGTAGCTCAATTTTTGACCCCGGCGCAAGCGACCGAAATTTCGATGGGGTCACGGAAATGGCCACGGAAATGGGCCAAACTTTGACCCCCATATCTCGGGCCCTAATTGTCCGATCGACTTGAAATTTGAAACGTGGCCTAACAGGGTTTCGGCCTTCCTCAACATGCTCGCCAATCGCGGCTCACCATGGGGGGTCCGCCCCTTTTGGTCGTAATGCTAAAACAAAAACTCGCGAATATCTCCGAAACGGTTCGATAGAATGTCGCAAATTTTGCTGTGAAAAGGCTCCCTATTTTTACCTACAAACCCTCCAAATTTGGTGGTCCTAGCTTCCATAGTTATTTTATGGCGAATTTTTGAATGTTTAAAAAATAGGCCAAAAATCGAGCGGAAATTCCCTACAGAAACTCCTTTCGCGAATTTTAAAAATCCGAGATAGCCAAAATGTTGCTCTCGAAGAGTACATCAATTTTAAAAAAAGTTTCTCTCTAGGCCCAATAGGACCCGACTTTCATAGGGTCAAAGTTCACGAATTTGACACATTTCGGCCGCGAGAATTTCCTATAAGCGTTGCACCGAATTTCAAACCGCTCACACAGTACTTCCCATTCAGACACATGAACAATCCCCCGCAAGCTTTTTCTCGTAGCTCAATTTTTGACCCCCGCGCAAGCGACCGAAATTTCGATGGGGTCACGGAAATGGGCCAAACTTTGACCCCCCATATCTCGGGCCCTAATTGTCCGATCGACTTGAAATTTCCAACGTGGCCTAACAGGGTTTCGGCTTTCCTCCCCATGCTCGCCAATCGCGGCTTACCATGGGGGGTCCGCCCCTTTTGGCCGTAATTCTAAAACAAAAACTCGCGAATATCTCCGAAACGGTTCGATAGAATGTCGCAAATTTTGGTGTGAAAAGGCTCCCTATTTTTACCTACAAACCCTCCAAATTTGGTGGTCCTAGCTTCCATAGTTATTTTATGGCGAATTTTTGAATGTTTAAAAAATAGGCCAAAAATCGAACGGAAATTCCCTACAGAAACTCCTTTCGCGAATTTTAAAAATCCGAGATAGCCAAAATGTTACTCTCGAAGAGTACATCAATTTTAAAAAAAGTTTCTCTCTAGGCCCAATAGGACCCGACTTTCATAGGGTCAAATTTCAAGAATTTGACACATTTCGGCCGCGACAATTCCCTATAAGCGTTGCACCGAATTTCAAACCGCTCACACAGTACTTCCCATTCAGACACATGAACAATCCCCCGCAAGCGTTTTCTCGTAGCTCAATTTTTGACCCCCGCGCAAGCGACCGAAATTTCGATGGGGTCACGGAAATGGGCCAAATTTTGACCCCCCATATCTCAGGCCCTAATTGTCCGATCGACTTGAAATTTGAAACGTGGCCTAACAGGGTTTCGGCCTTCCTCAACATGCTCGCCAATCGCAGCTCACCATGGGGGGTCCTCCCCTTTTCGCTGTAATGCTAAAACAAAAACTCGCGTATATCTCCGAAACGGTTCGATAGAATGTCGCAAATTTTGGTGTGGAAGGGCTTCCTATTTTTACCTACAAATCCTCGAAATTTGGTGGTCCTAGCCTCCATAGTTTTTTTGGGGAAATTTTTGAATATTTAAAAAATAGGCCAAAAATCGAACGGAAATTCCCTACAGAAACTCTATTCGCGAATTTTAAAAATCCGAGGTAGCCAAAATGTTGCTCTCGATGGGCACATCAATTTAAAAAAAACGTTTCTCTCTAGGCCCAATAGGACCCGACTTTCATAGGGTCAAATTTCACGAATTTGACAGATTTCGGCCGCGAGAATTCCCTATAAGCGTTGCACCGAATTTCAAACCGCTCACACAGTACTTCCCATTCAGACACATGAACAATCCTCCGCAAGCGTTTTCTCGTTGCTCAATTTTTGAACGCGGTGCAAGCGACCAAAATTTCGATGGGGTCACGGAAATGGGCCAAATTTTGACCCCCCATATCTCGGGCCCTAATTGTCCGATCGACATGAAATTTGAAACGTGGCCTAACAGGGTTTCGGCCTTCCTCACCATGCTCGCCAATCGCGGCTCACTATGGGGGGTCGCCCCTTTTCGCCGTAATGCTAAAACAAAAACTCGCGAATATCTCGAAACGGTTCGATAGAATGTCGCATATTTTGGTGTGAAAGGGCTCCCTATTTTTACCTACAAACCCTCCAAATTTGGTGGTCCTAGCTTCCATAGTTTTTTTTATGGCGAATTTTTCAACGTTTAAAAAATAGGCCAAAAATCGAACGGAAATTCCCTACAGAAACTCCTTTCGCGAATTTTAAAAATCCGAGATAGCCAAAATGTTGCTCTCGAAGAGTACATGAATTTAAAAAAAAAGTTTCTCTCTAGGCCCAATAGGACCCGACTTTCATAGGGTCAAAGTTCACGAATTTAACACATTTCGGCCGCGTCAATTCCCTATAAGCGTAGCACCGAATTTCAAACCGCTCTCACAGTACTTCCCATGCAGACACGTGAACAATCCCCCGCAAGCGTTTTCTCGTAGCTCAATTTTTGACCCCGGCGCAAGCGACCGAAATTTCGATGGGGTCACGTAAATGGGCCAAATTTTGACTTCCCATATCTCGGGCCCTAATTGTCCGATCGACTTGAAATTTGAAACGTGGCCTAACAGGGTTTCGGCCTTCCTCCCCATGCTCGCCAATCGCGGCTCACCATGGGGGGTCCGCCCCTTTTCGCCGGAATGCTAAAACAAAAACTCGCGCATATCTCCGAAACAGTTCGATAGAATGTCGCAAATTTTGTTGTGCAAGGGCTCCCTATTTTTACCTACAAACCCTCCAAATTTGGTGGTCCTAGCTTCCATAGTTTTTTTTGGCGAATTTTTGAATGTTTAAAAAATAGGCCAAAAGTCGAACGGAAATTCCCTACAGACACTCCATTCGCGAATTTTAAAAATCCGAGATAGCCAAAATGTGGCTCTCGATGGGCACATCAATTTAAAAAAAACGTTTCTCTCTAGGCCCAATAGGACCCGACTTTCATAGGGTCAAATTTCACGAATTTGACACATTTCGGCCGCGAGAATTCCCTATAAGCGTTGCACCGAATTTCAAACCGCTCACACAGTACTTCCCATTCAGACACATGAACAATCCTCCGCAAGCGTTTTCTCGTTGCTCAATTTTTGAACCCGGTGCAAGCGACCGAAATTTCGATGGGGTCACGGAAATGGGCCAAATTTTGACCCCCCATATCTCGGGCCCTAATTGCCCGATCGACATGAAATTTGAAACGTGGCCTAACAGGGTTTCGGCCTTCCTCACCATGCTCGCCAATCGCGGCTCACTATGGGGGGTCGCCCCTTTTCGCCGTAATGCTAAAACAAAAACTCGCGAATATCTCGAAACGGTTCGATAGAATGTCGCAAATTTTGGTGTGAAAGGGCTCCCTATTTTTACCTACAAACCCTCCAAATTTTGTGGTCCTAGCTTCCATAGTTTTTTTTATGGCGAATTTTTCAACGTTTAAAAAATAGGCCAAAAATCGAACGGAAATTCCCTACAGAAACTCCTTTCGCGAATTTTAAAAATCCGAGATAGCCAAAATGTTGCTCTCGAAGAGTACATGAATTTAAAAAAAAAGTTTCTCTCTAGGCCCAATAGGACCCGACTTTCATAGGGTCAAAGTTCACGAATTTAACACATTTCGGCCGCGTCAATTCCCTATAAGCGTAGCACCGAATTTCAAACCGCTCTCACAGTACTTCCCATGCAGACACGTGAACAATCCCCCGCAAGCGTTTTGTCGTAGCTCAATTTTTGACCCCGGCGCAAGCGACCGAAATTTCGATGGGGTCACGGAAATGGGCCAAATTTTGACTTCCCATATCTCGGGCCCTAATTGTCCGATCGACTTGAAATTTGAAACGTGGCCTAACAGGGTTTCGGCCTTCCTCCCCATGCTCGCCAATCGCGGCTCACCATGGGGGGTCCGCCCCTTTTCGCCGGAATGCTAAAACAAAAACTCGCGCATATCTCCGAAACAGTTCGATAGAATGTCGCAAATTTTGTTGTGCAAGGGCTCCCTATTTTTACCTACAAACCCTCCAAATTTGGTGGTCCTAGCTTCCATAGTTTTTTTTGGCGAATTTTTTAATGTTTAAAAAATAGGCCAAAAATCGAACGGAAATTCCCTACAGACACTCCATTCGCGAATTTTAAAAATCCGAGATAGCCAAAATGTGGCTCTCGAAGAGTACATCAATTTCAAAAAAAAAAGTTTCTCTCTAGGCCCAATAGGACCCGACTTTCATAGGGTCAAAGTTCACTAAATTTGACACATTTCGGCCGCGAGAATTTCCTATAAGCGTTGCACCGAATTTCAAACCGCTCACACAGCACTTCCCATTGAGACACATGAACAATCCCCCGCAAGCGTTTTCTCGTAGCTCAATTTTTGACCCCGGCGCAAGCGACCGAAATTTCGATGGGGTCACGGAAATGGGCCAAACTTTGACCCCCCATATCTCGGGCCCTAATTGTCCGATCGACTTGAAATTTGAAACGTGGCCTAACAGGGTTTCGGCCTTCCTCCCCATGTTCGCCAATCGCGGCTTATAATGGGGGGTCCGCTCCTTTTCGCCGTAATGCTAAAACAAAAACTCGCGTATATCTCCGAAACGGTTCGATAGAATGTCGCAAATTTTGGTGTGAAAGGGCTCCCTATTTTTACCTACAAACCCTCCAAATTTGGTGGTCCTAGCTTTCAGAGTTTTTTATGGCGAATTTTTGAATGTGTAAAAAATAGGCCAAAAATCGAACGGAAATTCCCTACAGAAACTCCATTCGCGAATTTTAAAAATCCGAGATAGCCAAAATGTGGCTCTCGAAGAGTACATCAATTTCAAAAAAAAAGGTTTCTCTCTAGGCCCAATAGGACCCGACTTTCATAGGGTCAAAGTTCACGAATTTGACACATTTCGGCCGCGAGAATTTCCTATAAGCGTTGCACCGAATTTCAAACCACTCACACAGTACTTCCCATTCAGACACATGAACAATCCCCCGCAAGCGTTTTCTCGTAGCTCAATTTTTGACCCCGGCGCAAGCGACCGAAATTTCGATGGGGTCACGTAAATGGGCCAAATTTTGACTTCCCATATCTCGGGCCCTAATTGTCCGATCGACTTGAAATTTGAAACGTGGCCTAACAGGGTTTCGGCCTTCCTCCCCATGCTCGCCAATCGCGGCTCACCATGGGGGGTCCGCCCCTTTTCGCCGGAATGCTAGAACAAAAACTCGCGCATATCTCCGAAACAGTTCGATAGAATGTCGCAAATTTTGTTGTGCAAGGGCTCCCTATTTTTACCTACAAACCCTCCAAATTTGGTGGTCCTAGCTTCCATAGTTTTTTTTGGCGAATTTTTGAATGTTTAAAAAATAGGCCAAAAGTCGAACGGAAATTCCCTACAGACACTCCATTCGCGAATTTTAAAAATCCGAGATAGCCAAAATGTGGCTCTCGATGGGCACATCAATTTAAAAAAAACGTTTCTCTCTAGGCCCAATAGGACCCGACTTTCATAGGGTCAAATTTCACGAATTTGACACATTTCGGCCGCGAGAATTCCCTATAAGCGTTGCACCGAATTTCAAACCGCTCACACAGTACTTCCCATTCAGACACATGAACAATCCTCCGCAAGCGTTTTCTCGTTGCTCAATTTTTGAACCCGGTGCAAGCGACCGAAATTTCGATGGGGTCACGGAAATGGGCCAAATTTTGACCCCCCATATCTCGGGCCCTAATTGCCCGATCGACATGAAATTTGAAACGTGGCCTAACAGGGTTTCGGCCTTCCTCACCATGCTCGCCAATCGCGGCTCACTATGGGGGGTCGCCCCTTTTCGCCGTAATGCTAAAACAAAAACTCGCGAATATCTCGAAACGGTTCGATAGAATGTCGCAAATTTTGGTGTGAAAGGGCTCCCTATTTTTACCTACAAACCCTCCAAATTTTGTGGTCCTAGCTTCCATAGTTTTTTTTATGGCGAATTTTTCAACGTTTAAAAAATAGGCCAAAAATCGAACGGAAATTCCCTACAGAAACTCCTTTCGCGAATTTTAAAAATCCGAGATAGCCAAAATGTTGCTCTCGAAGAGTACATGAATTTAAAAAAAAAGTTTCTCTCTAGGCCCAATAGGACCCGACTTTCATAGGGTCAAAGTTCACGAATTTAACACATTTCGGCCGCGTCAATTCCCTATAAGCGTAGCACCGAATTTCAAACCGCTCTCACAGTACTTCCCATGCAGACACGTGAACAATCCCCCGCAAGCGTTTTCTCGTAGCTCAATTTTTGACCCCGGCGCAAGCGACCGAAATTTCGATGGGGTCACGGAAATGGGCCAAATTTTGACTTCCCATATCTCGGGCCCTAATTGTCCGATCGACTTGAAATTTGAAACGTGGCCTAACAGGGTTTCGGCCTTCCTCCCCATGCTCGCCAATCGCGGCTCACCATGGGGGGTCCGCCCCTTTTCGCCGGAATGCTAAAACAAAAACTCGCGCATATCTCCGAAACAGTTCGATAGAATGTCGCAAATTTTGTTGTGCAAGGGCTCCCTATTTTTACCTACAAACCCTCCAAATTTGGTGGTCCTAGCTTCCATAGTTTTTTTTGGCGAATTTTTTAATGTTTAAAAAATAGGCCAAAAATCGAACGGAAATTCCCTACAGACACTCCATTCGCGAATTTTAAAAATCCGAGATAGCCAAAATGTGGCTCTCGAAGAGTACATCAATTTCAAAAAAAAAAAGTTTCTCTCTAGGCCCAATAGGACCCGACTTTCATAGGGTCAAAGTTCACTAAATTTGACACATTTCGGCCGCGAGAATTTCCTATAAGCGTTGCACCGAATTTCAAACCGCTCACACAGCACTTCCCATTGAGACACATGAACAATCCCCCGCAAGCGTTTTCTCGTAGCTCAATTTTTGACCCCGGCGCAAGCGACCGAAATTTCGATGGGGTCACGGAAATGGGCCAAACTTTGACCCCCCATATCTCGGGCCCTAATTGTCCGATCGACTTGAAATTTGAAACGTGGCCTAACAGGGTTTCGGCCTTCCTCCCCATGTTCGCCAATCGCGGCTTATAATGGGGGGTCCGCTCCTTTTCGCCGTAATGCTAAAACAAAAACTCGCGTATATCTCCGAAACGGTTCGATAGAATGTCGCAAATTTTGGTGTGAAAGGGCTCCCTATTTTTACCTACAAACCCTCCAAATTTGGTGGTCCTAGCTTTCAGAGTTTTTTATGGCGAATTTTTGAATGTGTAAAAAATAGGCCAAAAATCGAACGGAAATTCCCTACAGAAACTCCATTCGCGAATTTTAAAAATCCGAGATAGCCAAAATGTGGCTCTCGAAGAGTACATCAATTTCAAAAAAAAAGGTTTCTCTCTAGGCCCAATAGGACCCGACTTTCATAGGGTCAAAGTTCACGAATTTGACACATTTCGGCCGCGAGAATTTCCTATAAGCGTTGCACCGAATTTCAAACCACTCACACAGTACTTCCCATTCAGACACATGAACAATCCCCCGCAAGCGTTTTCTCGTAGCTCAATTTTTGACCCCGGCGCAAGCGACCGAAATTTCGATGGGGTCACGCAAATGGGCCAAACTTTGACCCCCCATATCTCAGGCCCAAATTATCCGATCGACTTGAAATTTGAAACGTGGCCTAACAGGGTTTCGGCCTTCCTCAACATGCTCGCCAATCGCAGCTCACCATGGGGGGTCCGCCCCTTTTGGTCGTAATGCTAAAACAAAAACTCGCGAATATCTCCGAAACGGTTCGAGAGAATGTCGCAAATTTTGGTGTGGAAGGGCTTCCTATTTTTACCTACAAATCCTCGAAATTTGGTGGTCCTAGCCTCCATAGTTTTTTTGGGGAAATTTTTGAATATTTAAAAAATAGGCCAAAAATCGAACGGAAATTCCCTACAGAAACTCTATTCGCGAATTTTAAAAATCCGAGATAGCCAAAATGTTGCTCTCGATGGGTACATCAATTTAAAAAAAACGTTTCTCTCTAGGCCCAATAGGACCCGACTTTCATAGGGTCAAATTTCACGAATTTGACACATTTCGGCCGCGAGAATTCCCTATAAGCGTTGCACCGAATTTCAAACCGCTCCAACAGCACTTCCCATTCGGACACATGAACAATCCCCCGGAAGCGTTTTCTCGTAGCTCAATTTTTGACCCCGGCGCAAGCGACCGAAATTTCGATGGGGTCACGGAAATGGGCCAAACTTTGACCCCCATATCTCGGGCCCTAATTGTCCGATAGACTTGAAATTTGAAACGTGGCCTAACAGGGTTTCGGCCTTCCTCAACATGCTCGCCAATCGCGGCTCACCATGGGGGGTCCGCCCCTTTTGGTCGTAATGCTAAAACAAAAACTCGCGAATATCTCCGAAACGGTTCGAGAGAATGTCGCAAATTTTGCTGTGAAAAGGCTCCCTATTTTAACCTACAAACCCTCCAAATTTGGTGGTCCTAGCTTCCATAGTTATTTTATGGCGAATTTTTGAATGTTTAAAAAATAGGCCAAAAATCGAACGGAAATTCCCTACAGAAACTCCTTTCGCGAATTTTAAAAATCCGAGATAGCCAAAATGTTGCTCTCGAAGAGTACATCAATTTTAAAAAAAGTTTCTCTCTAGGCCTAATAGGACCTGACTTTCATAGGGTCAAATTTCACGAATTTGACACATTTCGGCCGCGAGAATTTCCTATAAGCGTTGCACCGAATTTCAAACCGCTCACACAGTACTTCCCATTCAGACACATGAACAATCCTCCGCAAGCGTTTTCCCGTTGCTCAATTTTTGAACCCGGTGCAAGCGACCGAAATTTCGATGGGGTCACGGAAATGGGCCAAATTTTGACCCCCCACATCTCGGGCCCTAATTGTCCGATCGACTTGAAATTTGAAACGTGGCCTAACAGGGTTTCGGCCTTCCTCCCCATGCTCCGCAGTCGCGGCTCACCATGGGGGTCCCCCATTTTCGCCGTAATGCTAAAACAAAAACTCGCGAATATCTCCGAAACGGTTCGATAGAATGTCGCAAATTTTGGTGTGAAAGCGCTCCCTATTTTTTCCTACAAACTCTCCAAATTTCGTGGTCCTAGCTTCCATAGTTTTTTATGGCGAATTTTTGAAGTTTTAAAGAATAGGCCAAAAATCGAACGGAAATTCCCTGCAGAAACTCCATTCGCGAATTTTAAAAATCCGAGATAGCCAAAATGTTGCTCTCGAAGAGTACATCAATTTAAAAAAAAAAAGTTTCTCTCTAGTTCCAATAGGACTCGTCTTTCATAGGGTCAAAGTTCACGAATTTGACACATTTCGGCCGCGAGAATTCCCTATAAGCGTTGCACCGAATTTCAAACCGCTCACACAGCACTTCCCATTCAGACACATGAACAATCCCCCGCAAGCGTTTTCTCGTAGCTCAATTTTTGACCCCGGCGCAAGCGACCGAAATTTCGATGAGGGCCGCCCCAATTGTCACGGAAATGGGCCAAATTTTGACCCCCCATATCTCGGGCCCTAATTGTCCGATCGA
Organism: Stegodyphus dumicola; assembly: GCF_044657685.1. NCBI lineage: Eukaryota > Metazoa > Arthropoda > Arachnida > Araneae > Eresidae > Stegodyphus > Stegodyphus dumicola. The sequence goes on along the minus strand of NC_140769.1, from coordinate 287,830,574 downwards.
CTTGAAATTTGAAACGTCGCCTAACAGGGTTTCGGCCTTCCTCCCCATGCTCGCCAATCGCGGCTCACCATCGGGGGTCCGGGCCTTTTCGCCGTGATGTTAAAACAAAAACTCGCGAATATCTCCGAAACGGTTCGATAGAATGTCGCAAATTTTGGTGTGAAAGTGCACCCTAGATTTACCTACAAACCCTCCAAATTAGGTGGTCCTAGCTTCCATAGTTTTTTATGGCGAATTTTTGAAGGTTTAAAAAATAGCCCAAAATTCGAACCGAAATTCCCTACAGAAACTCCATTCGCGAATTTTTAAAATCCCAGATAGCCAAAATGTTGCTCTCGAAAAGTACATCAATTTAAAAAAAATGTTTGTCTCCAGGCCTAATAGGGCCCGACTTTCATAGGGTCAAATTTCACGAATTTGACACACTTCGGCCGCGACAATTACCTATAACCGTTGCACCGAATTTCAAACCGCTCACACAGTACTTCCCATTGAGACACATGAACAATCCCCCGCAAGCGTTTACTCGTAGCTCAATTTTTGACCCCGGCGCAAGCGACCGAAATTTCGATGAGGGCCGCCCCAATGGTCACGGAAGTGGGCCAAATTTTGACCCCCCATATCTCGGGCCCTAATTGTCCGATCGACTTGAAATTTGAAACGTGGCCTAACAGGGTTTCGGCCTTCCTCCCCATGCTCGCCAATCGCGGCTCACCATGGGGGTCCGGGCCTTTTCGCCGTAATGTTAAAACAAAAACTCGCGAATATCTCCGAAACGGTTCGATAGAATGTCGCAAATTTTGGTGTGAAAGGGCACCCTAGATTTACCTACAAACCCTCTAAATTTGGTGGTCTTAGCTTCCATAGTTTTTTTATGGCAAATTTTTGAAGGTTTAAAAAATAGCCCAAAATTCGAACCGAAATTCCCTACAGAAACTCCATTCGCGAATTTCAAAAATCCCAGATAGCCAAAACGTTGCTCTCGAAGAGTACATGAATTTAAAAAAAAAAGGTTTGTCTCTAGGCCCAAGAGGACCCACTTTCATAGGGTCAAATTTCACGAATTTGACACATTTCGGCCGCGACAATTACCTATAACCGTTGCACCGAATTTCAAACCGCTCACACAGTACTTCCCATTGAGACACATGAATAATCCCTCGCAAGCGTTTTCTCGTAGCTCAAATTTTGACCCCTTCGCAAGCGACCGAAATTTCGATGGCCCCCCCCCAATGGTAAAGAAAATGGGCCAAATTTTGACCCCCCATATCTCGGGCCCTAATTGTTCGATCGACATGAAATTTGAAACGTGGCCTAACAGGGTTTCGGCCTTCCTCCCCATGCTCGCCAATCGCGGCTCACCATGGGGGTCCGGTCCTTTTCGCCGTAATGTTAAAACAAATACTCGCGAATATGTCCGAAACGGTTCGATAGAATGTCGTAAATTTTGGTGTGAAAGGGCAGCCTAGATTTACCTACAAACCCTCCAAATTTGGTGGTCCTAGCTTCCATAGTTTTTTTATGGCGAATTTTTGAAGGTTTAAAAAATAGCCCAAAAATCGAACGGAAATTCCCTACAGAAACTACATTCGCGAATTTTAAAACTCCGAGATAGCCAAAATGTTGCTCTCCAAGAGTACATGAATTTTAAAAAAAAGGTTTGTCTCTAGGCCCAATAGAACCCCACTTTCATAGGGTCAAAGTTCACGAATTTGACACATTTCGGCCGCGACAATTACCTATAACCGTTGCACCGAATTTCAAACCGCCCACACAGTACTTCCCATTGAGACACATGAACAATCCCCCGCAAGCGTTTTCTCGTAGCTCCATTTTTGACCCCTTCGCAAGCGACCGAAATTTCGATGGGGGGCCGCCCGAATGGTAACGGAAATGGGCCAAAGTTTGACCCCCCATATCTCGGGCCCTAAATGTCCGATCGACATGAAATTTGAAACGTGGCCTAACAGGGTTTCGGCCTTCCTCCCCATGCTCGCCAATCGCGGCTCACCAGGGGGGGTCCGTGCCTTTACGCCGTAATGTTAAAACAAAAACTCGCGAATATCTCCGAAACGGTTCGATAGAATGTCGCAAATTTTGGTGTGAAAGTGCACCCTAGATTTACCTACAAACCCTCCAAATTAGGTGGTCCTAGCTTCCATAGTTTTTTATGGCGAATTTTTGAAAGTTTAAAAAATAGCCCAAAAATCGAACGGAAATACCCTACAGAAACTCCATTCGCGAATTTTAAAAATCCGAGATAGCCAAAATGTTGCTCTCGAAAAGTACATCAATTTAAAAAAAATGTTTGTCTCCAGGCCTAATAGGGCCCGACTTTCATAGGGTCAAATTTCACGAATTTGACACACTTCGGCCGCGACAATTACCTATAACCGTTGCACCGAATTTCAAACCGCTCACACAGTACTTCCCATTGAGACACATGAACAATCCCCCGCAAGCGTTTACTCGTAGCTCAATTTTTGACCCCGGCGCAAGCGACCGAAATTTCGATGAGGGCCGCCCCAATGGTCACGGAAATGGGCCAAATTTTGACCCCCCATATCTCGGGCCCTAATTGTCCGATCGACTTGAAATTTGAAACGTGGCCTAACAGGGTTTCGGCCTTCCTCCCCATGCTCGCCAATCGCGGCTCACCATGGGGGTCCGGGCCTTTTCGCCGTAATGTTAAAACAAAAACTCGCGAATATCTCCGAAACGGTTCGATAGAATGTCGCAAATTTTGGTGTGAAAGGGCACCCTAGATTTACCTACAAACCCTCTAAATTTGGTGGTCTTAGCTTCCATAGTTTTTTTATGGCAAATTTTTGAAGGTTTAAAAAATAGCCCAAAATTCGAACCGAAATTCCCTACAGAAACTCCATTCGCGAATTTTAAAAATCCCAGATAGCCAAAACGTTGCTCTCGAAGAGTACATGAATTTAAAAAAAAAAAGTTTGTCTCTAGGCCCAAGAGGACCCACTTTCATAGGGTCAAATTTCACGAATTTGACACATTTCGGCCGCGACAATTACCTATAACCGTTGCACCGAATTTCAAACCGCTCACACAGTACTTCCCATTGAGACACATGAACAATCCCTCGCAAGCGTTTTCTCGTAGCTCAAATTTTGACCCCTTCGCAAGCGACCGAAATTTCTATGGGCCCCCCCCCAATGGTAACGGAAATGGGCCAAAATTTGACCCCCCATATCTCGGGCCCTAATTGTCCGATCGACATGAAATTTGAAACGTGGCCTAACAGGGTTTCGGCCTTCCTCCCCATGCTCGCCAATCGCGGCTCACCATGGGGGTCCGGTCCTTTTCGCCGTAATGTTAAAACAAATACTCGCGAATATGTCCGAAACGGTTCGATAGAATGTCGCAAATTTTGGTGTGAAAGGGCAGCCTAGATTTACCTACAAACCCTCCAAATTTAATGGTCCTAGCTTCCATAGTTTTTTTATGGCGAATTTTTGAAGGTTTAAAAAATAGCCCAAAAATCGAACGGAAATTCCCTACAGAAACTACATTCGCGAATTTTAAAAATCCGAGATAGCTAAAATGTTGCTCTCCAAGAGTACATGAATTTTAAAAAAAAGGTTTGTCTCTAGGCCCAATAGAACCCCACTTTCATAGGGTCAAAGTTCACGAATTTGACACATTTCGGCCGCGACAATTGCCTATAACCGTTGCACCGAATTTCAAACCGCCCACACAGTACTTCCCATTGAGACACATGAACAATCCCCCTGCAAGCGTTTTCTCGTAGCTCCATTTTTGACCCCTTCGCAAGCGACCGAAATTTCGATGGGGGGCCGCCCGAATGGTAACGGAAATGGGCCAAAGTTTGACCCCCCATATCTCGGGCCCTAATTGTCCGATCGACATGAAATTTGAAACGTGGCCTAACAGGGTTTCGGCCTTCCTCCCCATGCTCGCCAATCGCGGCTCTCCAGGGGGGGTCCGTGCCTTTACGCCGTAATGTTAAAACAAAAACTCGCGAATATCTCCGAAACGGTTCGATAGAATGTCGCAAATTTTGGTGTGAAAGGGCACCCTACATTTACCTACAAACCCTCCAAATTAGGTGGTCCTAGCTTCCATAGTTTTTTTATGGCGAATTTTTGAATGTTTAAAAAATAGCCCAAAAATCGAACGGAAATTCCCTACAGAAACTCCATTCGCGAATTTTAAAAATCCGAGATAGCCAAAATGTCTCTCTCGAAGAGTACATCAATTTAAAAAAAAAGGTTTGTCTCCAGGCCCAATAGGACCCGACTTTCATAGGGTCAGATTTCACGAATTTGACACATTTCGGCCGCGACAATTACCTATAACCGTTGCACCGAATTTCAAACCGCTCGCACAGTACTTCCCATTGAGACACATGAACAATCCCCCGCAAGCGTTTACTCGTAGCTCAATTTTTGACCCCGGCGCAAGCGACCGAAATTTCGATGAGGGCCGCCCCAATGGTCACGGAAATGGGCCAAATTTTGACCCCCCATATCTCGGGCCCTAATTGTCCGATCGACTTGAAATTTGAAACGTGGCCTAACAGGGTTTCGGCCTTCCTCCCCATGCTCGCCAATCGCGGCTCACCATGGGGGGTCCCGGCCTTTTCGCCGTAATGTTAAAACAAAAACTCGCAAATATCTCCGAAACGGTTCGATAGAATGTCGCAAATTTTGGTGTGAAAGGGCACCCTAGATTTACCTACAAACCCTCTAAATTTGGTGGTCTTAGCTTCCATAGTTTTTTTATGGCAAATTTTTGAAGTTTTAAAAAATAGCCCAAAATTCGAACCGAAATTCCCTACAGAAACTCCATTCGCGAATTTTAAAAATCCCAGATAGCCAAAACGTTGCTCTCGAAGAGTACATGAATTTAAAAAAAAAAGGTTTGTCTCTAGGCCCAAGAGGACCCACTTTTATAGGGTCAAATTTCACGAATTTGACACATTTCGGCCGCGACAATTACCTATAACCGTTGCACCGAATTTCAAACCGCTCACACAGTACTTCCCATTGAGACACATGAACAATCCCTCGCAAGCGTTTTCTCGTAGCTCAATTTTTGACCCCTTCGCAAACGACCGAAATTTCGATGGGGCCCCCCCCCAATGGTAACGGAAATGGGCCAAAGTTTGACCCCCCATATCTCGGGCCCTAATTGTCCGATCGACATGAAATTTGAAACGTGGCCTAACAGGGTTTCGGCCTTCCTCCCCATGCTCGCCAATCGCGGCTCGCCAGGGGGGGTCCGTGCCTTTACGCCGTAATTTTAAAACAAAAACTCGCGAATATCTCCGAAACGGTTTGATAGAATGTCGCAAATTTTGGTGTGAAAGGGCACCCTACATTTACCTACAAGCCCTCCAAATTAGGTGGTCCTAGCTTCCATAGTTTTTTTATGGCGAATTTTTGAAGGTTTAAAAAATAGCCCAAAAATCGAACGGAAATTCCCTACAGAAACTCCATTCGCGAATTTTAAAAATCCGAGATAGCCAAAATGTCTCTCTCGAAGAGTACATCAATTAAAAAAAAAAGGTTTGTCTCCAGGCCCAATAGGACCCGACTTTCATAGGGTCAGATTTCACGAATTTGACACATTTCGGCCGCGACAATTACCAATAACCGTTGCCCCGAATTTCAAACCGCTCACACAGTACTTCCCATTGAGACACATGAACAATCCCCCGCAAGCGTCTTCTCGTAGCTCAATTTTTGACCCCGGCGCAAGCGACCGAAATTTCGATGAGGGCCGCCACAATTGTCACGGAAATCGGCCAAATTTTGACCCCCCATATCTCGGGCCCTAATTGTCCGATCGACTTGAAATTTGAAACGTCGCCTAACAGGGTTTCGGCCTTCCTCCCCATGCTCGCCAATCGCGGCTCACCATGGGGGTCCGGTCCTTTTCGCCGTAATGTTAAAACAAATACTCGCGAATATGTCCGAAACGGTTCGATAGAATGTCGCAAATTTTGGTGTGAAAGGGCAGCCTAGATTTACCTACAAACCCTCCAAATTTGGTGGTCCTAGCTTCCATAGTTTTTTTATGGCGAATTTTTGAAGGTTTAAAAAATAGCCCAAAAATCGAACGGAAATTCCCTACAGAAACTACATTCGCGAATTTTAAAAATCCGAGATAGCCAAAATGTTGCTCTCCAAGAGTACATGAATTTTAAAAAAAAGGTTTGTCTCTAGGCCCAATAGAACCCCACTTTCATAGGGTCAAATTTCACGAATTTGACACATTTCGGCCGCGACAATTGCCTATAACCGTTGCACCGAATTTCAAACCGCCCACACAGTACTTCCCATTGAGACACATGAACAATCCCCCGCAAGCGTTTTCTCGTAGCTCCATTTTTGACCCCTTCGCAAGCGACCGAAATTTCGATGGGGGGCCGCCCGAATGGTAACGGAAATGGGCCAAAGTTTGACCCCCCATATCTCGAGCCCTAATTGTCCGATCGACATGAAATTTGAAACGTGGCCTAACAGGGTTTCGGCCTTCCTCCCCATGCTCGCCAATCGCGGCTCTCCAGGGGGGGTCCGTGCCTTTACGCCGTAATGTTAAAACAAAAACTCGCGAATATCTCCGAAACGGTTCGATAGAATGTCGCAAATTTTGGTGTGAAAGGGCACCCTAGATTTACCTACAAACCCTCCAAATTAGGTGGTCCTAGCTTCCATAGTTTTTCATGGCGAATTTTTGAAAGTTTAAAAAATAGCCCAAAAATCGAACGGAAATACCCTACAGAAACTCCATTCGCGAATTTTAAAAATCCGAGATAGCCAAAATGTTGCTCTCGAAAAGTACATCAATTTAAAAAAAATGTTTGTCTCCAAGCCTAATAGGGCCCGACTTTCATAGGGTCAAATTTCACGAATTTGACACACTTCGGCCGCGACAATTACCTATAACCGTTGCACCGAATTTCAAACCGCTCACACAGTACTTCCCATTGAGACACATGAAAAATCCCCCGCAAGCGTTTACTCGTAGCTCAATTTTTGACCCCGGCGCAAGCGACCGAAATTTCGATGAGGGCCGCCCCAATGGTCACGGAAATGGGCCAAATTTTGACCCCCCATATCTCGGGCCCTAATTGTCCGAACGACTTGAAATTTGAAACGTGGCCTAACAGGGTTTCGGCCTTCCTCCCCATGCTCGCCAATCGCGGCTCACCATGGGGGGTCCCGGCCTTTTCGCCGTAATGTTAAAACAAAAACTCGCGAATATCTCCGAAACGGTTCGATAGAATGTCGCAAATTTTGGTGTGAAAGAGCACCCTAGATTTACCTACAAACCCTCCAAATTTGGTGGTCCTAGCTTCCATAGTTTTTTTATGGCGAATTTTCGAAGTTTTAAAAATAGCCCAAAAATCGAACGGAAATTCCCTACAGAAACTCCATTCGCGAATTTTAAAAATCCGAGATAGCCAAAATGTCTCTCTCGAAGAGTACATCAATTTAAAAAAAAAGGTTTGTCTCCAGGCCCAATAGGACCCGACTTTCATAGGGTCAGATTTCACGAATTTGACACATTTCGGCCGCGACAATTACCAATAACCGTTGCCCCGAATTTCAAACCGCTCACACAGTACTTCCCATTGAGACACATGAAAAATCCCCCGCAAGCGTCTTCTCGTAGCTCAATTTTTGACCCCGGCGCAAGCGACCGAAATTTCGATGAGGGCCGCCCCAATTGTCACGGAAATGGGCCAAATTTTGACCCCCCATATCTCGGGCCCTAATTGTCCGATCGACTTGAAATTTGAAACGTCGCCTAACAGGGTTTCGGCCTTCCTCCCCATGCTCGCCAATCGCGGCTCACCATCGGGGGTCCGGGCCTTTTCGCCGTGATGTTAAAACAAAAACTCGCGAATATCTCCGAAACGGTTCGATAGAATGTCGCAAATTTTGGTGTGAAAGGGCACCCTAGATTTACCTACAAACCCTCCAAATTAGGTGGTCCTAGCTTCCATAGTTTTTCATGGCGAATTTTTGAAATTTTAAAAAATAGCCCAAAAATCGAACGGAAATACCCTACAGAAACTCCATTCGCGAATTTTAAAAATCCGAGATAGCCAAAATGTTGCTCTCGAAAAGTACATCAATTTAAAAAAAATGTTTGTCTCCAAGCCTAATAGGGCCCGACTTTCATAGGGTCAAATTTCACGAATTTGACACACTTCGGCCGCGACAATTACCTATAACCGTTGCACCGAATTTCAAACCGCTCACACAGTACTTCCCATTGAGACACATGAACAATCCCCCGCAAGCGTTTACTCGTAGCTCAATTTTTGACCCCGGCGCAAGCGACCGAAATTTCGATGAGGGCCGCCCCAATGGTCACGGAAATGGGCCAAATTTTGACCCCCCATATCTCGGGCCCTAATTGTCCGAACGACTTGAAATTTGAAACGTGGCCTAACAGGGTTTCGGCCTTCCTCCCCATGCTCGCCAATCGCGGCTCACCATGGGGGGTCCCGGCCTTTTCGCCGTAATGTTAAAACAAAAACTCGCAAATATCTCCGAAACGGTTCGATAGAATGTCGCAAATTTTGGTGTGAAAGGGCACCCTAGATTTACCTACAAACCCTCTAAATTTGGTGGTCTTAGCTTCCATAGTTTTTTTATGGCAAATTTTTGAAGTTTTAAAAAATAGCCCAAAATTCGAACCGAAATTCCCTACAGAAACTCCATTCGCGAATTTTAAAAATCCCAGATAGCCAAAACGTTGCTCTCGAAGAGTACATGAATTTAAAAAAAAAAGGTTTGTCTCTAGGCCCAAAAGGACCCACTTTTATAGGGTCAAATTTCACGAATTTGACACATTTCGGCCGCGACAATTACCTATAACCGTTGCACCGAATTTCAAACCGCTCACACAGTACTTCCCATTGAGACACATGAACAATCCCTCGCAAGCGTTTTCTCGTAGCTCAATTTTTGACCCCTTCGCAAACGACCGAAATTTCGATGGGGGCCCCCCCCAATGGTAACGGAAATGGGCCAAACTTTGACCCCCCATATCTCGGGCCCTAATTGTCCGATCGACATGAAATTTGAAACGTGGCCTAACAGGGTTTCGGCCTTCCTCCCCATGCTCGCCAATCGCGGCTCACCATGGGGGTCCGGTCCTTTTCGCCGTAATGTTAAAACAAATACTCGCGAATATGTCCGAAACGGTTCGATAGAATGTGGCAAATTTTGGTGTGAAAGGGCACCCTAGATTTACCTACAAACCCTCCAAATTTGGTGGTCCTAGCTTCCATAGTTTTTTTATGGCGAATTTTTGAAGGTTTAAAAAATAGCCCAAAAATCGAACGGAAATTCCCTACAGAAACTCCATTCGCGAATTTTAAAAATCCGAGATAGCCAAAATGTTCCTCTCCAAGAGTACATGAATTTTAAAAAAAAGGTTTGTCTCTAGGCCCAATAGAACCCCACTTTCATAGGGTCAAAGTTCACGAATTTGACACATTTCGGCCGCGACAATTACCTATAACCGTTGCACCGAATTTCAAACCGCCCACACAGTACTTCCCATTGATACACATGAACAATCCCCCGCAAGCGTTTTCACGTAGCTCCATTTTTGACCCCTTCGCAAGCGACCGAAATTTCGATGGGGGGCCGCCCGAATGGTAACGGAAATGGGCCAAAGTTTGACCCCCCATATCTCGGGCCCTAATTGTCCGATCGACATGAAATTTGAAACGTGGCCTAACAGGGTTTCGGCCTTCCTCCCCATGCTCGCCAATCGCGGCTCGCCAGGGGGGGTCCGTGCCTTTACGCCGTAATTTTAAAACAAAAACTCGCGAATATCTCCGAAACGGTTTGATAGAATGTCGCAAATTTTGGTGTGAAAGGGCACCCTACATTTACCTACAAACCCTCCAAATTAGGTGGTCCTAGCTTCCATAGTTTTTTTATGGCGAATTTTTGAATGTTTAAAAAATAGCCCAAAAATCGAACGGAAATTCCCTACAGAAACTCCATTCGCGAATTTTAAAAATCCGAGATAGCCAAAATGTCTCTCTCGAAGAGTACATCAATTTAAAAAAAAAGGTTTGTCTCCAGGCCCAATAGGACCCGACTTTCATAGGGTCAGATTTCACGAATTTGACACATTTCGGCCGCGACAATTACCAATAACCGTTGCCCCGAATTTCAAACCGCTCACACAGTACTTCCCATTGAGACACATGAACAATCCCCCGCAAGCGTCTTCTCGTAGCTCAATTTTTGACCCCGGCGCAAGCGACCGAAATTTCGATGAGGGCCGCCACAATTGTCACGGAAATCGGCCAAATTTTGACCCCCCATATCTCGGGCCCTAATTGTCCGATCGACTTGAAATTTGAAACGTCGCCTAACAGGGTTTCGGCCTTCCTCCCCATGCTCGCCAATCGCGGCTCATCATCGGGGGTCCGGGCCATTTCGCCGTAATGTTAAAACAAAAACTCGCGAATATCTCCGAAACGGTTCGATAGAATGTCGCAAATTTTGGTGTGAAAGGGCGCCCTAGATTTACCTACAAACTCTCCAAATTAGGTGGTCCTAGCTTCCACAGTTTTTATGGCGAATTTTTGAAAGTTTAAAAAATAGCCCAAAAATCGAACGGAAATACCCTACAGAAACTCCATTTGCGAATTTTAAAAATCCGAGATAGCCAAAATGTTGCTCTCGAAGAGTACATCAATTTAAAAAAAAAGGTTTGTCTCCAGGCCCAATGGGGCCCGACTTTCATAGGGTCAAGTTTCGCGAATTTGACACATTTCGGCCGCGACAATTACCTATAACCGTTGCACCGAATTTCAAACCGCTCACACAGTACTTCCCATTGAGACACATGAACAATCTCCCGCAAGCGTTTTCTCGTAGCTCAATTCTTGACCCCGGCGCAAGCGACCGAAATTTCGATGGGGGCCGCCCCAATTGTCACGGAAATGGGCCAAACTTTGACCCCCCATATCTCAGGCTGTAATTATCCGATCGACTTGAAATTTGAAACGTGGCCTAACAGGATTTCGGCCTTCCTCCCTATGCTCGCCAACCGCGGCTCACCATGAGGGGTCCGGGCCTCTTCGCCGTAATGTTAAAACAAAAACTCGCGAATATCTCCGAAACGGTTCGATAGAATGTAGCAAATTTTGGTGTGAAAGGGCACCCTAGATTTACCTACAAACCCTCCAAATTTGGTGGTCCTAGCTTCCAGAGTCTTTTTATGGCGAATTTTTGAAGGTTTAAAAAATAGCCCAAAAATCGAACGGAAATTCCCTACAGAAACTCCATTCGCGAATTTTAAAAATCCGAGATAGCCAAAATGTCTCTCTCGAAGAGTACATCAATTTAAGAAAAAAGGTTTGTCTCCAGGCCCAATAGGACCCGACTTTCATAGGGTCAGATTTCACGAATTTGACACATTTCGGCCGCGACAATTACCAATAACCGTTGCCCCGAATTTCAAACCGCTCACACAGTACTTCCCATTGAGACACATGAACAATCCCCCGCAAGCGTCTTCTCGTAGCTCAATTTTTGACCCCGGCGCAAGCGACCGAAATTTCGATGAGGGCCGCCCCAATGGTCACGGAAATGGGCCAAATTTTGACCCCCCATATCTCGGGCCCTAATTGTCCGATCGACTTGAAATTTGAAACGTGGCCTAACAGGGTTTCGGCCTTCCTCCCCATGCTCGCCAATCGCGGCTCACCATGGGGGGTCCGGGCCTTTTCGCCGTAATGTTAAAACAAATACTCGCGAATATCTCCGAAACGGTTCGATAGAATGTCGCAAATTTTGGTGTGAAAGGGCACCCTAGATTTACCTACAAACCCTCTAAATTTGGTGGTCTTAGCTTCCATAGTTTTTTTATGGCAAATTTTTGAAGGTTTAAAAAATAGCCCAAAATTCGAACGGAAATTCCCTACAGAAACTCCATTCGCGAATTTTAAAAATCCCAGATAGCCAAAACGTTGCTCTCGAAGAGTACATGAATTAAAAAAAAAAGGTTTGTCTCTAGGCCCAATAGGACCCACTTTCATAGGGTCAAATTTCACGAATTTGACACATTTCGGCCGTGACAATTACCTATAACCGTTGCACCGAATTTCAAACCGCTCACACAGTACTTCCCATTGAGACACATGAACAATCCCCCGCAAGCGTTTTCTTGTAGCTCAGTTTTTGACCCCTTCGCAAGCGACCGAAATTTCGATGGGGGCCCCCCCAATGGTAACGGAAATGGGCCAAACTTTGACCCCCCATATCTCGGGCCCTAATTGTCCGATCGACATGAAATTTGAAACGTGGCCTAACAGGGTTTCGGCCTTCCTCCCCATGCTCGCCAATCGCGGCTCACCAGGGGGGGTCCGGGCCTTTTCGCCGTAATGTTAAAACAAAAACTCGCGAATATCTCCGAAACGGTTCGATAGAATGTCGCAAATTTTGGTGTGAAAGGCCACCCTAAATTTACCTACAAACCCTCCAAATTTGGTGGTCCTAGCTTCCATAGTTTTTTTATGGCGAATTTTTGAAGGTTTAAAAAATAGCCCAAAAATCGAACGGAAATTCCCTACAGAAACTCCATTTGCGAATTTTAAAAATCCGAGATAGCCAAAATGTTGCTCTCGAAGAGTACATCAATTTAAAAAAAAAGGTTTGTCTCCAGGCCCAATGGGGCCCGACTTTCATAGGGTCAAGTTTCGCGAATTTGACACATTTCGGCCGCGACAATTACCTATAACCGTTGCACCGAATTTCAAACCGCTCACACAGTAGTTCCCATTGAGACACATGAACAATCTCCCGCAAGCGTTTTCTCGTAGCTCAATTCTTGACCCCGGCGCAAGCGACCGAAATTTCGATGGGGGCCGCCCCAATTGTCACGGAAATGGGCCAAACTTTGACCCCCCATATCTCAGGCTGTAATTATCCGATCGACTTGAAATTTGAAACGTGGCCTAACAGGATTTCGGCCTTCCTCCCTATGCTCGCCAACCGCGGCTCACCATGAGGGGTCCGGGCCTCTTCGCCGTAATGTTAAAACAAAAACTCGCGAATATCTCCGAAACGGTTCGATAGAATGTAGCAAATTTTGGTGTGAAAGGGCACCCTAGATTTACCTACAAACCCTCCAAATTTGGTGGTCCTAGCTTCCAGAGTCTTTTTATGGCGAATTTTTGAAGGTTTAAAAAATAGCCCAAAAATCGAACGGAAATTCCCTACAGAAACTCCATTCGCGAATTTTAAAAATCCGAGATAGCCAAAATGTCTCTCTCGAAGAGTACATCAATTTAAGAAAAAAGGTTTGTCTCCAGGCCCAATAGGACCCGACTTTCATAGGGTCAGATTTCACGAATTTGACACATTTCGGCCGCGACAATTACCAATAACCGTTGCCCCGAATTTCAAACCGCTCACACAGTACTTCCCATTGAGACACATGAACAATCCCCCGCAAGCGTCTTCTCGTAGCTCAATTTTTGACCCCGGCGCAAGCGACCGAAATTTCGATGAGGGCCGCCCCAATGGTCACGGAAATGGGCCAAATTTTGACCCCCCATATCTCGGGCCCTAATTGTCCGATCGACTTGAAATTTGAAACGTGGCCTAACAGGGTTTCGGCCTTCCTCCCCATGCTCGCCAATCGCGGCTCACCATGGGGGGTCCGGGCCTTTTCGCCGTAATGTTAAAACAAATACTCGCGAATATCTCCGAAACGGTTCGATAGAATGTCGCAAATTTTGGTGTGAAAGGGCACCCTAGATTTACCTACAAACCCTCTAAATTTGGTGGTCTTAGCTTCCATAGTTTTTTTATGGCAAATTTTTGAAGGTTTAAAAAATAGCCCAAAATTCGAACGGAAATTCCCTACAGAAACTCCATTCGCGAATTTTAAAAATCCCAGATAGCCAAAACGTTGCTCTCGAAGAGTACATGAATTAAAAAAAAAAGGTTTGTCTCTAGGCCCAATAGGACCCACTTTCATAGGGTCAAATTTCACGAATTTGACACATTTCGGCCGTGACAATTACCTATAACCGTTGCACCGAATTTCAAACCGCTCACACAGTACTTCCCATTGAGACACATGAACAATCCCCCGCAAGCGTTTTCTTGTAGCTCAGTTTTTGACCCCTTCGCAAGCGACCGAAATTTCGATGGGGGCCCCCCCAATGGTAACGGAAATGGGCCAAACTTTGACCCCCCATATCTCGGGCCCTAATTGTCCGATCGACATGAAATTTGAAACGTGGCCTAACAGGGTTTCGGCCTTCCTCCCCATGCTCGCCAATCGCGGCTCACCAGGGGGGGTCCGGGCCTTTTCGCCGTAATGTTAAAACAAAAACTCGCGAATATCTCCGAAACGGTTCGATAGAATGTCGCAAATTTTGGTGTGAAAGGGCGCCCTAGATTTACCTACAAACTCTCCAAATTAGGTGGTCCTAGCTTCCATAGTTTTTTTATGGCGAATTTTTGAATGTTTTAAAAATAGACCAAAAATTAAACGCAAATACCCTACAGAAACTCCATTCGCGAATTTTAAAAATCCGAGATAGCCAAAATGTTGCTCTCGAAGAGTACATCAATTTAAAAAAAAGGTTTGTCTCCAGGCCCAATAGGACCCGACTTTCATAGGGTCAGATTTAACGAATTTGACACATTTCGGCCGCGACAATTACCAATAACCGTTGCCCCGAATTTCAAACCGCTCACACAGTACTTCCCATTGAGACACATGAACAATCCCCCGCAAGCGTCTTCTCGTAGCTCAATTTTTGACCCCGGCGCAAGCGACCGAAATTTCGATGAGGGCCGCCCCAATGGTCACGGAAATGGGCCAAATTTTGACCTCCCATATCTCGGGCCCTAATTGTCCGATCGACTTGAAATTTGAAACGTGGCCTAACAGGGTTTCGGCCTTCCTCCCCATGCTCGCCAATTGCGGCTCACCAGGGGGGTCCGTGCCTTTTCGCCGTAATTTTAAAACAAAAACTCGCGAATATCTCCGAAACGGTTCGATAGAATGTCGCAAATTTTGGTGTGAAAGGGCACCCTAGATTTACCTACAAACCCTCCAAATTAGGTGGTCCTAGCTTCCATAGTTTTTTTATGGCGAATTTTTGAATGTTTAAAAAATAGCCCAAAAATCGAACGGAAATACCCTACAGAAACTCCATTCGCGAATTTTAAAAATCCGAGATAGCCAAAATGTTGCTCTCCAAGAGTACATGAATTTTAAAAAAAGGTTTGTCTCTAGGCACAATAGGACCCCACTTTCATGGGGTCAAAGTTCACGAATTTGACACATTTCGGCCGCGACAATTACCTATAACCGTTGCACCGAATTTCAAACCGCCCACACAGTACTTCCCATTGAGACACATGAACAATCCCCCGGAAGCGTTTTCTCGTAGCTCCATTTTTGACCCCTTCGCAAGCGACCGAAATTTCGATGGGGGCCGACCCAATGGTAACGGAAATGGGCCAAATTTTGACCCCCCATATCTCGGGCCCTAATTGTCCAATCGACTTGAAATTTGTAACGTGACCTAAAATGGTTTCGGCCTTCCTTCCCATGCTCGCCAATCGCGGCTCACCGGGGGGGTCCGGGCCTTTTCGCCGTAATGTTAAAACAAAAACTCGCGAATATCTCCCAAACGGTTCGATAGAATGTCGCAAATTTTGGTGTGAAAGGGCGCCCTAGATTTACCTACAAACTCTCCAAATTAGGTGGTCCTAGCTTCCATAGTTTTTTTATGGCGAATTTTTGAAAGTTTTAAAAATAGACCAAAAATCAAACGGAAATACCCTACAGAAACTCCATTCGCGAATTTTAAAAATCTGAGATAGCCAAAATGTTGCTCTCGAAGAGTACATCAATTTAAAAA
Organism: Stegodyphus dumicola; assembly: GCF_044657685.1. Lineage (NCBI taxonomy): Eukaryota > Metazoa > Arthropoda > Arachnida > Araneae > Eresidae > Stegodyphus > Stegodyphus dumicola. The sequence goes on along the minus strand of NC_140769.1, from coordinate 287,814,655 downwards.
AAAGGTTTGTCTCCAGGCCCAATAGGGCCCGACTTTCATAGGGTCAAGTTTCACGAATTTGACACATTTCGGCCGCGACAATTACCTATAACCGTTGCACCGAATTTCAAACAGCTCACACAGTACTTTCCATTGAGACACATGAACAATCTCCCGCAAGCGTTTTCTCGTAGCTCAATTCTTGACCCCGGCGCAAGAGACCGAAGTTTCGATGGGGGCCGCCCCAATTGTCACGGAAATGGGCCAAACTTTGACCCCCCCATATCTCGGGCTCTAATTGTCCGATCGACTTGAAATTTGAAACGTGGCCTAACAGGGTTTCGGCCTTCCTCCCTATGCTCGCCAATCGCGGCTCACCATGGGGGGTCCGGGCCTCTTCGCCGTAATGTTAAAACAAAAACTCGCGAATATCTCCGAAACGGTTCGATAGAATGTAGCAAATTTTGGTGTGAAAGGACACCCTAGATTTACCTACAAACCCTCCAAATTTGGTGGTCCTAGCTTCCAGAGTTTTTTTATGGCGAATTTTTGAAGGTTTAAAAAATAGCCCAAAAATCGAACGGAAATTCCCTACAGAAACTCCATTCGCGAATTTTAAAAATCCGAGATAGCCAAAATGTCTCTCTCGAAGAGTACATCAATTAAAAAAAAAAAGGTTTGTCTCCAGGCCCAATAGGACCCGACTTTCATAGGGTCAGATTTCACGAATTTGACACATTTCGGCCGCGACAATTACCAATAACCGTTGCCCCGAATTTCAAACCGCTCACACAGTACTTCCCATTGAGACACATGAACAATCCCCCGCAAGCGTCTTCTCGTAGCTCAATTTTTGACCCCGGCGCAAGCGACCGAAATTTCGATGAGGGCCGCCCCAATGGTCACGGAAATGGGCCAAATTTTGACCCCCCATATCTCGGGCCCTAATTGTCCGATCGACTTGAAATTTGAAACGTGGCCTAAAAGGGTTTCGGCCTTCCTCCCCATGCTCGCCAATCGCGGCTCACCATCGGGGGTCCGGGCCTTTTCGCCGTGATGTTAAAACAAAAACTCGCGAATATCTCCGAAACGGTTCGATAGAATGTCGCAAATTTTGGTGTGAAAGGGCACCCTAGATTTACCTACAAACCCTCTAAATTTGGTGGTCTTAGCTTCCATAGTTTTTTATGGCAAATTTTTGAAGTTTTAAAAAATAGCCCAAAATTCGAACGGAAATTCCCTACAGAAACTCCATTCGCGAATTTTAAAAATCCCAGATAGCCAAAACGTTGCTCTCGAAGAGTACATGAATTTAAAAAAAAATGTTTGTCTCTAGGCCCAATAGGACCCACTTTCATAGGGTCAAATTTCACGAATTTGACACATTTCGGCGGCGACAATTACCAATAACCGTTGCACCGAATTTCAAACCGCTCACACACTACTTCCCATTGAGACACATGAACAATCCCCCGCAAGCGTTTTCTCGTAGCTCAATTTTCGACCCCTTCGCAAGCGACCGAAATTTCGATGGGGGCCCCCCCAATGGTAACGGAAATGGGCCAAACATTGACCCCCCATATCTCGGGCCCTAATTGTCCGATCGACATGAAATTTGAAACGTGGTCTAACAGGGTTTCGGCCTTCCTCCCCATGCTCGCCAATCGCGGCTCACCATCGGGGGTCCGGCCTTTTCGCCGTGATGTTAAAACAAAAACTCGCGAATATCTCCGAAACGGTTCGAAAGAATGTCGCAAATTTTGGTGTGAAAGTGCACCCTAGATTTACCTACAAACCCTCCAAATTAGGTGGTCCTAGCTTCCATAGTTTTTTATGGCGAATTTTTGAAAGTTTAAAAAATAGCCCAAAAATCGAACGGAAATACCCTACAGAAACTCCATTCGCAAATTTTAAAAATCCGAGATAGCCAAAATGTTGCTCTCGAAAAGTACATCAATTTAAAAAAAAATGTTTGTCTCCAGGCCAAATAGGGCCCGACTTTCATAGGGTCAAATTTCACGAATTTGACACATTTCGGCCGCGACAATTACCTATAACGTTGCACCGAATTTCAAACCGCTCACACAGTACTTCCCATTGAGACACATGAACAATCCCCCGCAAGCGTTTTCTCGTAGCTCCATTTTTGACCCCTTCGCAAGCGACCGAAATTTCGATGGGGGCCTACCCAATGGTAACGGAAATGTGCCAAACTTTGACCCCCCATATCTCGGGCCCTAATTGTCCGATCGACTTGAAATTTGAAACGTGGCCTAACAGGATTTCGGCCTTCCTCCCCATGCTCGCCAATCGCGGCTCACCATGGGGGGTCCGGACCTTTTCGCCGTAATGTTAAAACAAAAACTCGCGAATATCTCCGAAACGGTTCGATAGAATGTCGCAAATTTTGGTGTGAAAGGGCACCCTAGATTTACCTACAAACCCTCTAAATTTGGTGGTCTTAGCTTCCATAGTTTTTTTATGGCAAATTTTTGAATGTTTAAAAAATAGCCCAAAATTCGAACGGAAATTCCCTACAGAAACTCCATTCGCGAATTTTAAAAATCTGAGATAGCCAAAATGTTGCTCTCGAAGAGTACATCAATTTAAAAAAAAAGGTTTGTCTCCAGGCCCAATAGGGCCCGACTTTCATAGGGTCAAGTTTCACGAATTTGACACATTTCGGCCGCGACAATTACCTATAACCGTTGCACCGAATTTCAAACAGCTCACACAGTACTTTCCATTGAGACACATGAACAATCTCCCGCAAGCGTTTTCTCGTAGCTCAATTCTTGACCCCGGCGCAAGCGACCGAAATTTCGATGGGGGCCGCCCCAATTGTCACGGAAATGGGCCAAACTTTGACCCCCCCATATCTCGGGCTCTAATTGTCCGATCGACTTGAAATTTGAAACGTGGCCTAACAGGGTTTCGGCCTTCCTCCCTATGCTCGCCAATCGCGGCTCACCATGGGGGGTCCGGGCCTCTTCGCCGTAATGTTAAAACAAAAACTCGCGAATATCTCCGAAACGGTTCGATAGAATGTAGCAAATTTTGGTGTGAAAGGACACCCTAGATTTACCTACAAACCCTCCAAATTTGGTGGTCCTAGCTTCCAGAGTTTTTTTATGGCGAATTTTTGAAGGTTTAAAAAATAGCCCAAAAATCGAACGGAAATTCCCTACAGAAACTCCATTCGCGAATTTTAAAAATCCGAGATAGCCAAAATGTCTCTCTCGAAGAGTACATCAATTAAAAAAAAAAAGGTTTGTCTCCAGGCCCAATAGGACCCGACTTTCATAGGGTCAGATTTCACGAATTTGACACATTTCGGCCGCGACAATTACCAATAACCGTTGCCCCGAATTTCAAACCGCTCACACAGTACTTCCCATTGAGACACATGAACAATCCCCCGCAAGCGTCTTCTCGTAGCTCAATTTTTGACCCCGGCGCAAGCGACCGAAATTTCGATGAGGGCCGCCCCAATGGTCACGGAAATGGGCCAAATTTTGACCCCCCATATCTCGGGCCCTAATTGTCCGATCGACTTGAAATTTGAAACGTGGCCTAAAAGGGTTTCGGCCTTCCTCCCCATGCTCGCCAATCGCGGCTCACCATCGGGGGTCCGGGCCTTTTCGCCGTGATGTTAAAACAAAAACTCGCGAATATCTCCGAAACGGTTCGATAGAATGTCGCAAATTTTGGTGTGAAAGGGCACCCTAGATTTACCTACAAACCCTCTAAATTTGGTGGTCTTAGCTTCCATAGTTTTTTATGGCAAATTTTTGAAGTTTTAAAAAATAGCCCAAAATTCGAACGGAAATTCCCTACAGAAACTCCATTCGCGAATTTTAAAAATCCCAGATAGCCAAAACGTTGCTCTCGAAGAGTACATGAATTTAAAAAAAAGGTTTGTCTCCAGGCCCAATAGGACCCGACTTTCATAGGGTCAGATTTAACGAATTTGACACATTTCGGCCGCGACAATTACCAATAACCGTTGCCCCGAATTTCAAACCGCTCACACAGTACTTCCCATTGAGACACATGAACAATCCCCCGCAAGCGTCTTCTCGTAGCTCAATTTTTGACCCCGGCGCAAGCGACCGAAATTTCGATGAGGGCCGCCCCAATGGTCACGGAAATGGGCCAACTTTTGACCTCCCATATCTCGGGCCCTAATTGTCCGATCGACTTGAAATTTGAAACGTGGCCTAACAGGGTTTCGGCCTTCCTCCCCATGCTCGCCAATTGCGGCTCACCAGGGGGGTCCGTGCCTTTTCGCCGTAATTTTAAAACAAAAACTCGCGAATATCTCCGAAACGGTTCGATAGAATGTCGCAAATTTTGGTGTGAAAGGGCACCCTAGATTTACCTACAAACCCTCCAAATTAGGTGGTCCTAGCTTCCATAGTTTTTTTATGGCGAATTTTTGAATGTTTAAAAAATAGCCCAAAAATCGAACGGAAATACCCTACAGAAACTCCATTCGCGAATTTTAAAAATCCGAGATAGCCAAAATGTTGCTCTCCAAGAGTACATGAATTTTAAAAAAAGGTTTGTCTCTAGGCCCAATAGGACCCCACTTTCATGGGGTCAAAGTTCACGAATTTGACACATTTCGGCCGCGACAATTACCTATAACCGTTGCACCGAATTTCAAACCGCCCACACAGTACTTCCCATTGAGACACATGAACAATCCCCCGGAAGCGTTTTCTCGTAGCTCCATTTTTGACCCCTTCGCAAGCGACCGAAATTTCGATGGGGGCCGACCCAATGGTAACGGAAATGGGCCAAATTTTGACCCCCCATATCTCGGGCCCTAATTGTCCAATCGACTTGAAATTTGAAACGTGACCTAAAAGGGTTTCGGCCTTCCTTCCCATGCTCGCCAATCGCGGCTCACCGGGGGGGTCCGGGCCTTTTCGCCGTAATGTTAAAACAAAAACTCGCGAATATCTCCGAAACGGTTCGATAGAATGTCGCAAATTTTGGTGTGAAAGGGCGCCCTAGATTTACCTACAAACTCTCCAAATTAGGTGGTCCTAGCTTCCATAGTTTTTTTATGGCGAATTTTTGAAAGTTTTAAAAATAGACCAAAAATCAAACGGAAATACCCTACAGAAACTCCATTCGCGAATTTTAAAAATCTGAGATAGCCAAAATGTTGCTCTCGAAGAGTACATCAATTTAAAAAAAAAGGTTTGTCTCCAGGCCCAATAGGGCCCGACTTTCATAGGGTCAAGTTTCACGAATTTGACACATTTCGGCCGCGACAATTACCTATAACCGTTGCACCGAATTTCAAACAGCTCACACAGTACTTTCCATTGAGACACATGAACAATCTCCCGCAAGCGTTTTCTCGTAGCTCAATTCTTGACCCCGGCGCAAGCGACCGAAATTTCGATGGGGGCCGCCCCAATTGTCACGGAAATGGGCCAAACTTTGACCCCCCCATATCTCGGGCTCTAATTGTCCGATCGACTTGAAATTTGAAACGTGGCCTAACAGGGTTTCGGCCTTCCTCCCTATGCTCGCCAATCGCGGCTCACCATGGGGGGTCCGGGCCTCTTCGCCGTAATGTTAAAACAAAAACTCGCGAATATCTCCGAAACGGTTCGATAGAATGTAGCAAATTTTGGTGTGAAAGGACACCCTAGATTTACCTACAAACCCTCCAAATTTGGTGGTCCTAGCTTCCAGAGTTTTTTTATGGCGAATTTTTGAAGGTTTAAAAAATAGCCCAAAAATCGAACGGAAATTCCCTACAGAAACTCCATTCGCGAATTTTAAAAATCCGAGATAGCCAAAATGTCTCTCTCGAAGAGTACATCAATTAAAAAAAAAAAGGTTTGTCTCCAGGCCCAATAGGACCCGACTTTCATAGGGTCAGATTTCACGAATTTGACACATTTCGGCCGCGACAATTACCAATAACCGTTGCCCCGAATTTCAAACCGCTCACACAGTACTTCCCATTGAGACACATGAACAATCCCCCGCAAGCGTTTTCTCGTAGCTCAATTTTTGACCCCGGCGCAAGCGACCGAAATTTCGATGAGGGCCGCCCCAATGGTCACGGAAATGGGCCAAATTTTGACCCCCCATATCTCGGGCCCTAATTGTCCGATCGACTTGAAATTTGAAACGTGGCCTAAAAGGGTTTCGGCCTTCCTCCCCATGCTCGCCAATCGCGGCTCACCATCGGGGGTCCGGGCCTTTTCGCCGTGATGTTAAAACAAAAACTCGCGAATATCTCCGAAACGGTTCGATAGAATGTCGCAAATTTTGGTGTGAAAGGGCACCCTAGATTTACCTACAAACCCTCTAAATTTGATGGTCTTAGCTTCCATAGTTTTTTATGGCAAATTTTTGAAGTTTTAAAAAATAGCCCAAAATTCGAACGGAAATTCCCTACAGAAACTCCATTCGCGAATTTTAAAAATCCCAGATAGCCAAAACGTTGCTCTCGAAGAGTACATGAATTTAAAAAAAAATGTTTGTCTCTAGGCCCAATAGGACCCACTTTCATAGGGTCAAATTTCACGAATTTGACACATTTCGGCGGCGACAATTACCTATAACCGTTGCACCGAATTTCAAACCGCTCACACACTACTTCCCATTGAGACACATGAACAATCCCCCGCAAGCGTTTTCTCGTAGCTCAATTTTCGACCCCTTCGCAAGCGACCGAAATTTCGATGGGGGCCCCCCCAATGGTAACGGAAATGGGCCAAACATTGACCCCCCATATCTCGGGCCCTAATTGTCCGATCGACATGAAATTTGAAACGTGGTCTAACAGGGTTTCGGCCTTCCTCCCCATGCTCGCCAATCGCGGCTCACCATCGGGGGTCCGGCATTTTCGCCGTGATGTTAAAACAAAAACTCGCGAATATCTCCGAAACGGTTCGAAAGAATGTCGCAAATTTTGGTGTGAAAGTGCACCCTAGATTTACCTACAAACCCTCCAAATTAGGTGGTCCTAGCTTCCATAGTTTTTTATGGCGAATTTTTGAAAGTTTAAAAAATAGCCCAAAAATCGAACGGAAATACCCTACAGAAACTCCATTCGCAAATTTTAAAAATCCGAGATAGCCAAAATGTTGCTCTCGAAAAGTACATCAATTTTAAAAAAAATGTTTGTCTCCGGGCCAAATAGGGCCCGACTTTCATAGGGTCAAATTTCACGAATTTGACACATTTCGGCCGCGACAATTACCTATAACGTTGCACCGAATTTCAAACCGCTCACACAGTACTTCCCATTGAGACACATGAACAATCCCCCGCAAGCGTTTTCTCGTAGCTCCATTTTTGACCCCTTCGCAAGCGACCGAAATTTCGATGGGGGCCTACCCAATGGTAACGGAAATGTGCCAAACTTTGACCCCCCATATCTCGGGCCCTAATTGTCCGATCGACTTGAAATTTGAAACGTGGCCTAACAGGATTTCGGCCTTCCTCCCCATGCTCGCCAATCGCGGCTCACCATGGGGGGTCCGGGCCTTTTCGCCGTAATGTTAAAACAAAAACTCGCGAATATCTCCGAAACGGTTCGATAGAATGTCGCAAATTTTGGTGTGAAAGGGCACCCTAGATTTACCTACAAACCCTCTAAATTTGGTGGTCTTAGCTTCCATAGTTTTTTTATGGCAAATTTTTGAATGTTTAAAAAATAGCCCAAAATTCGAACGGAAATTCCCTACAGAAACTCCATTCGCGAATTTTAAAAATCCCAGATAGCCAAAACGTTGCTCTCGAAGAGTACATGAATTTAAAAAAAAAAGGTTTGTCTCTAGGCCCAATAGGACCCACTTTCATAGGGTCAAATTTCACGAATTTGACACATTTCGGCCGCCACAATTACCTATAACCGTTGCACCGAATTTCAAACCGCTCACACAGTACTTCCCATTGAGACACATGAACAATCCCCCGCAAGCGTTTTCTCGTAGCTCACATTTTGACCCCTTCGCAAGCGACCGAAATTTCGATGGGGGCCCCCCCAATGGTAACGGAAATGGGCCAAACTTTGACCCCCCATATCTCGGGCCCTAATTGTCCGATCGACATGAAATTTGAAACGTGGCCTAACAGGGTTTCGGCCTTCCTCCCCATGCTCGCCAATCGCGGCTCACCATCGGGGGTCCGGCCTTTTCGCCGTGATGTTAAAACAAAAACTCGCGAATATCTCCGAAACGGTTCGATAGAATGTCGCAAATTTTGGTGTGAAAGGGCACCCTAGATTTACCTACAAACTCTCCAAATTAGGTGGTCCTAGCTTCCATAGTTTTTTTATGGCGAATTTTTGAAAGTTTTAAAAATAGACCACAAATCAAACGGAAATACCCTACAGAAACTCCATTCGCGAATTTTAAAAATCTGAGATAGCCAAAATGTTGCTCTCGAAGAGTACATCAATTTAAAAAAAAAGGTTTGTCTCCAGGCCCAATAGGGCCCGACTTTCATAGGGTCAAGTTTCACGAATTTGACACATTTCGGCCGCGACAATTACCTATAACCGTTGCACCGAATTTCAAACAGCTCACACAGTACTTTCCATTGAGACACATGAACAATCTCCCGCAAGCGTTTTCTCGTAGCTCAATTCTTGACCCCGGCGCAAGCGACCGAAATTTCGATGGGGGCCGCCCCAATTGTCACGGAAATGGGCCAAACTTTGACCCCCCCATATCTCGGGCTCTAATTGTCCGATCGACTTGAAATTTGAAACGTGGCCTAACAGGGTTTCGGCCTTCCTCCCTATGCTCGCCAATCGCGGCTCACCATGGGGGGTCCGGGCCTCTTCGCCGTAATGTTAAAACAAAAACTCGCGAATATCTCCGAAACGGTTCGATAGAATGTAGCAAATTTTGGTGTGAAAGGACACCCTAGATTTACCTACAAACCCTCCAAATTTGGTGGTCCTAGCTTCCAGAGTTTTTTTATGGCGAATTTTTGAAGGTTTAAAAAATAGCCCAAAAATCGAACGGAAATTCCCTACAGAAACTCCATTCGCGAATTTTAAAAATCCGAGATAGCCAAAATGTCTCTCTCGAAGAGTACATCAATTAAAAAAAAAGGTTTGTCTCCAGGCCCAATAGGACCCGACTTTCATAGGGTCAGATTTCACGAATTTGACACATTTCGGCCGCGACAATTACCAATAACCGTTGCCCCGAATTTCAAACCGCTCACACAGTACTTCCCATTGAGACACATGAACAATCCCCCGCAAGCGTCTTCTCGTAGCTCAATTTTTGACCCCGGCGCAAGCGACCGAAATTTCGATGAGGGCCGCCCCAATGGTCACGGAAATGGGCCAAATTTTGACCCCCCATATCCCGGGCCCTAATTGTCCGATCGACTTGAAATTTGAAACGTGGCCTAAAAGGGTTTCGGCCTTCCTCCCCATGCTCGCCAATCGCGGCTCACCATCGGGGGTCCGGGCCTTTTCGCCGTGATGTTAAAACAAAAACTCGCGAATATCTCCGAAACGGTTCGATAGAATGTCGCAAATTTTGGTGTGAAAGGGCACCCTAGATTTACCTACAAACCCTCTAAATTTGGTGGTCTTAGCTTCCATAGTTTTTTATGGCAAATTTTTGAAGTTTTAAAAAATAGCCCAAAATTCGAACGGAAATTCCCTACAGAAACTCCATTCGCGAATTTTAAAAATCCCAGATAGCCAAAACGTTGCTCTCGAAGAGTACATGAATTTAAAAAAAAATGTTTGTCTCTAGGCCCAATAGGACCCACTTTCATAGGGTCAAATTTCACGAATTTGACACATTTCGGCGGCGACAATTACCTATAACCGTTGCACCGAATTTCAAACCGCTCACACACTACTTCCCATTGAGACACATGAACAATCCCCCGCAAGCGTTTTCTCGTAGCTCAATTTTCGACCCCTTCGCAAGCGACCGAAATTTCGATGGGGGCCTACCCAATGGTAACGGAAATGTGCCAAACTTTGACCCCCCATATCTCGGGCCCTAATTGTCCGATCGACTTGAAATTTGAAACGTGGCCTAACAGGATTTCGGCCTTCCTCCCCATGCTCGCCAATCGCGGCTCACCATGGGGGGTCCGGGCCTTTTCGCCGTAATGTTAAAACAAAAACTCGCGAATATCTCCGAAACGGTTCGATAGAATGTCGCAAATTTTGGTGTGAAAGGGCACCCTAGATTTACCTACAAACCCTCTAAATTTGGTGGTCTTAGCTTCCATAGTTTTTTTATGGCAAATTTTTGAATGTTTAAAAAATAGCCCAAAATTCGAACGGAAATTCCCTACAGAAACTCCATTCGCGAATTTTAAAAATCCCAGATAGCCAAAACGTTGCTCTCGAAGAGTACATGAATTTAAAAAAAAAGGTTTGTCTCTAGGCCCAATAGGACCCACTTTCATAGGGTCAAATTTCACGAATTTGACACATTTCGGCCGCCACAATTACCTATAACCGTTGCACCGAATTTCAAACCGCTCACACAGTACTTCCCATTGAGACACATGAACAATCCCCCGCAAGCGTTTTCTCGTAGCTCACATTTTGACCCCTTCGCAAGCGACCGAAATTTCGATGGGGCCCCCCCCCAATGGTAACGGAAATGGGCCAAACTTTGACCCCCCATATCTCGGGCCCTAATTGTCCGATCGACATGAAATTTGAAACGTGGCCTAACAGGGTTTCGGCCTTCCTCCCCATGCTCGTGAATCGCGGCTCACCATGGGGGTCCGGGCCTTTTCGCCGTAATGTTAAAACAAATACTCGCGAATATCTCCGAAACGGTTCGATAGAATGTCGCAAATTTTGGTGTGAAAGGCCACCCTAAATTTACCTACAAACCCTCCAGATTTGGTGGTCCTAGCTTCCATAGTTTTTTTATGGCGAATTTTTGAAGGTTTAAAAAATAGCCCAAAAATCGAACGGAAATTCCCTACAGAAACTCCATTTGCGAATTTTAAAAATCCGAGATAGCCAAAATGTTGCTCTCGAAGAGTACATCAATTTAAAAAAAAAGGTTTGTCTCCAGGCCCAATGGGGCCCGACTTTCATAGGGTCAAGTTTCACGAATTTGACACATTTCGGCCGCGACAATTACCTATAACCGTTGCACCGAATTTCAAACCGCTCACACAGTACTTCCCATTGAGACACATGAACAATATCCCGCAAGCGTTTTCTCGTAGCTCAATTCTTGACCCCGGCGCAAGCGACCGAAATTTCGATGGGGGCCGCCCCAATTGTCACGGAAATGGGCCAAACTTTGACCCCCCATATCTCGGGCTGTAATTATCCGATCGACTTGAAATTTGAAACGTGGCCTAACAGGGTTTCGGCCTTCCTCCCTATGCTCGCCAACCGCTGCTCACCATGAGGGGTCCGGGCCTCTTCGCCGTAATGTTAAAACAAAAACTCGCGAATATCTCCGAAACGGTTCGATAGAATGTAGCAAATTTTGGTGTGAAAGGGCACCCTAGATTTACCTACAAACCCTCCAAATTTGGTGGTCCTAGCTTCCAGAGTTTTTTTATGGCGAATTTTTGAAGGTTTAAAAAATAGCCCAAAAATCGAACGGAAATTCCCTACAGAAACTCCATTCGCGAATTTTAAAAATCCGAGATAGCCAAAATGTCTCTCTCGAAGAGTACATAATTTAAAAAAAAAGGTTTGTCTCCAGGCCCAATAGGACCCGACTTTCATAGGGTCAGATTTCACGAATTTGACACATTTCGGCCGCGACAATTACCAATAACCGTTGCCCCGAATTTCAAACCGCTCACACAGTACTTCCCATTGAGACACATGAACAATCCCCCGCAAGCGTCTTCTCGTAGCTCAATTTTTGACCCCGGCGCAAGCGACCGAAATTTCGATGAGGGCCGCCCCAATGGTCACGGAAATGGGCCAAATTTTGACCCCCCATATCTCGGGCCCTAATTGTCCGATCGACTTGAAATTTGAAACGTGGCCTAACAGGGTTTCGGCCTTCCTCCCCATGCTCGCCAATCGCGGCTCACCATGGGGGGTCCGGGCCTTTTCGCCGTAATGTTAAAACAAATACTCGCGAATATCTCCGAAACGGTTCGATAGAATGTCGCAAATTTTGGTGTGAAAGGGCACCCTAGATTTACCTACAAACCCTCTAAATTTGGTGGTCTTAGCTTCCATAGTTTTTTTATGGCAAATTTTTGAAGGTTTAAAAAATAGCCCAAAATTCGAACGGAAATTCCCTACAGAAACTCCATTCGCGAATTTTAAAAATCCCAGATAGCCAAAACGTTGCTCTCGAAGAGTACATGAATTAAAAAAAAAAGGTTTGTCTCTAGGCCCAATAGGACCCACTTTCATAGGGTCAAATTTCACGAATTTGACACATTTCGGCCGTGACAATTACCTATAACCGTTGCACCGAATTTCAAACCGCTCACACAGTACTTCCCATTGAGACACATGAACAATCCCCCGCAAGCGTTTTCTTGTAGCTCAATTTTTGACCCCTTCGCAAGCGACCGAAATTTCGATGGGGGCCCCCCCAATGGTAACGGAAATGGGCCAAACTTTGACCCCCCATATCTCGGGCCCTAATTGTCCGATCGACATGAAATTTGAAACGTGGCCTAACAGGGTTCGGCCATCCTCCCCATGCTCGCCAATCGCGGCTCACAAGGGCGGTCCGGGCCTTTTCGCCGTAATGTTAAAACAAAAACTCGCGAATATCTCCGAAACGGTTCGATAGAATGTCGCAAATTTTGGTGTGAAAGAGCACCCTAGATTTACCTACAAACCCTCCAAATTTGGTGGTCCTAGCTTCCATAGTTTTTTTATGGCGAATTTTCGAAATTTTAAAAATAGCCCAAAAATCGAACGGAAATTCCCTACAGAAACTCCATTCGCGAATTTTAAAAATCCGAGATAGCCAAAATGTCTCTCTCGAAGAGTACATAAATTTAAAAAAAAAGGTTTGTCTCCAGGCCCAATAGGACCGGACTTTCATAGGGTCAGATTTCACGAATTTGACACAATTCGGCCGCGACTATTACCAATAACCGTTGCGCCGAATTTCAAACCGCTCACACAGTACTTCCCATTGAGACACATGAACAATCCCCCGCAAGCGTCTTCTCGTAGCTCAATTTTTGACCCCGGCGCAAGCGACCGAAATTTCGATGAGGGCCGCCCCAATGGTCACGGAAATGGGCCAAATTTTGACCCCCCATATCTCGGGCCCTAATTGTCCGATCGACTTGAAATTTGAAACGTGGCCTAACAGGGTTTCGGCCTTCCTCCCCATGCTCGCCAATTGCGGCTCACCAGGGGGGTCCGTGCCTTTTCGCCGTAATTTTAAAACAAAAACTCGCGAATATCTCCGAAACGGTTCGATAGAATGTCGCAAATTTTGGTGTGAAAGGGCACCCTAGATTTACCTACAAACCCTCCAAATTAGGTGGTCCTAGCTTCCATAGTTTTTTTATGGCGAATTTTTGAATGTTTAAAAAATAGCCCAAAAATCGAACGGAAATACCCTACAGAAACTCCATTCGCGAATTTTAAAAATCCGAGATAGCCAAAATGTTGTTCTCGAAGAGTACTTCCAATTTAAAAAAAAAGGTTTGTCTCCAGGCCCAATAGGACCCGACTTTCATAGGGTCAAAGTTCACGAATTTGACACATTTCGGCCGCGACAATTACCAATAACCGTTGCACCGAATTTCAAACCGCTCACACAGTACTTTCCATTGAGACACATGAACAATCCCCCGTAAGCGTCTTCTCGTAGCTCAATTTTTGACCCCGGCGCAAGCGACCGAAATTACGATGGGGGCCCGCCCCAATGGTCACGGAAATGGGCCAAACTTTGACGCCCCATATCTCGGGCACTAATTGTCGGATCGACTTAAAATTTGAAACGTGGCATAAAAGGGTTCGGCCATCCTCCCCATGCTCGCCAATCGCGGCTCACAAGGGCGGTCCGGGCCTTTTCGCCGTAATGTTAAAACAAAAACTCGCGAATATCTCCGAAACGGTTCGATAGAATGTCGCAAATTTTGGTGTGAAAGAGCACCCTAGATTTACCTACAAACCCTCCAAATTTGGTGGTCCTAGCTTCCATAGTTTTTTTATGGCGAATTTTCGAAGTTTTAAAAATAGCCCAAAAATCGAACGGAAATTCCCTACAGAAACTCCATTCGCGAATTTTAAAAATCCGAGATAGCCAAAATGTCTCTCTCGAAGAGTACATCAATTTAAAAAAAAAGGTTTGTCTCCAGGCCCAATAGGACCCGACTTTCATAGGGTCAGATTTCACGAATTTGACACATTTCGGCCGCGACAATTAGCAATAACCGTTGCGCCGAATTTCAAACCGCTCACACAGTACTTCCCATTGAGACACATGAACAATCCCCCGCAAGCGTCTTCTCGTAGCTCAATTTTTGACCCCGGCGCAAGCGACCGAAATTTCGATGACGGCCGCCAAAATGGTCACGGAAATGGGCCAAATTTTGACCCCCCATATCTCGGGCCCTAATTGTCCGATCGACTTGAAATTTGAAACGTGGCCTAACAGGGTTTCGGCCTTCCTCCCCATGCTCGCCAATCGCGGCTCACCATCGGGGGTCCGGGCCTTTTCGCCGTGATGTTAAAACAAAAACTCGCGAATATCTCCGAAACGGTTCGATAGAATGTCGCAAATTTTGGTGTGAAAGGGCGCCCTAGATTTACCTACAAACTCTCCAAATTAGGTGGTCCTAGCTTCCATAGTTTTTTTATGGCGAATTTTTGAAAGTTTTAAAAATAGACCAAAAATGAAACGGAAATACCCTACAGAAACTCCATTCGCGAATTTTAAAAATCCGAGATAGCCAAAATGTTGCTCTCGAAGAGTACATCAATTTGAAAAAAAAAAGGTTTGTCTCCAGGCCCAATAGGGCCCGTCTTTCATAGGGTCAAATTTCACGAATTTGACACATTTCGGCCGCGACAATTACCTATAACCGTTGCACCGAATTTCAAACCGCACACACAGTACTTCCCATTGAGACACATAAACAATCCCCCGCAAGCGTTTTCTCGTAGCTCAATTTTTGACCCCGGCGCAAGCGACCGAAATTTCGATGAGGGCCGCCCCAATGGTCATGGAAATGGGCCAAATTTTGATCCCCCATATCTCGGGCCCTAATTGTCCAATCGACTTGAAATTTGAAACGTGACCTAACAGGGTTTCGGCCTTCCTCCCCATGCTCGCCAATCGCGGCTCGCCATGGGGGTCCGGGCCTTTTCGCCGTAATGTTAAAACAAAAACTCGCGAATATCTCCGAAACGGTTCGATAGAATGTCGCAAATTTTGGTGTGAAAGTGCACCCTAGATTTACCTACAAACCCTCCAAATTAGGTGGTCCTAGCTTCCATAGTTTTTTATGGCGAATTTTTGAAAATTTAAAAAATAGCCCAAAAATCGAACGGAAACTCCATTCGCGAATTTTAAAAATCCGAGATAGCCAAAATGTTGCTCTCGAAAAGTACATCAATTTAAAAAAAATGTTTGTCTCCAGGCCTAATAGGGCCCGACTTTCATAGGGTCAAATTTCACGAATTTGACACATTTCGGCCGCGACAATTACCTATAACCGTTGCACCGAATTTCAAACCGCACACACAGTACTTCCCATTGAGACACATAAACAATCCCCCGCAAGTGTTTTCTCGTAGCTCAATTTTTGACCCCGGCGCAAGCGACCGAAATTTCGATGAGGGCCGCCCCAATGGTCATGGAAATGGGCCAAATTTTGATCCCCCATATCTCGGGCCCTAATTGTCCAATCGACTTGAAATTTGAAACGTGACCTAACAGGGTTTCGGCCTTCCTCCCCATGCTCGCCAATCGCGGCTCGCCATGGGGGTCCGGGCCTTTTCACCGTAATGTTAAAACAAATACTCGCGAATATCTCCGAAACGGTTCGATAAAATGTCGCAAATTTTGGTGTGAAAGGGCACCCTAGATTTACCTACAAACCCTCCAAATTTGGTGGTCCTAGCTTCCATAGTTTTTTTATGGCGAATTTTTGAATGTTTAAAAAATAGCCCAAAAATCGAACGGAAATTCCCTACAGAAACTCCATTCGCGAATTTTAAAAATCCGAGATAGCCAAAATATTGCTCTCCAAGAGTACATGAATTTTAAAAAAAAGGTTTGTCTCTAGGCCCAATAGGACCCCACTTTCATAGGGTCAAAGTTCACGAATTTGACACAGTTCGGCCGCGACAATTACCTATAACCGTTGCACCGAATTTCAAACCGCCCACACAGTACTTCCCATTGAAACACATGAACAATCCCCCGGAAGCGTTTTCTCGTAGCTCCATTTTTGACCCCTTCGCAAGCGACCGAAATTTCGATGGGGGCCCCCCCCCGATGGTAACGGAAATGGGCCAAACTTTGACCCCCATATCTCGGGCCCTAATTGTCCGATCGACATGAAATTTGAAACGTGGCCTAACAGGGTTTCGGCCTTCCTCCCCATGCTCGCCAACCGCGGCTCACCAGGGGGGTCCGTGCCTTTTCGCCGTAATTTTAAAACAAAAACTCGCGGATATCTCCGAAACGGTTCGATAAAATGTCGCAAATTTTGGTGTGAAAGGGCACCCTAGATTTACCTACAAACCCTCCAAATTAGGTGGTCCTAGCTTCCATAGTTTTTTTATGGCGAATTTTTGAAGGTTTAAAAAATAGCCCAAAAATCGAACGGAAATACCCTACAGAAACTCCATTCGCGAATTTTAAAAATCCGAGATAGCCAAAATGTTGTTCTCGAAGAGTACTTCCAATTTAAAAAAAAAGGTTTGTCTCCAGGCCCAATAGGACCCGACTTTCATAGGGTCAAAGTTCACGAATTTGACACATTTCGGCCGCGACAATTACCAATAACCGTTGCACCGAATTTCAAACCGCTCACACAGTACTTCCCATTGAGACACATAAACAATCCCCCGCAAGCCTTTTCTCGTAGCTCAATTTTTGACCCCGGCGCAAGCGACCGAAGTTTCGATGAGGGCCGCCCCAATGGTCATGGAAATGGGCCAAATTTTGATCCCCCATATCTCGGGCCCTAATTGTCCAATCGACTTGAAATTTGAAACGTGACCTAACAGGGTTTCGGCCTTCCTCCCCATGCTCGCGAATCGCGGCTCGCCATGGGGGTCTGGGCCCTTTTCGCCGTAATGTTAAAACAAATACTCGCGAATATCTCCGAAACGGTTCGATAAAATGTCGCAAATTTTGGTGTGAAAGGGCACCCTAGATTTACCTACAAACCCTCCAAATTTGGTGGTCCTAGCTTCCATAGTTTTTTTATGGCGAATTTTTGAAGGTTTAAAAAACAGCCCAAAAATCGAACGGAAATTCCCTACAGAAACTCCATTCGCGAATTTTAAAAATCCGAGATAGCCAAAATGTTGCTCTCCAAGAGTACATGAATTTTAAAAAAAAGGTTTGTCTCTAGGCCCAATAGGACCCCACTTTCATAGGGTCAAAGTTCACGAATTTGACACATTTCGGCCGCGACAATTACCTATAACCGTTGCACCGAATTTCAAACCGCCCATACAGTACTTCCCATTCAGACACATGAACAATCCCCCGGAAGCTTTTTCTCGTAGCTCCATTTTTGACCCCTTCGCAAGCGACCGAAATTTCGATGGGCCCCCCCCCAATGGTAACGGAAATGGGCCAAACTTTGACCCCCATATCTCGGGCCCTAATTGTCCGATCGACATGAAATTTGAAACGTGGCCTAACAGGGTTTCGGCCTTCCTCCCCATGCTCGCCAACCGCGGCTCACCAGGGGGGTCCGTGCCTTTTCGCCGTAATTTTAAAACAAAAACTCGCGGATATCTCCGAAACGGTTCGATAAAATGTCGCAAATTTTGGTGTGAAAGGGTACCCTAGATTTACCTACAAACCCTCCAAATTAGGTGGTCCTAGCTTCCATAGTTTTTTTATGGCGAATTTTTGAAGGTTTAAAAAATAGCCCAAAAATCGAACGGAAATACCCTACAGAAACTCCATTCGCGAATTTTAAAAATCCGAGATAGCCAAAATGTTGTTCTCGAAGAGTACTTCCAATTTAAAAAAAAAGGTTTGTCTCCAGGCCCAATAGGACCCGACTTTCATAGGGTCAAAGTTCACGAATTTGACACATTTCGGCCGCGACAATTACCTATAACCGTTGCACCGAATTTCAAACCGCCCACACAGTACTTCCCATTCAGACACATGAACAATCCCCCGGAAGCGTTTTCTCGTAGCTCCATTTTTGACCCCTTCGCAAGCGACCGAAATTTCGATGGGGCCCCCCCCAATGGTAACGGAAATGGGCCAAACTTTGACCCCCCATATCTCGCGCCCTAATTGTCCGATCGACATGAAATTTGAAACGTGGCCTAACAGGGTTTCGGCCTTCCTCCCCATGCTCGCCAATCGCGGCTCACCAGGGGGGTCCGTGCCTTTTCGCCGTAATTTTAAAACAAAAACTCGCGGATATCTCCGAAACGGTTCGATAGAATGTCGCAAATTTTGGTGTGAAAGGGCACCCTATATTTACCTACAAACCCTCCAAATTAGGTGGTCCTAGCTTCCATAGTTTTTTTATGGCGAATTTTTGAAGGTTTAAAAAATAGCCCAAAAATCGAACGGAAATACCCTACAGAAACTCCATTCGCGAATTTTAAAAATCCGAGATAGCCAAAATGTTGTTCTCGAAGAGTACTTCCAATTTAAAAAAAAAGGTTTGTCTCCAGGCCCAATAGGACCCGACTTTCATAGGGTCAAAGTTCACGAATTTGACACATTTCTGCCGCGACAATTACCAATAACCGTTGCACCGAATTTCAAACCGCTCACACAGTACTTCCCATTGAGACACATGAACAATCCCCCGCAAGCGTCTTCTCGTAGCTCAATTTTTGACCCCGGCGCAGGCGACCGAAATTTCGATGGGGGCCCGCCCCAATGGTCATGGAAATGGGCCAAATTTTGACCCCCCATATCTCGGGCCCTAATTGTCCAATCCACTTGAAATTTGAAACGTGACCTAAAAGGGTTTCGGCCTTCCTCCCCATGCTCGCCAATCGCGGCTCACCAGGGGGGGTCCGGGCCTTTTCGCCGTAATGTTAAAACAAAAACTCGCAAATATCTCCGAAACGGTTCGATAGAATGTCGCAAATTTTGGTGTGAAAGTGCACCCTAGACTTACCTACAAACCCTCCAAATTAGGTGGTCCTAGCTTCCATAGTTTTTTTATGGCGAATTTTTGAATGTTTAAAAAATAGCCCAAAAATCGAACGGAAATTCCTTACAGAAACTCCATTCGCGAATTTTAAAAATCCGAGATAGCCAAAATGTTGCTCTCGAAGAGTACATCAATTTAAAAAAAAAAGGTTTGTCTCCCGGCCCAATAGGGCCCGACTTTCATAGGGTCAAATTTCACGAATTTGACACATTTCCGCCACGACAGTTACCTATAACCGTTGCACCGAATTTCAAACCGCTCACACAGTACTTCCCATTGAGACACATAAACAATCCCCCGCAAGCCTTTTCTCGTAGCTCAATTTTTGACCCCGGCGCAAGCGACCGAAGTTTCGATGAGGGCCGCCCCAATGGTCATGGAAATGGGCCAAATTTTGATCCCCCATATCTCGGGCCCTAATTGTCCAATCGACTTGAAATTTGAAACGTGACCTAACAGGGTTTCGGCCTTCCTCCCCATGCTCGCGAATCGCGGCTCGCCATGGGGGTCTGGGCCCTTTTCGCCGTAATGTTAAAACAAATACTCGCGAATATCTCCGAAACGGTTCGATAAAATGTCGCAAATTTTGGTGTGAAAGGGCACCCTAGATTTACCTACAAACCCTCCAAATTTGGTGGTCCTAGCTTCCATAGTTTTTTTATGGCGAATTTTTGAATGTTTAAAAAACAGCCCAAAAATCGAACGGAAATTCCCTACAGAAACTCCATTCGCGAATTTTAAAAATCCGAGATAGCCAAAATGTTGCTCTCCAAGAGTACATGAATTTTAAAAAAAAGGTTTGTCTCTAGGCCCAATAGGACCCCACTTTCATAGGGTCAAAGTTCACGAATTTGACACATTTCGGCCGCGACAATTACCTATAACCGTTGCACCGAATTTCAAACCGCCCATACAGTACTTCCCATTCAGACACATGAACAATCCCCCGGAAGCTTTTTCTCGTAGCTCCATTTTTGACCCCTTCGCAAGCGACCGAAATTTCGATGGGCCCCCCCCCAATGGTAACGGAAATGGGCCAAACTTTGACCCCCATATCTCGGGCCCTAATTGTCCGATCGACATGAAATTTGAAACGTGGCCTAACAGGGTTTCGGCCTTCCTCCCCATGCTCGCCAACCGCGGCTCACCAGGGGGGTCCGTGCCTTTTCGCCGTAATTTTAAAACAAAAACTCGCGGATATCTCCGAAACGGTTCGATAAAATGTCGCAAATTTTGGTGTGAAAGGGTACCCTAGATTTACCTACAAACCCTCCAAATTAGGTGGTCCTAGCTTCCATAGTTTTTTTATGGCGAATTTTTGAAGGTTTAAAAAATAGCCCAAAAATCGAACGGAAATACCCTACAGAAACTCCATTCGCGAATTTTAAAAATCCGAGATAGCCAAAATGTTGTTCTCGAAGAGTACTTCCAATTTAAAAAAAAAGGTTTGTCTCCAGGCCCAATAGGACCCGACTTTCATAGGGTCAAAGTTCACGAATTTGACACATTTCGGCCGCGACAATTACCTATAACCGTTGCACCGAATTTCAAACCGCCCACACAGTACTTCCCATTCAGACACATGAACAATCCCCCGGAAGCGTTTTCTCGTAGCTCCATTTTTGACCCCTTCGCAAGCGACCGAAATTTCGATGGGGCCCCCCCCCCAATGGTAACGGAAATGGGCCAAACTTTGACCCCCCATATCTCGCGCCCTAATTGTCCGATCGACATGAAATTTGAAACGTGGCCTAACAGGGTTTCGGCCTTCCTCCCCATGCTCGCCAATCGCGGCTCACCAGGGGGGTCCGTGCCTTTTCGCCGTAATTTTAAAACAAAAACTCGCGGATATCTCCGAAACGGTTCGATAGAATGTCGCAAATTTTGGTGTGAAAGGGCACCCTATATTTACCTACAAACCCTCCAAATTAGGTGGTCCTAGCTTCCATAGTTTTTTTATGGCGAATTTTTGAAGGTTTAAAAAATAGCCCAAAAATCGAACGGAAATACCCTACAGAAACTCCATTCGCGAATTTTAAAAATCCGAGATAGCCAAAATGTTGTTCTCGAAGAGTACTTCCAATTTAAAAAAAAAGGTTTGTCTCCAGGCCCAATAGGATCCGACTTTCATAGGGTCAAAGTTCACGAATTTGACACATTTCTGCCGCGACAATTACCAATAACCGTTGCACCGAATTTCAAACCGCTCACACAGTACTTCCCATTGAGACACATGAACAATCCCCCGCAAGCGTCTTCTCGTAGCTCAATTTTTGACCCCGGCGCAGGCGACCGAAATTTCGATGGGGGCCCGCCCCAATGGTCATGGAAATGGGCCAAATTTTGACCCCCCATATCTCGGGCCCTAATTGTCCAATCCACTTGAAATTTGAAACGTGACCTAAAAGGGTTTCGGCCTTCCTCCCCATGCTCGCCAATCGCGGCTCACCAGGGGGGGTCCGGGCCTTTTCGCCGTAATGTTAAAACAAAAACTCGCAAATATCTCCGAAACGGTTCGATAGAATGTCGCAAATTTTGGTGTGAAAGTGCACCCTAGACTTACCTACAAACCCTCCAAATTAGGTGGTCCTAGCTTCCATAGTTTTTTTATGGCGAATTTTTGAATGTTTAAAAAATAGCCCAAAAATCGAACGGAAATTCCTTACAGAAACTCCATTCGCGAATTTTAAAAATCCGAGATAGCCAAAATGTTGCTCTCGAAGAGTACATCAATTTAAAAAAAAAAGGTTTGTCTCCAGGCCCAATAGGGCCCGACTTTCATAGGGTCAAATTTCACGAATTTGACACATTTCCGCCACGACAGTTACCTATAACCGTTGCACCGAATTTCAAACCGCTCGCACAGTACTTCCCATTGAGACACATGAACAATCCCCCGCAAGCGATTTCTCGTAGCTCAATTTTTGACCCCGGTGCAAGCGACCGAAATTTCGATGAGGGCCGCCCCAATGGTCATGGAAATGGGCCAAATTTTCACCCCCCATATCTCGGGCCCTAATTGTCCGATCGACTTGAAATTTGAAACGTGGCCTAACAGGGTTTCGGCCTTCCTCCCTATGCTCGCCAATCGCGGTTCACCATGGGGGGTCCGGGCCTTTTCGCCGTAATGTTAAAACAAAAACTCGCAAATATCTCCGAAAAGGTTCGATAGAATGTCGCAAATTTTGGTGTGAAACTGCACCCTAGATTTACCTACAAACCCTCCAAATTAGGTGGTCCTAGCTTCCATAGTTTTTTTATGGCGAATTTTTGAATGTTTAAAAAATAGCCCAAAATTCGAACGGAAATTCCCTACAGAAACTCCATTCGCGAATTTTAAAAATCCCAGATAGCCAAAACGTTGCTCTCGAAGAGTACATGAATTTAAAAAAAAAGGTTTGTCTCTAGGCCCAATAGGACCCCACTTTCATAGGGTCAAATTTCACGAATTTGACACATTTCGGCCGCGACAATTACCTATAACCGTTGCACCGAATTTCAAACCGATCACACAGTACTTCCCATTGAGACACATGAACAATCCCCCGCAAGCGTTTTCTCGTAGCTCTATTTTTGACCCCTTCGCAAGCGACCGAAATTTCGATGGGGGGCCGCCCCAATGATAACGGAAATGGGCCAAAATTTGACCCCCCATATCTCGGGCCCTAATTGTCCGATCGACATGAAATTTGAAACGTGGCCTAACAGGGTTTCGGCCTTCCTCCCCATGCTCGCCAATCGCGGCTCACCAGGGGGGTCCTTGCCTTTTTGCCGTAATTTTAAAACAAAAACTCGCGAATATCTCCGAAACGGTTCGATAGAATGTCGCAAATTTTGGTGTGAAAGGGCACCCTAGATTTACCTAAAAACCCTCCAAATTAGGTGGTCCTAGCTTCCATAGTTTTTTATGGCGAATTTTTGAAGGTTTAAAAAATAGCCCAAAATTCGAACGGAAATACCCTACAGAAACTCCATTCGCGAATTTTAAAAATCCGAGATAGCCAAAATGTTGTTCTCGAAGAGTACTTCCAATTTAAAAAAAAGGTTTGTCTCCAGGCCCAATATTACACGACTTTCATAGGGTGAAATTTCACGAATTTGACACATTTCGGCCGCGACAGTTACCTATAACCGTTGCACCGAATTTCAAACCGCTCGCACAGTACTTCCCATTGAGACACATGAACAATCCCCCGCAAGCGTCTTCTCGTAGCTCAATTTTTGACCCCGGCGCAAGCGACCGAAATTTCGATGGGGGCCCGCCCCAATGGTCACGGAAATGGGCCAAACTTTGACGCCCCATGTCTCGGGCACTAATTGTCGGATCGACTTAAAATTTGAAACGTGGCATAACAGGGTTCGGCCATCCTCCCCATGCTCGCCAACCGCGGCTCACAAGGGGGTGTCCGGGCCTTTTCGCCGTAATGTTAAAACAAAAACTCGCGAATATCTCCGAAACGGTTCGATAGAATGTCGCAAATTTAGGTGTGAAAGAGCACCCTAGATTTACCTACAAACCCTCCAAATTTGGTGGTCCTAGCTTCCATAGTTTTTTTATGGCGAATTTTCGAATTTTTAAAAATAGCCCAAAAATCGAACGGAAATTCCCTACAGAAACTCCATTCGCGAATTTTAAAAATGCGAGATAGCCAAAATGTTGCTCTCGAAGAGTACATCAATTTAAAAAAAAAGGTTTGTCTCCAGGCCCAATAGGGCCCGACTTTCATAGGGTGAAATTTCACGAATTTGACACATTTCGGCCGCGACAATTACCTATAACCGTTGCACCGAATTTCAAACCGCTCGCACAGTACTTCCCATTGAGACACATGAACAATCCCCCGCAAGCGTTTTCTCGTAGCTCAATTTTTGACCCCGGTCCAAGCGACCGAAATTTCGATGAGGGCCGCCCCAATGGTCATGGAAATGGGCCAAATTTTGACCCCCCATATCTCGGGCCCTAATTGTCCAATCGACTTGAAATTTGAAACGTGACCTAGAAGGGTTTCGGCCTTCCTCCCCATGCTCGCCAATCGCGGCTCACCATGGGGGTCCTAGCCTTTTCGCCCTAATGTTAAAACAAATACTCGCGAATATCTCCGAAACGGTTCGATAGAATGTCGCAAATTTTGGTGTGAAAGGGCACCCTAGATTTACCTACAAACCCTCCAAATTTGGTGGTCCTAGCTTCCATAGTTTTTTTATGGCGAATTTTTGAAGGTTTAAAAAATAGCCCAAAAATCGAACGGAAATTCCCTACAGAAACTCCATTCGCGAATTTTAAAAATCCGAGATAGCCAAAATGTTGCTCTCCAAGAGTACATGAATTTTAAAAAAAAAGGTTTGTCTCTAGGCCCAATAGGACCCCACATTCATAGGGTCAAAGTTCACGAATTTGACACATTTCGGCCGCGACAATTACCTATAACCGTTGCAACGAATTTCAAACCGCCCACACAGTACTTCCCATTGAGACACATGAACAATCCCTCGGAAGCGTTTTCTCGTAGCTCCATTTTTGACCCCTTCGCAGGCGACCTAAATTTCCATGGGGGCCGCCCCAATGATGACGGAAATGGTCCAAACTTTGACCCCCCATATCTCGGGCTCTAATTGTCCGATCGACTTGAAATTTGAAACGTAACCTAACAGGGTTTCGGCCTTCCTCCCTATGCTCGCCAATCGCGGCTCACCATGGGGAGTCCGGGCCTTTTCGCCGTAATGTTAAAACAAAAACTCGCGAATATCTCCGAAACGGTTCGATAGAATGTCGCAAATTTTGGTGTGAAAGTGCACCCTAGATTTACCTACAAACCCTCCAAATTAGGTGGTCCTAGCTTCCATAGTTTTTTTATGGCGAATTTTTGAAGGTTTAAAAAATAGCCCAAAAATCGAACGGAAATACTCTACAGAAACTCCATTCGCGAATTTTAAAAATCCGAGATAGCCAAAATGTTGTTCTCGAAGAGTACTTCCAATTTAAAAAAAAAGGTTTGTCTCCAGGCCTAATAGGGCCCGACTTTCATAGGGTCAAATTTCACGAATTTGACACATTTCGGCCGCGACAATTACCTATAACCGTTGCACCGAATTTCAAACCGCTCACACAGTACTTCCCATTGAGACACATGAACAATCCCCCCGCAAGCGTTTTCTCGTAGCTCAATTTTTGACCCCGGCGCAAGCGACCGAAATTTCGATGAGGCCCGCCCCAATGGTCACGGAAATGGGCCAAATTTTGAACCCTCATATCTCGGGCCCTAATTGTCCAATCGACTTGAAATTTGAAACGTGGCCTAACAGGGTTTCGGCCTTCCTCTCCATGCTCGCCAATCGCGGCTCACCATGGGGGGTCCGGGCCTTTTTGCCGTAATGTTAAAACAAATACTCGCGAATATCTCCGAAACGGTTCGATAGAATGTCGCAAATCTAGGTGTGAAAGGGCACCCTAGATTTACCTACAAACCCTCCAAATTTGGTGGTCTTAGCTTCCATAGTTTTTTTATGGCAAATTTTTGAAGGTTTAAAAAATAGCCCAAAATTCGAACGGAAATTCCCTACAGAAACTCCATTCGCGAATTTTAAAAATCCCAGATAGCCAAAACGTTGCTCTCGAAGAGTACATGAATTTAAAAAAAAAAGGTTTGTCTCTAGGCCCAATAGGACCCCACTTTCATAGGGTCAAATTTCACGAATTTGACACATTTCGGCCGCGACAATTACCTATAACCGTTGCACCGAATTTCAAACCGCTCACTCAGTACTTCCCATTGAGACACATGAACAATCCCCCGCAAGCGTTTTCTCGTAGCTCTATTTTTGACCCCTTCGCAAGCGACCGAAATTTCGATGGGGGGCCGCCCCAATGATAACGGAAATGGGCCAAACTTTGACCCCTAATATCTCGCACCCTAATTGTCCGATCGACATGAAATTTGAAACGTGGCCTAACAGGGTTTCGGCCTTCCTCCCCATGCTCGCCAATCGCGGCTCACCAGGGGGGTCCTTGCCTTTTCGCCGTAATTTTAAAACAAAAACTCGCGAATATCTCCGAAACGGTTCGATAGAATGTCGCAAATTTTGGTGTGAAAGGGCACCCTAGATTTACCTACAAACCCTCCAAATTAGGTGGTCCTAGCTTCCATAGTTTTTTTATGGCGAATTTTTGAAAGTTTAAAAAATAGCCCAAAAATCGAATGGAAATTCCCTACAGAAACTCCATTCGCGAATTTTAAAAATCCGAGATATCCAAAATGTTGCTCTCCAAAAGTACATCAATTTAAAAAAAAATGTTTGTCTCCAGGCCTAATAGGGCCCGACTTTCATAGGGTCAAATTTCACGAATTTGACACATTTCGGCCGCGACAATTACCTATAACCGTTGCACCGAATTTCAAACCGCTCACACAGTACTTCCCATTGAGACACATCAACAATCCCCCGCAAGCGTTTTCTCGTAGGTCAATTTTTGACCCCGGCGCAAGCGACCGAAATTTCGATGAGGGCCGCCCCAATGGTCACGGAAATGGGCCAAATTTTGACCCCCCATATCTCGGGCCCTAATTGTCCGATCGACTTGAAATTTGAAACGTGGCCTAACAGGGTTTCGGCCTTCCTCTCCATGCTCGCCAATCGCGGCTCACCATGGGGGGTCCGGGCCTTTTTGCCGTAATTTTAAAACAAATACTCGCGAATATCTCCGAAACGCTTCGATAGAATGTCGCAAATTTTGGTGTGAAAAGGCACACTAGATTTACCTACAAACCCTCCAAATTTGGTGGTCTTAGCTTCCAAATTTTTTTATGGCAAATTTTTGAAGGTTTAAAAAATAGCCCAAAATTCGAACGGAAATTCCCTACAGAAACTCCATTCGCG
Source organism: Stegodyphus dumicola (assembly GCF_044657685.1). Taxonomy (NCBI): domain Eukaryota; kingdom Metazoa; phylum Arthropoda; class Arachnida; order Araneae; family Eresidae; genus Stegodyphus; species Stegodyphus dumicola. The sequence continues at coordinate 287,787,487 of NC_140769.1, read as the reverse complement.
AATTTTAAAAATCCCAGATAGCCAAAACGTTGCTCTCGAAGAGTACATGAATTTAAAAAAAAAAGGTTTGTCTCTAGGCCCAATAGGACCCCACTTTCATAGGGTCAAATTTCACGAATTTGACACATTTCGGCCGCGACAATTACCTATAACCGTTGCACCGAATTTGAAACCGCTCACACAGTACTTCCCATTGAGACACATGAACAATCCACCGCAAGCGTCTTCTCGTAGCTCAATTTTTGACCCCGGCGCAAGCGACCGAAATTTCGATGGGGGCCCGCCCCAATGGTCACGGAAATGGCCAAACTTTGACGCCCCATATCTCGGGCCCTAATTGTCGGATCGACTTAAAATTTGAAACGTGGCATAACAGGGTTCGGCCATCCTCCCCATGCTCGCCAATCGCGGCTCACAAGGGGGTGTCCGGGCCTTTTCGCCGTAATGTTAAAACAAAAACTCGCGAATATCTCCGAAACGGTTTGATAGAATGTCGCAAATTTTGGTGTGAAAGGGCGCCCTAGATTTACCTACAAACTCTCCAAATTAGGTGGTCCTAGCTTCCATAGTTTTTTAATGGCGAATTTTTGAAAGTTTTAAAAATAGACCAAAAATGAAACGGAAATACCCTACAGAAACTCCATTCGCGAATTTTAAAAATCCGAGATAGCCAAAATGTTGCTCTCGAAGAGTACATCAATTTAAAAAAAAAGGTTTGTCTCCAGGCCCAATAGGGCCCGACTTTCATAGGGTCAAATTTCACGAATTTGACACATTTCCGCCACGACAGTTACCTATAACCGTTGCACCGAATTTCAAACCGCTCGCACAGTACTTCCCATTGAGACACATGAACAATCCCCCGCAAGCGATTTCTCGTAGCTCAATTTTTGACCCCGGTGCAAGCGACCGAAATTTCGATGAGGGCCGCCCCAATGGTCATGGAAATGGGCCAAATTTTCACCCCCCATATCTCGGGCCCTAATTGTCCGATCGACTTGAAATTTGAAACGTGGCCTAACAGGGTTTCGGCCTTCCTCCCTATGCTCGCCAATCGCGGTTCACCATGGGGGGTCCGGGCCTTTTCGCCGTAATGTTAAAACAAAAACTCGCAAATATCTCCGAAAAGGTTCGATAGAATGTCGCAAATTTTGGTGTGAAACTGCACCCTAGATTTACCTACAAACCCTCCAAATTAGGTGGTCCTAGCTTCCATAGTTTTTTTATGGCGAATTTTTGAATGTTTAAAAAATAGCCCAAAATTCGAACGGAAATTCCCTACAGAAACTCCATTCGCGAATTTTAAAAATCCCAGATAGCCAAAACGTTGCTCTCGAAGAGTACATGAATTTTAAAAAAAAAGGTTTGTCTCTAGGCCCAATAGGACCCCACTTTCATAGGGTCAAATTTCACGAATTTGACACATTTCGGCCGCGACAATTACCTATAACCGTTGCACCGAATTTCAAACCGATCACACAGTACTTCCCATTGAGACACATGAACAATCCCCCGCAAGCGTTTTCTCGTAGCTCTATTTTTGACCCCTTCGCAAGCGACCGAAATTTCGATGGGGGGCCGCCCCAATGATAACGGAAATGGGCCAAAATTTGACCCCCCATATCTCGGGCCCTAATTGTCCGATCGACATGAAATTTGAAACGTGGCCTAACAGGGTTTCGGCCTTCCTCCCCATGCTCGCCAATCGCGGCTCACCAGGGGGGTCCTTGCCTTTTTGCCGTAATTTTAAAACAAAAACTCGCGAATATCTCCGAAACGGTTCGATAGAATGTCGCAAATTTTGGTGTGAAAGGGCACCCTAGATTTACCTAAAAACCCTCCAAATTAGGTGGTCCTAGCTTCCATAGTTTTTTATGGCGAATTTTTGAAGGTTTAAAAAATAGCCCAAAATTCGAACGGAAATACCCTACAGAAACTCCATTCGCGAATTTTAAAAATCCGAGATAGCCAAAATGTTGTTCTCGAAGAGTACTTCCAATTTAAAAAAAAGGTTTGTCTCCAGGCCCAATATTACACGACTTTCATAGGGTGAAATTTCACGAATTTGACACATTTCGGCCGCGACAGTTACCTATAACCGTTGCACCGAATTTCAAACCGCTCGCACAGTACTTCCCATTGAGACACATGAACAATCCCCCGCAAGCGTCTTCTCGTAGCTCAATTTTTGACCCCGGCGCAAGCGACCGAAATTTCGATGGGGGCCCGCCCCAATGGTCACGGAAATGGGCCAAACTTTGACGCCCCATGTCTCGGGCACTAATTGTCGGATCGACTTAAAATTTGAAACGTGGCATAACAGGGTTCGGCCATCCTCCCCATGCTCGCCAACCGCGGCTCACAAGGGGGTGTCCGGGCCTTTTCGCCGTAATGTTAAAACAAAAACTCGCGAATATCTCCGAAACGGTTCGATAGAATGTCGCAAATTTTGGTGTGAAAGAGCACCCTAGATTTACCTACAAACCCTCCAAATTTGGTGGTCCTAGCTTCCATAGTTTTTTTATGGCGAATTTTCGAATTTTTAAAAATAGCCCAAAAATCGAACGGAAATTCCCTACAGAAACTCCATTCGCGAATTTTAAAAATGCGAGATAGCCAAAATGTTGCTCTCGAAGAGTACATCAATTTAAAAAAAAAGGTTTGTCTCCAGGCCCAATAGGGCCCGACTTTCATAGGGTGAAATTTCACGAATTTGACACATTTCGGCCGCGACAATTACCTATAACCGTTGCACCGAATTTCAAACCGCTCGCACAGTACTTCCCATTGAGACACATGAACAATCCCCCGCAAGCGTTTTCTCGTAGCTCAATTTTTGACCCCGGTCCAAGCGACCGAAATTTCGATGAGGGCCGCCCCAATGGTCATGGAAATGGGCCAAATTTTGACCCCCCATATCTCGGGCCCTAATTGTCCAATCGACTTGAAATTTGAAACGTGACCTAGAAGGGTTTCGGCCTTCCTCCCCATGCTCGCCAATCGCGGCTCACCATGGGGGTCCTAGCCTTTTCGCCCTAATGTTAAAACAAATACTCGCGAATATCTCCGAAACGGTTCGATAGAATGTCGCAAATTTTGGTGTGAAAGGGCACCCTAGATTTACCTACAAACCCTCCAAATTTGGTGGTCCTAGCTTCCATAGTTTTTTTATGGCGAATTTTTGAAGGTATAAAAAATAGCCCAAAAATCGAACGGAAATTCCCTACAGAAACTCCATTCGCGAATTTTAAAAATCCGAGATAGCCAAAATGTTGCTCTCCAAGAGTACATGAATTTTAAAAAAAAAGGTTTGTCTCTAGGCCCAATAGGACCCCACTTTCATAGGGTCAAATTTCACGAATTTGACACATTTCGGCCGCGACAATTACCTATAACCGTTGCACCGAATTTCAAACCGCTCACACAGTACTTCCCATTGAGACACATGAACAATCCCCCCGCAAGCGTTTTCTCGTAGCTCAATTTTTGACCCCGGCGCAAGCGACCGAAATTTCGATGAGGCCCGCCCCAATGGTCACGGAAATGGGCCAAATTTTGAACCCTCATATCTCGGGCCCTAATTGTCCAATCGACTTGAAATTTGAAACGTGGCCTAACAGGGTTTCGGCCTTCCTCTCCATGCTCGCCAATCGCGGCTCACCATGGGGGGTCCGGGCCTTTTTGCCGTAATGTTAAAACAAATACTCGCGAATATCTCCGAAACGGTTCGATAGAATGTCGCAAATCTAGGTGTGAAAGGGCACCCTAGATTTACCTACAAACCCTCCAAATTTTGTGGTCTTAGCTTCCATAGTTTTTTTATGGCAAATTTTTGAAGGTTTAAAAAATAGCCCAAAATTCGAACGGAAATTCCCTACAGAAACTCCATTCGCGAATTTTAAAAATCCCAGATAGCCAAAACGTTGCTCTCGAAGAGTACATGAATTTAAAAAAAAAAAGGTTTGTCTCTAGGCCCAATAGGACCCCACTTTCATAGGGTCAAATTTCACGAATTTGACACATTTCGGCCGCGACAATTACCTATAACCGTTGCACCGAATTTCAAACCGCTCACTCAGTACTTCCCATTGAGACACATGAACAATCCCCCGCAAGCGTTTTCTCGTAGCTCTATTTTTGACCCCTTAGCAAGCGACCGAAATTTCGATGGGGGGCCGCCCCAATGATAACGGAAATGGGCCAAACTTTGACCCCTAATATCTCGCACCCTAATTGTCCGATCGACATGAAATTTGAAACGTGGCCTAACAGGGTTTCGGCCTTCCTCCCCATGCTCGCCAATCGCGGCTCACCAGGGGGATCCTTGCCTTTTCGCCGTAATTTTAAAACAAAAACTCGCGAATATCTCCGAAACGGTTCGATAGAATGTCGCAAATTTTGGTGTGAAAGGGCACCCTAGATTTACCTACAAACCCTCCAAATTAGGTGGTCCTAGCTTCCATAGTTTTTTTATGGCGAATTTTTGAATGTTTAAAAAATAGCCCAAAAATCGAATGGAAATTCCCTACAGAAACTCCATTCGCGAATTTTAAAAATCCGAGATATCCAAAATGTTGCTCTCGAAAAGTACATCAATTTAAAAAAAAATGTTTGTCTCCAGGCCTAATAGGGCCCGACTTTCATAGGGTCAAATTTCACGAATTTGACACATTTCGGCCGCGACAATTACCTATAACCGTTGCACCGAATTTCAAACCGCTCACACAGTACTTCCCATTGAGACACATCAACAATCCCCCGCAAGCGTTTTCTCGTAGGTCAATTTTTGACCCCGGCGCAAGCGACCGAAATTTCGATGAGGGCCGCCCCAATGGTCACGGAAATGGGCCAAATTTTGACCCCCCATATCTCGGGCCCTAATTGTCCGATCGACTTGAAATTTGAAACGTGGCCTAACAGGGTTTCGGCCTTCCTCTCCATGCTCGCCAATCGCGGCTCACCATGGGGGGTCCGGGCCTTTTTGCCGTAATTTTAAAACAAATACTCGCGAATATCTCCGAAACGCTTCGATAGAATGTCGCAAATTTTGGTGTGAAAAGGCACACTAGATTTACCTACAAACCCTCCAAATTTGGTGGTCTTAGCTTCCAAATTTTTTTATGGCAAATTTTTGAAGGTTTAAAAAATAGCCCAAAATTCGAACGGAAATTCCCTACAGAAACTCCATTCGCGAATTTTAAAAATCCCAGATAGCCAAAACGTTGCTCTCGAAGAGTACATGAATTTAAAAAAAAAAAGGTTTGTCTCTAGGCCCAATAGGACCCCACTTTCATAGGGTCAAATTTCACGAATTTGACACATTTCGGCCGCGACAATTACCTATAACCGTTGCACCGAATTTGAAACCGCTCACACAGTACTTCCCATTGAGACACATGAACAATCCACCGCAAGCGTCTTCTCGTAGCTCAATTTTTGACCCCGGCGCAAGCGACCGAAATTTCGATGGGGGCCCGCCCCAATGGTCACGGAAATGGCCAAACTTTGACGCCCCATATCTCGGGCCCTAATTGTCGGATCGACTTAAAATTTGAAACGTGGCATAACAGGGTTCGGCCACCCTCCCCATGCTCGCCAATCGCGGCTCACAAGGGGGTGTCCGGGCCTTTTCGCCGTAATGTTAAAACAAAAACTCGCGAATATCTCCGAAACGGTTCGATAGAATGTCGCAAATTTTGGTGTGAAAGAGCACCCTAGATTTACCTACAAACCCTCCAAATTTGGTGGTCCTAGCTTCCATAGTTTTTTTAATGCGAATTTTTGAAAGTTTTAAAAATAGCCCAAAAATCGAACGGAAATTCCCTACAGAAACTCCATTCGCGAATTTTAAAAATCCGAGATAGCCAAAATGTTGCTCTCGAAGAGTACATCAATTTAAAAAAAAAGGTTTGTCTCCAGGCCCAAAAGGGCCCGACTTTCATAGGGTCAAATTTCACGAATTTGACATATTTCGGCCGCGACAATTACCTATAACCGTTGCACCGAATTTCAAACCGCTCGCACAGTACTTCCCATTGAGACACATGAACAAACACCCGCAAGCGTTTTCTCGTAGCTCAATTTTTGACCCCGGTGCAAGCGACCGAAATTTCGATGAGGGCCGCCCCAATGGTCATGGAAATGAGCCAAATTTTGACCCCCCATATCTCGGGCCCTAATTGTCCAATCGACTTGAAATTTGAAACGTGACCAAAAAGGGTTTCGGCCTTCCTCCCCATGCTCGCCAATCGCGGCTCACCAGGGGGGGTCCGGGCCTTTTCGTCGTAAAGTTAAAACAAAAACTCGCGAATATCTCCGAAACGGTTCGATAGAATGTCGCAAATTTTGGTGTGAAAGGGCGCCCTAGATTTACCTACAAACTCTCCAAATTAGGTGGTCCTAGCTTCCATAGTTTTTTAATGGCGAATTTTTGAAAGTTTTAAAAATAGACCAAAAATGAAACGGAAATACCCTACAGAAACTCCATTCGCGAATTTTAAAAATCCGAGATAGCCAAAATGTTGCTCTCGAAGAGTACATCAATTTAAAAAAAAAGGTTTGTCTCCAGGCCCAATAGGGCCCGACTTTCATAGGGTCAAATTTCACGAATTTGACACATTTCGGCCGCGTCAATTACCTATAACCGTTGCACCGAATTTCAAACCGCTTACACAGTATTTCCCATTGAGACACATGAACAATCCCCCGCAAGCGTTTTCTCGTAGCTCAATTTTTGACCCCGGCGCAAGCGACCGAAATTTCGATGAGGGCCGCCCCAATTGTCACGGAAATGGGCCAAATTTTGACGCCCCATATCTCGGGCCCTAATTGTCGGATCGACTTAAAATTTGAAACGTGGCATAACAGGGTTCGGCCATCCTCCCCATGCTCGCCAATCGCGGCTCACAAGGGGGTGTCCGGGCCTTTTCGCCGTAATGTTAAAACAAAAACTCGCGAATATCTCCGAAACGGTTCGATAGAATGTCGCAAATTTTGGTGTGAAAGAGCACCCTAGATTTACCTACAAACCCTCCAAATTTGGTGGTCCTAGCTTCCATAGTTTTTTTTTGGCGAATTTTTGAAGTTTTAAAAAATAGCCCAAAAATCGAACGGAAATTCCGTACAGAAACTCCATTCGCGAATTTTAAAAATCCGAGATAGCCAAAATGTTGCTCTCCAAGAGTACATGAATTTTAAAAAAAAGGTTTGTCTCTAGGCCCAATAGGACCCCACTTTCATAGGGTCTAAGTTCACGAATTTGACATATTTCGGCCGCGACAATTACCTATAACCGTTGCACCGAATTTCAAACCGCTCGCACAGTACTTCCCATTGAGACACATGAACAATCCCCCGCAAGCGTTTTCTCGTAGCTCAATTTTTGACCCCGGCGCAAGCGACCAAAATTTCGATGAGGGCCGCCCCAATTGTCACGGAAATGGGCCAAATTTTGACTCCCCATATCTCGGGCCCTAATTGTCCGACCGACTTGAAATTTGAAACGTAGCCTAACAGGGTTTCGGCCTTCCTCCCCATGCTCGCCAATCGCGGCTCACCAGGGGGGGTCCGGGCCTTTTCGCCGTAATGTTAAAACAAAAACTCGCGAATATCTCCGAAACGGTTCGATAGAATGTCGCAAATTTTGGTGTGAAAGGGCGCCCTAGATTTACCTACAAACTCTCCAAATTAGGTGGTCCTAGCTTCCATAGTTTTTTAATGGCGAATTTTTGAAAGTTTTAAAAATAGACCAAAAATGAAACGGAAATACCCTACAGAAACTCCATTCGCGAATTTTAAAAATCCGAGATAGCCAAAATGTTGCTCTCGAAGAGTACATCAATTTAAAAAAAAAGGTTTGTCTCCAGGCCCAATAGGGCCCGACTTTCATAGGGTCAAATTTCACGAATTTGACACATTTCGGCCGCGTCAATTACCTATAACCGTTGCACCGAATTTCAAACCGCTTACACAGTATTTCCCATTGAGACACATGAACAATCCCCCGCAAGCGTTTTCTCGTAGCTCAATTTTTGACCCCGGCGCAAGCGACCGAAATTTCGATGAGGGCCGCCCCAGTTGTCACGGAAATGGGCCAAATTTTGACGCCCCATATCTCGGGCCCTAATTGTCGGATCGACTTAAAATTTGAAACGTGGCATAACAGGGTTCGGCCATCCTCCCCATGCTCGCCAATCGCGGCTCACAAGGGGGTGTCCGGGCCTTTTCGCCGTAATGTTAAAACAAAAACTCGCGAATATCTCCGAAACGGTTCGATAGAATGTCGCAAATTTTGGTGTGAAAGAGCACCCTAGATTTACCTACAAACCCTCCAAATTTGGTGGTCCTAGCTTCCATAGTTTTTTTTGGCGAATTTTTGAAGTTTTAAAAAATAGCCCAAAAATCGAACGGAAATTCCCTACAGAAACTCCATTCGCGAATTTTAAAAATCCGAGATAGCCAAAATGTTGCTCTCCAAGAGTACATGAATTTTAAAAAAAAGGTTTGTCTCTAGGCCCAATAGGACCCCACTTTCATAGGGTCTAAGTTCACGAATTTGACATATTTCGGCCGCGACAATTACCTATAACCGTTGCACCGAATTTCAAACCGCTCGCACAGTACTTCCCATTGAGACACATGAACAATCCCCCGCAAGCGTTTTCTCGTAGCTCAATTTTTGACCCCGGTGCAAGCGACCGAAATTTCGATGAGGGCCGCCCCAATGGTAACGGAAATGGGCCAAACTTTGACCCCCCATATCTCGGGCTCTAATTGTCCGATCGACTTGAAATTTGAAACGTGGCCTAACAGGGTTTCGGCCTTCCTCCCTATGCTGGCCAATCGCGGCTCACCATGGGGGGTCCGGGCCTTTTCGCCGTAATGTTAAAACAAAAACTCGCGAATATCTCCGAAACGGTTCGATAGAATGTCGCAAATTTTGGTGTGAAAGTGCACCCTAGATTTACCTACAAACCCTCCAAATTAGGTGGTCCTAGCTTCCATAGTTTTTTTATGGCGAATTTTTCAATTTTTAAAAAATAGCCCAAAAATCGAACGGAAATACCCTACAGAAACTCCATTCGCGAATTTTAAAAATCCGAGATAGCCAAAATGTTGCTCTCGAAAAGTACATGAATTTAAAAAAGAATGTTTGTCTCCAGGCCTAATAGGGCCCGACTTTCATAGGGTCAAATTTCACGAATTTGACACATTTCGGCCGCGACAATTACCTATAACCGTTGCACCGAATTTCAAACCGCTCACACAGTATTTCCCATTGAGACACATGAACAATCCCCCGCAAGCGTTTTCTCGTAGCTCAATTTTTGACCCCGGCGCAAGCGACCGAAATTTCGATGAGGGCCGCCCCAATTGTCACGGAAATGGGCCAAATTTTGACTCCCCATATCTCGGGCCCTAATTGTCCGACCGACTTGAAATTTGAAACGTAGCCTAACAGGGTTTCGGCCTTCCTCCCCATGCTCGCCAATCGCGGCTCACCATGGGGGTCCGGGCCTTTTCGCCGTAATGTTAAAACAAATACTCGCGAATATCTCCGAAACGGTTCGATAGAATGTCGCAAATTTTGGTGTGAAAGAGCACCCTAGATTTACCTACAAACCCTCCAAATTTGGTGGTCCTAGCTTCCATAGTTTTTTTTGGCGAATTTTTGAAGTTTTAAAAAATAGCCCAAAAATCGAACGGAAATTCCCTACAGAAACTCCATTCGCGAATTTCAAAAATCCGAGATAGCCAAAATGTTGTTCTCGAAGAGTACTTCCAATTTAAAAAAAAAGGTTTGTCTCCAGGCCCAATAGGACACGACTTTCATAGCGTCAAAGTTCACGAATTTGACACATTTCGGCCGCGACAATTACCAATAACCGTTGCACAGAATTTCAAACCGCTCACACAGTACTTCCCATTGAGACACATGAACAATCCCCCGCAAGCGTCTTCTCGTAGCTCCATTTTTGACCCCTTCGCAAGCGACCGAAATTTCGATGGGGGCCGCCCCAATGGTAACGGAAATGGGCCAAACTTTGACCCCCCATATCTCGGTCTCTAATTGTCCAATCGACTTGAAATTTGAAACGTGGCCTAACAGGGTTTCGGTCTTCCTCCCTATGCTCGACAATCGCGGCTCACCATGGGGGGTCCGGGCCTTTTCGCCGTAATGTTAAAACAACCACTCGCGAATATCTCCGAAACGGTTCGATAGAATGTCGCAAATTTTGGTGTGAAAGGGCACCCTAGATTTACCTGCAAACCCTCCAAATTTGGTGGTCCTAGCTTCCATAGTTTTTTTTGGCGAATTTTTGAAGATTTAAAAAATAGCCCAAAAATCAAACGGAAATACCCTACAGAAACTCCATTCGCGAATTTTACAAATCCGAGATAGCCAAAATGTTGCTCTCGAAAAGTACATGAATTTAAAAAAAAATGTTTGTCTCCAGGCCTAATAGGGCCCGACTTTCATAGGGTCAAATTTCACGAATTTGACACATTTCGGCCGCGACAATTACCTATAACCGTTGCACCGAACTTCAAACCGCTCACACAGTACTTCCCATTGAGACACATGAACAATCCCCCGCAAGCGTTTTCTCGTAGCTCAATTTTTGACCCCGGCGCAAGCGACCGAAATTTCGATGAGTGCCGCCCCAATGGTCACGGAAATGGGCCAAATTTTGACCCCCCATATCTCCGGCCCTAATTGTCTGATCGACATGAAATTTGAAACGTGGCCTAACAGGGTTTCGGCCTTCCTCCCCATGCTCGCCAATCGCGGCTCACCATGGGGGGTCCGGGCCTTTTCGCCGTAATGTTAAAACAAAAACTCGCGAATATCTCCGAAACGGTTCAATAGAATGTCGCAAATTTTGGTGTGAAAGGGCACCCTAGATTTACCTACAAACCCTCCAAATTTGGTGGTCCTAGCTTCCATCGTTTTTTTATGGCGAATTTTTGAATGTTTAAAAAATAGACCAAAAATCGAACGGAAATTCCCTACAGAAACTCCATTCGCATATTTTAAAAATCCGAGATAGCCAAAATGTTGCTCTCGAAGAGTACATCAATTTAAAAAAAAAAGGTTTGTCTCCAGGCCCAATAGGACCCGACTTTGATAGGATCAAAGTTCACGAATTTGACACATTTCGGATGCGACAATTACCTATAACCGTTGCACCGAATTTCAAACCGCTCACACAGTACTTCCCATTGAGACACATGAACAATCCCCAGCAAGCGTTTTCTCGTAGCTCAATTCTTGACCCCGGCGCAAGACACCGAAATTTCGATGGGGGCCGCCCCAATGGTCACGGAAATGGTCCAAACATTGACCCCCCATATCTCGGGCTCTAATTGTCCGATCGACTTGAAATTTGAAACGTGGCCTAACAGGGTCTCGGCCTTCCTCCCTATGCTCGCTAATCGCGGCTCACCATGGGGGGTCCGGGCCTTTTCGGCCTAATGTTAAAACAAAAACTCGCGAATATCTCCGAAACGGTTCGATAGAATGTCGCAAATTTTTGTGTGAAAGTGCACCCTAGATTTACCTACAAACCCTCCAAATTAGGTGGTCCTAGCTTCCATAGTTTTTTTATGGCGAATTTTTGAATGTTTAAAAAATAGCCCAAAAATCGAACGGAAATACCCTACAGAAACTCCATTCGCGAATTTTAAGAATCCGAGATAGCCAAAATATTGCTCTCGAAGAGTACATCAATTTAAAAAAAATGTTTGTCTCCAGGCCTAATAGGGACCGACTTTCATAGGGTCAAATTTCACGAATTTGACACATTTCGGCCGCGACAATTACCTATAACCGTTGCACCGAACTTCAAACCGCTCACACAGTACTTCCCATTGAGACACATGAACAATCCCCCGCAAGCGTTTTCTCGTAGCTCAATTTTTGACCTCGGCGCAAGCGACCGAAATTTCGATGAGGGCCGCCCCAATTGTCACGGAAATGGGCCAAATTTTGACTCCCGATATCTCGGGCCCTAATTGTCCGACCGACTTGATATTCGAAACGTAGCCTAACAGGGTTTCGGCCTTCCTCCCCATGCTCGCCAATCGCGGCTCACCATGGGGGTCCGGGCCTTTTCGCCGTAATGTTAAAACAAATACTCGCGAATATCTCCGAAACGGTTCGATAGAATGTCGCAAATTTTGGTGTGAAAGGGCACCCTAGATTTACCTACAAACCCTCCAAATTTGGTGGTCCTAGCTTCCATAGTTTTTTTATGGCGAATTTTTGAATGTTTAAAAAATAGCCCAAAAATCGAACGGAAATTCCCTACAGAAACTCCATTCGCGAATTTCAAAAATCCGAGATAGCCAAAATGTTGTTCTCGAAGAGTACTTCCAATTTAAAAAAAAAGGTTTGTCTCCAGGCCCAATAGGACACGACTTTCATAGGGTCAAAGTTCACGAATTTTACACATTTCGGCCGCGACAATTACCAATAACCGTTGCACAGAATTTCAAACCGCTCACACAGTACTTCCCATTGAGACACATGAACAATCCCCCGCAAGCGTCTTCTCGTAGCTCAATTTTTGACCCCGGCGCAAGCGACCAAAATTTCGATGGGGGCCCGCCCCAATGGTCACGGAAATGGGCCAAATTTTGACGCCCCATATCTCGGGCCCTAATTGTCGGATCGACTTGAAATTTGAAACGTAGCCTAACAGGGTTTCGGCCATCCTCCCCATGCTCGCCAATCGCGGCTCACAAGGGGGTGTCCGGGCCTTTTCGCCGTAATGTTAAAACAAAAACTCGCGAATATCTCCGAAACGGTTTGATAGAATGTCGCAAATTTTGGTGTGAAAGAGCACCCTAGATTTACATACAAACCCTCCAAATTTGGTGGTCCTAGCTTCCATAGTTTTTTTTGGCGAATTTTTGAAGTTTTAAAAAATAGCCCAAAAATCGAACGGAAATACCCTACAGAAACTCCATTCGCGAATTTTAAAAATCCGAGATAGCCAAAATATTGCTCTCGAAAAGTACATCAATTTAAAAAAAAATGTTTGTCTCCAGGCCTAATAGGGACCGACTTTCATAGGGTCAAATTTCACGAATTTGACACATTTCCGCCGCGACAATTACCTATAACCGTTGCACCGAACTTCAAACCGCTCACACAGTACTTCCCATTGAGACACATGAACAATCTCCCGCAAGCGTTTTCTCGTAGCTCAATTTTTGACCTCGGCGCAAGCGAACGAAATTTCGATGAGGGCCGCCCCAATGGTCACGGAAATGGGCCAAAATTTGACCCCCCATATCTCGGGCCCTAATTGTCCAATCGACTTGAAATTTGAAACGTGACCTAAAAGGGTTTCGGCCTTCCTCCCCATGCTCGCCAATCGCGGCTCACCAGGGGGGGTCCGGGCCTTTTCGCCGTAATGTTAAAACAAAAACTCGCGAATATCTCCGAAACGGTTCGATAGAATGTCGCAAATTTTGGTGTGAAAGGGCGCCCTAGATTTACCTACAAACTCTCCAAATTAGGTGGTCCTAGCTTCCATAGTTTTTTAATGGCGAATTTTTGAATGTTTTAAAAATAGACCAAAAATGAAACGGAAATACCCTACAGAAACTCCATTCGCGAATTTTAAAAATCCGAGATAGCCAAAATGTTGCTCTCGAAGAGTACATCAATTTAAAAAAAAAGGTTTGTCTCCAGGCCCAATAGGGCCCGACTTTCATAGGGTCAAATTTCACGAATTTGACACATTTCGGCCGCGTCAATTACCTATAACCGTTGCACCGAATTTCAAACCGCTTACACAGTATTTCCCATTGAGGCACATGAACAATCCCCCGCAAGCGTTTTCTCGTAGCTCAATTTTTGACCCCGGCGCAAGCGACCGAAATTTCGATGAGGGCCGCCCCAATTGTCACGGAAATGGGCCAAATTTTGACTCCCCATATCTCGGGCCCTAATTGTCCGACCGACTTGAAATTCGAAACGTAGCCTAACAGGGTTTCGGCCTTCCTCCCCATGCTCGCCAATCGCGGCTCACCATGGGGGTCCGGGCCTTTTCGCCGTAATGTTAAAACAAATACTCGCGAATATCTCCGAAACGATTCGATAGAATATCGCAAATTTTGGTGTGAAAGGGCACCCTAGATTTACCTACAAACCCTCCAAATTTGGTGGTCCTAGCTTCCATAGTTTTTTTATGGCGAATTTTTGAATGTTTAAAAAATAGCCCAAAAATCGAACGGAAATTCCCTACAGAAACTCCATTCGCGAATTTCAAAAATCCGAGATAGCCAAAATGTTGTTCTCGAAGAGTACTTCCAATTTAAAAAAAAAGGTTTGTCTCCAGGCCCAATAGGACACGACTTTCATAGGGTCAAAGTTCACGAATTTGACACATTTCGGCCGCGACAATTACCAATAACCGTTGCACAGAATTTCAAACCGCTCACACAGTACTTCCCATTGAGACACATGAACAATCCCCCGCAAGCGTCTTCTCGTAGCTCAATTTTTGACCCCGGCGCAAGCGACCAAAATTTCGATGGGGGCCCGCCCCAATGGTCACGGAAATGGGCCAAATTTTGACGCCCCATATCTCTGCCCTAATTGTCGGATCGACTTGAAATTTGAAACGTAGCCTAACAGGGTTTCGGCCATCCTCCCCATGCTCGCCAATCGCGGCTCACAAGGGGGTGTCCGGGCCTTTTCGCCGTAATGTTAAAACAAAAACTCGCGAATATCTCCGAAACGGTTTGATAGAATGTCGCAAATTTTGGTGTGAAAGAGCACCCTAGATTTACATACAAACCCTCCAAATTTGGTGGTCCTAGCTTCCATAGTTTTTTTTGGCGAATTTTTGAAGTTTTAAAAAATAGCCCAAAAATCGAACGGAAATTCCCTACAGAAACTCCATTCGCGAATTTTAAAAATCCGAGATAGCCAAAATGTTGCTCTCCAAGAGTACATGAATATTAAAAAAAAGGTTTGTCTCTAGGCCCAATAGGACCCCACTTTCATAGGGTCTAAATTCACGAATTTGACACATTTCGGCCGCGACAATTACCTATAACCGTTGCACCGAATTTCAAACCGCCCACACAGTACTTCCCATTGAGACACATGAACAATCCCCCGGAAGCGTTTTCTCGTAGCTCCATTTTTGACCCCTTCGCAAGCGACCGAAATTTCGATGGGGGCCGCCCCAATTGTAACGGAAATGGGCCAAACTTTGACCCCCCATATCTCGGTCTCTAATTGTCCAATCGACTTGAAATTTGAAACGTGGCCTAACAGGGTTTCGGTCTTCCTCCCTATGCTCGACAATCGCGGCTCACCATGGGGGGTCCGGGCCTTTTCGCCGTAATGTTAAAACAAATACTCGCGAATATCTCCGAAACGGTTCGATAGAATGTCCAAAATTTTGGTGTGAAAGGGCACCCTAGATTTACCTGCAAACCCTCCAAATTTGGTGGTCCTAGCTTCCATAGTTTTTTTTGGCGAATTTTTGAAGTTTTAAAAAATAGCCCAAAAATCAAACGGAAATACCCTACAGAAACTCCATTCGCGAATTTTAAAAATCCGAGATAGCCAAAATGTTGCTCTCGAAAAGTACATGAATTTAAAAAAAAATGTTTGTCTCCAGGCCTAATAGGGCCCGACTTTCATAGGGTCAAATTTCACGAATTTGACACATTTCGGCCGCGACAATTACCTATAACCGTTGCACCGAACTTCAAACCGCTCACACAGTACTTCCCATTGAGACACATGAACAATCCCCCGCAAGCGTTTTCTCGTAGCTCAATTTTTGACCCCGGCGCAAACGACCGAAATTTCGATGAGTGCCGCCCCAATGGTCACGGAAATGGGCCAAATTTTGACCCCCCATATCTCCGGCCCTAATTGTCTGATCGACATGAAATTTGAAACGTGGCCTAACAGGGTTTCGGCCTTCCTCCCCATGCTCGCCAATCGCGGCTCACCATGGGGGGTCCGGGCCTTTTCGCCGTAATGTTAAAACAAAAACTCGCGAATATCTCCGAAACGGTTCAATAGAATGTCGCAAATTTTGGTGTGAAAGGGCACCCTAGATTTACCTACAAACCCTCCAAATTTGGTGGTCCTAGCTTCCATCGTTTTTTTATGGCGAATTTTTGAATGTTTAAAAAATAGACCAAAAATCGAACGGAAATTCCCTACAGAAACTCCATTCGCATATTTTAAAAATCCGAGATAGCCAAAATGTTGCTCTCAAAGAGTACATCAATTTAAAAAAAAAGGTTTGTCTCCAGGCCCAATAGGACCCGACTTTGATAGGGTCAAAGTTCACGAATTTGACACATTTCGGATGCGACAATTACCTATAACCGTTGCACCGAATTTCAAACCGCTCACACAGTACTTCCCATTGAGACACATGAACAATCCCCTGCAAGCGTTTTCTCGTAGCTCAATTCTTGACCCCGGCGCAAGCCACCGAAATTTCGATGGGGGCCGCCCCAATGGTCACGGAAATGGTCCAAACATTGACCCCCCATATCTCGGGCTCTAATTGTCCGATCGACTTGAAATTTGAAACGTGGCCTAACAGGGTCTCGGCCTTCCTCCCTATGCTCGCTAATCGCGGCTCACAATGGGGGGTCCGGGCCTTTTCGCCCTAATGTTAAAACAAAAACTCGCGAATATCTCCGAAACGGTTCGATAGAATGTCGCAAATTTTTGTGTGAAAGTGCACCCTAGATTTACCTACAAACCCTCCAAATTAGGTGGTCCTAGCTTCCATAGTTTTTTTATGGCGAATTTTTGAATGTTTAAAAAATAGCCCAAAAATCGAACGGAAATACCCTACAGAAACTCCATTCGCGAATTTTAAGAATCCGAGATAGCCAAAATATTGCTCTCGAAGAGTACATCAATTTAAAAAAAATGTTTGTCTCCAGGCCTAATAGGGACCGACTTTCATAGGGTCAAATTTCACGAATTTGACACATTTCGGCCGCGACAATTACCTATAACCTTTGCACCGAACTTCAAACCGCTCACACAGTACTTCCCATTGAGACACATGAACAATCCCCCGCAAGCGTTTTCTCGTAGCTCAATTTTTGACCTCGGCGCAAGCGAACGAAATTTCGATGAGGGCCGCCCCAATGGTCACGGAAATGGGCCAAATTTTGACCCCCCATATCTCGGGCCCTAATTGTCCGATCGACTTGAAATTTGAAACGTGGCCTAACAGGGTTTCGGCCTTCCTCTCCATGCTCGCCAATCGCGACTCACCATGGGGGGTCCGGGCCTTTTCGCCGTAATGTTAAAACAAATACTCGCGAATATCTCCGAAACGGTTCGATAGAATGTCGCAAATTTTGGTGTGAAAGGGCACCCTAGATTTACCTACAAACCCTCCAAATTTGGTGGTCTTATCTTCGATAGTTTTTTTATGGCAAATTTTTGAAGGTTTAAAAAATAGCCCAAAATTCCAACGGAAATTCCCTACAGAAACTCCATTCGCGAATTTTAAAAATCCCAGATAGCCAAAGCGTTGCTCTCGAAGAGTACATGAATTTAAAAAAAAAAGGTTTGCCCAATAGGACCCCACTTTCATAGGGTCAAATTTCACGAATTTGACACATTTCGGCCGCGACAATTACCTATAACCGTTGCACCGAATTTCAAACCGCTCACACAGTACTTCCCATTGAGACACATGAACAATCCCCCGCAAGCGTTTTCTCGTAGGTCAATTTTTGACCCCGGCGCAAGCGACCGAAATTTCGATGAGGGCCGCCCCAATGGTCACGGAAATGGGCCAAACTTTGACCCCCCATATCTCGGGAACTAATTGTCCGATCGACATGAAATTTGAAACGTGGCCTAACAGGGTTTCTGCCTTCCTCCCCATGCTCGCCAATCGCGGCTCACCAGGGGGGTCCGTGCCTTTTTGCCGTAATTTTAAAACAAAAACTCGCGAATATCTCCGAAACGGTTCGATAGAATGCCGCAAATTTTGGTGTGAAAAGGCACTTTAGATTTACCTACAAACCCTCCAAATTTGGTGGTCTTAGCTTCCAAATTTTTTATGGCAAATTTTTGAAGGTTTAAAAAATAGCCCAAAATTCGAACGGAAATTCCCTACAGAAACTCCATTCGCGAATTTTAAAAATCCCAGATAGCCAAAACGTTGCTCTCGAAGAGTACATGAATTTAAAAAAAAAAGGTTTGTCTCTAGGCCCAATAGGACCCCACTTTCATAGGGTCAAATTTCACGAATTTGACACATTTCGGCCGCGACAATTACCTATAACCGTTGCACCGAATTTGAAACCGCTCACACAGTACTTCCCATTGAGACACATGAACAATCCCCCGCAAGCGTTTTCTCGTAGCTCTTCTTTTGACCCCTTCGCAAGCGACCGAAATTTCGATGGGGGGCCATCCCAATGGTAACGGAAATGGGCCAAACTTTGACCCCCCATATCTCGGGCCCTAATTGTCCGATCGACATGAAATTTGAAACGTGGCCTAACAGGGTTTCGGCCTTCCTCCCCATGCTCGCCAATCGCGGCTCACCAGGGGGGTCCGTGCCTTTTCGCCGTAATTTTAAAACAAAAACTCGCGAATATCTCCGAAACGGTTCGATAGAATGTCGCAAATTTCGGTGTGAAAGAGCACCCTAGATTTACCTACAAACCCTCCAAATTTGGTGGTCCTAGCTTCCATAGTTTTTTTAATGCGAATTTTTGAAGGTTTTAAAAATAGCCCAAAAATCGAACGGAAATACCCTACAGAAACTCCATTCGCGAATTTTAAAAATCCGAGATAGCCAAAATGTTGTTCTCGAAGAGTACTTCCAATTTAAAAAAAAGTTTTGTCTCCAGGCCCAATAGGGCCCGACTTTCATAGGGTCAAATTTCACGAATTTGACACATTTCGGCCGCGACAATTACCTATAACCGTTGCACCGAATTTCAAACCGCTCGCACAGTTCTTCCCATTGAGACACATGAACAATCCCCCGCAAGCGTTTTCTCGTAGCTCAATTTTTCACCCCGGTGCAAGCGACCGAAATTTCGATGAGGGCCGCCCCAATGGTCATGGAAATGAGCCAAAGTTTGACCCCCCATATCTCGGGCCCTAATTGTCCAATCGACTTGAAATTTGAAACGTGACCTAAAAGGGTTTCGGCCTTCCTCCCCATGCTCGCCAATCGCGGCTCACCAGGGGGGGTCCGGGCCTTTTCGCCGTAATGTTAAAACAAAAACTCGCGAATATCTCCGAAACGGTTCGATAGAATGTCGCAAATTTTGGTGTGAAAGGGCGCCCTAGATTTACCTACAAACTCTCCAAATTAGGTGTTCCTAGCTTCCATAGTTTTTTAATGGCGAATTTTTGAAGGTTTTAAAAATAGACCAAAAATGAAACGGAAATACCCTACAGAAACTCCATTCGCGAATTTTAAAAATCCGAGATAGCCAAAATGTTGCTCTCGAAGAGTACATCAATTTAAAAAAAAAGGTTTGTCTCCAGGCCCAATAGGGCCCGACTTTCATAGGGTCAAATTTCACGAATTTGTCACATTTCGGCCGCGTCAATTACCTATAACCGATGCACCGAATTTCAAACCGCTTACACAGTATTTCCCATTGAGACACATGAACAATCCCCCGCAAGCGTTTTCTCGTAGCTCAATTTTTGACCCCGGCGCAAGCGACCGAAATTTCGATGAGGGCCGCCCCAATTGTCACGGAAATGGGCCAAATTTTGACTCCCCATATCTCGGGCCCTAATTGTCCGACCGACTTGAAATTTGAAACGTAGCCTAACAGGGTTTCGGCCTTCCTCCCCATGCTCGCCAATCGCGGCTCACCATGGGGGTCCGGGCCTTTTCGCCGTAATGTTAAAACAAATACTCGCGAATATCTCCGAAACGGTTCGATAGAATGTCGCAAATTTTGGTGTGAAAGGGCACCCTAGATTTACCTACAAACCCTCCAAATTTGGTGGTCCTAGCTTCCATAGTTTTTTTATGGCGAATTTTTGAAGGTTTAAAAAATAGCCCAAAAATCGAACGGAAATTCCCTACAGAAACTCCATTCGCGAATTTCAAAAATCCGAGATAGCCAAAATGTTGTTCTCGAAGAGTACTTCCAATTTAAAAAAAAAGGTTTGTCTCTAGGCCCAATAGGACACGACTTTCATAGGGTCAAAGTTAACGAATTTGACACATTTCGGCCGCGACAATTACCAATAACCGTTGCACCGAATTTCAAACCGCTCACACAGTACTTCCCATTGAGACACATGAACAATCCCCCGGAAGCGTTTTCTCGTAGCTCCATTTTTGACCCCTTCGCAAGCGACCGAAATTTCGATGGGGGCCGCCCCAATGGTAACGGAAATGGGCCAAACTTTGACCCCCCATATCTCGGGCTCTAGTTGTCCGATCGACTTGAAATTTGAAACGTGGCCTAACAGGGTTTCGGCCTTCCTCCCTATGCTCGCCAATCGCGGCTCACCATGGGGGGTCCGGGCCTTTTCGCCGTAATGTTAAAAAAAAAACTCGCGAATATCTCCGAAACGGTTCGATAGAATGTCGCAAATTTTGGTGTGAAAGAGCACCCTAGATTTACCTACAAACCCTCCAAATTTGGTGGTCCTAGCTTCCATAGTTTTTTTTGGCGAATTTTTGAAGTTTTAAAAAATAGCCCAAAAATCGAACGGAAATTCCCTACAGAAACTCCATTCGCGAATTTTAAAAATCCGAGATAGCCAAAATGTTGCTCTCCAAGAGTACATGAATTTTAATAAAAAGGTTTGTCTCTAGGCCCAATAGGACCCCACTTTCATAGGGTCTAAGTTCACGAATTTGACACATTTCGGCCGCGACAATTACCTATAACCGTTGCACCGAATTTCAAACCGCCCACACAGTACTTCCCATTGAGACACATGAACAATCCCCCGGAAGCGTTTTCTCGTAGCTCCATTTTTGACCCCTTCGCAAGCGACCGAAATTTCGATGGGGGCCGCCCCAATGGTAACGGAAATGGGCCAAATTTTGACCCCCCATATCTCGGGCTGTAGTTGTCCGATCGACTTGAAATTTGAAACGTGGCCTAACAGGGTTTCGGCCTTCCTCCCTATGCTCGCCAATCGCGGCTCACCATGGGGGGTCCGGGCCTTTTCGCCGTAATGTTAAAACAAAAACTCGCGAATATCTCCGAAAAGGTTCGATAGAATGTCGCAAATTTTGGTGTGAAAGTGCACCCTAGATTTACTTACAAACCCTCCAAATTAGGTGGTCCTAGCTTCCATAGTTTTGTTATGGCGAATTTTTGAAAGTTTAAAAAATAGCCCAAAATTCGAACGGAAATACCCTACAGAAACTCCATTCGCGAATTTTAAAAATCCGAGATAGCCAAAATGTTGCTCTCGAAAAGTACATGAATTTAAAAAAAAATGTTTGTCTCCAGGCCTGATAGGGCCCGACTTTCATAGGGTCAAATTTCACGAATTTGACACATTTCGGCCGCGACAATTACCTATAACCGTTGCACCGAATTTCAAACCGCTCACACAGTACTTCCCATTGAGACACATGAACAATCCCCCGCAAGCGTCTTCTCGTAGCTCAATTTTTGACCCCGGCGCAAGCGACCAAAATTTCGATGGGGGCCCGCCCCAATGGTCACGGAAATGGGCCAAATTTTGACGCCCCATATCTCGGGCCCTAATTGTCGGATCGACTTAAAATTTGAAACGTGGCATAACAGGGTTCGGCCATCCTCCCCATGCTCGCCAATCGCGGCTCACAAGGGGGTGTCCGGGCCTTTTCGCCGTAATGTTAAAACAAAAACTCGCGAAAATCTCCGAAACGGTTCCATAGAATGTCGCAAATTTTGGTGTGAAAGAGCACCCTAGATATACCTACAAACCCTCCAAATTTGGTGGTCCTAGCTTCCATAGTTTTTTTTGGCGAATTTTTGAAGTTTTAAAAAATAGCCCAAAAATCGAACGGAAATACCCTACAGAAACTCCATTCGCGAATTTTAAAAATCCGAGATAGCCAAAATATTGCTCTCGAAAAGTACATCAATTTAAAAAAAAATGTTTGTCTCCAGGCCTAATAGGGCCCGACTTTCATAGGGTCAAATTTCACGAATTTGACACATTTCGGCCGCGACAATTACCTATAACCGTTGCACCGAACTTCAAACCGCTCACACAGTACTTCCCATTGAGACACATGAACAATCCCCCGCAAGCGTTTTCTCGTAGCTCAATTTTTGACCCCGGCGCAAGCGACCGAAATTTCGATGAGGGCCGCCCCAATGGTCACGGAAATGGGCCAAACTTTAACCCCACATATCTCGGGCTCTAGTTGTCCGATCGACTTGAAATTTGAAACGTGGCCTAACAGGGTTTCGGCCTTCCTCCCTATGCTCGCCAATCGCGGCTCACCATGGGGGGTCCGGGCCTTTTCGCCGTAATGTTAAAACAAAAACTCGCGAATATCTCCGAAACGGTTCGATAGAATGTCGCAAATTTTGGTGTGAAAGTGCACCCTAGATTTACCTACAAACCCTCCAAATTAGGTGGTCCTAGCTTCCATAGTTTTTTTATGGCGAATTTTTGAAAGTTTAAAAAATAGCCCAAAAATCGAACGGAAATACCCTACAGAAACTCCATTGGCGAATTTTAAAAATCCGAGATAGCCAAAATGTTGCTCTCAAAAAGTACATCAATTTAAGAAAAAATGTTTGTCTCCAGGCCTAATAGGGCCCGACTTTCATAGGGTCAAATTTCACGAATTTGACACATTTCGGCCGCGACAATTACCTATAACCGTTGCACCGAACTTCAAACCGCTCACACAGTACTTCCCATTGAGACACATGAACAATCCCCCGCAAGCGTTTTCTCGTAGCTCAATTTTTGACCCCGGCGCAAGCGACCGAAATTTCGATGAGGGCCGCCCCAATGGTCACGGAAATGGGCCAAATTTTGACCCCCCATATCTCGGGCCCTAATTGTCTGATCGACATGAAATTTGAAACGTGGCCTAACAGGGTTTCGGCCTTCCTCCCCATGCTCGCCAATCGCGGCTCACCATGGGGGGTCCGGGCCTTTTCGCCGTAATGTTAAAACAAAAACTCGCGAATATCTCCGAAACGGTTCAATAGAATGTCGCAAATTTTGGTGTGAAAGGGCACCCTAGATTTACCTACAAACCCTCCAAATTAGGTGGTCCTAGCTTCCATAGTTTTTTTATGGCGAATTTTTGAAGGTTTAAAAAATAGCCCAAAAATCGAACGGAAATACCCTACAGAAACTCCATTCGCGAATTTTAAAAATCCGAGATAGCCAAAATATTGCTCTCGAAAAGTACATCAATTTAAAAAAAAATGTTTGTCTCCAGGCCTAATAGGGCCCGACTTTCATAGGGTCAAATTTCACGAAATTTGACACATTTCGGCCGCGACAATTACCTATAACCGTTGCACCGAACTTCAAACCGCTCACACAGTACTTCCCATTGAGACACATGAACAATCCCCCGCAAGCGTTTTCTCGTAGCTCCATTTTTGACCCCGGCGCAAGCGACCAAATTTTCGATGGGGGCCGCCCCAATGGTAACGGAAATGGGCCAAACTTTGACCCCCCATATCTCGGGCTCTAGTTGTCCGATCGACTTGAAATTTGAAACGTGGCCTAACAGGGTTTCGGCCTTCCTCCCTATGCACGCCAATCGCGGCTCACCATGGGGGGTCCGGCCTTTTCGCCGTAATGTTAAAACAAAAACTCGCGAATATCTCCGAAACGGTTCGATAGAATGTCGCAAATTTTGGTGTGAAAGTGCACCCTAGATTTACCTACAAACCCTCCAAATTAGGTGGTCCTAGCTTCCATAGTTTTTTTATGGCGAATTTTTGAAAGTTTAAAAAATAGCCCAAAAATCGAACGGAAATACCCTACAGAAACTCCATTCGCGAATTTTAAAAATCCGAGATAGCCAAAATGTTGCTCTCAAAAAGTACATCAATTTAAAAAAAAATGTTTGTCTCCAGGCCTAATAGGGCCCGACTTTCATAGGGTCAAATTTCACGAATTTGACACATTTCGGCCGCGACAATTACCTATAACCGTTGCACCTAACTTCAAACCGCCCACACAGTACTTCCCATTGAGACACATGAACAATCCCCCGGAAGCGTTTTCTCGTAGCTCCATTTTTGACCCCTTCGCAAGCGACCGAAATTTCGATGGGGGCCGCCCCAATGGTAACGGAAATGGGCCAAACTTTGACCCCCCATATCTCGGGCTCTAGTTGTCCGATCGACTTGAAATTTGAAACGTGGCCTAACAGGGTTTCGGCCTTCCTCCCTATGCTCGCCAATCGCGGCTCACCATGGGGGTTCCGGGCCTTTTCGCCGTAATGTTAAAACAAAAACTCGCGAATATCTCCGAAACGGTTCGATAGAATGTCGCAAATTTTGGTGTGAAAGTGCACCCTAGATTTACCTACAAACCCTCCAAATTAGGTGGTCCTAGCTTCCATAGTTTTTTTATGGCGAATTTTTGAATGTTTAAAAAATAGCCCAAAAATCGAACGGAAATACCCTACAGAAACTCCATTCGCGAATTTTAAAAATCCGAGATAGCCAAAATATTGCTCTCGAAAAGTACATCAATTTAAAAAAAAATGTTTGTCTCCAGGCCTAATAGGGCCCGACTTTCATAGGGTCAAATTTCACGAATTTGACACATTTCGGCCGCGACAATTACCTATAACCGTTGCACCGAACTTCAAACCGCTCACACAGTACTTCCCATTGAGACACATGAACAATCCCCCGCAAGCGTTTTCTCGTAGCTCCATTTTTGACCCCGGCGCAAGCGACCAAATTTTCGATGGGGGCCCGCCCCAATGGTCACGGAAATGGGCCAAATTTTGACGCCCCATATCTCGGGCCCTAATTGTCGGATCGACTTAAAATTTGAAACGTGGCATAACAGCGTTCGGCCATCCTCCCCATGCTCGCCAATCGCGGCTCACAAGGGGGTGTCCGGGCCTTTTCGCCGTAATGTTAAAACAAAAACTCGCGAATATCTCCGAAACGGTTCGATAGAATGTCGCAAATTTTGGTGTGAAAGAGCACCCTAGATTTACCTACAAACCCTCCAAATTAGGTGGTCCTAGCTTCCATAGTTTTTTTATGGCGAATTTTTGAAAGTTTAAAAAATAGCCCAAAAATCGAACGGAAATACCCTACAGAAACTCCATTCGCGAATTTTAAAAATCCGAGATAGCCAAAATGTTGCTCTCAAAAAGTACATCAATTTAAAAAAAAAATGTTTGTCTCCAGGCCTAATAGGGCCCGACTTTCATAGGGTCAAATTTCACGAATTTGACACATTTCGGCCGCGACAATTACCTATAACCGTTGCACCGAATTTCAAACCGCCCACACAGTACTTCCCATTGAGACACATGAACAATCCCCCGGAAGCGTTTTCTCGTAGCTCCATTTTTGACCCCTTCGCAAGCGACCGAAATTTCGATGGGGGCCGCCCCAATCGTAACGGAAATGGGCCAAACTTTGACCCCCCATATCTCGGGCTCTATTTGTCCGATCGACTTGAAATTTGAAACGTGGCCTAACAGGGTTTCGGCCTTCCTCCCTATGCTCGCCAATCGCGGCTCACCATGGGGGGTCCGGGCCTTTTCGCCGTAATGTTAAAACGAAAACTCGCGAATATCTCCGAAACGGTTCGATAGAATGTCGCAAATTTTGGTGTGAAAGTGCACCCTAGATTTACCTACAAACCCTCCAAATTAGGTGGTCCTAGCTTCCATAGTTTTTTTATGGCGAATTTTTGAAAGTTTAAAAAATAGCCCAAAAATCGAACGGAAATACCCTACAGAAACTCCATTCGCGAATTTTAAAAATCCGAGATAGCCAAAATGTTGCTCTCGAAAAGTACATCAATTTAAGAAAAAATGTTTGTCTCCAGGCCTAATAGGGCCCGACTTTCATAGGGTCAAATTTCACGAATTTGACACATTTCGGCCGCGACAATTACCTATAACCGTTGCACCGAACTTCAAACCGCTCACACAGTACTTCCCATTGAGACACATGAACAATCCCCCGCAAGCGTTTTCTCGTAGCTCAATTTTTGACCCCGGCGCAAGCGACCGAAATTTCGATGAGGGCCGCCCCAATGGTCACGGAAATGGGCCAAATTTTGACCCCCCATATCTCGGGCCCTAATTGTCTGATCGACATGAAATTTGAAACGTGGCCTAACAGGGTTTCGGCCTTCCTCCCCATGCTCGCCAATCGCGGCTCACCATGGGGGTCCGGGCCTTTTCGCCGTAATGTTAAAACAAAAACTCGCGAATATCTCCGAAACGGTTCCATAGAATGTCGCAAATTTTGGTGTGAAAGGGCACCCTAGATTTACCTACAAACCCTCCAAATTAGGTGGTCCTAGCTTCCATAGTTTTTTTATGGCGAATTTTTGAAGTTTTAAAAAATAGCCCAAAAATCGAACGGAAATACCCTACAGAAACTCCATTCGCGAATTTTAAAAATCCGAGATAGCCAAAATATTGCTCTCGAAAAGTACATCAATTTAAAAAAAAATGTTTGTCTCCAGGCCTAATAGGGCCCGACTTTCATAGGGTCAAATTTCACGAATTTGACACATTTCGGCCGCGACAATTACCTATAACCGTTGCACCGAACTTCAAACCGCTCACACAGTACTTCCCATTGAGACACATGAACAATCCCCCGCAAGCGTTTTCTCGTAGCTCCATTTTTGACCCCGGCGCAAGCGACCAAATTTTCGATGGGGGCCCGCCCCAATGGTCACGGAAATGGGCCAAATTTTGACGCCCCATATCTCGGGCCCTAATTGTCGGATCGACTTAAAATTTGAAACGTGGCATAACAGCGTTCGGCCATCCTCCCCATGCTCGCCAATCGCGGCTCACAAGGGGGTGTCCGGGCCTTTTCGCCGTAATGTTAAAACAAAAACTCGCGAATATCTCCGAAACGGTTCGATAGAATGTCGCAAATTTTGGTGTGAAAGAGCACCCTAGATTTACCTACAAACCCTCCAAATTAGGTGGTCCTAGCTTCCATAGTTTTTTTATGGCGAATTTTTGAAAGTTTAAAAAATAGCCCAAAAATCGAACGGAAATACCCTACAGAAACTCCATTCGCGAATTTTAAAAATCCGAGATAGCCAAAATGTTGCTCTCAAAAAGTACATCAATTTAAAAAAAAAATGTTTGTCTCCAGGCCTAATAGGGCCCGACTTTCATAGGGTCAAATTTCACGAATTTGACACATTTCGGCCGCGACAATTACCTATAACCGTTGCACCGAATTTCAAACCGCCCACACAGTACTTCCCATTGAGACACATGAACAATCCCCCGGAAGCGTTTTCTCGTAGCTCCATTTTTGACCCCTTCGCAAGCGACCGAAATTTCGATGGGGGCCGCCCCAATCGTAACGGAAATGGGCCAAACTTTGACCCCCCATATCTCGGGCTCTATTTGTCCGATCGACTTGAAATTTGAAACGTGGCCTAACAGGGTTTCGGCCTTCCTCCCTATGCTCGCCAATCGCGGCTCACCATGGGGGGTCCGGGCCTTTTCGCCGTAATGTTAAAACGAAAACTCGCGAATATCTCCGAAACGGTTCGATAGAATGTCGCAAATTTTGGTGTGAAAGTGCACCCTAGATTTACCTACAAACCCTCCAAATTAGGTGGTCCTAGCTTCCATAGTTTTTTTATGGCGAATTTTTGAAAGTTTAAAAAATAGCCCAAAAATCGAACGGAAATACCCTACAGAAACTCCATTCGCGAATTTTAAAAATCCGAGATAGCCAAAATGTTGCTCTCGAAAAGTACATCAATTTAAGAAAAAATGTTTGTCTCCAGGCCTAATAGGGCCCGACTTTCATAGGGTCAAATTTCACGAATTTGACACATTTCGGCCGCGACAATTACCTATAACCGTTGCACCGAACTTCAAACCGCTCACACAGTACTTCCCATTGAGACACATGAACAATCCCCCGCAAGCGTTTTCTCGTAGCTCAATTTTTGACCCCGGCGCAAGCGACCGAAATTTCGATGAGGGCCGCCCCAATGGTCACGGAAATGGGCCAAATTTTGACCCCCCATATCTCGGGCCCTAATTGTCTGATCGACATGAAATTTGAAACGTGGCCTAACAGGGTTTCGGCCTTCCTCCCCATGCTCGCCAATCGCGGCTCACCATGGGGGTCCGGGCCTTTTCGCCGTAATGTTAAAACAAAAACTCGCGAATATCTCCGAAACGGTTCCATAGAATGTCGCAAATTTTGGTGTGAAAGGGCACCCTAGATTTACCTACAAACCCTCCAAATTAGGTGGTCCTAGCTTCCATAGTTTTTTTATGGCGAATTTTTGAATGTTTAAAAAATAGCCCAAAAATCGAACGGAAATACCCTACAGAAACTCCATTCGCGAATTTTAAAAATCCGAGATAGCCAAAATATTGCTCTCGAAAAGTACATCAATTTAAAAAAAAATGTTTGTCTCCAGGCCTAATAGGGCCCGACTTTCATAGGGTCAAATTTCACGAATTTGACACATTTCGGCCGCGACAATTACCTATAACCGTTGCACCGAACTTCAAACCGCTCATACAGTACTTCCCATTGAGACACATGAACAATCCCCCGCAAGCGTTTTCTCGTAGCTCAATTCTTGACCCCGGCGCAAGCGACCGAAATTTCGATGGGGGCCGCCCATCGAAAATCACGGATTTCGATGGGGGCCGCCCATCGAAGATCACGGAAATGGGCCAAATTTTGACCCCCCATATCTCGGGCCCTAATTGTCCGATCGACTTCAAATTTGAAACGTGGCCTAACAGGGTTTCGGCCTTCCTCCCCATGCTCGCCAATCGCGGCTCACCATGGGGGGTCCGGGCCTTTTCGCCGTAATGTTAAAACAAAAACTCGCGAATATCTCCGAAACGGTTCAATAGAATGTCGCAAATTTTGGTGTGAAAGGGCACCCTAGATTTACCTACAAACCCTCCAAATTTGGTGGTCCTAGCTTCCATAGTTTTTTTATGGCGAATTTTTGAATGTTTAAAAAATAGACCAAAAATCGAACGGAAATTCCCTACAGAAACTCCATTCGCGAATTTTAAAAATCCGAGATAGCCAAAATGTTGCTCTCGAAGAGTACATCAATTTTAAAAAAAAGGTTTGTCTCCAGGCCCAATAGGACCCGACTTTCATAGGGTCAAATTTCACGAATTTGACACATTTCGGCCGCCACAATTACCTATAACCGTTGCACCGAATTTCAAACCGCTCACACAGTACTTCCCATTGAGACACATGAACAATCCCCCGCAAGCGTTTTCTCGTAGCTCAATTCTTGACCCCGGCGCAAGCGACCGAAATTTCGATGGGGGCCGCCCCAATGATCACGGAAATGGTCCAAACTTTGACCCCCCATATCTCGGGCTCTAATTGTCCGATCGACTTGAAATTTGAAACGTGGACTAACAGGGTTTCGGCCTTCCTCTCCATGCTCGCCAATCGCGGCTCACCATGGGGGGTCCGGGCCTTTTCGCCGTAATGTTAAAACAAAAACTCGGGAATATCTCCGAAACGGTTCGATAGAATGTCGCAAATTTTGGTGTGAAAGTGCACCCTAGATTTACCTACAAACCCTCCAATCTAGCTGGTCCTAGCTTCCATAGTTTTTTTATGGCGAATTTTTGAATGTTTAAAAAATAGCCCAAAAATCGAACGGAAATACCCTACAGAAACTCCATTCGCGAATTTTAAAAATCCGAGATAGCCAAAATGTTGCTCTCGAAGAGTACATCAATTTTAAAAAAAAGGTTTGTCTCCAGGCCCAATAGGACCCGACTTTCATAGGGTCAAATTTCACGAATTTGACACATTTCGGCCGCCACAATTACCTATAACCGTTGCACCGAATTTCAAACCGCTCACACAGTACTTCCCATTGAGACACATGAACAATCCCCCGCAAGCGTTTTCTCGTAGCTCAATTCTTGACCCCGGCGCAAGCGACCGAAATTTCGATGGGGGCCGCCCCAATGATCACGGAAATGGTCCAAACTTTGACCCCCCATATCTCGGGCTCTAATTGTCCGATCGACTTGAAATTTGAAACGTGGACTAACAGGGTTTCGGCCTTCCTCTCCATGCTCGCCAATCGCGGCTCACCATGGGGGGTCCGGGCCTTTTCGCCGTAATGTTAAAACAAAAACTCGGGAATATCTCCGAAACGGTTCGATAGAATGTCGCAAATTTTGGTGTGAAAGTGCACCCTAGATTTACCTACAAACCCTCCAATCTAGCTGGTCCTAGCTTCCATAGTTTTTTTATGGCGAATTTTTGAATGTTTAAAAAATAGCCCAAAAATCGAACGGAAATACCCTACAGAAACTCCATTCGCGAATTTTAAAAATCCGAGATAGCCAAAATGTTGCTCTCGAAAAGTACATCAATTTAAAAAAAATGTTTGTCTCCAGGCCTAATAGGGCCCGACTTTCATAGGGTCAAATTTCACGAATTTGACACATTTCGGCCGCGACAATTACCTATAACCGTTGCACCGAACTTCAAACCGCTCACACAGTACTTCCCATTGAGACACATGAACAATCCCCCGCAAGCGTTTTCTCGTAGCTCAATTTTTAACCCCGGCGCAAGCGACCGAAATTTCGATGAGGGCCGCCCCAATGGTCACGGAAATGGGCCAAATTTTGACCCCCCATATCTCGGGCCCTAATTGTCCGATCGACTTGAAATTTGAAACGTGGCCTAACAGGGTTTCGGCCTTCCTCTCCATGCTCGCCAATCGCGGCTCACCATGGGGGGTCCGGGCCTTTTCGCCGTAATGTTAAAACAAATACTCGCGAATATCTCCAAAACGGTTCGATAGAATGTCCCAAATTTTGGTGTGAAAGGGCACCCTAGATTTACCTACAAACCCTCCAAATTTGGTGGTCTTATCTTCCATAGTTTTTTTATGGCAAATTTTTGAATGTTTAAAAAATAGCCCAAAATTCGAACGCAAATTCCCTACAGAAACTCCATTCGCGAATTTTAAAAATCCCAGATAGCCAAAGCGTTGCTCCCGACGAGTACATGAATTTAAAAAAAAAAGGTTTGTCTCTAGGCCCAATAGGACCCCACTTTCATAGGGTCTAAGTTCACGAATTTGACACATATCGGCCGCGACAATTACCTATAACCGTTGCACCGAATTTCAAACCGCTCACACAGTACTTCCCATTGAGACACATGAACAATCCCCCGCAAGCGTTTTCTCGTAGCTCCATTTTTGACCCCTTCGCAAGCGACCGAAATTTCGATGGGGGGCCGTCCCAATGGTAACGGAAATGGGCCAAACTTTGACCCCCCATATCTCGGGCCCTAATTGTCTGATCGACATGAAATTTGAAACGTGGCCTAACAGGGTTTCGGCCTTCCTCCCCATGCTCGCCAATCGCGGCTCACCATGGGGGGTCCGGGCCTTTTCGCCGTAATGTTAAAACAAAAACTCGCGAATATCTCCGAAACGGTTCAATAGAATGTCGCAAATTTTGGTGTGAAAGGGCACCCTAGATTTACCTACAAACCCTCCAAATTTGGTGGTCCTAGCTTCCATCGTTTTTTTATGGCGAATTTTTCAATGTTTAAAAAATAGACCAAAAATCGAACGGAAATTCCCTACAGAAACTCCATTCGCGAATTTTAAAAATCCGAGATAGCCAAAATGTTGCTCTCGAAGAGTACATCAATTTAAAAAAAAAGGTTTGTCTCCAGGCCCAATAGGACCCGACTTTGATAGGGTCAAAGTTCACGAATTTGACACATTTCGGATGCGACAATTACCTATAACCGTTGCACCGAATTTCAAACCGCTCACACAGTACTTCCCATTGAGACACATGAACAATCCCCTGCAAGCGTTTTCTCGTAGCTCAATTCTTGACCCCGGCGCAAGCGACCGAAATTTCGATGGGGGCCGCCCCAATGGTCACGGAAATGGTCCAAACTTTGACCCCCCATATCTCGGGCTCTAATTGTCCGATCGACTTGAAATTTGAAACGTGGCCTAACAGGGTTTCGGCCTTCCTCCCTATGCTCGCTAATCGCGGCTCACCATGGGGGGTCCGGGCCTTTTCGCCGTAATGTTAAAACAAAAACTCGCGAATATCTCCGAAACGGTTCGATAGAATGTCGCAAATTTTGGTGTGAAAGTGCACCCTAGATTTACCTACAAACCCTCCAAATTAGGTGGTCCTAGCTTCCATAGTTTTTTTATGGCGAATTTTTGAAGGTTTAAAAAATAGCCCAAAAATCGAACGGAAATACCCTACAGAAACTCCATTCGCGAATTTTAAAAATCCGAGATAGCCAAAATGTTGCTCTCGAAAAGTACATCAATTTAAAAAAAAATGTTTGTCTCCAGGCCTAATAGCGCCCGACTTTCATAGGGTCAAATTTCACGAATTTGACACATTTCGGCCGCGACAATTACCTATAACCGTTGCACCGAACTTCAAACCGCTCACACAGTACTTCCCATTGAGACACATGAACAATCCCCCGCAAGCGTTTTCTCGTAGCTCAATTTTTGACCTCGGCGCAAGCGACCGAAATTTCGATGAGGGCCGCCCTAATGGTCACGGAAATGGGCCAAATTTTGACCCCCCATATCTCGGGCCCTAATTGTCCGATCGACTTGAAATTTGAAACGTGGCCTAACAGGGTTTCGGCCTTCCTCTCCATGCTCGCCAATCGCGGCTCACCATGGGGGGTCCGGGCCTTTTCGCCGTAATGTTAAAACAAATACTCGCGAATATCTCCGAAACGGTTCGATAGAATGTCGCAATTTTTGGTGTGAAAGGGCACCCTAGATTTACCTACAAAACCTCCAAATTTGGTGGTCTTATCTTCGATAGTTTTTTTATGGCAAATTTTTGAAGGTTTAAAAAATAGCGCAAAATTCGAACGGAAATTCCCTACAGAAACTCCATTCGCGAATTTTAAAAATCCGAGATAGCCAAAATGTTGTTCTCGAAGAGTACTTCCAATTTAAAAAAAAAGGTTTGTCTCCAGGCCCAATAGGACACGACTTTCATAGGGTCAAAGTTCACGAATTTGACACATTTCGGCCGCGACAATTACCAATAACCGTTGCACCGAATTTCAAACCGCTCACACAGTACTTCCCATTGAGACACATGAACAATCCCCTGCAAGCGTTTTCTCGTAGCTCAATTCTTGACCCCGGCGCAAGCGACCGAAATTTCGATGGGGGCCGCCCCAATGGTCACGGAAATGGTCCAAACTTTGACCCCCCATATCTCGGGCCCTAATTGTCCGATCGACTTGAAATTTGAAACGTGGCCTAACAGTGTTTCGGCCTTCGTCCCCATGCTCGCCAATCGCGGCTCACCATGGGGGGTCCGGGCCTTTTCGCCATAATGTTAAAACAAAAACTCGCGAATATCTCCGAAACGGTTCAATAGAATGTCGCAATCTTTGGTGTGAAAGGGCACCCTAGATTTACCTACAAACCCTCCAAATTTGGTGGTCCTAGCTTCCATAGTTTTTTTATGGCGAATTTTTGAATGTTTAAAAAATAGCCCAAAAATCGAACGGAAATACCCTACAGAAACTCCATTCGCGAATTTTAAAAATCCGAGATAGCCAAAATGTTGCTCTCGAAAAGTACATCAATTTAAAAAAAAATGTTTGTCTCCAGGCGTAATAGGGCCCGACTTTCATAGGGTCAAATTTCACGAATTTGACACATTTCGGCCGCGACAATTACCAATAACCGTTGCCCCGAATTTCAAACCGCTCACACAGTACTTCCCATTGAGACACATGAACAATCCCCCGCAAGCGTTTTCTCGTAGCTCCATTTTTGACCCCTTCGCAAGCGACCGAAATTTCGATGGGGGGCCGTCCCAATGGTAACGGAAATGGGCCAAACTTTGACCCCCATATCTCGGGCCCTAATTGTCTGATCGACATGAAATTTGAAACGTGGCCTAACAGGGTTTCGGCCTTCCTCCCCATGCTCGCCAATCGCGGCTCACCATGGGGGGTCCGGGCCTTTTCGCCGTAATGTTAAAACAAAAACTCGCGAATATCTCCGAAACGGTTCAATAGAATGTCGCAAATTTTGGTGTGAAAGGGCACCCTAGATTTACCTACAAACCCTCCAAATTTGGTGGTCCTAGCTTCCATCGTTTTTTTATGGCGAATTTTTCAATGTTTAAAAAATAGACCAAAAATCGAACGGAAATTCCCTACAGAAACTCCATTCGCGAATTTTAAAAATCCGAGATAGCCAAAATGTTGCTCTCGAAGAGTACATCAATTTAAAAAAAAAAGGTTTGTCTCCAGGCCCAATAGGACCCGACTTTGATAGGGTCAAATTTCACGAATTTGACACATTTCGGATGCGACAATTACCTATAACCGTTGCACCGAATTTCAAACCGCTCACACAGTACTTCCCATTGAGACACATGAACAATCCCCTGCAAGCGTTTTCTCGTAGCTCAATTCTTGACCCCGGCGCAAGCGACCGAAATTTCGATGGGGGCCGCCCCAATGGCCACGGAAATGGTCCAAACTTTGACCCCCCATATCTCGGGCTCTAATTGTCCGATCGACTTGAAATTTGAAACGTGGCCTAACAGGGTTTCGGCCTTCCTCCCTATGCTCGCTAATCGCGGCTCACCATGGGGGGTCCGGGCCTTTTCGCCGTAATGTTAAAACAAAAACTCGCGAATATCTCCGAAACGGTTCGATAGAATGTCGCAAATTTTGGTGTGAAAGTGCACCCTAGATTTACCTACAAACCCTCCAAATTAGGTGGTCCTAGCTTCCATAGTTTTTATATGGCGAATTTTTGAAGGTTTAAAAAATAGCCCAAAAATCGAACGGAAATACCCTACAGAAACTCCATTCGCAAATTTTAAAAATCCGAGATAGCCAAAATGTTGCTCTCGAAAAGTACATCAATTTAAAAAAAAATGTTTGTCTCCAGGCCTAATAGCGCCCGACTTTCATAGGGTCAAATTTCACGAATTTGACACATTTCGGCCGCGACAATTACCTATAACCGTTGCACCGAACTTCAAACCGCTCACACAGTACTTCCCATTGAGACACATGAACAATCCCCCGCAAGCGTTTTCTCGTAGCTCCATTTTTGACCCCGGCGCAAGCGACCAAATTTTCTATGGGGGCCGCCCCAATGGTAACGGAAATGGGCCAAACTTTGACCCCCCATATCTCGGGCTCTAGTTGTCCGATCGACTTGAAATTTGAAACGTGGCCTAACAGGGTTTCGGCCTTCCTCCCTATGCACGCCAATCGCGGCTCACCATGGGGGGTCCGGCCTTTTCGCCGTAATGTTAAAACAAAAACTCGCGAATATCTCCGAAACGGTTCGATAGAATGTCGCAAATTTTGGTGTGAAAGTGCACCCTAGATTTACCTACAAACCCTCCAAATTAGGTGGTCCTAGCTTCCATAGTTTTTTTATGGCGAATTTTTGAAAGTTTAAAAAATAGCCCAAAAATCGAACGGAAATACCCTACAGAAACTCCATTCGCGAATTTTAAAAATCCGAGATAGCCAAAATGTTGCTCTCAAAAAGTACATCAATTTAAAAAAAAATGTTTGTCTCCAGGCCTAATAGGGCCCGACTTTCATAGGGTCAAATTTCACGAATTTGACACATTTCGGCCGCGACAATTACCTATAACCGTTGCACCTAACTTCAAACCGCCCACACAGTACTTCCCATTGAGACACATGAACAATCCCCCGGAAGCGTTTTCTCGTAGCTCCATTTTTGACCCCTTCGCAAGCGACCGAAATTTCGATGGGGGCCGCCCCAATGGTAACGGAAATGGGCCAAACTTTGACCCCCCATATCTCGGGCTCTAGTTGTCCGATCGACTTGAAATTTGAAACGTGGCCTAACAGGGTTTCGGCCTTCCTCCCTATGCTCGCCAATCGCGGCTCACCATGGGGGTTCCGGGCCTTTTCGCCGTAATGTTAAAACAAAAACTCGCGAATATCTCCGAAACGGTTCGATAGAATGTCGCAAATTTTGGTGTGAAAGTGCACCCTAGATTTACCTACAAACCCTCCAAATTAGGTGGTCCTAGCTTCCATAGTTTTTTTATGGCGAATTTTTGAATGTTTAAAAAATAGCCCAAAAATCGAACGGAAATACCCTACAGAAACTCCATTCGCGAATTTTAAAAATCCGAGATAGCCAAAATATTGCTCTCGAAAAGTACATCAATTTAAAAAAAAATGTTTGTCTCCAGGCCTAATAGGGCCCGACTTTCATAGGGTCAAATTTCACGAATTTGACACATTTCGGCCGCGACAATTACCTATAACCGTTGCACCGAACTTCAAACCGCTCACACAGTACTTCGCATTGAGACACATGAACAATCCCCCGCAAGCGTTTTCTCGTAGCTCCATTTTTGACCCCGGCGCAAGCGACCAAATTTTCGATGGGGGCCCGCCCCAATGGTCACGGAAATGGGCCAAATTTTGACGCCCCATATCTCGGGCCCTAATTGTCGGATCGACTTAAAATTTGAAACGTGGCATAACAGCGTTCGGCCATCCTCCCCATGCTCGCCAATCGCGGCTCACAAGGGGGTGTCCGGGCCTTTTCGCCGTAATGTTAAAACAAAAACTCGCGAATATCTCCGAAACGGTTCGATAGAATGTCGCAAATTTTGGTGTGAAAGAGCACCCTAGATTTACCTACAAACCCTCCAAATTAGGTGGTCCTAGCTTCCATAGTTTTTTTATGGCGAATTTTTGAAAGTTTAAAAAATAGCCCAAAAATCGAACGGAAATACCCTACAGAAACTCCATTCGCGAATTTTAAAAATCCGAGATAGCCAAAATGTTGCTCTCAAAAAGTACATCAATTTAAAAAAAAAATGTTTGTCTCCAGGCCTAATAGGGCCCGACTTTCATAGGGTCAAATTTCACGAATTTGACACATTTCGGCCGCGACAATTACCTATAACCGTTGCACCGAATTTCAAACCGCCCACACAGTACTTCCCATTGAGACACATGAACAATCCCCCGGAAGCGTTTTCTCGTAGCTCCATTTTTGACCCCTTCGCAAGCGACCGAAATTTCGATGGGGGCCGCCCCAATCGTAACGGAAATGGGCCAAACTTTGACCCCCCATATCTCGGGCTCTATTTGTCCGATCGACTTGAAATTTGAAACGTGGCCTAACAGGGTTTCGGCCTTCCTCCCTATGCTCGCCAATCGCGGCTCACCATGGGGGGTCCGGGCCTTTTCGCCGTAATGTTAAAACGAAAACTCGCGAATATCTCCGAAACGGTTCGATAGAATGTCGCAAATTTTGGTGTGAAAGTGCACCCTAGATTTACCTACAAACCCTCCAAATTAGGTGGTCCTAGCTTCCATAGTTTTTTTATGGCGAATTTTTGAAAGTTTAAAAAATAGCCCAAAAATCGAACGGAAATACCCTACAGAAACTCCATTCGCGAATTTTAAAAATCCGAGATAGCCAAAATGTTGCTCTCGAAAAGTACATCAATTTAAGAAAAAATGTTTGTCTCCAGGCCTAATAGGGCCCGACTTTCATAGGGTCAAATTTCACGAATTTGACACATTTCGGCCGCGACAATTACCTATAACCGTTGCACCGAACTTCAAACCGCTCACACAGTACTTCCCATTGAGACACATGAACAATCCCCCGCAAGCGTTTTCTCGTAGCTCAATTTTTGACCCCGGCGCAAGCGACCGAAATTTCGATGAGGGCCGCCCCAATGGTCACGGAAATGGGCCAAATTTTGACCCCCCATATCTCGGGCCCTAATTGTCTGATCGACATGAAATTTGAAACGTGGCCTAACAGGGTTTCGGCCTTCCTCCCCATGCTCGCCAATCGCGGCTCACCATGGGGGTCCGGGCCTTTTCGCCGTAATGTTAAAACAAAAACTCGCGAATATCTCCGAAACGGTTCCATAGAATGTCGCAAATTTTGGTGTGAAAGGGCACCCTAGATTTACCTACAAACCCTCCAAATTAGGTGGTCCTAGCTTCCATAGTTTTTTTATGGCGAATTTTTGAATGTTTAAAAAATAGCCCAAAAATCGAACGGAAATACCCTACAGAAACTCCATTCGCGAATTTTAAAAATCCGAGATAGCCAAAATATTGCTCTCGAAAAGTACATCAATTTAAAAAAAAATGTTTGTCTCCAGGCCTAATAGGGCCCGACTTTCATAGGGTCAAATTTCACGAATTTGACACATTTCGGCCGCGACAATTACCTATAACCGTTGCACCGAACTTCAAACCGCTCATACAGTACTTCCCATTGAGACACATGAACAATCCCCCGCAAGCGTTTTCTCGTAGCTCAATTCTTGACCCCGGCGCAAGCGACCGAAATTTCGATGGGGGCCGCCCATCGAAAATCACGGATTTCGATGGGGGCCGCCCATCGAAGATCACGGAAATGGGCCAAATTTTGACCCCCCATATCTCGGGCCCTAATTGTCCGATCGACTTCAAATTTGAAACGTGGCCTAACAGGGTTTCGGCCTTCCTCCCCATGCTCGCCAATCGCGGCTCACCATGGGGGGTCCGGGCCTTTTCGCCGTAATGTTAAAACAAAAACTCGCGAATATCTCCGAAACGGTTCAATAGAATGTCGCAAATTTTGGTGTGAAAGGGCACCCTAGATTTACCTACAAACCCTCCAAATTTGGTGGTCCTAGCTTCCATAGTTTTTTTATGGCGAATTTTTGAATGTTTAAAAAATAGACCAAAAATCGAACGGAAATTCCCTACAGAAACTCCATTCGCGAATTTTAAAAATCCGAGATAGCCAAAATGTTGCTCTCGAAGAGTACATCAATTTTAAAAAAAAGGTTTGTCTCCAGGCCCAATAGGACCCGACTTTCATAGGGTCAAATTTCACGAATTTGACACATTTCGGCCGCCACAATTACCTATAACCGTTGCACCGAATTTCAAACCGCTCACACAGTACTTCCCATTGAGACACATGAACAATCCCCCGCAAGCGTTTTCTCGTAGCTCAATTCTTGACCCCGGCGCAAGCGACCGAAATTTCGATGGGGGCCGCCCCAATGATCACGGAAATGGTCCAAACTTTGACCCCCCATATCTCGGGCTCTAATTGTCCGATCGACTTGAAATTTGAAACGTGGACTAACAGGGTTTCGGCCTTCCTCTCCATGCTCGCCAATCGCGGCTCACCATGGGGGGTCCGGGCCTTTTCGCCGTAATGTTAAAACAAAAACTCGGGAATATCTCCGAAACGGTTCGATAGAATGTCGCAAATTTTGGTGTGAAAGTGCACCCTAGATTTACCTACAAACCCTCCAATCTAGCTGGTCCTAGCTTCCATAGTTTTTTTATGGCGAATTTTTGAATGTTTAAAAAATAGCCCAAAAATCGAACGGAAATACCCTACAGAAACTCCATTCGCGAATTTTAAAAATCCGAGATAGCCAAAATGTTGCTCTCGAAGAGTACATCAATTTTAAAAAAAAGGTTTGTCTCCAGGCCCAATAGGACCCGACTTTCATAGGGTCAAATTTCACGAATTTGACACATTTCGGCCGCCACAATTACCTATAACCGTTGCACCGAATTTCAAACCGCTCACACAGTACTTCCCATTGAGACACATGAACAATCCCCCGCAAGCGTTTTCTCGTAGCTCAATTCTTGACCCCGGCGCAAGCGACCGAAATTTCGATGGGGGCCGCCCCAATGATCACGGAAATGGTCCAAACTTTGACCCCCCATATCTCGGGCTCTAATTGTCCGATCGACTTGAAATTTGAAACGTGGACTAACAGGGTTTCGGCCTTCCTCTCCATGCTCGCCAATCGCGGCTCACCATGGGGGGTCCGGGCCTTTTCGCCGTAATGTTAAAACAAAAACTCGGGAATATCTCCGAAACGGTTCGATAGAATGTCGCAAATTTTGGTGTGAAAGTGCACCCTAGATTTACCTACAAACCCTCCAATCTAGCTGGTCCTAGCTTCCATAGTTTTTTTATGGCGAATTTTTGAATGTTTAAAAAATAGCCCAAAAATCGAACGGAAATACCCTACAGAAACTCCATTCGCGAATTTTAAAAATCCGAGATAGCCAAAATGTTGCTCTCGAAAAGTACATCAATTTAAAAAAAATGTTTGTCTCCAGGCCTAATAGGGCCCGACTTTCATAGGGTCAAATTTCACGAATTTGACACATTTCGGCCGCGACAATTACCTATAACCGTTGCACCGAACTTCAAACCGCTCACACAGTACTTCCCATTGAGACACATGAACAATCCCCCGCAAGCGTTTTCTCGTAGCTCAATTTTTAACCCCGGCGCAAGCGACCGAAATTTCGATGAGGGCCGCCCCAATGGTCACGGAAATGGGCCAAATTTTGACCCCCCATATCTCGGGCCCTAATTGTCCGATCGACTTGAAATTTGAAACGTGGCCTAACAGGGTTTCGGCCTTCCTCTCCATGCTCGCCAATCGCGGCTCACCATGGGGGGTCCGGGCCTTTTCGCCGTAATGTTAAAACAAATACTCGCGAATATCTCCAAAACGGTTCGATAGAATGTCCCAAATTTTGGTGTGAAAGGGCACCCTAGATTTACCTACAAACCCTCCAAATTTGGTGGTCTTATCTTCCATAGTTTTTTTATGGCAAATTTTTGAATGTTTAAAAAATAGCCCAAAATTCGAACGCAAATTCCCTACAGAAACTCCATTCGCGAATTTTAAAAATCCCAGATAGCCAAAGCGTTGCTCCCGACGAGTACATGAATTTAAAAAAAAAAGGTTTGTCTCTAGGCCCAATAGGACCCCACTTTCATAGGGTCTAAGTTCACGAATTTGACACATATCGGCCGCGACAATTACCTATAACCGTTGCACCGAATTTCAAACCGCTCACACAGTACTTCCCATTGAGACACATGAACAATCCCCCGCAAGCGTTTTCTCGTAGCTCCATTTTTGACCCCTTCGCAAGCGACCGAAATTTCGATGGGGGGCCGTCCCAATGGTAACGGAAATGGGCCAAACTTTGACCCCCCATATCTCGGGCCCTAATTGTCTGATCGACATGAAATTTGAAACGTGGCCTAACAGGGTTTCGGCCTTCCTCCCCATGCTCGCCAATCGCGGCTCACCATGGGGGGTCCGGGCCTTTTCGCCGTAATGTTAAAACAAAAACTCGCGAATATCTCCGAAACGGTTCAATAGAATGTCGCAAATTTTGGTGTGAAAGGGCACCCTAGATTTACCTACAAACCCTCCAAATTTGGTGGTCCTAGCTTCCATCGTTTTTTTATGGCGAATTTTTCAATGTTTAAAAAATAGACCAAAAATCGAACGGAAATTCCCTACAGAAACTCCATTCGCGAATTTTAAAAATCCGAGATAGCCAAAATGTTGCTCTCGAAGAGTACATCAATTTAAAAAAAAAGGTTTGTCTCCAGGCCCAATAGGACCCGACTTTGATAGGGTCAAAGTTCACGAATTTGACACATTTCGGATGCGACAATTACCTATAACCGTTGCACCGAATTTCAAACCGCTCACACAGTACTTCCCATTGAGACACATGAACAATCCCCTGCAAGCGTTTTCTCGTAGCTCAATTCTTGACCCCGGCGCAAGCGACCGAAATTTCGATGGGGGCCGCCCCAATGGTCACGGAAATGGTCCAAACTTTGACCCCCCATATCTCGGGCTCTAATTGTCCGATCGACTTGAAATTTGAAACGTGGCCTAACAGGGTTTCGGCCTTCCTCCCTATGCTCGCTAATCGCGGCTCACCATGGGGGGTCCGGGCCTTTTCGCCGTAATGTTAAAACAAAAACTCGCGAATATCTCCGAAACGGTTCGATAGAATGTCGCAAATTTTGGTGTGAAAGTGCACCCTAGATTTACCTACAAACCCTCCAAATTAGGTGGTCCTAGCTTCCATAGTTTTTTTATGGCGAATTTTTGAAGGTTTAAAAAATAGCCCAAAAATCGAACGGAAATACCCTACAGAAACTCCATTCGCGAATTTTAAAAATCCGAGATAGCCAAAATGTTGCTCTCGAAAAGTACATCAATTTAAAAAAAAATGTTTGTCTCCAGGCC
This sequence comes from Stegodyphus dumicola, assembly GCF_044657685.1. Taxonomy (NCBI): domain Eukaryota; kingdom Metazoa; phylum Arthropoda; class Arachnida; order Araneae; family Eresidae; genus Stegodyphus; species Stegodyphus dumicola. The sequence goes on along the minus strand of NC_140769.1, from coordinate 287,745,167 downwards.
TAATAGCGCCCGACTTTCATAGGGTCAAATTTCACGAATTTGACACATTTCGGCCGCGACAATTACCTATAACCGTTGCACCGAACTTCAAACCGCTCACACAGTACTTCCCATTGAGACACATGAACAATCCCCCGCAAGCGTTTTCTCGTAGCTCAATTTTTGACCTCGGCGCAAGCGACCGAAATTTCGATGAGGGCCGCCCTAATGGTCACGGAAATGGGCCAAATTTTGACCCCCCATATCTCGGGCCCTAATTGTCCGATCGACTTGAAATTTGAAACGTGGCCTAACAGGGTTTCGGCCTTCCTCTCCATGCTCGCCAATCGCGGCTCACCATGGGGGGTCCGGGCCTTTTCGCCGTAATGTTAAAACAAATACTCGCGAATATCTCCGAAACGGTTCGATAGAATGTCGCAATTTTTGGTGTGAAAGGGCACCCTAGATTTACCTACAAAACCTCCAAATTTGGTGGTCTTATCTTCGATAGTTTTTTTATGGCAAATTTTTGAAGGTTTAAAAAATAGCGCAAAATTCGAACGGAAATTCCCTACAGAAACTCCATTCGCGAATTTTAAAAATCCGAGATAGCCAAAATGTTGTTCTCGAAGAGTACTTCCAATTTAAAAAAAAAGGTTTGTCTCCAGGCCCAATAGGACACGACTTTCATAGGGTCAAAGTTCACGAATTTGACACATTTCGGCCGCGACAATTACCAATAACCGTTGCACCGAATTTCAAACCGCTCACACAGTACTTCCCATTGAGACACATGAACAATCCCCTGCAAGCGTTTTCTCGTAGCTCAATTCTTGACCCCGGCGCAAGCGACCGAAATTTCGATGGGGGCCGCCCCAATGGTCACGGAAATGGTCCAAACTTTGACCCCCCATATCTCGGGCCCTAATTGTCCGATCGACTTGAAATTTGAAACGTGGCCTAACAGTGTTTCGGCCTTCGTCCCCATGCTCGCCAATCGCGGCTCACCATGGGGGGTCCGGGCCTTTTCGCCATAATGTTAAAACAAAAACTCGCGAATATCTCCGAAACGGTTCAATAGAATGTCGCAAATTTTGGTGTGAAAGGGCACCCTAGATTTACCTACAAACCCTCCAAATTTGGTGGTCCTAGCTTCCATAGTTTTTTTATGGCGAATTTTTGAATGTTTAAAAAATAGCCCAAAAATCGAACGGAAATACCCTACAGAAACTCCATTCGCGAATTTTAAAAATCCGAGATAGCCAAAATGTTGCTCTCGAAAAGTACATCAATTTAAAAAAAAATGTTTGTCTCCAGGCGTAATAGGGCCCGACTTTCATAGGGTCAAATTTCACGAATTTGACACATTTCGGCCGCGACAATTACCAATAACCGTTGCCCCGAATTTCAAACCGCTCACACAGTACTTCCCATTGAGACACATGAACAATCCCCCGCAAGCGTTTTCTCGTAGCTCCATTTTTGACCCCTTCGCAAGCGACCGAAATTTCGATGGGGGGCCGTCCCAATGGTAACGGAAATGGGCCAAACTTTGACCCCCATATCTCGGGCCCTAATTGTCTGATCGACATGAAATTTGAAACGTGGCCTAACAGGGTTTCGGCCTTCCTCCCCATGCTCGCCAATCGCGGCTCACCATGGGGGGTCCGGGCCTTTTCGCCGTAATGTTAAAACAAAAACTCGCGAATATCTCCGAAACGGTTCAATAGAATGTCGCAAATTTTGGTGTGAAAGGGCACCCTAGATTTACCTACAAACCCTCCAAATTTGGTGGTCCTAGCTTCCATCGTTTTTTTATGGCGAATTTTTCAATGTTTAAAAAATAGACCAAAAATCGAACGGAAATTCCCTACAGAAACTCCATTCGCGAATTTTAAAAATCCGAGATAGCCAAAATGTTGCTCTCGAAGAGTACATCAATTTAAAAAAAAAAGGTTTGTCTCCAGGCCCAATAGGACCCGACTTTGATAGGGTCAAAGTTCACGAATTTGACACATTTCGGATGCGACAGTTACCTATAACCGTTGCACCGAATTTCAAACCGCTCACACAGTACTTCCCATTGAGACACATGAACAATCCCCTGCAAGCGTTTTCTCGTAGCTCAATTCTTGACCCCGGCGCAAGCGACCGAAATTTCGATGGGGGCCGCCCCAATGGCCACGGAAATGGTCCAAACTTTGACCCCCCATATCTCGGGCTCTAATTGTCCGATCGACTTGAAATTTGAAACGTGGCCTAACAGGGTTTCGGCCTTCCTCCCTATGCTCGCTAATCGCGGCTCACCATGGGGGGTCCGGGCCTTTTCGCCGTAATGTTAAAACAAAAACTCGCGAATATCTCCGAAACGGTTCGATAGAATGTCGCAAATTTTGGTGTGACAGTGCACCCTAGATTTACCTACAAACCCTCCAAATTAGGTGGTCCTAGCTTCCATAGTTTTTATATGGCGAATTTTTGAAGGTTTAAAAAATAGCCCAAAAATCGAACGGAAATACCCTACAGAAACTCCATTCGCAAATTTTAAAAATCCGAGATAGCCAAAATGTTGCTCTCGAAAAGTACATCAATTTAAAAAAAAATGTTTGTCTCCAGGCCTAATAGCGCCCGACTTTCATAGGGTCAAATTTCACGAATTTGACACATTTCGGCCGCGACAATTACCTATAACCGTTGCACCGAACTTCAAACCGCTCACACAGTACTTCCCATTGAGACACATGAACAATCCCCCGCAAGCGTTTTCTCGTAGCTCAATTTTTGACCTCGGCGCAAGCGACCGAAATTTCGATGAGGGCCGCCCCAATGGTCACGGAAATGGGCCAAACTTTGACCCCCCATATCTCGGGCCCTAATTGTCTGATCGACATGAAATTTGAAACGTGGCCTAACAGGGTTTCGGCCTTCCTCCCCATGCTCGCCAATCGCGGCTCACCATGGGGGGTCCGGGCCTTTTCGCCGTAATGTTAAAACAAAAACTCGCGAATATCTCCGAAACGGTTCAATAGAATGTCGCAAATTTTGGTGTGAAAGGGCACCCTAGATTTACCTACAAACCCTCCAAATTTGGTGGTCCTAGCTTCCATCGTTTTTTTATGGCGAATTTTTCAATGTTTAAAAAATAGACCAAAAATCGAACGGAAATTCCCTACAGAAACTCCATTCGCGAATTTTAAAAATCCGAGATAGCCAAAATGTTGCTCTCGAAGAGTACATCAATTTAAAAAAAAAGGTTTGTCTCCAGGCCCAATAGGACCCGACTTTGATAGGGTCAAAGTTCACGAATTTGACACATTTCGGATGCGACAATTACCTATAACCGTTGCACCGAATTTCAAACCGCTCACACAGTACTTCCCATTGAGACACATGAACAATCCCCTGCAAGCGTTTTCTCGTAGCTCAATTCTTGACCCCGGCGCAAGCGACCGAAATTTCGATGGGGGCCGCCCCAATGGTCACGGAAATGGTCCAAACTTTGACCCCCCATATCTCGGGCTCTAATTGTCCGATCGACTTGAAATTTGAAACGTGGCCTAACAGGGTTTCGGCCTTCCTCCCTATGCTCGCTAATCGCGGCTCACCATGGGGGGTCCGGGCCTTTTCGCCGTAATGTTAAAACAAAAACTCGCGAATATCTCCGAAACGGTTCGATAGAATGTCGCAAATTTTGGTGTGAAAGTGCACCCTAGATTTACCTACAAACCCTCCAATTAGGTGGTCCTAGCTTCCATAGTTTTTTTATGGCGAATTTTTGAAGGTTTAAAAAATAGCCCAAAAATCGAACGGAAATACCCTACAGAAACTCCATTCGCGAATTTTAAAAATCCGAGATAGCCAAAATGTTGCTCTCGAAAAGTACATCAATTTAAAAAAAAATGTTTGTCTCCAGGCCTAATAGCGCCCGACTTTCATAGGGTCAAATTTCACGAATTTGACACATTTCGGCCGCGACAATTACCTATAACCGTTGCACCGAACTTCAAACCGCTCACACAGTACTTCCCATTGAGACGCATGAACAATCCCCCGCAAGCGTTTTCTCGTAGCTCAATTTTTGACCTCGGCGCAAGCGACCGAAATTTCGATGAGGGCCGCCCTAATGGTCACGGAAATGGGCCAAATTTTGACCCCCCATATCTCGGGCCCTAATTGTCCGATCGACTTGAAATTTGAAACGTGGCCTAACAGGGTTTCGGCCTTCCTCTCCATGCTCGCCAATCGCGGCTCACCATGGGGGGTCCGGGCCTTTTCGCCGTAATGTTAAAACAAATACTCGCGAATATCTCCGAAACGGTTCGATAGAATGTCGCAATTTTTGGTGTGAAAGGGCACCCTAGATTTACCTACAAAACCTCCAAATTTGGTGGTCTTATCTTCGATAGTTTTTTTATGGCAAATTTTTGAAGGTTTAAAAAATAGCGCAAAATTCGAACGGAAATTCCCTACAGAAACTCCATTCGCGAATTTTAAAAATCCGAGATAGCCAAAATGTTGTTCTCGAAGAGTACTTCCAATTTAAAAAAAAGGTTTGTCTCCAGGCCCAATAGGACACGACTTTCATAGGGTCAAAGTTCACGAATTTGACACATTTCGGCCGCGACAATTACCAATAACCGTTGCACCGAATTTCAAACCGCTCACACAGTACTTCCCATTGAGACACATGAACAATCCCCTGCAAGCGTTTTCTCGTAGCTCAATTCTTGACCCCGGCGCAAGCGACCGAAATTTCGCATGGGGCCGCCCCAATGGTCACGGAAATGGTCCAAACTTTGACCCCCCATATCTCGGGCCCTAATTGTCCGATCGACTTGAAATTTGAAACGTGGCCTAACAGTGTTTCGGCCTTCGTCCCCATGCTCGCCAATCGCGGCTCACCATGGGGGGTCCGGGCCTTTTCGCCATAATGTTAAAACAAAAACTCGCGAATATCTCCGAAACGGTTCAATAGAATGTCGCAAATTTTGGTGTGAAAGGGCACCCTAGATTTACCTACAAACCCTCCAAATTTGGTGGTCCTAGCTTCCATAGTTTTTTTATGGCGAATTTTTGAATGTTTAAAAAATAGCCCAAAAATCGAACGGAAATACCCTACAGAAACTCCATTCGCGAATTTTAAAAATCCGAGATAGCCAAAATGTTGCTCTCGAAAAGTACATCAATTTAAAAAAAAATGTTTGTCTCCAGGCGTAATAGGGCCCGACTTTCATAGGGTCAAATTTCACGAATTTGACACATTTCGGCCGCGACAATTACCAATAACCGTTGCCCCGAATTTCAAACCGCTCACACAGTACTTCCCATTGAGACACATGAACAATCCCCCGCAAGCGTTTTCTCGTAGCTCCATTTTTGACCCCTTCGCAAGCGACCGAAATTTCGATGGGGGGCCGTCCCAATGGTAACGGAAATGGGCCAAACTTTGACCCCCCATATCTCGGGCCCTAATTGTCTGATCGACATGAAATTTGAAACGTGGCCTAACAGGGTTTCGGCCTTCCTCCCCATGCTCGCCAATCGCGGCTCACCATGGGGGGTCCGGGCCTTTTCGCCGTAATGTTAAAACAAAAACTCGCGAATATCTCCGAAACGGTTCAATAGAATGTCGCAAATTTTGGTGTGAAAGGGCACCCTAGATTTACCTACAAACCCTCCAAATTTGGTGGTCCTAGCTTCCATCGTTTTTTTATGGCGAATTTTTCAATGTTTAAAAAATAGACCAAAAATCGAACGGAAATTCCCTACAGAAACTCCATTCGCGAATTTTAAAAATCCGAGATAGCCAAAATGTTGCTCTCGAAGAGTACATCAATTTAAAAAAAAAAGGTTTGTCTCCAGGCCCAATAGGACCCGACTTTGATAGGGTCAAAGTTCACGAATTTGACACATTTCGGATGCGACAATTACCTATAACCGTTGCACCGAATTTCAAACCGCTCACACAGTACTTCCCATTGAGACACATGAACAATCCCCTGCAAGCGTTTTCTCGTAGCTCATTTCTTGACCCCGGCGCAAGCGACCGAAATTTCGATGGGGGCCGCCCCAATGGCCACGGAAATGGTCCAAACTTTGACCCCCCATATCTCGGGCTCTAATTGTCCGATCGACTTGAAATTTGAAACGTGGCCTAACAGGGTTTCGGCCTTCCTCCCTATGCTCGCTAATCGCGGCACACCATGGGGGGTCCGGGCCTTTTCGCCGTAATGTTAAAACAAAAACTCGCGAATATCTCCGAAACGGTTCGATAGAATGTCGCAAATTTTGGTGTGAAAGTGCACCCTAGATTTACCTACAAACCCTCCAAATTAGGTGGTCCTAGCTTCCATAGTTTTTATATGGCGAATTTTTGAAGGTTTAAAAAATAGCCCAAAAATCGAACGGAAATACCCTACAGAAACTCCATTCGCAAATTTTAAAAATCCGAGATAGCCAAAATGTTGCTCTCGAAAAGTACATCAATTTAAAAAAAAATGTTTGTCTCCAGGCCTAATAGCGCCCGACTTTCATAGGGTCAAATTTCACGAATTTGACACATTTCGGCCGCGACAATTACCTATAACCGTTGCACCGAACTTCAAACCGCTCACACAGTACTTCCCATTGAGACACATGAACAATCCCCCGCAAGCGTTTTCTCGTAGCTCAATTTTTGACCTCGGCGCAAGCGACCGAAATTTCGATGAGGGCCGCCCCAATGGTCACGGAAATGGGCCAAATTTTGACCCCCCATATCTCAGGCCCTAATTGTCCGATCGACTTGAAATTTGAAACGTGGCCTAACAGGGTTTCGGCCTTCCTCTCCATGCTCGCCAATCGCGGCTCACCATGGGGGGTCCGGGCCTTTTCGCCATAATGTTAAAACAAAAACTCGCGAATATCTCCGAAACGGTTCGATAGAATGTCGCAATTTTTGCTGTGAAAGTGCACCCTAGATTTACCTACAAAACCTCCAAATTTGGTGGTCTTATCTTCGATAGTTTTTTTATGGCAAGTTTTTGAAGGTTTAAAAAATAGCGCAAAATTCGAACGGAAATTCCCTACAGAAACTCCATTCGCGAATTTTAAAAATCCGAGATAGCCAAAATGTTGTTCTCGAAGAGTACTTCCAATTTAAAAAAAAAGGTTTGTCTCCAGGCCCAATAGGACACGACTTTCATAGGGTCAAAGTTCACGAATTTGACACATTTCGGCCGCGACAATTACCAATAACCGTTGCACCGAATTTCAAACCGCTCACACAGTACTTCCCATTGAGACACATGAACAATCCCCTGCAAGCGTTTTCTCGTAGCTCAATTCTTGACCCCGGCGCAAGCGACCGAAATTTCGATGGGGGCCGCCCCAATGGTCACGGAAATGGTCCAAACTTTGACCCCCCATATCTCGGGCCCTAATTGTCCGATCGACTTGAAATTTGAAACGTGGCCTAACAGTGTTTCGGCCTTCCTCCCCATGCTCGCCAATCGCGGCTCACCATGGGGGGTCCGGGCCTTTTCGCCATAATGTTAAAACAAAAACTCGCGAATATCTCCGAAACGGTTCAATAGAATGTCGCAAATTTTGGTGTGAAAGGGCACCCTAGATTTACCTACAAACCCTCCAAATTTGGTGGTCCTAGCTTCCATAGTTTTTTTATGGCGAATTTTTGAATGTTTAAAAAATAGCCCAAAAATCGAACGGAAATACCCTACAGAAACTCCATTCGCGAATTTTAAAAATCCGAGATAGCCAAAATGTTGCTCTCGAAAAGTACATCAATTTAAAAAAAAATGTTTGTCTCCAGGCGTAATAGGGCCCGACTTTCATAGGGTCAAATTTCACGAATTTGACACATTTCGGCCGCGACAATTACCAATAACCGTTGCCCCGAATTTCAAACCGCTCACACAGTACTTCCCATTGAGACACATGAACAATCCCCCGCAAGCGTTTTCTCGTAGCTCCATTTTTGACCCCTTCGCAAGCGACCGAAATTTCGATGGGGGGCCGTCCCAATGGTAACGGAAATGGGCCAAACTTTGACCCCCCATATCTCGGGCCCTAATTGTCTCATCGACATGAAATTTGAAACGTGGCCTAACAGGGTTTCGGCCTTCCTCCCCATGCTCGCCAATCGCGGCTCACCATGGGGGGTCCGGGCCTTTTCGCCGTAATGTTAAAACAAAAACTCGCGAATATCTCCGAAACGGTTCAATAGAATGTCGCAAATATTGGTGTGAAGGGGCACCCTAGATTTACCTACAAACCCTCCAAATTTGGTGGTCCTAGCTTCCATCGTTTTTTTATGGCGAATTTTTCAATGTTTAAAAAATAGACCAAAAATCGAACGGAAATTCCCTACAGAAACTCCATTCGCGAATTTTAAAAATCCGAGATAGCCAAAATGTTGCTCTCGAAGAGTACATCAATTTAAAAAAAAAAGGTTTGTCTCCAGGCCCAATAGGACCCGACTTTGATAGGGTCAAAGTTCACGAATTTGACACATTTCGGATGCGACAATTACCTATAACCGTTGCACCGAATTTCAAACCGCTCACACAGTACTTCCCATTGAGACACATGAACAATCCCCCGCAAGCGTTTTCTCGTAGCTCAATTTTTGACCTCGGCGCAAGCGACCGAAATTTCGATGAGGGCCGCCCCAATGGTCACGGAAATGGGCCAAATTTTGACCCCCCATATCTCAGGCCCTAATTGTCCGATCGACTTGAAATTTGAAACGTGGCCTAACAGGGTTTCGGCCTTCCTCTCCATGCTCGCCAATCGCGGCTCACCATGGGGGGTCCGGGCCTTTTCGCCATAATGTTAAAACAAAAACTCGCGAATATCTCCGAAACGGTTCGATAGAATGTCGCAATTTTTGGTGTGAAAGGGCACCCTAGATTTACCTACAAACCCTCCAAATTTGGTGGTCCTAGCTTCCATAGTTTTTTTATGGCGAATTTTTGAATGTTTAAAAAATAGCCCAAAAATCGAACGGAAATACCCTACAGAAACTCCATTCGCGAATTTTAAAAATCCGAGATAGCCAAAATGTTGCTCTCGAAAAGTACATCAATTTAAAAAAAAATGTTTGTCTCCAGGCGTAATAGGGCCCGACTTTCATAGGGTCAAATTTCACGAATTTGACACATTTCGGCCGCGACAATTACCAATAACCGTTGCCCCGAATTTCAAACCGCTCACACAGTACTTCCCATTGAGACACATGAACAATCCCCCGCAAGCGTTTTCTCGTAGCTCCATTTTTGACCCCTTCGCAAGCGACCGAAATTTCGATGGGGGGCCGTCCCAATGGTAACGGAAATGGGCCAAACTTTGACCCCCCATATCTCGGGCCCTAATTGTCTCATCGACATGAAATTTGAAACGTGGCCTAACAGGGTTTCGGCCTTCCTCCCCATGCTCGCCAATCGCGGCTCACCATGGGGGGTCCGGGCCTTTTCGCCGTAATGTTAAAACAAAAACTCGCGAATATCTCCGAAACGGTTCAATAGAATGTCGCAAATATTGGTGTGAAGGGGCACCCTAGATTTACCTACAAACCCTCCAAATTTGGTGGTCCTAGCTTCCATCGTTTTTTTATGGCGAATTTTTCAATGTTTAAAAAATAGACCAAAAATCGAACGGAAATTCCCTACAGAAACTCCATTCGCGAATTTTAAAAATCCGAGATAGCCAAAATGTTGCTCTCGAAGAGTACATCAATTTAAAAAAAAAAGGTTTGTCTCCAGGCCCAATAGGACCCGACTTTGATAGGGTCAAAGTTCACGAATTTGACACATTTCGGATGCGACAATTACCTATAACCGTTGCACCGAATTTCAAACCGCTCACACAGTACTTCCCATTGAGACACATGAACAATCCCCTGCAAGCGTTTTCTCGTAGCTCAATTCTTGACCCCGGCGCAAGCGACCGAAATTTCGATGGGGGCCGCCCCAATGGTCACGGAAATGGTCCAAACTTTGACCCCCCATATCTCGGGCTCTAATTGTCCGATCGACTTGAAATTTGAAACGTGGCCTAACAGGGTTTCGGCCTTCCTCTCCATGCTCGCCAATCGCGGCTCACCATGGGGGGTCCGGGCCTTTTCGCCGTAATGTTAAAACAAATACTCGCGAATATCTCCGAAACGGTTCGATAGAATGTCGCAATTTTTGGTGTGAAAGGGCACCCTAGATTTACCTACAAAACCTCCAAATTTGGTGGTCTTATCTTCGATAGTTTTTTTATGGCAAATTTTTGAAGGTTTAAAAAATAGCGCAAAATTCGAACGGAAATTCCCTACAGAAACTCCATTCGCGAATTTTAAAAATCCGAGATAGCCAAAATGTTGTTCTCGAAGAGTACTTCCAATTTAAAAAAAAAGGTTTGTCTCCAGGCCCAATAGGACACGACTTTCATAGGGTCAAAGTTCACGAATTTGACACATTTCGGCCGCGACAATTACCAATAACCGTTCCACCGAATTTCAAACCGCTCACACAGTACTTCCCATTGAGACACATGAACAATCCCCTGCAAGCGTTTTCTCGTAGCTCAATTCTTGACCCCGGCGCAAGCGACCGAAATTTCGATGGGGGCCGCCCCAATGGTCACGGAAATGGTCCAAACTTTGACCCCCCATATCTCGGGCCCTAATTGTCCGATCGACTTGAAATTTGAAACGTGGCCTAACAGTGTTTCGGCCTTCCTCCCCATGCTCGCCAATCGCGGCTCACCATGGGGGGTCCGGGCCTTTTCGCCATAATGTTAAAACAAAAACTCGCGAATATCTCCGAAACGGTTCAATAGAATGTCGAAAATTTTGGTGTGAAAGGGCACCCTAGATTTACCTACAAACCCTCCAAATTTGGTGGTCCTAGCTTCCATAGTTTTTTTATGGCGAATTTTTGAATGTTTAAAAAATAGCCCAAAAATCGAACGGAAATACCCTACAGAAACTCCATTCGCGAATTTTAAAAATCCGAGATAGCCAAAATGTTGCTCTCGAAAAGTACATCAATTTAAAAAAAAATGTTTGTCTCCAGGCGTAATAGGGCCCGACTTTCATAGGGTCAAATTTCACGAATTTGACACATTTCGGCCGCGACAATTACCAATAACCGTTGCCCCGAATTTCAAACCGCTCACACAGTACTTCCCATTGAGACACATGAACAATCCCCCGCAAGCGTTTTCTCGTAGCTCCATTTTTGACCCTTTCGCAAGCGACCGAAATTTCGATGGGGGGCCGTCCCAATGGTAACGGAAATGGGCCAAACTTTGACCCCCCATATCTCGGGCCCTAATTGTCTGATCGACATGAAATTTGAAACGTGGCCTAACAGGGTTTCGGCCTTCCTCCCCATGCTCGCCAATCGCGGCTCACCATGGGGGGTCCGGGCCTTTTCGCCGTAATGTTAAAACAAAAACTCGCGAATATCTCCGAAACGGTTCAATAGAATGTCGCAAATTTTGGTGTGAAAGGGCACCCTAGATTTACCTACAAACCCTCCAAACTTGGTGGTCCTAGCTTCCATCGTTTTTTTATGGCGAATTTTTCAATGTTTAAAAAATAGACCAAAAATCGAACGGAAATTCCCTACAGAAACTCCATTCGCGAATTTTAAAAATCCGAGATAGCCAAAATGTTGCTCTCGAAGAGTACATCAATTTAAAAAAAAAGGTTTGTCTCCAGGCCCAATAGAACCCGACTTTGATAGGGTCAAAGTTCACGAATTTGACACATTTCGGATGCGACAATTACCTATAACCGTTGCACCGAATTTCAAACCGCTCACACAGTACTTCCCATTGAGACACATGAACAATCCCCTGCAAGCGTTTTCTCGTAGCTCAATTCTTGACCCCGGCGCAAGCGACCGAAATTTCGATGAGGGCCGCCCCAATGGTCACGGAAATGGTCCAAAATTTGACCCCCCATATCTCGGGCTCTAATTGTCCGATCGACTTGAAATTTGAAACGTGGCCTAACAGGGTTTCGGCCTTCCTCCCTATGCTCGCTAATCGCGGCTCACCATGGGGGGTCCGGGCCTTTTCGCCGTAATGTTAAAACAAAAACTCGCGAATATCTCCGAAACGGTTCGATAGAATGTCGCAAATTTTGGTGTGAAAGTGCACCCTAGATTTACCTACAAACCCTCCAAATTAGGTGGTCCTAGCTTCCATAGTTTTTTTATGGCGAATTTTTGAAGGTTTAAAAAATAGCCCAAAAATCGAACGGAAATACCCTACAGAAACTCCATTCGCGAATTTTAAAAATCCGAGATAGCCAAAATGTTGCTCTCGAAAAGTACATCAATTTAAAAAAAAATGTTTGTCTCCAGGCCTAATAGCGCCCGACTTTCATAGGGTCAAATTTCACGAATTTGACACATTTCGGCCGCGACAATTACCTATAACCGTTGCACCGAACTTCAAACCGCTCACACAGTACTTCCCATTGAGACACATGAACAATCCCCCGCAAGCGTTTTCTCGTAGCTCAATTTTTGACCTCGGCGCAAGCGACCGAAATTTCGATGAGGGCCGCCCCAATGGTCACGGAAATGGGCCAAATTTTGACCCCCCATATCTCGGGCCCTAATTGTCCGATCGACTTGAAATTTGAAACGTGGCCTAACAGGGTTTCGGCCTTCCTCTCCATGCTCGCCAATCGCGGCTCACCATGGGGGGTCCGGGCCTTTTCGCCGTAATGTTAAAACAAATACTCGCGAATATCTCCGAAACGGTTCGATAGAATGTCGCAATTTTTGGTGTGAAAGGGCACCCTAGATTTACCTACAAAACCTCCAAATTTGGTGGTCTTATCTTCGATAGTTTTTTTATGGCAAATTTTTGAAGGTTTAAAAAATAGCGCAAAATTCGAACGGAAATTCCCTACAGAAACTCCATTCGCGAATTTTAAAAATCCGAGATAGCCAAAATGTTGTTCTCGAAGAGTACTTCCAATTTAAAAAAAAAGGTTTGTCTCCAGGCCCAATAGGACACGACTTTCATAGGGTCAAAGTTCACGAATTTGACACATTTCGGCCGCGACAATTACCAATAACCGTTGCACCGAATTTCAAACCGCTCACACAGTACTTCCCATTGAGACACATGAACAATCCCCTGCAAGCGTTTTCTCGTAGCTCAATTCTTGACCCCGGCGCAAGCGACCGAAATTTCGATGGGGGCCGCCCCAATGGTCACGGAAATGGTCCAAACTTTGACCCCCCATATCTCGGGCCCTAATTGTCCGATCGACTTGAAATTTGAAACGTGGCCTAACAGTGTTTCGGCCTTCCTCCCCATGCTCGCCAATCGCGGCTCACCATGGGGGGTCCGGGCCTTTTCGCCATAATGTTAAAACAAAAACTCGCGAATATCTCCGAAACGGTTCAATAGAATGTCGCAAATTTTGGTGTGAAAGGGCACCCTAGATTTACCTACAAACCCTCCAAATTTGGTGGTCCTAGCTTCCATAGTTTTTTTATGGCGAATTTTTGAATGTTTAAAAAATAGCCCAAAAATCGAACGGAAATACCCTACAGAAACTCCATTCGCGAATTTTAAAAATCCGAGATAGCCAAAATGTTGCTCTCGAAAAGTACATCAATTTAAAAAAAAATGTTTGTCTCCAGGCGTAATAGGGCCCGACTTTCATAGGGTCAAATTTCACGAATTTGACACATTTCGGCCGCGACAATTACCTATAACCGTTGCACCGAACTTCAAACCGCTCACACAGTACTTCCCATTGAGACACATGAACAATCCCCCGCAAGCGTCTTCTCGTAGCTCAATTTTTGACCCCGGCGCAAGCGACCAAAATTTCGATGGGGGCCCGCCCCAATGGTCACGGAAATGGGCCAAATTTTGACGCCCCATATCTCGGGCCCTAATTGTCGGATCGACTTAAAATTTGAAACGTGGCATAACAGGGTTCGGCCATCCTCCCCATGCTCGCCAATCGCGGCTCACAAGGGGGTGTCCGGGCCTTTTCGCCGTAATGTTAAAACAAAAACTCGCGAATATCTCCGAAACGGTTCGATAGAATGTCGCAAATTTTGGTGTGAAAGAGCACCCTAGATTTACCTACAAACCCTCCAAATTTGGTGGTCCTAGCTTCCATAGTTTTTTTATGGCGAATTTTTGAAGGTTTAAAAAATAGCCCAAAAATCGAACGGAAATTCCCTACAGAAACTCCGTTCTCGAATTTTAAAAATCCGAGATAGCCAAAATGTTGCTCTCGAAGAGTACATCAATTTAAAAAAAAAAGGTTTGTCTCGAGGCCCAATAGGACCCGACTTTGATAGGGTCAAAATTCACGAATTTGACACATTTCGGATGCGACAATTACCTATAACCGTTGCACCGAATTTCAAACCGCTCACACAGTACTTCCCATTGAGACACATGAACAATCCCCCGCAAGCGTTTTCTCGTAGCTCAATTTTTGACCTCGGCGCAAGCGACCGAAATTTCGATGAGGGCCGCCCCAATGGTAACGGAAATGGGCCAAATTTTGACCCCCATATCTCGGGCCCTAATTGTCCGATCGAATTCAAATTTGAAACGTGGCCTAACAGGGTTTCGTCCTTCCTCCCCATGCTCGCCAATCGCGGCTCACCATGGGGGGTCCGGGCCTTTTCGCCGTAATGTTAAAACAAAAACTCGCGAATATCTCCGAAACGGTTCAATAGAATGTCGCAAATTTTGGTGTGAAAGGGCACCCTAGATTTACCTACAAACTCTCCAAATTTGGTGGTCCTAGCTTCCATAGTTTTTTTATGGCGAATTTTTGAATGTTTAAAAAATAGACCAAAAATCGAACGGAAATTCCCTACAGAAACTCCATTCGCGAATTTTAAAAATCCGACATAGCCAAAATGTTGCTCTCGAAGAGTACATCAATTTAAAAAAAAAAGGTTTGTCTCGAGGCCCAATAGGACCCGACTTTGATAGGGTCAAAATTCACGAATTTGACACATTTCGGATGCGACAATTACCTATAACCGTTGCACCGAATTTCAAACCGCTCACACAGTACTTCCCATTGAGACACATGAACAATCCCCCGCAAGCGTTTTCTCGTAGCTCAATTTTTGACCTCGGCGCAAGCGACCGAAATTTCGATGAGGGCCGCCCCAATGGTCACGGAAATCAGCCAAATTTTGACCCCCCATATCTCGGGCCCTAATTGTCCGATCGACTTGAAATTTGAAACGTGGCCTAACAGGGTTTCGGCCTTCCTCTCAATGCTCGCCAATCGCGACTCACCATGGGGGGTCCGGGCCTTTTCGCCGTAATGTTAAAACAAATACTCGCGAATATCTCCGAAACGGTTCGATAGAATGTCGCAAATTTTGGTGTGAAAGGGCACCCTACATTTACCTACAAACCCTCTAAATTTGGTGGTCTTATCTTCGATAGTTTTTTTATGGCAAATTTTTGAAGGTTTAAAAAATAGACCAAAATTCGAACGGAAATTCCCTACAGAAACTCCATTCGCGAATTTTAAAAATCCGAGATAGCCAAAATGTTGCTCTCGAAGAGTACATCAATTTTAAAAAAAAGGTTTGTCTCCAGGCCCAATAGGACCCGACTTTCATAGGGTCAAAGTTCACGAATTTGACACATTTCGGCCGCCACAATTACCTATAACCGTTGCACCGAATTTCAAACCGCTCACACAGTACTTCCCATTGAGACACATGAACAATCCCCCGCAAGCGTTTTCTCGTAGCTCAATTCTTGACCCCGGCGCAAGCGACCGAAATTTCGATGGGGGCCGCCCCAATGATCACGGAAATGGTCCAAATTTTGACCCCCCATATCTCGGGCTCTAATTGTCCGATCGACTTGAAATTTGAAACGTGGACTAACAGGGTTTCGGCCTTCCTCCCCATGCTCGCCAATCGCGGCTCACCATGGGGGGTCCGGGCCTTTTCGCCGTAATGTTAAAACAAAAACTCGCGAATATCTCCGAAACGGTTCAATAGAATGTCGCAAATTTTGGTGTGAAAGGGCACCCTAGATTTACCTACAAACCCTCCAAATTTGGTGGTCCTAGCTTCCATCGTTTTTTTATGGCGAATTTTTCAATGTTTAAAAAATAGACCAAAAATCGAACGGAAATTCCCTACAGAAACTCCATTCGCGAATTTTAAAAATCCGAGATAGCCAAAATGTTGCTCTCGAAGAGTACATCAATTTAAAAAAAAAAGGTTTGTCTCCAGGCCCAATAGGACCCGACTTTGATAGGGTCAAAGTTCACGAATTTGACACATTTCGGATGCGACAATTACCTATAACCGTTGCACCGAATTTCAAACCGCTCACACAGTACTTCCCATTGAGACACATGAACAATCCCCTGCAAGCGTTTTCTCGTAGCTCAATTCTTGACCCCGGCGCAAGCGACCGAAATTTCGATGGGGGCCGCCCCAATGGTCACGGAAATGGTCCAAACTTTGACCCCCCATATCTCGGGCTCTAATTGTCCGATCGACTTGAAATTTGAAACGTGGCCTAACAGGGTTTCGGCCTTCCTCCCTATGCTCGCTAATCGCGGCTCACCATGGGGGGTCCGGGCCTTTTCGCCGTAATGTTAAAACAAAAACTCGCGAATATCTCCGAAACGGTTCGATAGAATGTCGCAAATTTTGGTGTGAAAGTGCACCCTAGATTTACCTACAAACCCTCCAAATTAGGTGGTCCTAGCTTCCATAGTTTTTTTATGGCGAATTTTTGAAAGTTTAAAAAATAGCCCAAAAATCGAACGGAAATTCCCTACAGAAACTCCATTCGCGAATTTTAAAAATCCGAGATAGCCAAAATGTTGCTCTCGAAGAGTACATCAATTTAAAAAAAAAAGGTTTGTCTCGAGGCCCAATAGGACCCGACTTTGATAGGGTCAAAATTCACGAATTTGACACATTTCGGATGCGACAATTACCTATAACCGTTGCACCGAATTTCAAACCGCTCACACAGTACTTCCCATTGAGACACATGAACAATCCCCCGCAAGCGTTTTCTCGTAGCTCAATTTTTGACCTCGGAGCAAGCGACCGAAATTTCGATGAGGGCCGCCCCAATGGTAACGGAAATGGGCCAAATTTTGACCCCCCATATCTCGGGCCCTAATTGTCCGATCGACTTGAAATTTGAAACGTGGCCTAACAGGGTTTCGGCCTTCCTCTCCATGCTCGCCAATCGCGGCTCACCATGGGGGGTCCGGGCCTTTTCGCCGTAATGTTAAAACAAATACTCGCGAATATCTCCGAAACGGTTCGATAGAATGTCGCAATTTTTGGTGTGAAAGGGCACCCTAGATTTACCTACAAAACCTCCAAATTTGGTGGTCTTATCTTCGATAGTTTTTTTATGGCAAATTTTTGAAGGTTTAAAAAATAGCGCAAAATTCGAACGGAAATTCCCTACAGAAACTCCATTCGCGAATTTTAAAAATCCGAGATAGCCAAAATGTTGTTCTCGAAGAGTACTTCCAATTTAAAAAAAAAGGTTTGTCTCCAGGCCCAATAGGACACGACTTTCATAGGGTCAAAGTTCACGAATTTGACACATTTCGGCCGCGACAATTACCAATAACCGTTGCACCGAATTTCAAACCGCTCACACAGTACTTCCCATTGAGACACATGAACAATCCCCTGCAAGCGTTTTCTCGTAGCTCAATTCTTGACCCCGGCGCAAGCGACCGAAATTTCGATGGGGGCCGCCCCAATGGTCACGGAAATGGTCCAAACTTTGACCCCCCATATCTCGGGCCCTAATTGTCCGATCGACTTGAAATTTGAAACGTGGCCTAACAGTGTTTCGGCCTTCGTCCCCATGCTCGCCAATCGCGGCTCACCATGGGGGGTCCGGGCCTTTTCGCCATAATGTTAAAACAAAAACTCGCGAATATCTCCGAAACGGTTCAATAGAATGTCGCAAATTTTGGTGTGAAAGGGCACCCTAGATTTACCTACAAACCCTCCAAATTTGGTGGTCCTAGCTTCCATAGTTTTTTTATGGCGAATTTTTGAATGTTTAAAAAATAGCCCAAAAATCGAACGGAAATACCCTACAGAAACTCCATTCGCGAATTTTAAAAATCCGAGATAGCCAAAATGTTGTTCTCGAAGAGTACATCAATTTAAAAAAAAAAGGTTTGTCTCGAGGCCCAATAGGACCCGACTTTGATAGGGTCAAAATTCACGAATTTGACACATTTCGGATGCGACAATTACCTATAACCGTTGCACCGAATTTCAAACCGCTCACACAGTACTTCCCATTGAGACACATGAACAATCCCCCGCAAGCGTTTTCTCGTAGCTCAATTTTTGACCTCGGAGCAAGCGACCGAAATTTCGATGAGGGCCGCCCCAATGGTAACGGAAATGGGCCAAATTTTGACCCCCCATATCTCGGGCCCTAATTGTCCGATCGACTTGAAATTTGAAACGTGGCCTAACAGGGTTTCGGCCTTCCTCTCCATGCTCGCCAATCGCGGCTCACCATGGGGGGTCCGGGCCTTTTCGCCGTAATGTTAAAACAAATACTCGCGAATATCTCCGAAACGGTTCGATAGAATGTCGCAATTTTTGGTGTGAAAGGGCACCCTAGATTTACCTACAAAACCTCCAAATTTGGTGGTCTTATCTTCGATAGTTTTTTTATGGCAAATTTTTGAAGGTTTAAAAAATAGCGCAAAATTCGAACGGAAATTCCCTACAGAAACTCCATTCGCGAATTTTAAAAATCCGAGATAGCCAAAATGTTGTTCTCGAAGAGTACTTCCAATTTAAAAAAAAAGGTTTGTCTCCAGGCCCAATAGGACACGACTTTCATAGGGTCAAAGTTCACGAATTTGACACATTTCGGCCGCGACAATTACCAATAACCGTTGCACCGAATTTCAAACCGCTCACACAGTACTTCCCATTGAGACACATGAACAATCCCCTGCAAGCGTTTTCTCGTAGCTCAATTCTTGACCCCGGCGCAAGCGACCGAAATTTCGATGGGGGCCGCCCCAATGGTCACGGAAATGGTCCAAACTTTGACCCCCCATATCTCGGGCCCTAATTGTCCGATCGACTTGAAATTTGAAACGTGGCCTAACAGTGTTTCGGCCTTCGTCCCCATGCTCGCCAATCGCGGCTCACCATGGGGGGTCCGGGCCTTTTCGCCATAATGTTAAAACAAAAACTCGCGAATATCTCCGAAACGGTTCAATAGAATGTCGCAAATTTTGGTGTGAAAGGGCACCCTAGATTTACCTACAAACCCTCCAAATTTGGTGGTCCTAGCTTCCATAGTTTTTTTATGGCGAATTTTTGAATGTTTAAAAAATAGCCCAAAAATCGAACGGAAATACCCTACAGAAACTCCATTCGCGAATTTTAAAAATCCGAGATAGCCAAAATGTTGCTCTCGAAAAGTACATCAATTTAAAAAAAAATGTTTGTCTCCAGGCGTAATAGGGCCCGACTTTCATAGGGTCAAATTTCACGAATTTGACACATTTCGGCCGCGACAATTACCAATAACCGTTGCCCCGAATTTCAAACCGCTCACACAGTACTTCCCATTGAGACACATGAACAATCCCCCGCAAGCGTTTTCTCGTAGCTCCATTTTTGACCCCTTCGCAAGCGACCGAAATTTCGATGGGGGGCCGTCCCAATGGTAACGGAAATGGGCCAAACTTTGACCCCCATATCTCGGGCCCTAATTGTCTGATCGACATGAAATTTGAAACGTGGCCTAACAGGGTTTCGGCCTTCCTCCCCATGCTCGCCAATCGCGGCTCACCATGGGGGGTCCGGGCCTTTTCGCCGTAATGTTAAAACAAAAACTCGCGAATATCTCCGAAACGGTTCAATAGAATGTCGCAAATTTTGGTGTGAAAGGGCACCCTAGATTTACCTACAAACCCTCCAAATTTGGTGGTCCTAGCTTCCATCGTTTTTTTATGGCGAATTTTTCAATGTTTAAAAAATAGACCAAAAATCGAACGGAAATTCCCTACAGAAACTCCATTCGCGAATTTTAAAAATCCGAGATAGCCAAAATGTTGCTCTCGAAGAGTACATCAATTTAAAAAAAAAAGGTTTGTCTCCAGGCCCAATAGGACCCGACTTTGATAGGGTCAAAGTTCACGAATTTGACACATTTCGGATGCGACAATTACCTATAACCGTTGCACCGAATTTCAAACCGCTCACACAGTACTTCCCATTGAGACACATGAACAATCCCCTGCAAGCGTTTTCTCGTAGCTCAATTCTTGACCCCGGCGCAAGCGACCGAAATTTCGATGGGGGCCGCCCCAATGGCCACGGAAATGGTCCAAACTTTAACCCCCATATCTCGGGCTCTAATTGTCCGATCGACTTGAAATTTGAAACGTGGCCTAACAGGGTTTCGGCCTTCCTCCCTATGCTCGCTAATCGCGGCTCACCATGGGGGGTCCGGGCCTTTTCGCCGTAATGTTAAAACAAAAACTCGCGAATATCTCCGAAACGGTTCGATAGAATGTCGCAAATTTTGGTGTGACAGTGCACCCTAGATTTACCTACAAACCCTCCAAATTAGGTGGTCCTAGCTTCCATAGTTTTTATATGGCGAATTTTTGAAGGTTTAAAAAATAGCCCAAAAATCGAACGGAAATACCCTACAGAAACTCCATTCGCAAATTTTAAAAATCCGAGATAGCCAAAATGTTGCTCTCGAAAAGTACATCAATTTAAAAAAAAATGTTTGTCTCCAGGCCTAATAGCGCCCGACTTTCATAGGGTCAAATTTCACGAATTTGACACATTTCGGCCGCGACAATTACCTATAACCGTTGCACCGAACTTCAAACCGCTCACACAGTACTTCCCATTGAGACACATGAACAATCCCCCGCAAGCGTTTTCTCGTAGCTCAATTTTTGACCTCGGCGCAAGCGACCGAAATTTCGATGAGGGCCGCCCCAATGGTCACGGAAATGGGCCAAACTTTGACCCCCCATATCTCGGGCCCTAATTGTCTGATCGACATGAAATTTGAAACGTGGCCTAACAGGGTTTCGGCCTTCCTCCCCATGCTCGCCAATCGCGGCTCACCATGGGGGGTCCGGGCCTTTTCGCCGTAATGTTAAAACAAAAACTCGCGAATATCTCCGAAACGGTTCAATAGAATGTCGCAAATTTTGGTGTGAAAGGGCACCCTAGATTTACCTACAAACCCTCCAAATTTGGTGGTCCTAGCTTCCATCGTTTTTTTATGGCGAATTTTTCAATGTTTAAAAAATAGACCAAAAATCGAACGGAAATTCCCTACAGAAACTCCATTCGCGAATTTTAAAAATCCGAGATAGCCAAAATGTTGCTCTCGAAGAGTACATCAATTTAAAAAAAAAGGTTTGTCTCCAGGCCCAATAGGACCCGACTTTGATAGGGTCAAAGTTCACGAATTTGACACATTTCGGATGCGACAATTACCTATAACCGTTGCACCGAATTTCAAACCGCTCACACAGTACTTCCCATTGAGACACATGAACAATCCCCTGCAAGCGTTTTCTCGTAGCTCAATTCTTGACCCCGGCGCAAGCGACCGAAATTTCGATGGGGGCCGCCCCAATGGTCACGGAAATGGTCCAAACTTTGACCCCCCATATCTCGGGCTCTAATTGTCCGATCGACTTGAAATTTGAAACGTGGCCTAACAGGGTTTCGGCCTTCCTCCCTATGCTCGCTAATCGCGGCTCACCATGGGGGGTCCGGGCCTTTTCGCCGTAATGTTAAAACAAAAACTCGCGAATATCTCCGAAACGGTTCGATAGAATGTCGCAAATTTTGGTGTGAAAGTGCACCCTAGATTTACCTACAAACCCTCCAATTAGGTGGTCCTAGCTTCCATAGTTTTTTTATGGCGAATTTTTGAAGGTTTAAAAAATAGCCCAAAAATCGAACGGAAATACCCTACAGAAACTCCATTCGCGAATTTTAAAAATCCGAGATAGCCAAAATGTTGCTCTCGAAAAGTACATCAATTTAAAAAAAAATGTTTGTCTCCAGGCCTAATAGCGCCCGACTTTCATAGGGTCAAATTTCACGAATTTGACACATTTCGGCCGCGACAATTACCTATAACCGTTGCACCGAACTTCAAACCGCTCACACAGTACTTCCCATTGAGACACATGAACAATCCCCCGCAAGCGTTTTCTCGTAGCTCAATTTTTGACCTCGGCGCAAGCGACCGAAATTTCGATGGGGGCCGCCCCAATGGCCACGGAAATGGTCCAAACTTTAACCCCCATATCTCGGGCTCTAATTGTCCGATCGACTTGAAATTTGAAACGTGGCCTAACAGGGTTTCGGCCTTCCTCCCTATGCTCGCTAATCGCGGCTCACCATGGGGGGTCCGGGCCTTTTCGCCGTAATGTTAAAACAAAAACTCGCGAATATCTCCGAAACGGTTCGATAGAATGTCGCAAATTTTGGTGTGACAGTGCACCCTAGATTTACCTACAAACCCTCCAAATTAGGTGGTCCTAGCTTCCATAGTTTTTATATGGCGAATTTTTGAAGGTTTAAAAAATAGCCCAAAAATCGAACGGAAATACCCTACAGAAACTCCATTCGCAAATTTTAAAAATCCGAGATAGCCAAAATGTTGCTCTCGAAAAGTACATCAATTTAAAAAAAAATGTTTGTCTCCAGGCCTAATAGCGCCCGACTTTCATAGGGTCAAATTTCACGAATTTGACACATTTCGGCCGCGACAATTACCTATAACCGTTGCACCGAACTTCAAACCGCTCACACAGTACTTCCCATTGAGACACATGAACAATCCCCCGCAAGCGTTTTCTCGTAGCTCAATTTTTGACCTCGGCGCAAGCGACCGAAATTTCGATGAGGGCCGCCCCAATGGTCACGGAAATGGGCCAAACTTTGACCCCCCATATCTCGGGCCCTAATTGTCTGATCGACATGAAATTTGAAACGTGGCCTAACAGGGTTTCGGCCTTCCTCCCCATGCTCGCCAATCGCGGCTCACCATGGGGGGTCCGGGCCTTTTCGCCGTAATGTTAAAACAAAAACTCGCGAATATCTCCGAAACGGTTCAATAGAATGTCGCAAATTTTGGTGTGAAAGGGCACCCTAGATTTACCTACAAACCCTCCAAATTTGGTGGTCCTAGCTTCCATCGTTTTTTTATGGCGAATTTTTCAATGTTTAAAAAATAGACCAAAAATCGAACGGAAATTCCCTACAGAAACTCCATTCGCGAATTTTAAAAATCCGAGATAGCCAAAATGTTGCTCTCGAAGAGTACATCAATTTAAAAAAAAAGGTTTGTCTCCAGGCCCAATAGGACCCGACTTTGATAGGGTCAAAGTTCACGAATTTGACACATTTCGGATGCGACAATTACCTATAACCGTTGCACCGAATTTCAAACCGCTCACACAGTACTTCCCATTGAGACACATGAACAATCCCCTGCAAGCGTTTTCTCGTAGCTCAATTCTTGACCCCGGCGCAAGCGACCGAAATTTCGATGGGGGCCGCCCCAATGGTCACGGAAATGGTCCAAACTTTGACCCCCCATATCTCGGGCTCTAATTGTCCGATCGACTTGAAATTTGAAACGTGGCCTAACAGGGTTTCGGCCTTCCTCCCTATGCTCGCTAATCGCGGCTCACCATGGGGGGTCCGGGCCTTTTCGCCGTAATGTTAAAACAAAAACTCGCGAATATCTCCGAAACGGTTCGATAGAATGTCGCAAATTTTGGTGTGAAAGTGCACCCTAGATTTACCTACAAACCCTCCAATTAGGTGGTCCTAGCTTCCATAGTTTTTTTATGGCGAATTTTTGAAGGTTTAAAAAATAGCCCAAAAATCGAACGGAAATACCCTACAGAAACTCCATTCGCGAATTTTAAAAATCCGAGATAGCCAAAATGTTGCTCTCGAAAAGTACATCAATTTAAAAAAAAATGTTTGTCTCCAGGCCTAATAGCGCCCGACTTTCATAGGGTCAAATTTCACGAATTTGACACATTTCGGCCGCGACAATTACCTATAACCGTTGCACCGAACTTCAAACCGCTCACACAGTACTTCCCATTGAGACACATGAACAATCCCCCGCAAGCGTTTTCTCGTAGCTCAATTTTTGACCTCGGCGCAAGCGACCGAAATTTCGATGAGGGCCGCCCTAATGGTCACGGAAATGGGCCAAATTTTGACCCCCCATATCTCGGGCCCTAATTGTCCGATCGACTTGAAATTTGAAACGTGGCCTAACAGGGTTTCGGCCTTCCTCTCCATGCTCGCCAATCGCGGCTCACCATGGGGGGTCCGGGCCTTTTCGCCGTAATGTTAAAACAAATACTCGCGAATATCTCCGAAACGGTTCGATAGAATGTCGCAATTTTTGGTGTGAAAGGGCACCCTAGATTTACCTACAAAACCTCCAAATTTGGTGGTCTTATCTTCGATAGTTTTTTTATGGCAAATTTTTGAAGGTTTAAAAAATAGCGCAAAATTCGAACGGAAATTCCCTACAGAAACTCCATTCGCGAATTTTAAAAATCCGAGATAGCCAAAATGTTGTTCTCGAAGAGTACTTCCAATTTAAAAAAAAGGTTTGTCTCCAGGCCCAATAGGACACGACTTTCATAGGGTCAAAGTTCACGAATTTGACACATTTCGGCCGCGACAATTACCAATAACCGTTGCACCGAATTTCAAACCGCTCACACAGTACTTCCCATTGAGACACATGAACAATCCCCTGCAAGCGTTTTCTCGTAGCTCAATTCTTGACCCCGGCGCAAGCGACCGAAATTTCGATGGGGGCCGCCCCAATGGTCACGGAAATGGTCCAAACTTTGACCCCCCATATCTCGGGCCCTAATTGTCCGATCGACTTGAAATTTGAAACGTGGCCTAACAGTGTTTCGGCCTTCGTCCCCATGCTCGCCAATCGCGGCTCACCATGGGGGGTCCGGGCCTTTTCGCCATAATGTTAAAACAAAAACTCGCGAATATCTCCGAAACGGTTCAATAGAATGTCGCAAATTTTGGTGTGAAAGGGCACCCTAGATTTACCTACAAACCCTCCAAATTTGGTGGTCCTAGCTTCCATCGTTTTTTTATGGCGAATTTTTCAATGTTTAAAAAATAGACCAAAAATCGAACGGAAATTCCCTACAGAAACTCCATTCGCGAATTTTAAAAATCCGAGATAGCCAAAATGTTGCTCTCGAAGAGTACATCAATTTAAAAAAAAAAGGTTTGTCTCCAGGCCCAATAGGACCCGACTTTGATAGGGTCAAAGTTCACGAATTTGACACATTTCGGATGCGACAATTACCTATAACCGTTGCACCGAATTTCAAACCGCTCACACAGTACTTCCCATTGAGACACATGAACAATCCCCTGCAAGCGTTTTCTCGTAGCTCAATTCTTGACCCCGGCGCAAGCGACCGAAATTTCGATGGGGGCCGCCCCAATGGTCACGGAAATGGTCCAAACTTTGACCCCCCATATCTCGGGCTCTAATTGTCCGATCGACTTGAAATTTGAAACGTGGCCTAACAGGGTTTCGGCCTTCCTCCCTATGCTCGCTAATCGCGGCTCACCATGGGGGGTCCGGGCCTTTTCGCCGTAATGTTAAAACAAAAACTCGCGAATATCTCCGAAACGGTTCGATAGAATGTCGCAAATTTTGGTGTGAAAGTGCACCCTAGATTTACCTACAAACCCTCCAAATTAGGTGGTCCTAGCTTCCATAGTTTTTTTATGGCGAATTTTTGAAAGTTTAAAAAATAGCCCAAAAATCGAACGGAAATTCCCTACAGAAACTCCATTCGCGAATTTTAAAAATCCGAGATAGCCAAAATGTTGCTCTCGAAGAGTACATCAATTTAAAAAAAAAAGGTTTGTCTCGAGGCCCAATAGGACCCGACTTTGATAGGGTCAAAATTCACGAATTTGACACATTTCGGATGCGACAATTACCTATAACCGTTGCACCGAATTTCAAACCGCTCACACAGTACTTCCCATTGAGACACATGAACAATCCCCCGCAAGCGTTTTCTCGTAGCTCAATTTTTGACCTCGGAGCAAGCGACCGAAATTTCGATGAGGGCCGCCCCAATGGTAACGGAAATGGGCCAAATTTTGACCCCCCATATCTCGGGCCCTAATTGTCCGATCGACTTGAAATTTGAAACGTGGCCTAACAGGGTTTCGGCCTTCCTCTCCATGCTCGCCAATCGCGGCTCACCATGGGGGGTCCGGGCCTTTTCGCCGTAATGTTAAAACAAATACTCGCGAATATCTCCGAAACGGTTCGATAGAATGTCGCAATTTTTGGTGTGAAAGGGCACCCTAGATTTACCTACAAAACCTCCAAATTTGGTGGTCTTATCTTCGATAGTTTTTTTATGGCAAATTTTTGAAGGTTTAAAAAATAGCGCAAAATTCGAACGGAAATTCCCTACAGAAACTCCATTCGCGAATTTTAAAAATCCGAGATAGCCAAAATGTTGTTCTCGAAGAGTACTTCCAATTTAAAAAAAAAGGTTTGTCTCCAGGCCCAATAGGACACGACTTTCATAGGGTCAAAGTTCACGAATTTGACACATTTCGGCCGCGACAATTACCAATAACCGTTGCACCGAATTTCAAACCGCTCACACAGTACTTCCCATTGAGACACATGAACAATCCCCTGCAAGCGTTTTCTCGTAGCTCAATTCTTGACCCCGGCGCAAGCGACCGAAATTTCGATGGGGGCCGCCCCAATGGTCACGGAAATGGTCCAAACTTTGACCCCCCATATCTCGGGCCCTAATTGTCCGATCGACTTGAAATTTGAAACGTGGCCTAACAGTGTTTCGGCCTTCGTCCCCATGCTCGCCAATCGCGGCTCACCATGGGGGGTCCGGGCCTTTTCGCCATAATGTTAAAACAAAAACTCGCGAATATCTCCGAAACGGTTCAATAGAATGTCGCAAATTTTGGTGTGAAAGGGCACCCTAGATTTACCTACAAACCCTCCAAATTTGGTGGTCCTAGCTTCCATAGTTTTTTTATGGCGAATTTTTGAATGTTTAAAAAATAGCCCAAAAATCGAACGGAAATACCCTACAGAAACTCCATTCGCGAATTTTAAAAATCCGAGATAGCCAAAATGTTGTTCTCGAAGAGTACATCAATTTAAAAAAAAAAGGTTTGTCTCGAGGCCCAATAGGACCCGACTTTGATAGGGTCAAAATTCACGAATTTGACACATTTCGGATGCGACAATTACCTATAACCGTTGCACCGAATTTCAAACCGCTCACACAGTACTTCCCATTGAGACACATAAACAATCCCCCGCAAGCGTTTTCTCGTAGCTCAATTTTTGACCTCGGAGCAAGCGACCGAAATTTCGATGAGGGCCGCCCCAATGGTAACGGAAATGGGCCAAATTTTGACCCCCCATATCTCGGGCCCTAATTGTCCGATCGACTTGAAATTTGAAACGTGGCCTAACAGGGTTTCGGCCTTCCTCTCCATGCTCGCCAATCGCGGCTCACCATGGGGGGTCCGGGCCTTTTCGCCGTAATGTTAAAACAAATACTCGCGAATATCTCCGAAACGGTTCGATAGAATGTCGCAATTTTTGGTGTGAAAGGGCACCCTAGATTTACCTACAAAACCTCCAAATTTGGTGGTCTTATCTTCGATAGTTTTTTTATGGCAAATTTTTGAAGGTTTAAAAAATAGCGCAAAATTCGAACGGAAATTCCCTACAGAAACTCCATTCGCGAATTTTAAAAATCCGAGATAGCCAAAATGTTGTTCTCGAAGAGTACTTCCAATTTAAAAAAAAAGGTTTGTCTCCAGGCCCAATAGGACACGACTTTCATAGGGTCAAAGTTCACGAATTTGACACATTTCGGCCGCGACAATTACCAATAACCGTTGCACCGAATTTCAAACCGCTCACACAGTACTTCCCATTGAGACACATGAACAATCCCCTGCAAGCGTTTTCTCGTAGCTCAATTCTTGACCCCGGCGCAAGCGACCGAAATTTCGATGGGGGCCGCCCCAATGGTCACGGAAATGGTCCAAACTTTGACCCCCCATATCTCGGGCCCTAATTGTCCGATCGACTTGAAATTTGAAACGTGGCCTAACAGTGTTTCGGCCTTCGTCCCCATGCTCGCCAATCGCGGCTCACCATGGGGGGTCCGGGCCTTTTCGCCATAATGTTAAAACAAAAACTCGCGAATATCTCCGAAACGGTTCAATAGAATGTCGCAAATTTTGGTGTGAAAGGGCACCCTAGATTTACCTACAAACCCTCCAAATTTGGTGGTCCTAGCTTCCATAGTTTTTTTATGGCGAATTTTTGAATGTTTAAAAAATAGCCCAAAAATCGAACGGAAATACCCTACAGAAACTCCATTCGCGAATTTTAAAAATCCGAGATAGCCAAAATGTTGCTCTCGAAAAGTACATCAATTTAAAAAAAAATGTTTGTCTCCAGGCGTAATAGGGCCCGACTTTCATAGGGTCAAATTTCACGAATTTGACACATTTCGGCCGCGACAATTACCAATAACCGTTGCCCCGAATTTCAAACCGCTCACACAGTACTTCCCATTGAGACACATGAACAATCCCCCGCAAGCGTTTTCTCGTAGCTCCATTTTTGACCCCTTCGCAAGCGACCGAAATTTCGATGGGGGGCCGTCCCAATGGTAACGGAAATGGGCCAAACTTTGACCCCCATATCTCGGGCCCTAATTGTCTGATCGACATGAAATTTGAAACGTGGCCTAACAGGGTTTCGGCCTTCCTCCCCATGCTCGCCAATCGCGGCTCACCATGGGGGGTCCGGGCCTTTTCGCCGTAATGTTAAAACAAAAACTCGCGAATATCTCCGAAACGGTTCAATAGAATGTCGCAAATTTTGGTGTGAAAGGGCACCCTAGATTTACCTACAAACCCTCCAAATTTGGTGGTCCTAGCTTCCATCGTTTTTTTATGGCGAATTTTTCAATGTTTAAAAAATAGACCAAAAATCGAACGGAAATTCCCTACAGAAACTCCATTCGCGAATTTTAAAAATCCGAGATAGCCAAAATGTTGCTCTCGAAGAGTACATCAATTTAAAAAAAAAAGGTTTGTCTCCAGGCCCAATAGGACCCGACTTTGATAGGGTCAAAGTTCACGAATTTGACACATTTCGGATGCGACAATTACCTATAACCGTTGCACCGAATTTCAAACCGCTCACACAGTACTTCCCATTGAGACACATGAACAATCCCCTGCAAGCGTTTTCTCGTAGCTCAATTCTTGACCCCGGCGCAAGCGACCGAAATTTCGATGGGGGCCGCCCCAATGGCCACGGAAATGGTCCAAACTTTAACCCCCATATCTCGGGCTCTAATTGTCCGATCGACTTGAAATTTGAAACGTGGCCTAACAGGGTTTCGGCCTTCCTCCCTATGCTCGCTAATCGCGGCTCACCATGGGGGGTCCGGGCCTTTTCGCCGTAATGTTAAAACAAAAACTCGCGAATATCTCCGAAACGGTTCGATAGAATGTCGCAAATTTTGGTGTGACAGTGCACCCTAGATTTACCTACAAACCCTCCAAATTAGGTGGTCCTAGCTTCCATAGTTTTTATATGGCGAATTTTTGAAGGTTTAAAAAATAGCCCAAAAATCGAACGGAAATACCCTACAGAAACTCCATTCGCAAATTTTAAAAATCCGAGATAGCCAAAATGTTGCTCTCGAAAAGTACATCAATTTAAAAAAAAATGTTTGTCTCCAGGCCTAATAGCGCCCGACTTTCATAGGGTCAAATTTCACGAATTTGACACATTTCGGCCGCGACAATTACCTATAACCGTTGCACCGAACTTCAAACCGCTCACACAGTACTTCCCATTGAGACACATGAACAATCCCCCGCAAGCGTTTTCTCGTAGCTCAATTTTTGACCTCGGCGCAAGCGACCGAAATTTCGATGAGGGCCGCCCCAATGGTCACGGAAATGGGCCAAACTTTGACCCCCCATATCTCGGGCCCTAATTGTCTGATCGACATGAAATTTGAAACGTGGCCTAACAGGGTTTCGGCCTTCCTCCCCATGCTCGCCAATCGCGGCTCACCATGGGGGGTCCGGGCCTTTTCGCCGTAATGTTAAAACAAAAACTCGCGAATATCTCCGAAACGGTTCAATAGAATGTCGCAAATTTTGGTGTGAAAGGGCACCCTAGATTTACCTACAAACCCTCCAAATTTGGTGGTCCTAGCTTCCATCGTTTTTTTATGGCGAATTTTTCAATGTTTAAAAAATAGACCAAAAATCGAACGGAAATTCCCTACAGAAACTCCATTCGCGAATTTTAAAAATCCGAGATAGCCAAAATGTTGCTCTCGAAGAGTACATCAATTTAAAAAAAAAGGTTTGTCTCCAGGCCCAATAGGACCCGACTTTGATAGGGTCAAAGTTCACGAATTTGACACATTTCGGATGCGACAATTACCTATAACCGTTGCACCGAATTTCAAACCGCTCACACAGTACTTCCCATTGAGACACATGAACAATCCCCTGCAAGCGTTTTCTCGTAGCTCAATTCTTGACCTCGGCGCAAGCGACCGAAATTTCGATGGGGGCCGCCCCAATGGTCACGGAAATGGTCCAAACTTTGACCCCCCATATCTCGGGCTCTAATTGTCCGATCGACTTGAAATTTGAAACGTGGCCTAACAGGGTTTCGGCCTTCCTCCCTATGCTCGCTAATCGCGGCTCACCATGGGGGGTCCGGGCCTTTTCGCCGTAATGTTAAAACAAAAACTCGCGAATATCTCCGAAACGGTTCGATAGAATGTCGCAAATTTTGGTGTGAAAGTGCACCCTAGATTTACCTACAAACCCTCCAATTAGGTGGTCCTAGCTTCCATAGTTTTTTTATGGCGAATTTTTGAAGGTTTAAAAAATAGCCCAAAAATCGAACGGAAATACCCTACAGAAACTCCATTCGCGAATTTTAAAAATCCGAGATAGCCAAAATGTTGCTCTCGAAAAGTACATCAATTTAAAAAAAAATGTTTGTCTCCAGGCCTAATAGCGCCCGACTTTCATAGGGTCAAATTTCACGAATTTGACACATTTCGGCCGCGACAATTACCTATAACCGTTGCACCGAACTTCAAACCGCTCACACAGTACTTCCCATTGAGACACATGAACAATCCCCCGCAAGCGTTTTCTCGTAGCTCAATTTTTGACCTCGGCGCAAGCGACCGAAATTTCGATGGGGGCCGCCCCAATGGCCACGGAAATGGTCCAAACTTTAACCCCCATATCTCGGGCTCTAATTGTCCGATCGACTTGAAATTTGAAACGTGGCCTAACAGGGTTTCGGCCTTCCTCCCTATGCTCGCTAATCGCGGCTCACCATGGGGGGTCCGGGCCTTTTCGCCGTAATGTTAAAACAAAAACTCGCGAATATCTCCGAAACGGTTCGATAGAATGTCGCAAATTTTGGTGTGACAGTGCACCCTAGATTTACCTACAAACCCTCCAAATTAGGTGGTCCTAGCTTCCATAGTTTTTATATGGCGAATTTTTGAAGGTTTAAAAAATAGCCCAAAAATCGAACGGAAATACCCTACAGAAACTCCATTCGCAAATTTTAAAAATCCGAGATAGCCAAAATGTTGCTCTCGAAAAGTACATCAATTTAAAAAAAAATGTTTGTCTCCAGGCCTAATAGCGCCCGACTTTCATAGGGTCAAATTTCACGAATTTGACACATTTCGGCCGCGACAATTACCTATAACCGTTGCACCGAACTTCAAACCGCTCACACAGTACTTCCCATTGAGACACATGAACAATCCCCCGCAAGCGTTTTCTCGTAGCTCAATTTTTGACCTCGGCGCAAGCGACCGAAATTTCGATGAGGGCCGCCCCAATGGTCACGGAAATGGGCCAAACTTTGACCCCCCATATCTCGGGCCCTAATTGTCTGATCGACATGAAATTTGAAACGTGGCCTAACAGGGTTTCGGCCTTCCTCCCCATGCTCGCCAATCGCGGCTCACCATGGGGGGTCCGGGCCTTTTCGCCGTAATGTTAAAACAAAAACTCGCGAATATCTCCGAAACGGTTCAATAGAATGTCGCAAATTTTGGTGTGAAAGGGCACCCTAGATTTACCTACAAACCCTCCAAATTTGGTGGTCCTAGCTTCCATCGTTTTTTTATGGCGAATTTTTCAATGTTTAAAAAATAGACCAAAAATCGAACGGAAATTCCCTACAGAAACTCCATTCGCGAATTTTAAAAATCCGAGATAGCCAAAATGTTGCTCTCGAAGAGTACATCAATTTAAAAAAAAAGGTTTGTCTCCAGGCCCAATAGGACCCGACTTTGATAGGGTCAAAGTTCACGAATTTGACACATTTCGGATGCGACAATTACCTATAACCGTTGCACCGAATTTCAAACCGCTCACACAGTACTTCCCATTGAGACACATGAACAATCCCCTGCAAGCGTTTTCTCGTAGCTCAATTCTTGACCCCGGCGCAAGCGACCGAAATTTCGATGGGGGCCGCCCCAATGGTCACGGAAATGGTCCAAACTTTGACCCCCCATATCTCGGGCTCTAATTGTCCGATCGACTTGAAATTTGAAACGTGGCCTAACAGGGTTTCGGCCTTCCTCCCTATGCTCGCTAATCGCGGCTCACCATGGGGGGTCCGGGCCTTTTCGCCGTAATGTTAAAACAAAAACTCGCGAATATCTCCGAAACGGTTCGATAGAATGTCGCAAATTTTGGTGTGAAAGTGCACCCTAGATTTACCTACAAACCCTCCAATTAGGTGGTCCTAGCTTCCATAGTTTTTTTATGGCGAATTTTTGAAGGTTTAAAAAATAGCCCAAAAATCGAACGGAAATACCCTACAGAAACTCCATTCGCGAATTTTAAAAATCCGAGATAGCCAAAATGTTGCTCTCGAAAAGTACATCAATTTAAAAAAAAATGTTTGTCTCCAGGCCTAATAGCGCCCGACTTTCATAGGGTCAAATTTCACGAATTTGACACATTTCGGCCGCGACAATTACCTATAACCGTTGCACCGAACTTCAAACCGCTCACACAGTACTTCCCATTGAGACACATGAACAATCCCCCGCAAGCGTTTTCTCGTAGCTCAATTTTTGACCTCGGCGCAAGCGACCGAAATTTCGATGAGGGCCGCCCTAATGGTCACGGAAATGGGCCAAATTTTGACCCCCCATATCTCGGGCCCTAATTGTCCGATCGACTTGAAATTTGAAACGTGGCCTAACAGGGTTTCGGCCTTCCTCTCCATGCTCGCCAATCGCGGCTCACCATGGGGGGTCCGGGCCTTTTCGCCGTAATGTTAAAACAAATACTCGCGAATATCTCCGAAACGGTTCGATAGAATGTCGCAATTTTTGGTGTGAAAGGGCACCCTAGATTTACCTACAAAACCTCCAAATTTGGTGGTCTTATCTTCGATAGTTTTTTTATGGCAAATTTTTGAAGGTTTAAAAAATAGCGCAAAATTCGAACGGAAATTCCCTACAGAAACTCCATTCGCGAATTTTAAAAATCCGAGATAGCCAAAATGTTGTTCTCGAAGAGTACTTCCAATTTAAAAAAAAGGTTTGTCTCCAGGCCCAATAGGACACGACTTTCATAGGGTCAAAGTTCACGAATTTGACACATTTCGGCCGCGACAATTACCAATAACCGTTGCACCGAATTTCAAACCGCTCACACAGTACTTCCCATTGAGACACATGAACAATCCCCTGCAAGCGTTTTCTCGTAGCTCAATTCTTGACCCCGGCGCAAGCGACCGAAATTTCGATGGGGGCCGCCCCAATGGTCACGGAAATGGTCCAAACTTTGACCCCCCATATCTCGGGCCCTAATTGTCCGATCGACTTGAAATTTGAAACGTGGCCTAACAGTGTTTCGGCCTTCGTCCCCATGCTCGCCAATCGCGGCTCACCATGGGGGGTCCGGGCCTTTTCGCCATAATGTTAAAACAAAAACTCGCGAATATCTCCGAAACGGTTCAATAGAATGTCGCAAATTTTGGTGTGAAAGGGCACCCTAGATTTACCTACAAACCCTCCAAATTTGGTGGTCCTAGCTTCCATAGTTTTTTTATGGCGAATTTTTGAATGTTTAAAAAATAGCCCAAAAATCGAACGGAAATACCCTACAGAAACTCCATTCGCGAATTTTAAAAATCCGAGATAGCCAAAATGTTGCTCTCGAAAAGTACATCAATTTAAAAAAAAATGTTTGTCTCCAGGCGTAATAGGGCCCGACTTTCATAGGGTCAAATTTCACGAATTTGACACATTTCGGCCGCGACAATTACCAATAACCGTTGCCCCGAATTTCAAACCGCTCACACAGTACTTCCCATTGAGACACATGAACAATCCCCCGCAAGCGTTTTCTCGTAGCTCCATTTTTGACCCCTTCGCAAGCGACCGAAATTTCGATGGGGGGCCGTCCCAATGGTAACGGAAATGGGCCAAACTTTGACCCCCCATATCTCGGGCCCTAATTGTCTGATCGACATGAAATTTGAAACGTGGCCTAACAGGGTTTCGGCCTTCCTCCCCATGCTCGCCAATCGCGGCTCACCATGGGGGGTCCGGGCCTTTTCGCCGTAATGTTAAAACAAAAACTCGCGAATATCTCCGAAACGGTTCAATAGAATGTCGCAAATTTTGGTGTGAAAGGGCACCCTAGATTTACCTACAAACCCTCCAAATTTGGTGGTCCTAGCTTCCATCGTTTTTTTATGGCGAATTTTTCAATGTTTAAAAGATAGACCAAAAATCGAACGGAAATTCCCTACAGAAACTCCATTCGCGAATTTTAAAAATCCGAGATAGCCAAAATGTTGCTCTCGAAGAGTACATCAATTTAAAAAAAAAAGGTTTGTCTCCAGGCCCAATAGGACCCGACTTTGATAGGGTCAAAGTTCACGAATTTGACACATTTCGGATGCGACAATTACCTATAACCGTTGCACCGAATTTCAAACCGCTCACACAGTACTTCCCATTGAGACACATGAACAATCCCCTGCAAGCGTTTTCTCGTAGCTCATTTCTTGACCCCGGCGCAAGCGACCGAAATTTCGATGGGGGCCGCCCCAATGGCCACGGAAATGGTCCAAACTTTGACCCCCCATATCTCGGGCTCTAATTGTCCGATCGACTTGAAATTTGAAACGTGGCCTAACAGGGTTTCGGCCTTCCTCCCTATGCTCGCTAATCGCGGCTCACCATGGGGGGTCCGGGCCTTTTCGCCGTAATGTTAAAACAAAAACTCGCGAATATCTCCGAAACGGTTCGATAGAATGTCGCAAATTTTGGTGTGAAAGTGCACCCTAGATTTACCTACAAACCCTCCAAATTAGGTGGTCCTAGCTTCCATAGTTTTTATATGGCGAATTTTTGAAGGTTTAAAAAATAGCCCAAAAATCGAACGGAAATACCCTACAGAAACTCCATTCGCAAATTTTAAAAATCCGAGATAGCCAAAATGTTGCTCTCGAAAAGTACATCAATTTAAAAAAAAATGTTTGTCTCCAGGCCTAATAGCGCCCGACTTTCATAGGGTCAAATTTCACGAATTTGACACATTTCGGCCGCGACAATTACCTATAACCGTTGCACCGAACTTCAAACCGCTCACACAGTACTTCCCATTGAGACACATGAACAATCCCCCGCAAGCGTTTTCTCGTAGCTCAATTTTTGACCTCGGCGCAAGCGACCGAAATTTCGATGAGGGCCGCCCCAATGGTCACGGAAATGGGCCAAATTTTGACCCCCCATATCTCAGGCCCTAATTGTCCGATCGACTTGAAATTTGAAACGTGGCCTAACAGGGTTTCGGCCTTCCTCTCCATGCTCGCCAATCGCGGCTCACCATGGGGGGTCCGGGCCTTTTCGCCGTAATGTTAAAACAAATACTCGCGAATATCTCCGAAACGGTTCGATAGAATGTCGCAATTTTTGCTGTGAAAGGGCACCCTAGATTTACCTACAAAACCTCCAAATTTGGTGGTCTTATCTTCGATAGTTTTTTTATGGCAAATTTTTGAAGGTTTAAAAAATAGCGCAAAATTCGAACGGAAATTCCCTACAGAAACTCCATTCGCGAATTTTAAAAATCCGAGATAGCCAAAATGTTGTTCTCGAAGAGTACTTCCAATTTAAAAAAAAAGGTTTGTCTCCAGGCCCAATAGGACACGACTTTCATAGGGTCAAAGTTCACGAATTTGACACATTTCGGCCGCGACAATTACCAATAACCGTTGCACCGAATTTCAAACCGCTCACACAGTACTTCCCATTGAGACACATGAACAATCCCCTGCAAGCGTTTTCTCGTAGCTCAATTCTTGACCCCGGCGCAAGCGACCGAAATTTCGATGGGGGCCGCCCCAATGGTCACGGAAATGGTCCAAATTTTGACCCCCCATATCTCGGGCCCTAATTGTCCGATCGACTTGAAATTTGAAACGTGGCCTAACAGTGTTTCGGCCTTCCTCCCCATGCTCGCCAATCGCGGCTCACCATGGGGGGTCCGGGCCTTTTCGCCATAATGTTAAAACAAAAACTCGCGAATATCTCCGAAACGGTTCAATAGAATGTCGCAAATTTTGGTGTGAAAGGGCACCCTAGATTTACCTACAAACCCTCCAAATTTGGTGGTCCTAGCTTCCATAGTTTTTTTATGGCGAATTTTTGAATGTTTAAAAAATAGCCCAAAAATCGAACGGAAATACCCTACAGAAACTCCATTCGCGAATTTTAAAAATCCGAGATAGCCAAAATGTTGCTCTCGAAAAGTACATCAATTTAAAAAAAAATGTTTGTCTCCAGGCGTAATAGGGCCCGACTTTCATAGGGTCAAATTTCACGAATTTGACACATTTCGGCCGCGACAATTACCAATAACCGTTGCCCCGAATTTCAAACCGCTCACACAGTACTTCCCATTGAGACACATGAACAATCCCCCGCAAGCGTTTTCTCGTAGCTCCATTTTTGACCCCTTCGCAAGCGACCGAAATTTCGATGGGGGGCCGTCCCAATGGTAACGGAAATGGGCCAAACTTTGACCCCCCATATCTCGGGCCCTAATTGTCTGATCGACATGAAATTTGAAACGTGGCCTAACAGGGTTTCGGCCTTCCTCCCCATGCTCGCCAATCGCGGCTCACCATGGGGGGTCCGGGCCTTTTCGCCGTAATGTTAAAACAAAAACTCGCGAATATCTCCGAAACGGTTCAATAGAATGTCGCAAATATTGGTGTGAAAGGGCACCCTAGATTTACCTACAAACCCTCCAAATTTGGTGGTCCTAGCTTCCATCGTTTTTTTATGGCGAATTTTTCAATGTTTAAAAAATAGACCAAAAATCGAACGGAAATTCCCTACAGAAACTCCATTCGCGAATTTTAAAAATCCGAGATAGCCAAAATGTTGCTCTCGAAGAGTACATCAATTTAAAAAAAAAGGTTTGTCTCCAGGCCCAATAGGACCCGACTTTGATAGGGTCAAAGTTCACGAATTTGACACATTTCGGATGCGACAATTACCTATAACCGTTGCACCGAATTTCAAACCGCTCACACAGTACTTCCCATTGAGACACATGAACAATCCCCTGCAAGCGTTTTCTCGTAGCTCAATTCTTGACCCCGGCGCAAGCGACCGAAATTTCGATGGGGGCCGCCCCAATGGTCACGGAAATGGTCCAAACTTTGACCCCCCATATCTCGGGCTCTAATTGTCCGATCGACTTGAAATTTGAAACGTGGCCTAACAGGGTTTCGGCCTTCCTCTCCATGCTCGCCAATCGCGGCTCACCATGGGGGGTCCGGGCCTTTTCGCCGTAATGTTAAAACAAATACTCGCGAATATCTCCGAAACGGTTCGATAGAATGTCGCAATTTTTGGTGTGAAAGGGCACCCTAGATTTACCTACAAAACCTCCAAATTTGGTGGTCTTATCTTCGATAGTTTTTTTATGGCAAATTTTTGAAGGTTTAAAAAATAGCGCAAAATTCGAACGGAAATTCCCTACAGAAACTCCATTCGCGAATTTTAAAAATCCGAGATAGCCAAAATGTTGTTCTCGAAGAGTACTTCCAATTTAAAAAAAAAGGTTTGTCTCCAGGCCCAATAGGACACGACTTTCATAGGGTCAAAGTTCACGAATTTGACACATTTCGGCCGCGACAATTACCAATAACCGTTGCACCGAATTTCAAACCGCTCACACAGTACTTCCCATTGAGACACATGAACAATCCCCTGCAAGCGTTTTCTCGTAGCTCAATTCTTGACCCCGGCGCAAGCGACCGAAATTTCGATGGGGGCCGCCCCAATGGTCACGGAAATGGTCCAAACTTTGACCCCCCATATCTCGGGCCCTAATTGTCCGATCGACTTGAAATTTGAAACGTGGCCTAACAGTGTTTCGGCCTTCCTCCCCATGCTCGCCAATCGCGGCTCACCATGGGGGGTCCGGGCCTTTTCGCCATAATGTTAAAACAAAAACTCGCGAATATCTCCGAAACGGTTCAATAGAATGTCGCAAATTTTGGTGTGAAAGGGCACCCTAGATTTACCTACAAACCCTCCAAATTTGGTGGTCCTAGCTTCCATAGTTTTTTTATGGCGAATTTTTGAATGTTTAAAAAATAGCCCAAAAATCGAACGGAAATACCCTACAGAAACTCCATTCGCGAATTTTAAAAATCCGAGATAGCCAAAATGTTGCTCTCGAAAAGTACATCAATTTAAAAAAAAATGTTTGTCTCCAGGCGTAATAGGGCCCGACTTTCATAGGGTCAAATTTCACGAATTTGACACATTTCGGCCGCGACAATTACCAATAACCGTTGCCCCGAATTTCAAACCGCTCACACAGTACTTCCCATTGAGACACATGAACAATCCCCCGCAAGCGTTTTCTCGTAGCTCCATTTTTGACCCTTTCGCAAGCGACCGAAATTTCGATGGGGGGCCGTCCCAATGGTAACGGAAATGGGCCAAACTTTGACCCCCCATATCTCGGGCCCTAATTGTCTGATCGACATGAAATTTGAAACGTGGCCTAACAGGGTTTCGGCCTTCCTCCCCATGCTCGCCAATCGCGGCTCACCATGGGGGGTCCGGGCCTTTTCGCCGTAATGTTAAAACAAAAACTCGCGAATATCTCCGAAACGGTTCAATAGAATGTCGCAAATTTTGGTGTGAAAGGGCACCCTAGATTTACCTACAAACCCTCCAAACTTGGTGGTCCTAGCTTCCATCGTTTTTTTATGGCGAATTTTTCAATGTTTAAAAAATAGACCAAAAATCGAACGGAAATTCCCTACAGAAACTCCATTCGCGAATTTTAAAAATCCGAGATAGCCAAAATGTTGCTCTCGAAGAGTACATCAATTTAAAAAAAAAAGGTTTGTCTCCAGGCCCAATAGGACCCGACTTTGATAGGGTCAAAGTTCACGAATTTGACACATTTCGGATGCGACAATTACCTATAACCGTTGCACCGAATTTCAAACCGCTCACACAGTACTTCCCATTGAGACACATGAACAATCCCCTGCAAGCGTTTTCTCGTAGCTCAATTCTTGACCCCGGCGCAAGCGACCGAAATTTCGATGAGGGCCGCCCCAATGGTCACGGAAATGGTCCAAACTTTGACCCCCCATATCTCGGGCTCTAATTGTCCGATCGACTTGAAATTTGAAACGTGGCCTAACAGGGTTTCGGCCTTCCTCCCTATGCTCGCTAATCGCGGCTCACCATGGGGGGTCCGGGCCTTTTCGCCGTAATGTTAAAACAAAAACTCGCGAATATCTCCGAAACGGTTCGATAGAATGTCGCAAATTTTGGTGTGAAAGTGCACCCTAGATTTACCTACAAACCCTCCAAATTAGGTGGTCCTAGCTTCCATAGTTTTTTTATGGCGAATTTTTGAAGGTTTAAAAAATAGCCCAAAAATCGAACGGAAATACCCTACAGAAACTCCATTCGCGAATTTTAAAAATCCGAGATAGCCAAAATGTTGCTCTCGAAAAGTACATCAATTTAAAAAAAAATGTTTGTCTCCAGGCCTAATAGCGCCCGACTTTCATAGGGTCAAATTTCACGAATTTGACACATTTCGGCCGCGACAATTACCTATAACCGTTGCACCGAACTTCAAACCGCTCACACAGTACTTCCCATTGAGACACATGAACAATCCCCCGCAAGCGTTTTCTCGTAGCTCAATTTTTGACCTCGGCGCAAGCGACCGAAATTTCGATGAGGGCCGCCCCAATGGTCACGGAAATGGGCCAAATTTTGACCCCCCATATCTCGGGCCCTAATTGTCCGATCGACTTGAAATTTGAAACGTGGCCTAACAGGGTTTCGGCCTTCCTCTCCATGCTCGCCAATCGCGGCTCACCATGGGGGGTCCGGGCCTTTTCGCCGTAATGTTAAAACAAATACTCGCGAATATCTCCGAAACGGTTCGATAGAATGTCGCAATTTTTGGTGTGAAAGGGCACCCTAGATTTACCTACAAAACCTCCAAATTTGGTGGTCTTATCTTCGATAGTTTTTTTATGGCAAATTTTTGAAGGTTTAAAAAATAGCGCAAAATTCGAACGGAAATTCCCTACAGAAACTCCATTCGCGAATTTTAAAAATCCGAGATAGCCAAAATGTTGTTCTCGAAGAGTACTTCCAATTTAAAAAAAAAGGTTTGTCTCCAGGCCCAATAGGACACGACTTTCATAGGTCAAAGTTCACGAATTTGACACATTTCGGCCGCGACAATTACCAATAACCGTTGCACCGAATTTCAAACCGCTCACACAGTACTTCCCATTGAGACACATGAACAATCCCCTGCAAGCGTTTTCTCGTAGCTCAATTCTTGACCCCGGCGCAAGCGACCGAAATTTCGATGGGGGCCGCCCCAATGGTCACGGAAATGGTCCAAACTTTGACCCCCCATATCTCGGGCCCTAATTGTCCGATCGACTTGAAATTTGAAACGTGGCCTAACAGTGTTTCGGCCTTCCTCCCCATGCTCGCCAATCGCGGCTCACCATGGGGGGTCCGGGCCTTTTCGCCATAATGTTAAAACAAAAACTCGCGAATATCTCCGAAACGGTTCAATAGAATGTCGCAAATTTTGGTGTGAAAGGGCACCCTAGATTTACCTACAAACCCTCCAAATTTGGTGGTCCTAGCTTCCATAGTTTTTTTATGGCGAATTTTTGAATGTTTAAAAAATAGCCCAAAAATCGAACGGAAATACCCTACAGAAACTCCATTCGCGAATTTTAAAAATCCGAGATAGCCAAAATGTTGCTCTCGAAAAGTACATCAATTTAAAAAAAAATGTTTGTCTCCAGGCGTAATAGGGCCCGACTTTCATAGGGTCAAATTTCACGAATTTGACACATTTCGGCCGCGACAATTACCTATAACCGTTGCACCGAACTTCAAACCGCTCACACAGTACTTCCCATTGAGACACATGAATAATCCCCCGCAAGCGTCTTCTCGTAGCTCAATTTTTGACCCCGGCGCAAGCGACCAAAATTTCGATGGGGGCCCGCCCCAATGGTCACGGAAATGGGCCAAATTTTGACGCCCCATATCTCGGGCCCTAATTGTCGGATCGACTTAAAATTTGAAACGTGGCATAACAGGGTTCGGCCATCCTCCCCATGCTCGCCAATCGCGGCTCACAAGGGGGTGTCCGGGCCTTTTCGCCGTAATGTTAAAACAAAAACTCGCGAATATCTCCGAAACGGTTCGATAGAATGTCGCAAATTTTGGTGTGAAAGAGCACCCTAGATTTACCTATAAACCCTCCAAATTTGGTGGTCCTAGCTTCCATAGTTTTTTTATGGCGAATTTTTGAAGGTTTAAAAAATAGCCCAAAAATCGAACGGAAATTCCCTACAGAAACTCCGTTCGCGAATTTTAAAAATCCGAGATAGCCAAAATGTTGCTCTCGAAGAGTACATCAATTTAAAAAAAAAAGGTTTGTCTCGAGGCCCAATAGGACCCGACTTTGATAGGGTCAAAATTCACGAATTTGACACATTTCGGATGCGACAATTACCTATAACCGTTGCACCGAATTTCAAACCGCTCACACAGTACTTCCCATTGAGACACATGAACAATCCCCCGCAAGCGTTTTCTCGTAGCTCAATTTTTGACCTCGGCGCAAGCGACCGAAATTTCGATGAGGGCCGCCCCAATGGTGACGGAAATGGGCCAAATTTTGACCCCCATATCTCGGGCCCTAATTGTCCGATCGAATTCAAATTTGAAACGTGGCCTAACAGGGTTTCGTCCTTCCTCCCCATGCTCGCCAATCGCGGCTCACCATGGGGGGTCCGGGCCTTTTCGCCGTAATGTTAAAACAAAAACTCGCGAATATCTCCGAAACGGTTCAATAGAATGTCGCAAATTTTGGTGTGAAAGGGCACCCTAGATTTACCTACAAACTCTCCAAATTTGGTGGTCCTAGCTTCCATAGTTGTTTTATGGCGAATTTTTGAATGTTTAAAAAATAGACCAAAAATCGAACGGAAATTCCCTACAGAAACTCCATTCGCGAATTTTAAAAATCCGACATAGCCAAAATGTTGCTCTCGAAGAGTACATCAATTTAAAAAAAAAAGGTTTGTCTCGAGGCCCAATAGGACCCGACTTTGATAGGGTCAAAATTCACGAATTTGACACATTTCGGATGCGACAATTACCTATAACCGTTGCACCGAATTTCAAACCGCTCACACAGTACTTCCCATTGAGACACATGAACAATCCCCCGCAAGCGTTTTCTCGTAGCTCAATTTTTGACCTCGGCGCAAGCGACCGAAATTTCGATGAGGGCCGCCCCAATGGTCACGGAAATCAGCCAAATTTTGACCCCCCATATCTCGGGCCCTAATTGTCCGATCGACTTGAAATTTGAAACGTGGCCTAACAGGGTTTCGTCCTTCCTCCCCATGCTCGCCAATCGCGGCTCACCATGGGGGGTCCGGGCCTTTTCGCCGTAATGTTAAAACAAAAACTCGCGAATATCTCCGAAACGGTTCAATAGAATGTCGCAAATTTTGGTGTGAAAGGGCACCCTACATTTACCTACAAACCCTCTAAATTTGGTGGTCTTATCTTCGATAGTTTTTTTATGGCAAATTTTTGAAGGTTTAAAAAATAGACCAAAATTCGAACGGAAATTCCCTACAGAAACTCCATTCGCGAATTTTAAAAATCCGAGATAGCCAAAATGTTGCTCTCGAAGAGTACATCAATTTTAAAAAAAAGGTTTGTCTCCAGGCCCAATAGGACCCGACTTTCATAGGGTCAAAGTTCACGAATTTGACACATTTCGGCCGCCACAATTACCTATAACCGTTGCACCGAATTTCAAACCGCTCACACAGTACTTCCCATTGAGACACATGAACAATCCCCCGCAAGCGTTTTCTCGTAGCTCAATTCTTGACCCCGGCGCAAGCGACCGAAATTTCGATGGGGGCCGCCCCAATGATCACGGAAATGGTCCAAATTTTGACCCCCCATATCTCGGGCTCTAATTGTCCGATCGACTTGAAATTTGAAACGTGGACTAACAGGGTTTCGGCCTTCCTCCCCATGCTCGCCAATCGCGGCTCACCATGGGGGGTCCGGGCCTTTTCGCCGTAATGTTAAAACAAAAACTCGCGAATATCTCCGAAACGGTTCAATAGAATGTCGCAAATTTTGGTGTGAAAGGGCACCCTAGATTTACCTACAAACCCTCCAAATTTGGTGGTCCTAGCTTCCATCGTTTTTTTATGGCGAATTTTTCAATGTTTAAAAAATAGACCAAAAATCGAACGGAAATTCCCTACAGAAACTCCATTCGCGAATTTTAAAAATCCGAGATAGCCAAAATGTTGCTCTCGAAGAGTACATCAATTTAAAAAAAAAAGGTTTGTCTCCAGGCCCAATAGGACCCGACTTTGATAGGGTCAAAGTTCACGAATTTGACACATTTCGGATGCGACAATTACCTATAACCGTTGCACCGAATTTCAAACCGCTCACACAGTACTTCCCATTGAGACACATGAACAATCCCCTGCAAGCGTTTTCTCGTAGCTCAATTCTTGACCCCGGCGCAAGCGACCGAAATTTCGATGGGGGCCGCCCCAATGGTCACGGAAATGGTCCAAACTTTGACCCCCCATATCTCGGGCTCTAATTGTCCGATCGACTTGAAATTTGAAACGTGGCCTAACAGGGTTTCGGCCTTCCTCCCTATGCTCGCTAATCGCGGCTCACCATGGGGGGTCCGGGCCTTTTCGCCGTAATGTTAAAACAAAAACTCGCGAATATCTCCGAAACGGTTCGATAGAATGTCGCAAATTTTGGTGTGAAAGTGCACCCTAGATTTACCTACAAACCCTCCAAATTAGGTGGTCCTAGCTTCCATAGTTTTTTTATGGCGAATTTTTGAAAGTTTAAAAAATAGCCCAAAAATCGAACGGAAATACCCTACAGAAACTCCATTCGCGAATTTTAAAAATCCGAGATAGCCAAAATGTTGCTCTCGAAAAGTACATCAATTTAAAAAAAAAATGTTTGTCTCCAGGCCTAATAGCGCCCGACTTTCATAGGGTCAAATTTCACGAATTTGACACATTTCGGCCGCGACAATTACCT
The DNA here is from genome assembly GCF_044657685.1 of Stegodyphus dumicola. NCBI lineage: Eukaryota > Metazoa > Arthropoda > Arachnida > Araneae > Eresidae > Stegodyphus > Stegodyphus dumicola. The sequence continues at coordinate 287,700,292 of NC_140769.1, read as the reverse complement.
ATAACCGTTGCACCGAACTTCAAACCGCTCACACAGTACTTCCCATTGAGACACATGAACAATCCCCCGCAAGCGTTTTCTCGTAGCTCAATTTTTGACCTCGGCGCAAGCGACCGAAATTTCGATGAGGGCCGCCCCAATGGTCACGGAAATGGGCCAAATTTTGACCCCCCATATCTCGGGCCCTAATTGTCCGATCGACTTGAAATTTGAAACGTGGCCTAACAGGGTTTCGGCCTTCCTCTCCATGCTCGCCAATCGCGGCTCACCATGGGGGGTCCGGGCCTTTTCGCCGTAATGTTAAAACAAATACTCGCGAATATCTCCGAAACGGTTCGATAGAATGTCGCAATTTTTGGTGTGAAAGGGCACCCTAGATTTACCTACAAAACCTCCAAATTTGGTGGTCTTATCTTCGATAGTTTTTTTATGGCAAATTTTTGAAGGTTTAAAAAATAGCGCAAAATTCGAACGGAAATTCCCTACAGAAACTCCATTCGCGAATTTTAAAAATCCGAGATAGCCAAAATGTTGTTCTCGAAGAGTACTTCCAATTTAAAAAAAAAGGTTTGTCTCCAGGCCCAATAGGACACGACTTTCATAGGGTCAAAGTTCACGAATTTGACACATTTCGGCCGCGACAATTACCAATAACCGTTGCACCGAATTTCAAACCGCTCACACAGTACTTCCCATTGAGACACATGAACAATCCCCTGCAAGCGTTTTCTCGTAGCTCAATTCTTGACCCCGGCGCAAGCGACCGAAATTTCGATGGGGGCCGCCCCAATGGTCACGGAAATGGTCCAAACTTTGACCCCCCATATCTCGGGCCCTAATTGTCCGATCGACTTGAAATTTGAAACGTGGCCTAACAGTGTTTCGGCCTTCCTCCCCATGCTCGCCAATCGCGGCTCACCATGGGGGGTCCGGGCCTTTTCGCCATAATGTTAAAACAAAAACTCGCGAATATCTCCGAAACGGTTCAATAGAATGTCGCAAATTTTGGTGTGAAAGGGCACCCTAGATTTACCTACAAACCCTCCAAATTTGGTGGTCCTAGCTTCCATAGTTTTTTTATGGCGAATTTTTGAATGTTTAAAAAATAGCCCAAAAATCGAACGGAAATACCCTACAGAAACTCCATTCGCGAATTTTAAAAATCCGAGATAGCCAAAATGTTGCTCTCGAAAAGTACATCAATTTAAAAAAAAATGTTTGTCTCCAGGCGTAATAGGGCCCGACTTTCATAGGGTCAAATTTCACGAATTTGACACATTTCGGCCGCGACAATTACCTATAACCGTTGCACCGAACTTCAAACCGCTCACACAGTACTTCCCATTGAGACACATGAACAATCCCCCGCAAGCGTCTTCTCGTAGCTCAATTTTTGACCCCGGCGCAAGCGACCAAAATTTCGATGGGGGCCCGCCCCAATGGTCACGGAAATGGGCCAAATTTTGACGCCCCATATCTCGGGCCGTAATTGTCGGATCGACTTAAAATTTGAAACGTGGCATAACAGGGTTCGGCCATCCTCCCCATGCTCGCCAATCGCGGCTCACAAGGGGGTGTCCGGGCCTTTTCGCCGTAATGTTAAAACAAAAACTCGCGAATATCTCCGAAACGGTTCGATAGAATGTCGCAAATTTTGGTGTGAAAGAGCACCCTAGATTTACCTACAAACCCTCCAAATTTGGTGGTCCTAGCTTCCATAGTTTTTTTATGGCGAATTTTTGAAGGTTTAAAAAATAGCCCAAAAATCGAACGGAAATTCCCTACAGAAACTCCATTCGCGAATTTTAAAAATCCGAGATAGCCAAAATGTTGCTCTCGAAGAGTACATCAATTTAAAAAAAAAAGGTTTGTCTCGAGGCCCAATAGGACCCGACTTTGATAGGGTCAAAATTCACGAATTTGACACATTTCGGATGCGACAATTACCTATAACCGTTGCACCGAATTTCAAACCGCTCACACAGTACTTCCCATTGAGACACATGAACAATCCCCCGCAAGCGTTTTCTCGTAGCTCAATTTTTGACCTCGGAGCAAGCGACCGAAATTTCGATGAGGGCCGCCCCAATGGTAACGGAAATGGGCCAAATTTTGACCCCCCATATCTCGGGCCCTAATTGTCCGATCGAATTCAAATTTGAAACGTGGCCTAACAGGGTTTCGTCCTTCCTCCCCATGCTCGCCAATCGCGGCTCACCATGGGGGGTCCGGGCCTTTTCGCCGTAATGTTAAAACAAAAACTCGCGAATATCTCCGAAACGGTTCAATAGAATGTCGCAAATTTTGGTGTGAAAGGGCACCCTAGATTTACCTACAAACTCTCCAAATTTGGTGGTCCTAGCTTCCATAGTTGTTTTATGGCGAATTTTTGAATGTTTAAAAAATAGACCAAAAATCGAACGGAAATTCCCTACAGAAACTCCATTCGCGAATTTTAAAAATCCGAGATAGCCAAAATGTTGCTCTCGAAGAGTACATCAATTTAAAAAAAAAAGGTTTGTCTCCAGGCCCAATAGGACCCGACTTTGATAGGGTCAAAGTTCACGAATTTGACACATTTCGGATGCGACAATTACCTATAACCGTTGCACCGAATTTCAAACCGCTCACACAGTACTTCCCATTGAGACACATGAACAATCCCCTGCAAGCGTTTTCTCGTAGCTCAATTCTTGACCCCGGCGCAAGCGACCGAAATTTCGATGGGGGCCGCCCCAATGGTAACGGAAATGGGCCAAATTTTGACCCCCCATATCTCGGGCCCTAATTGTCCGATCGAATTCAAATTTGAAACGTGGCCTAACAGGGTTTCGTCCTTCCTCCCCATGCTCGCCAATCGCGGCTCACCATGGGGGGTCCGGGCCATTTCGCCGTAATGTTAAAACAAAAACTCGCGAATATCTCCGAAACGGTTCAATAGAATGTCGCAAATTTTGGTGTGAAAGGGCACCCTAGATTTACCTACAAACTCTCCAAATTTGGTGGTCCTAGCTTCCATAGTTGTTTTATGGCGAATTTTTGAATGTTTAAAAAATAGACCAAAAATCGAACGGAAATTCCCTACAGAAACTCCATTCGCGAATTTTAAAAATCCGAGATAGCCAAAATGTTGCTCTCGAAGAGTACATCAATTTAAAAAAAAAAGGTTTGTCTCCAGGCCCAATAGGACCCGACTTTGATAGGGTCAAAGTTCACGAATTTGACACATTTCGGATGCGACAATTACCTATAACCGTTGCACCGAATTTCAAACCGCTCACACAGTACTTCCCATTGAGACACATGAACAATCCCCTGCAAGCGTTTTCTCGTAGCTCAATTCTTGACCCCGGCGCAAGCGACCGAAATTTCGATGGGGGCCGCCCCAATGGTCACGGAAATGGTCCAAACTTTGACCCCCCATATCTCGGGCTCTAATTGTCCGATCGACTTGAAATTTGAAACGTGGACTAACAGGGTTTCGGCCTTCCTCCCTATGCTCGCTAATCGCGGCTCACCATGGGGGGTCCGGGCCTTTTCGCCGTAATGTTAAAACAAAAACTCGCGAATATCTCCGAAACGGTTCGATAGAATGTCGCAAATTTTGGTGTGAAAGTGCACCCTAGATTTACCTACAAACCCTCCAAATTAGGTGGTCCTAGCTTCCATAGTTTTTTTATGGCGAATTTTTGAAGGTTTAAAAAATAGCCCAAAAATCGAACGGAAATACCCTACAGAAACTCCATTCGCGAATTTTAAAAATCCGAGATAGCCAAAATGTTGCTCTCGAAAAGTACATCAATTTAAAAAAAAATGTTTGTCTCCAGGCCTAATAGCGCCCGACTTTCATAGGGTCAAATTTCACGAATTTGACACATTTCGGCCGCGACAATTACCTATAACCGTTGCACCGAACTTCAAACCGCTCACACAGTACTTCCCATTGAGACACATGAACAATCCCCCGCAAGCGTTTTCTCGTAGCTCAATTTTTGACCTCGGCGCAAGCGACCGAAATTTCGATGAGGGCCGCCCCAATGGTCACGGAAATGGGCCAAATTTTGACCCCCCATATCTCGGGCCCTAATTGTCCGATCGACTTGAAATTTGAAACGTGGCCTAACAGGGTTTCGGCCTTCCTCTCCATGCTCGCCAATCGCGGCTCACCATGGGGGGTCCGGGCCTTTTCGCCGTAATGTTAAAACAAATACTCGCGAATATCTCCGAAACGGTTCGATAGAATGTCGCAATTTTTGGTGTGAAAGGGCACCCTAGATTTACCTACAAAACCTCCAAATTTGGTGGTCTTATCTTCGATAGTTTTTTTATGGCAAATTTTTGAAGGTTTAAAAAATAGCGCAAAATTCGAACGGAAATTCCCTACAGAAACTCCATTCGCGAATTTTAAAAATCCGAGATAGCCAAAATGTTGTTCTCGAAGAGTACTTCCAATTTAAAAAAAAAGGTTTGTCTCCAGGCCCAATAGGACACGACTTTCATAGGGTCAAAGTTCACGAATTTGACACATTTCGGCCGCGACAATTACCAATAACCGTTGCACCGAATTTCAAACCGCTCACACAGTACTTCCCATTGAGACACATGAACAATCCCCTGCAAGCGTTTTCTCGTAGCTCAATTCTTGACCCCGGCGCAAGCGACCGAAATTTCGATGGGGGCCGCCCCAATGGTCACGGAAATGGTCCAAACTTTGACCCCCCATATCTCGGGCCCTAATTGTCCGATCGACTTGAAATTTGAAACGTGGCCTAACAGTGTTTCGGCCTTCCTCCCCATGCTCGCCAATCGCGGCTCACCATGGGGGGTCCGGGCCTTTTCGCCATAATGTTAAAACAAAAACTCGCGAATATCTCCGAAACGGTTCAATAGAATGTCGCAAATTTTGGTGTGAAAGGGCACCCTAGATTTACCTACAAACCCTCCAAATTTGGTGGTCCTAGCTTCCATAGTTTTTTTATGGCGAATTTTTGAATGTTTAAAAAATAGCCCAAAAATCGAACGGAAATACCCTACAGAAACTCCATTCGCGAATTTTAAAAATCCGAGATAGCCAAAATGTTGCTCTCGAAAAGTACATCAATTTAAAAAAAAATGTTTGTCTCCAGGCGTAATAGGGCCCGACTTTCATAGGGTCAAATTTCACGAATTTGACACATTTCGGCCGCGACAATTACCTATAACCGTTGCACCGAAATTCAAACCGCTCACACAGTACTTCCCATTGAGACACATGAACAATCCCCCGCAAGCGTCTTCTCGTAGCTCAATTTTTGACCCCGGCGCAAGCGACCAAAATTTCGATGGGGGCCCGCCCCAATGGTCACGGAAATGGGCCAAATTTTGACGCCCCATATCTCGGGCCCTAATTGTCGGATCGACTTAAAATTTGAAACGTGGCATAACAGGGTTCGGCCATCCTCCCCATGCTCGCCAATCGCGGCTCACAAGGGGGTGTCCGGGCCTTTTCGCCGTAATGTTAAAACAAAAACTCGCGAATATCTCCGAAACGGTTCGATAGAATGTCGCAAATTTTGGTGTGAAAGAGCACCCTAGATTTACCTACAAACCCTCCAAATTTGGTGGTCCTAGCTTCCATAGTTTTTTTATGGCGAATTTTTGAAGGTTTAAAAATAGCCCAAAAATCGAACGGAAATTCCCTACAGAAACTCCATTCGCGAATTTTAAAAATCCGAGATAGCCAAAATGTTGCTCTCGAAGAGTACATCAATTTAAAAAAAAAAGGTTTGTCTCGAGGCCCAATAGGACCCGACTTTGATAGGGTCAAAATTCACGAATTTGACACATTTCGGATGCGACAATTACCTATAACCGTTGCACCGAATTTCAAACCGCTCACACAGTACTTCCCATTGAGACACATGAACAATCCCCCGCAAGCGTTTTCTCGTAGCTCAATTTTTGACCTCGGCGCAAGCGACCGAAATTTCGATGAGGGCCGCCCCAATGGTAACGGAAATGGGCCAAATTTTGACCCCCCATATCTCGGGCCCTAATTGTCCGATCGAATTCAAATTTGAAACGTGGCCTAACAGGGTTTCGTCCTTCCTCCCCATGCTCGCCAATCGCGGCTCACCATGGGGGGTCCGGGCCTTTTCGCCGTAATGTTAAAACAAAAACTCGGGAATATCTCCGAAACGGTTCGATAGAATGTCGCAAATTTTGGTGTGAAAGTGCACCCTAGATTTACCTACAAACCCTCCAATCTAGGTGGTCCTAGCTTCCATAGTTTTTTTATGGCGAATTTTTGAATGTTTAAAAAATAGCCCAAAAATCGAACGGAAATACCCTACAGAAACTCCATTCGCGAATTTTAAAAATCCGAGATAGCCAAAATGTTGCTCTCGAAAAGTACATCAATTTAAAAAAAAATGTTTGTCTCCAGGCCTAATAGGGCCCGACTTTCATAGGGTCAAATTTCACGAATTTGACACATTTCGGCCGCGACAATTACCTATAACCGTTGCACCGAACTTCAAACCGCTCACACAGTATTTCCCATTGAGACACATGAACAATCCCCCGCAAGCGTTTTCTCGTAGCTCAATTTTTGACCCCGGCGCAAGCGACCGAAATTTCGATGAGGGCCGCCCCAATGGTCACGGAAATGGGCCAAATTTTGACCCCCCTTATTTCGGGCCCTAATTGTCCGATCGACTTGAAATTTGAAACGTGGCCTAACAGGGTTTCGGCCTTCCTCTCCATGCTCGCCAATCGCGGCTCACCATGGGGGGTCCGGGCCTTTTCGCCGTAATGTTAAAACAAATACTCGCGAATATCTCCGAAACGGTTCGATAGAATGTCTCAAATTTTGGTGTGAAAGGGCACCCTAGATTTACCTACAAACCCTCCAAATTTGGTGGTCTTATCTTCCATAGTTTTTTTATGGCAAATTTTTGAATGTTTAAAAAATAGCCCAAAATTCGAACGGAAATTCCCTACAGAAACTCCATTCGCGAATTTTAAAAATCCCAGATAGCCAAAGCGTTGCTCCCGACGAGTACATGAATTTAAAAAAAAAAGGTTTGTCTCTAGGCCCAATAGGACCCCACTTTCATAGGGTCTAAGTTCACGAATTTGACACATATCGGCCGCGACAATTACCTATAACCGTTGCACCGAATTTCAAACCGCTCACACAGTACTTCCCATTGAGACACATGAACAATCCCCCGCAAGCGTTTTCTCGTAGCTCCATTTTTGACCCCTTCGCAAGCGACCGAAATTTCGATGGGGGGCCGTCCCAATGGTAACGGAAATGGGCCAAACTTTGACCCCCCATATCTCGGGCCCTAATTGTCTGATCGACATGAAATTTGAAACGTGGCCTAACAGGGTTTCGGCCTTCCTCCCCATGCTCGCCAATCGCGGCTCACCATGGGGGGTCCGGGCCTTTTCGCCGTAATGTTAAAACAAAAACTCGCGAATATCTCCGAAACGGTTCAATAGAATGTCGCAAATTTTGGTGTGAAAGGGCACCCTAGATTTACCTACAAACCCTCCAAATTTGGTGCTCCTAGCTTCCATCGTTTTTTTATGGCGAATTTTTCAATGTTTAAAAAATAGACCAAAAATCGAACGGAAATTCCCTACAGAAACTCCATTCGCGAATTTTAAAAATCCGAGATAGCCAAAATGTTGCTCTCGAAGAGTACATCAATTTAAAAAAAAAAGGTTTGTCTCGAGGCCCAATAGGACCCGACTTTGATAGGGTCAAAATTCACGAATTTGACACATTTCGGATGCGACAATTACCTATAACCGTTGCACCGAATTTCAAACCGCTCACACAGTACTTCCCATTGAGACACATGAACAATCCCCCGCAAGCGTTTTCTCGTAGCTCAATTTTTGACCTCGGCGCAAGCGACCGAAATTTCGATGAGGGCCGCCCCAATGGTAACGGAAATGGGCCAAATTTTGACCCCCCATATCTCGGGCCCTAATTGTCCGATCGAATTCAAATTTGAAACGTGGCCTAACAGGGTTTCGTCCTTCCTCCCCATGCTCGCCAATCGCGGCTCACCATGGGGGGTCCGGGCCTTTTCGCCGTAATGTTAAAACAAAAACTCGGGAATATCTCCGAAACGGTTCGATAGAATGTCGCAAATTTTGGTGTGAAAGTGCACCCTAGATTTACCTACAAACCCTCCAATCTAGGTGGTCCTAGCTTCCATAGTTTTTTTATGGCGAATTTTTGAATGTTTAAAAAATAGCCCAAAAATCGAACGGAAATACCCTACAGAAACTCCATTCGCGAATTTTAAAAATCCGAGATAGCCAAAATGTTGCTCTCGAAAAGTACATCAATTTAAAAAAAAATGTTTGTCTCCAGGCCTAATAGGGCCCGACTTTCATAGGGTCAAATTTCACGAATTTGACACATTTCGGCCGCGACAATTACCTATAACCGTTGCACCGAACTTCAAACCGCTCACACAGTATTTCCCATTGAGACACATGAACAATCCCCCGCAAGCGTTTTCTCGTAGCTCAATTTTTGACCCCGGCGCAAGCGACCGAAATTTCGATGAGGGCCGCCCCAATGGTCACGGAAATGGGCCAAATTTTGACCCCCCTTATTTCGGGCCCTAATTGTCCGATCGACTTGAAATTTGAAACGTGGCCTAACAGGGTTTCGGCCTTCCTCTCCATGCTCGCCAATCGCGGCTCACCATGGGGGGTCCGGGCCTTTTCGCCGTAATGTTAAAACAAATACTCGCGAATATCTCCGAAACGGTTCGATAGAATGTCTCAAATTTTGGTGTGAAAGGGCACCCTAGATTTACCTACAAACCCTCCAAATTTGGTGGTCTTATCTTCCATAGTTTTTTTATGGCAAATTTTTGAATGTTTAAAAAATAGCCCAAAATTCGAACGCAAATTCCCTACAGAAACTCCATTCGCGAATTTTAAAAATCCCAGATAGCCAAAGCGTTGCTCCCGACGAGTACATGAATTTAAAAAAAAAAGGTTTGTCTCTAGGCCCAATAGGACCCCACTTTCATAGGGTCTAAGTTCACGAATTTGACACATATCGGCCGCGACAATTACCTATAACCGTTGCACCGAATTTCAAACCGCTCACACAGTACTTCCCATTGAGACACATGAACAATCCCCCGCAAGCGTTTTCTCGTAGCTCCATTTTTGACCCCTTCGCAAGCGACCGAAATTTCGATGGGGGGCCGTCCCAATGGTAACGGAAATGGGCCAAACTTTGACCCCCCATATCTCGGGCCCTAATTGTCTGATCGACATGAAATTTGAAACGTGGCCTAACAGGGTTTCGGCCTTCCTCCCCATGCTCGCCAATCGCGGCTCACCATGGGGGGTCCGGGCCTTTTCGCCGTAATGTTAAAACAAAAACTCGCGAATATCTCCGAAACGGTTCAATAGAATGTCGCAAATTTTGGTGTGAAAGGGCACCCTAGATTTACCTACAAACCCTCCAAATTTGGTGCTCCTAGCTTCCATCGTTTTTTTATGGCGAATTTTTCAATGTTTAAAAAATAGACCAAAAATCGAACGGAAATTCCCTACAGAAACTCCATTCGCGAATTTTAAAAATCCGAGATAGCCAAAATGTTGCTCTCGAAGAGTACATCAATTTAAAAAAAAAAGGTTTGTCTCCAGGCCCAATAGGACCCGACTTTGATAGGGTCAAAGTTCACGAATTTGACACATTTCGGATGCGACAATTACCTATAACCGTTGCACCGAATTTCAAACCGCTCACACAGTACTTCCCATTGAGACACATGAACAATCCCCTGCAAGCGTTTTCTCGTAGCTCAATTCTTGACCCCGGCGCAAGCGACCGAAATTTCGATGGGGGCCGCCGCAATGGTCACGGAAATGGTCCAAACTTTGACCCCCCATATCTCGGGCTCTAATTGTCCGATCGACTTGAAATTTGAAACGTGGGCTAACAGGGTTTCGGCCTTCCTCCCTATGCTCGCTAATCGCGGCTCACCATGGGGGGTCCGGGCCTTTTCGCCGTAATGTTAAAACAAAAACTCGCGAATATCTCCGAAACGGTTCGATAGAATGTCGCAAATTTTGGTGTGAAAGTGCACCCTAGATTTACCTACAAACCCTCCAAATTAGGTGGTCCTAGCTTCCATAGTTTTTTTATGGCGAATTTTTGAAGGTTTAAAAAATAGCCCAAAAATCGAACGGAAATACCCTACAGAAACTCCATTCGCGAATTTTAAAAATCCGAGATAGCCAAAATGTTGCTCTCGAAAAGTACATCAATTTAAAAAAAAATGTTTGTCTCCAGGCCTAATAGCGCCCGACTTTCATAGGGTCAAATTTCACGAATTTGACACATTTCGGCCGCGACAATTACCTATAACCGTTGCACCGAACTTCAAACCGCTCACACAGTACTTCCCATTGAGACACATGAACAATCCCCCGCAAGCGTTTTCTCGTAGCTCAATTTTTGACCTCGGCGCAAGCGACCGAAATTTCGATGAGGGCCGCCCCAATGGTCACGGAAATGGGCCAAATTTTGACCCCCCATATCTTGGGCCCTAATTGTCCGATCGACTTGAAATTTGAAACGTGGCCTAACAGGGTTTCGGCCTTCCTCTCCATGCTCGCCAATCGCGGCTCACCATGGGGGGTCCGGGCCTTTTCGCCGTAATGTTAAAACAAATACTCGCGAATATCTCCGAAACGGTTCGATAGAATGTCGCAATTTTTGGTGTGAAAGGGCACCCTAGATTTACCTACAAAACCTCCAAATTTGGTGGTCTTATCTTCGATAGTTTTTTTATGGCAAATTTTTGAATGTTTAAAAAATAGCCCAAAATTCGAACGCAAATTCCCTACAGAAACTCCATTCGCGAATTTTAAAAATCCCAGATAGCCAAAGCGTTGCTCCCGACGAGTACATGAATTTAAAAAAAAAAGGTTTGTCTCTAGGCCCAATAGGACCCCACTTTCATAGGGTCTAAGTTCACGAATTTGACACATATCGGCCGCGACAATTACCTATAACCGTTGCACCGAATTTCAAACCGCTCACACAGTACTTCCCATTGAGACACATGAACAATCCCCCGCAAGCGTTTTCTCGTAGCTCCATTTTTGACCCCTTCGCAAGCGACCGAAATTTCGATGGGGGGCCGTCCCAATGGTAACGGAAATGGGCCAAACTTTGACCCCCCATATCTCGGGCCCTAATTGTCTGATCGACATGAAATTTGAAACGTGGCCTAACAGGGTTTCGGCCTTCCTCCCCATGCTAGCCAATCGCGGCTCACCATGGGGGGTCCGGGCCTTTTCGCCGTAATGTTAAAACAAAAACTCGCGAATATCTCCGAAACGGTTCAATAGAATGTCGCAAATTTTGGTGTGAAAGGGCACCCTAGATTTACCTACAAACCCTCCAAATTTGGTGGTCCTAGCTTCCATCGTTTTTTTATGGCGAATTTTTCAATGTTTAAAAAATAGACCAAAAATCGAACGGAAATTCCCTACAGAAACTCCATTCGCGAATTTTAAAAATTCGAGATAGCCAAAATGTTGCTCTCGAAGAGTACATCAATTTAAAAAAAAAGGTTTGTCTCCAGGCCCAATAGGACCCGACTTTGATAGGGTCAAAGTTCACGAATTTGACACATTTCGGATGCGACAATTACCTATAACCGTTGCACCGAATTTCAAACCGCTCACACAGTACTTCCCATTGAGACACATGAACAATCCCCTGCAAGCGTTTTCTCGTAGCTCAATTCTTGACCCCGGCGCAAGCGACCGAAATTTCGATGGGGGCCGCCCCAATGGTCACGGAAATGGTCCAAACTTTGACCCCCCATATCTCGGGCTCTAATTGTCCGATCGACTTGAAATTTGAAACGTGGCCTAACAGGGTTTCGGCCTTCCTCCCTATGCTCGCTAATCGCGGCTCACCATGGGGGGTCCGGGCCTTTTCGCCGTAATGTTAAAACAAAAACTCGCGAATATCTCCGAAACGGTTCGATAGAATGTCGCAAATTTTGGTGTGAAAGTGCACCCTAGATTTACCTACAAACCCTCCAAATTAGGTGGTCCTAGCTTCCATAGTTTTTTTATGGCGAATTTTTGAAGGTTTAAAAAATAGCCCAAAAATCGAACGGAAATACCCTACAGAAACTCCATTCGCGAATTTTAAAAATCCGAGATAGCCAAAATGTTGCTCTCGAAAAGTACATCAATTTAAAAAAAAATGTTTGTCTCCAGGCCTAATAGCGCCCGACTTTCATAGGGTCAAATTTCACGAATTTGACACATTTCGGCCGCGACAATTACCTATAACCGTTGCACCGAACTTCAAACCGCTCACACAGTACTTCCCATTGAGACACATGAACAATCCCCCGCAAGCGTTTTCTCGTAGCTCAATTTTTGACCTCGGCGCAAGCGACCGAAATTTCGATGAGGGCCGCCCCAATGGTCACGGAAATGGGCCAAATTTTGACCCCCCATATCTCGGGCCCTAATTGTCCGATCGACTTGAAATTTGAAACGTGGCCTAACAGGGTTTCGGCCTTCCTCTCCATGCTCGCCAATCGCGGCTCACCATGGGGGGTCCGGGCCTTTTCGCCGTAATGTTAAAACAAATACTCGCGAATATCTCCGAAACGGTTCAATAGAATGTCGCAAATTTTGGTGTGAAAGGGCACCCTAGATTTACCTACAAACTCTCCAAATTTGGTGGTCCTAGCTTCCATAGTTTTTTTATGGCGAATTTTTGAATGTTTAAAAAATAGACCAAAAATCGAACGGAAATTCCCTACAGAAACTCCATTCGCGAATTTTAAAAATCCGAGATAGCCAAAATGTTGTTCTCGAAGAGTACTTCCAATTTAAAAAAAAAGGTTTGTCTCCAGGCCCAATAGGACACGACTTTCATAGGGTCAAAGTTCACGAATTTGACACATTTCGGCCGCGACAATTACCAATAACCGTTGCACCGAATTTCAAACCGCTCACACAGTACTTCCCATTGAGACACATGAACAATCCCCTGCAAGCGTTTTCTCGTAGCTCAATTCTTGACCCCGGCGCAAGCGACCGAAATTTCGATGGGGGCCGCCCCAATGGTCACGGAAATGGTCCAAACTTTGACCCCCCATATCTCGGGCCCTAATTGTCCGATCGACTTGAAATTTGAAACGTGGCCTAACAGTGTTTCGGCCTTCCTCCCCATGCTCGCCAATCGCGGCTCACCATGGGGGGTCCGGGCCTTTTCGCCGTAATGTTAAAACAAAAACTCGCGAATATCTCCGAAACGGTTCAATAGAATGTCGCAAATTTTGGTGTGAAAGGGCACCCTAGATTTACCTACAAACCCTCCAAATTTGGTGGTCCTAGCTTCCATAGTTTTTTTATGGCGAATTTTTGAATGTTTAAAAAATAGCCCAAAAATCGAACGGAAATACCCTACAGAAACTCCATTCGCGAATTTTAAAAATCCGAGATAGCCAAAATGTTGCTCTCGAAAAGTACATCAATTTAAAAAAAAATGTTTGTCTCCAGGCGTAATAGGGCCCGACTTTCATAGGGTCAAATTTCACGAATTTGACACATTTCGGCCGCGACAATTACCTATAACCGTTGCACCGAACTTCAAACCGCTCACACAGTACTTCCCATTGAGACACATGAACAATCCCCCGCAAGCGTCTTCTCGTAGCTCAATTTTTGACCCCGGCGCAAGCGACCAAAATTTCGATGGGGGCCCGCCCCAATGGTCACGGAAATGGGCCAAATTTTGACGCCCCATATCTCGGGCCCTAATTGTCGGATCGACTTAAAATTTGAAACGTGGCATAACAGGGTTCGGCCATCCTCCCCATGCTCGCCAATCGCGGCTCACAAGGGGGTGTCCGGGCCTTTTCGCCGTAATGTTAAAAAAAAACTCGCGAATATCTCGGAAACGGTTTGATAGAATGTCGCAAATTTTGGTGTGAAAGAGCACCCTAGATTTACCTACAAACCCTCCAAATTTGGTGGTCCTAGCTTCCATAGTTTTTTTATGGCGAATTTTTGAAGGTTTAAAAAATAGCCCAAAAATCGAACGGAAATTCCCTACAGAAACTCCATTCGCGAATTTTAAAAATCCGAGATAGCCAAAATGTTGCTCTCGAAGAGTACATCAATTTAAAAAAAAAAGGTTTGTCTCGAGGCCCAATAGGACCCGACTTTGATAGGGTCAAAATTCACGAATTTGACACATTTCGGATGCGACAATTACCTATAACCGTTGCACCGAATTTCAAACCGCTCACACAGTACTTCCCATTGAGACACATGAACAATCCCCCGCAAGCGTTTTCTCGTAGCTCAATTTTTGACCTCGGCGCAAGCGACCGAAATTTCGATGAGGGCCGCCCCAATGGTAACGGAAATGGGCCAAATTTTGACCCCCCATATCTCGGGCCCTAATTGTCCGATCGAATTCAAATTTGAAACGTGGCCTAACAGGGTTTCGTCCTTCCTCCCCATGCTCGCCAATCGCGGCTCACCATGGGGGGTCCGGGCCTTTTCGCCGTAATGTTAAAACAAAAACTCGCGAATATCTCCGAAACGGTTCAATAGAATGTCGCAAATTTTGGTGTGAAAGGGCACCCTAGATTTACCTACAAACTCTCCAAATTTGGTGGTCCTAGCTTCCATACTTTTTTTATGGCGAATTTTTGAATGTTTAAAAAATAGACCAAAAATCGAACGGAAATTCCCTACAGAAACTCCATTCGCGAATTTTAAAAATCCGAGATAGCCAAAATGTTGCTCTCGAAGAGTACATCAATTTAAAAAAAAAAGGTTTGTCTCGAGGCCCAATAGGACCCGACTTTGATAGGGTCAAAATTCACGAATTTGACACATTTCGGATGCGACAATTACCTATAACCGTTGCACCGAATTTCAAACCGCTCACACAGTACTTCCCATTGAGACACATGAACAATCCCCCGCAAGCGTTTTCTCGTAGCTCAATTTTTGACCTCGGCGCAAGCGACCGAAATTTCGATGAGGGCCGCCCCAATGGTCACGGAAATCAGCCAAATTTTGACCCCCCATATCTCGGGCCCTAATTGTCCGATCGACTTGAAATTTGAAACGTGGCCTAACAGGGTTTCGGCCTTCCTCTCAATGCTCGCCAATCGCGACTCACCATGGGGGGTCCGGGCCTTTTCGCCGTAATGTTAAAACAAATACTCGCGAATATCTCCGAAACGGTTCGATAGAATGTCGCAAATTTTGGTGTGAAAGGGCACCCTACATTTACCTACAAACCCTCTAAATTTGGTGGTCTTATCTTCGATAGTTTTTTTATGGCAAATTTTTGAAGGTTTAAAAAATAGCCCAAAATTCGAACGGAAATTCCCTACAGAAACTCCATTCGCGAATTTTAAAAATCCGAGATAGCCAAAATGTTGTTCTCGAAGAGTACTTCCAATTTAAAAAAAAAGGTTTGTCTCCAGGCCCAATAGGACACGACTTTCATAGGGTCAAAGTTCACGAATTTGACACATTTCGGCCGCGACAATTACCAATAACCGTTGCACCGAATTTCAAACCGCTCACACAGTACTTCCCATTGAGACACATGAACAAACCCCTGCAAGCGTTTTCTCGTAGCTCAATTCTTGACCCCGGCGCAAGCGACCGAAATTTCGATGGGGGCCGCCCCAATGGTCACGGAAATGGTCCAAACTTTGACCCCCATATCTCGGGCCCTAATTGTCCGATCGACTTGAAATTTGAAACGTGGCCTAACAGTGTTTCGGCCTTCCTCCCCATGCTCGCCAATCGCGGCTCACCATGGGGGGTCCGGGCCTTTTCGCCGTAATGTTAAAACAAAAACTCGCGAATATCTCCGAAACGGTTCAATAGAATGTCGCAAATTTTGGTGTGAAAGGGCACCCTAGATTTACCTACAAACCCTCCAAATTTGGTGGTCCTAGCTTCCCTAGTTTTTTTATGGCGAATTTTTGAAAGTTTAAAAAATAGCCCAAAAATCGAACGGAAATACCCTACAGAAACTCCATTCGCGAATTTTAAAAATCCGAGATAGCCAAAATGTTCCTCTCGAAAAGTACATCAATTTAAAAAAAAAATGTTTGTCTCCAGGCGTAATAGGGCCCGACTTTCATAGGGTCAAATTTCACGAATTTGACACATTTCGGCCGCGACAATTACCTATAACCGTTGCACCGAACTTCAAACCGCTCACACAGTACTTCCCATTGAGACACATGAACAATCCCCCGCAAGCGTCTTCTCGTAGCTCAATTTTTGACCCCGGCGCAAGCGACCAAAATTTCGATGGGGGCCCGCCCCAATGGTCACGGAAATGGGCCAAATTTTGACGCCCCATATCTCGGGCCCTAATTGTCGGATCGACTTAAAATTTGAAACGTGGCATAACAGGGTTCGGGCATCCTCCCCATGCTCGCCAATCGCGGCTCACAAGGGGGTGTCCGGGCCTTTTCGCCGTAATGTTAAAACAAAAACTCGCGAATATCTCCGAAACGGTTCGATAGAATGTCGCAAATTTTGGTGTGAAAGAGCACCCTAGATTTACCTACAAACCCTCCAAATTTGGTGGTCCTAGCTTCCATAGTTTTTTTATGGCGAATTTTTGAAGGTTTAAAAAATAGCCCAAAAATCGAACGGAAATTCCCTACAGAAACTCCATTCGCGAATTTTAAAAATCCGAGATAGCCAAAATGTTGCTCTCGAAAAGTACATCAATTTTAAAAAAAAATGTTTGTCTCCAGGCGTAATAGGGCCCGACTTTCATAGGGTCAAATTTCACGAATTTGACACATATCGGCCGCGACAATTACCTATAACCGTTGCACCGAATTTCAAACCGCTCACACAGTACTTCCCATTGAGACACATGAACAATCCCCCGCAAGCGTTTTCTCGTAGCTCCATTTTTGACCCCTTCGCAAGCGACCGAAATTTCGATGGGGGGCCGTCCCAATGGTAACGGAAATGGGCCAAACTTTGACCCCCCATATCTCGGGCCCTAATTGTCTGATCGACATGAAATTTGAAACGTGGCCTAACAGGGTTTCGGCCTTCCTCCCCATGCTCGCCAATCGCGGCTCACCATGGGGGGTCCGGGCCTTTTCGCCGTAATGTTAAAACAAAAACTCGCGAATATCTCCGAAACGGTTCAATAGAATGTCGCAAATTTTGGTGTGAAAGGGCACCCTAGATTTACCTACAAACCCTCCAAATTTGGTGGTCCTAGCTTCCATCGTTTTTTTATGGCGAATTTTTGAATGTTTAAAAAATAGACCAAAAATCGAACGGAAATTCCCTACAGAAACTCCATTCGCGAATTTTAAAAATTCGAGATAGCCAAAATGTTGCTCTCGAAGAGTACATCAATTAAAAAAAAAAGGTTTGTCTCCAGGCCCAATAGGACCCGACTTTGATAGGGTCAAAGTTCACGAATTTGACACATTTCGGATGCGACAATTACCTATAACCGTTGCACCGAATTTCAAACCGCTCACACAGTACTTCCCATTGAGACACATGAACAATCCCCTGCAAGCGTTTTCTCGTAGCTCAGTTCTTGACCCCGGCGCAAGCGACCGAAATTTCGATGGGGGCCGCCCCAATGGTCACGGAAATGGTCCAAAATTTGACCCCCCATATCTCGGGCTCTAATTGTCCGATCGACTTGAAATTTGAAACGTGGCCTAACAGGGTTTCGGCCTTCCTCCCTATGCTCGCTAATCGCGGCTCACCATGGGGGGTCCGGGCCTTTTCGCCGTAATGTTAAAACAAAAACTCGCGAATATCTCCGAAACGGTTCGATAGAATGTCGCAAATTTTGGTGTGAAAGTGCACCCTAGATTTACCTACAAACCCTCCAAATTAGGTGGTCCTAGCTTCCATAGTTTTTTATGGCGAATTTTTGAAGGTTTAAAAAATAGCCCAAAAATCGAACGGAAATACCCTACAGAAACTCCATTCGCGAATTTTAAAAATCCGAGATAGCCAAAATGTTGCTCTCGAAAAGTACATCAATTTAAAAAAAATGTTTGTCTCCAGGCC
Organism: Stegodyphus dumicola; assembly: GCF_044657685.1. NCBI lineage: Eukaryota > Metazoa > Arthropoda > Arachnida > Araneae > Eresidae > Stegodyphus > Stegodyphus dumicola. Next base: position 287,682,172 of record NC_140769.1, on the reverse strand, counting down.
TAATAGGGCCCGACTTTCATAGGGTCAAATTTCACGAATTTGACACATTTCGGCCGCGACAATTACCTATAACCGTTGCACCGAACTTCAAACCGCTCACACAGTACTTCCCATTGAGACACATGAACAATCCCCCGCAAGCGTTTTCTCGTAGCTCAATTTTTGACCTCGGCGCAAGCGACCGAAATTTCGATGAGGGCCGCCCCAATGGTCACGGAAATGGGCCAAATTTTGACCCCCCATATCTCGGGCCCTAATTGTCCGATCGACTTGAAATTTGAAACGTGGCCTAACAGGGTTTCGGCCTTCCTCTCCATGCTCGCCAATCGCGGCTCACCATGGGGGGTCCGGGCCTTTTCGCCGTAATGTTAAAACAAATACTCGCGAATATCTCCGAAACGGTTCGATAGAATGTCGCAATTTTTGGTGTGAAAGGGCACCCTAGATTTACCTACAAAACCTCCAAATTTGGTGGTCTTATCTTTGATAGTTTTTTTATGGCAAATTTTTGAAGGTTTAAAAAATAGCCCAAAATTCGAACGGAAATTCCCTACAGAAACTCCATTCGCGAATTTTAAAAATCCGAGATAGCCAAAATGTTGTTCTCGAAGAGTACTTCCTATTTAAAAAAAAGGTTTGTCTCCAGGCCCAATAGGACACGACTTTCATAGGGTCAAAGTTCACGAATTTGACACATTTCGGCCGCGACAATTACCAATAACCGTTGCACCGAATTTCAAACCGCTCACACAGTACTTCCCATTGAGACACATGAACAATCCCCTGCAAGCGTTTTCTCGTAGCTCAATTCTTGACCCCGGCGCAAGCGACCGAAATTTCGATGGGGGCCGCCCCAATGGTCACGGAAATGGTCCAAACTTTGACCCCCCATATCTCGGGCCCTAATTGTCCGATCGACTTGAAATTTGAAACGTGGCCTAACAGTGTTTCGGCCTTCCTCCCCATGCTCGCCAATCGCGGCTCACCATGGGGGGTCCGGGCCTTTTCGCCGTAATGTTAAAACAAAAACTCGCGAATATCTCCGAAACGGTTCAATAGAATGTCGCAAATTTTGGTGTGAAAGGGCACCCTAGATTTACCTACAAACCCTCCAAATTTGGTGGTCCTAGCTTCCATAGTTTTTTTATGGCGAATTTTTGAATGTTTAAAAAATAGCCCAAAAATCGAACGGAAATACCCTACAGAAACTCCATTCGCGAATTTTAAAAATCCGAGATAGCCAAAATGTTGCTCTCGAAAAGTACATCAATTTAAAAAAAAATGTTTGTCTCCAGGCGTAATAGGGCCCGACTTTCATAGGGTCAAATTTCACGAATTTGACACATTTCGGCCGCGACAATTACCTATAACCGTTGCACCGAACTTCAAACCGCTCACATAGTACTTCCCATTGAGACACATGAACAATCCCCCGCAAGCGTCTTCTCGTAGCTCAATTTTTGACCCCGGCGCAAGCGACCAAAATTTCGATGGGGGCCCGCCCCAATGGTCACGGAAATGGGCCAAATTTTGACGCCCCATATCTCGGGCACTAATTGTCGGATCGACTTAAAATTTGAAACGTGGCATAACAGGGTTCGGCCATCCTCCCCATGCTCGCCAATCGCGGCTCACAAGGGGGTGTCCGGGCCTTTTCGCCGTAATGTTAAAACAAAAACTCGCGAATATCTCCGAAACGGTTCGATAGAATGTCGCAAATTTTGGTGTGAAAGAGCACCCTAGATTTACCTACAAACCCTCCAAATTTGGTGGTCCTAGCTTCCATAGTTTTTTTATGGCGAATTATTGAAGGTTTAAAAAATAGCCCAAAAATCGAACGGAAATTCCCTACAGAAACTCCATTCGCGAATTTTAAAAATCCGAGATAGCCAAAATGTTGCTCTCGAAAAGTACATCAATTTAAAAAAAAATGTTTGTCTCCAGGCGTAATAGGGCCCGACTTTCATAGGGTCAAATTTCACGAATTTGACACATATCGGCCGCGACAATTACCTATAACCGTTGCACCGAATTTCAAACCGCTCACACAGTACTTCCCATTGAGACACATGAACAATCCCCCGCAAGCGTTTTCACGTAGCTCCATTTTTGACCCCTTCGCAAGCGACCGAAATTTCGATGGGGGGCCGTCCCAATGGTAACGGAAATGGGCCAAACTTTGACCCCCCATATCTCGGGCCCTAATTGTCTGATCGACATGAAATTTGAAACGTGGCCTAACAGGGTTTCGGCCTTCCTCGCCATGCTCGCCAATCGCGGCTCACCATGGGGGGTCCGGGCCTTTTCGCCGTAATGTTAAAACAAAAACTCGCGAATATCTCCGAAACGGTTCAATAGAATGTCGCAAATTTTGGTGTGAAAGGGCACCCTAGATTTACCTACAAACCCTCCAAATTTGGTGGTCCTAGCTTCCATACTTTTTTTATGGCGAATTTTTGAATGTTTAAAAAATAGACCAAAAATCGAACGGAAATTCCCTACAGAAACTCCATTCGCGAATTTTAAAAATCCGAGATAGCCAAAATGTTGCTCTCGAAGAGTACATCAATTTAAAAAAAAAAGGTTTGTCTCGAGGCCCAATAGGACCCGACTTTGATAGGGTCAAAATTCACGAATTTGACACATTTCGGATGCGACAATTACCTATAACCGTTGCACCGAATTTCAAACCGCTCACACAGTACTTCCCATTGAGACACATGAACAATCCCCCGCAAGCGTTTTCTCGTAGCTCAATTTTTGACCTCGGCGCAAGCGACCGAAATTTCGATGAGGGCCGCCCCAATGGTCACGGAAATCAGCCAAATTTTGACCCCCCATATCTCGGGCCCTAATTGTCCGATCGACTTGAAATTTGAAACGTGGCCTAACAGGGTTTCGGCCTTCCTCTCAATGCTCGCCAATCGCGACTCACCATGGGGGGTCCGGGCCTTTTCGCCGTAATGTTAAAACAAATACTCGCGAATATCTCCGAAACGGTTCGATAGAATGTCGCAAATTTTGGTGTGAAAGGGCACCCTACATTTACCTACAAACCCTCTAAATTTGGTGGTCTTATCTTCGATAGTTTTTTTATGGCAAATTTTTGAAGGTTTAAAAAATAGCCCAAAATTCGAACGGAAATTCCCTACAGAAACTCCATTCGCGAATTTTAAAAATCCGAGATAGCCAAAATGTTGTTCTCGAAGAGTACTTCCAATTTAAAAAAAAAGGTTTGTCTCCAGGCCCAATAGGACACGACTTTCATAGGGTCAAAGTTCACGAATTTGACACATTTCGGCCGCGACAATTACCAATAACCGTTGCACCGAATTTCAAACCGCTCACACAGTACTTCCCATTGAGACACATGAACAATCCCCTGCAAGCGTTTTCTCGTAGCTCAATTCTTGACCCCGGCGCAAGCGACCGAAATTTCGATGGGGGCCGCCCCAATGGTCACGGAAATGGTCCAAACTTTGACCCCCATATCTCGGGCCCTAATTGTCCGATCGACTTGAAATTTGAAACGTGGCCTAACAGTGTTTCGGCCTTCCTCCCCATGCTCGCCAATCGCGGCTCACCATGGGGGGTCCGGGCCTTTTCGCCGTAATGTTAAAACAAAAACTCGCGAATATCTCCGAAACGGTTCAATAGAATGTCGCAAATTTTGGTGTGAAAGGGCACCCTAGATTTACCTACAAACCCTCCAAATTTGGTGGTCCTAGCTTCCCTAGTTTTTTTATGGCGAATTTTTGAAAGTTTAAAAAATAGCCCAAAAATCGAACGGAAATACCCTACAGAAACTCCATTCGCGAATTTTAAAAATCCGAGATAGCCAAAATGTTGCTCTCGAAAAGTACATCAATTTAAAAAAAAAATGTTTGTCTCCAGGCGTAATAGGGCCCGACTTTCATAGGGTCAAATTTCACGAATTTGACACATTTCGGCCGCGACAATTACCTATAACCGTTGCACCGAACTTCAAACCGCTCACACAGTACTTCCCATTGAGACACATGAACAATCCCCCGCAAGCGTCTTCTCGTAGCTCAATTTTTGACCCCGGCGCAAGCGACCAAAATTTCGATGGGGGCCCGCCCCAATGGTCACGGAAATGGGCCAAATTTTGACGCCCCATATCTCGGGCCCTAATTGTCGGATCGACTTAAAATTTGAAACGTGGCATAACAGGGTTCGGGCATCCTCCCCATGCTCGCCAATCGCGGCTCACAAGGGGGTGTCCGGGCCTTATCGCCGTAATGTTAAAACAAAAACTCGCGAATATCTCCGAAACGGTTCGATAGAATGTCGCAAATTTTGGTGTGAAAGAGCACCCTAGATTTACCTACAAACCCTCCAAATTTGGTGGTCCTAGCTTCCATAGTTTTTTTATGGCGAATTTTTGAAGGTTAAAAAATAGCCCAAAAATCGAACGGAAATTCCCTACAGAAACTCCATTCGCGAATTTTAAAAATCCGAGATAGCCAAAATGTTGCTCTCGAAAAGTACATCAATTTTAAAAAAAAATGTTTGTCTCCAGGCGTAATAGGGCCCGACTTTCATAGGGTCAAATTTCACGAATTTGACACATATCGGCCGCGACAATTACCTATAACCGTTGCACCGAATTTCAAACCGCTCACACAGTACTTCCCATTGAGACACATGAACAATCCCCCGCAAGCGTTTTCTCGTAGCTCCATTTTTGACCCCTTCGCAAGCGACCGAAATTTCGATGGGGGGCCGTCCCAATGGTAACGGAAATGGGCCAAACTTTGACCCCCCATATCTCGGGCCCTAATTGTCTGATCGACATGAAATTTGAAACGTGGCCTAACAGGGTTTCGGCCTTCCTCCCCATGCTCGCCAATCGCGGCTCACCATGGGGGGTCCGGGCCTTTTCGCCGTAATGTTAAAACAAAAACTCGCGAATATCTCCGAAACGGTTCAATAGAATGTCGCAAATTTTGGTGTGAAAGGGCACCCTAGATTTACCTACAAACCCTCCAAATTTGGTGGTCCTAGCTTCCATCGTTTTTTTATGGCGAATTTTTGAATGTTTAAAAAATAGACCAAAAATCGAACGGAAATTCCCTACAGAAACTCCATTCGCGAATTTTAAAAATTCGAGATAGCCAAAATGTTGCTCTCGAAGAGTACATCAATTAAAAAAAAAAGGTTTGTCTCCAGGCCCAATAGGACCCGACTTTGATAGGGTCAAAGTTCACGAATTTGACACATTTCGGATGCGACAATTACCTATAACCGTTGCACCGAATTTCAAACCGCTCACACAGTACTTCCCATTGAGACACATGAACAATCCCCTGCAAGCGTTTTCTCGTAGCTCAGTTCTTGACCCCGGCGCAAGCGACCGAAATTTCGATGGGGGCCGCCCCAATGGTCACGGAAATGGTCCAAAATTTGACCCCCCATATCTCGGGCTCTAATTGTCCGATCGACTTGAAATTTGAAACGTGGCCTAACAGGGTTTCGGCCTTCCTCCCTATGCTCGCTAATCGCGGCTCACCATGGGGGGTCCGGGCCTTTTCGCCGTAATGTTAAAACAAAAACTCGCGAATATCTCCGAAACGGTTCGATAGAATGTCGCAAATTTTGGTGTGAAAGTGCACCCTAGATTTACCTACAAACCCTCCAAATTAGGTGGTCCTAGCTTCCATAGTTTTTTATGGCGAATTTTTGAAGGTTTAAAAAATAGCCCAAAAATCGAACGGAAATACCCTACAGAAACTCCATTCGCGAATTTTAAAAATCCGAGATAGCCAAAATGTTGCTCTCGAAAAGTACATCAATTTAAAAAAAATGTTTGTCTCCAGGCCTAATAGGGCCCGACTTTCATAGGGTCAAATTTCACGAATTTGACACATTTCGGCCGCGACAATTACCTATAACCGTTGCACCGAACTTCAAACCGCTCACACAGTACTTCCCATTGAGACACATGAACAATCCCCCGCAAGCGTTTTCTCGTAGCTCAATTTTTGACCTCGGCGCAAGCGACCGAAATTTCGATGAGGGCCGCCCCAATGGTCACGGAAATGGGCCAAATTTTGACCCCCCATATCTCGGGCCCTAATTGTCCGATCGACTTGAAATTTGAAACGTGGCCTAACAGGGTTTCGGCCTTCCTCTCCATGCTCGCCAATCGCGGCTCACCATGGGGGGTCCGGGCCTTTTCGCCGTAATGTTAAAACAAATACTCGCGAATATCTCCGAAACGGTTCGATAGAATGTCGCAATTTTTGGTGTGAAAGGGCACCCTAGATTTACCTACAAAACCTCCAAATTTGGTGGTCTTATCTTTGATAGTTTTTTTATGGCAAATTTTTGAAGGTTTAAAAAATAGCCCAAAATTCGAACGGAAATACCCTACAGAAACTCCATTCGCGAATTTTAAAAATCCGAGATAGCCAAAATGTTGTTCTCGAAGAGTACTTCCTATTTAAAAAAAAGGTTTGTCTCCAGGCCCAATAGGACACGACTTTCATAGGGTCAAAGTTCACGAATTTGACACATTTCGGCCGCGACAATTACCAATAACCGTTGCACCGAATTTCAAACCGCTCACACAGTACTTCCCATTGAGACACATGAACAATCCCCTGCAAGCGTTTTCTCGTAGCTCAATTCTTGACCCCGGCGCAAGCGACCGAAATTTCGATGGGGGCCGCCCCAATGGTCACGGAAATGGTCCAAACTTTGACCCCCCATATCTCGGGCCCTAATTGTCCGATCGACTTGAAATTTGAAACGTGGCCTAACAGTGTTTCGGCCTTCCTCCCCATGCTCGCCAATCACGGCTCACCATGGGGGGTCCGGGCCTTTTCGCCGTAATGTTAAAACAAAAACTCGCGAATATCTCCGAAACGGTTCAATAGAATGTCGCAAATTTTGGTGTGAAAGGGCACCCTAGATTTACCTACAAACCCTCCAAATTTGGTGGTCCTAGCTTCCATAGTTTTTTTATGGCGAATTTTTGAATGTTTAAAAAATAGCCCAAAAATCGAACGGAAATACCCTACAGAAACTCCATTCGCGAATTTTAAAAATCCGAGATAGCCAAAATGTTGCTCTCGAAAAGTACATCAATTTAAAAAAAAATGTTTGTCTCCAGGCGTAATAGGGCCCGACTTTCATAGGGTCAAATTTCACGAATTTGACACATTTCGGCCGCGACAATTACCTATAACCGTTGCACCGAACTTCAAACCGCTCACATAGTACTTCCCATTGAGACACATGAACAATCCCCCGCAAGCGTCTTCTCGTAGCTCAATTTTTGACCCCGGCGCAAGCGACCAAAATTTCGATGGGGGCCCGCCCCAATGGTCACGGAAATGGGCCAAATTTTGACGCCCCATATCTCGGGCACTAATTGTCGGATCGACTTAAAATTTGAAACGTGGCATAACAGGGTTCGGCCATCCTCCCCATGCTCGCCAATCGCGGCTCACAAGGGGGTGTCCGGGCCTTTTCGCCGTAATGTTAAAACAAAAACTCGCGAATATCTCCGAAACGGTTCGATAGAATGTCGCAAATTTTGGTGTGAAAGAGCACCCTAGATTTACCTACAAACCCTCCAAATTTGGTGGTCCTAGCTTCCATAGTTTTTTTATGCGAATTTTTGAAGTTTTAAAAAATAGCCCAAAAATCGAACGGAAATACCCTACAGAAACTCCATTCGCGAATTTTAAAAATCCGAGATAGCCAAAATGTTGTTCTCGAAGAGTACATCAATTAAAAAAAAAAGGTTTGTCTCCAGGCCCAATAGGACCCGACTTTGATAGGGTCAAAGTTCACGAATTTGACACATTTCGGATGCGACAATTACCTATAACCGTTGCACCGAATTTCAAACCGCTCACACAGTACTTCCCATTGAGACACATGAACAATCCCCTGCAAGCGTTTTCTCGTAGCTCAATTCTTGACCCCGGCGCAAGCGACCGAAATTTCGATGGGGGCCGCCCCAATGGTCACGGAAATGGTCCAAACTTTGACCCCCCATATCTCGGGCTCTAATTGTCCGATCGACTTGAAATTTGAAACGTGGCCTAACAGGGTTTCGGCCTTCCTCCCTATGCTCGCTAATCGCGGCTCACCATGGGGGGTCCGGGCCTTTTCGCCGTAATGTTAAAACAAAAACTCGCGAATATCTCCGAAACGGTTCGATAGAATGTCGCAAATTTTGGTGTGAAAGTGCACCCTAGATTTATCTACTAACCCTCCAAATTAGGTGGTCCTAGCTTCCATAGTTTTTTTATGCGAATTTTTGAAGTTTTAAAAAATAGCCCAAAAATCGAACGGAAATACCCTACAGAAACTCCATTCGCGAATTTTAAAAATCCGAGATAGCCAAAATGTTGCTCTCGAAAAGTACATCAATTTAAAAAAAATGTTTGTCTCCAGGCCTAATAGGGCCCGACTTTCATAGGGTCAAATTTCACGAATTTGACACATTTCGGCCGCGACAATTACCTATAACCGTTGCACCGAACTTCAAACCGCTCACACAGTACTTCCCGTTGAGACACATGAACAATCCCCCGCAAGCGTTTTCTCGTAGCTCAATTTTTGACCTAGGCGCAAGCGACCGAAATTTCGATGAGGGCCGCCCCAGTGGTCACGGAAATGGGCCAAATTTTGACCCCCCATATCTCGGGCCCTAATTGTCCGATCGACTTGAAATTTGAAACGTGGCCTAACAGGGTTTCGGCCTTCCTCTCCATGCTCGCCAATCGCGGCTCACCATGGGGTTCCGGGCCTTTTCGCCGTAATGTTAAAACAAATACTCGCGAATATCTCCGAAACGGTTCGATAGAATGTCGCAAATTTTGGTGTGAAAGGGCACCCTACATTTACCTACAAACCCTCTAAATTTGGTGGTCTTATCTTCGATAGTTTTTTTATGGCAAATTTTTGAAGGTTTAAAAAATAGCCCAAAATTCGAACGGAAATTCCCTACAGAAACTCCATTCGCGAATTTTAAAAATCCGAGATAGCCAAAATGTTGTTCTCGAAGAGTACTTCCAATTTAAAAAAAAAGGTTTGTCTCCAGGCCCAATAGGACACGACTTTCATAGGGTCAAAATTCATGAATTTGACACATTTCGGCCGCGACAATTACCAATAACCGTTGCACCGAATTTCAAACCGCTCACACAGTACTTCCCATTGAGACACATGAACAAACCCCTGCAAGCGTTTTCTCGTAGCTCAATTCTTGACCCCGGCGCAAGCGACCGAAATTTCGATGGGGGCCGCCCCAATGCTCACGGAAATGGTCCAAACTTTGACCCCCATATCTCGGGCCCTAATTGTCCGATCGACTTGAAATTTGAAACGTGGCCTAACAGGGTTTCGGCCTTCCTCCCCATGCTCGCCAATCGCGGCTCACCATGGGGGGTCCGGGCCTTTTCGCCGTAATGTTAAAACAAAAACTCGCGAATATCTCCGAAACGGTTCAATAGAATGTCGCAAATTTTGGTGTGAAAGGGCACCCTAGATTTACCTACAAACCCTCCAAATTTGGTGGTCCTAGCTTCCCTAGTTTTTTTATGGTGAATTTTTGAAAGTTTAAAAAATAGCCCAAAAATCGAACGGAAATACCCTACAGAAACTCCATTCGCGAATTTTAAAAATCCGAGATAGCCAAAATGTTGCTCTCGAAAAGTACATCAATTTAAAAAAAAAATGTTTGTCTCCAGGCGTAATAGGGCCCGACTTTCATAGGGTCAAATTTCACGAATTTGACACATTTCGGCCGCGACAATTACCTATAACCGTTGCACCGAACTTCAAACCGCTCACACAGTACTTCCCATTGAGACACATGAACAATCCCCCGCAAGCGTCTTCTCGTAGCTCAATTTTTGACCCCGGCGCAAGCGACCAAAATTTCGATGGGGGCCCGCCCCAATGGTCACGGAAATGGGCCAAAATTTGACGCCCCATATCTCGGGCCCTAATTGTCGGATCGACTTAAAATTTGAAACGTGGCATAACAGGGTTCGGCCATCCTCCCCATGCTCGCCAATCGCGGCTCACAAGGGGGTGTCCGGGCCTTTTCGCCGTAATGTTAAAACAAAAACTCGCGAATATCTCCGAAACGGTTCGATAGAATGTCGCAAATTTTGGTGTGAAAGAGCACCCTAGATTTACCTACAAACCCTCCAAATTTGGTGGTCCTAGCTTCCATAGTTTTTTTATGGCGAATTTTTGAAGGTTTAAAAAATAGCCCAAAAATCGAACGGAAATTCCCTACAGAAACTCCATTCGCGAATTTTAAAAATCCGAGATAGCCAAAATGTTGCTCTCGAAAAGTACATCAATTTAAAAAAAAAATGTTTGTCTCCAGGCGTAATAGGGCCCGACTTTCATAGCGTCAAATTTCACGAATTTGACACATATCGGCCGCGACAATTACCTATAACCGTTGCACCGAATTTCAAACCGCTCACACAGTATTTCCCATTGAGACACATGAACAATCCCCCGCAAGCGTTTTCTCGTAGCTCCATTTTTGACCCCTTCGCAAGCAACCGAAATTTCGATGGGGGCCGCCCCAATGGTAACGGAAATGGTCCAAACTTTGACCCCCATATCTCGGGCCCTAATTGTCTGATCGACATGAAATTTGAAACGTGGCCTAACAGGGTTTCGGCCTTCCTCCCCATGCTCGCCAATCGCGGCTCACCATGGGGGGTCCGGGCCTTTTCGCCGTAATGTTAAAACAAAAACTCGCGAATATCTCCGAAACGGTTCAATAGAATGTCGCAAATTTTGGTGTGAAAGGGCACCCTAGATTTACCTACAAACCCTCCAAATTTGGTGGTCCTAGCTTCCATCGTTTTTTTATGGCGAATTTTTGAAAGTTTAAAAAATAGCCCAAAAATCGAACGGAAATACCCTACAGAAACTCCATTCGCGAATTTTAAAAATCCGAGATAGCCAAAATGTTGCTCTCGAAAAGTACATCAATTTAAAAAAAAATGTTTGTCTCCAGGCCCAATAGGACCCCACTTTCATAGGGTCTAAGTTCACGAATTTGACACATATCGGCCGCGACAATTACCTATAACCGTTGCACCGAATTTCAAACCGCTCACACAGTACTTCCCATTGAGACACATGAACAATCCCCCGCAAGCGTTTTCTCGTAGCTCCATTTTTGACCCCTTCGCAAGCGACCGAAATTTCGATGGGGGGCCGTCCCAATGGTCACGGAAATGGGCCAAATTTTGACCCCCCATATCTCGGGCCCTAATTGTCCGATCGACTTGAAATTTGAAACGTGGCCTAACAGTGTTTCGGCCTTCCTCCCCATGCTCGCCAATCGCGGCTCACCATGGGGGGTCCGGGCCTTTTCGCCGTAATGTTAAAACAAAAACTCGCGAATATCTCCGAAACGGTTCAATAGAATGTCGCAAATTTTGGTGTGAAAGGGCACCCTAGATTTACCTACAAACCCTCCAAATTTGGTGGTCCTAGCTTCCATAGTTTTTTTATGGCGAATTTTTGAATGTTTAAAAAATAGCCCAAAAATCGAACGGAAATACCCTACAGAAACTCCATTCGCGAATTTTAAAAATCCGAGATAGCCAAAATGTTGCTCTCGAAAAGTACATCAATTTAAAAAAAAATGTTTGTCTCCAGGCGTAATAGGGCCCGACTTTCATAGGGTCAAATTTCACGAATTTGACACATTTCGGCCGCGACAATTACCTATAACCGTTGCACCGAACTTCAAACCGCTCACACAGTACTTCCCATTGAGACACATGAACAATCCCCCGCAAGCGTCTTCTCGTAGCTCAATTTTTGACCCCGGCGCAAGCGACCAAAATTTCGATGGGGGCCCGCTCCAATGGTCACGGAAATGGGCCAAATTTTGACGCCCCATATCTCGGGCCCTAATTGTCGGATCGACTTAAAATTTGAAACGTGGCATAACAGGGTTCGGCCATCCTCCCCATGCTCGCCAATCGCGGCTCACAAGGGGGTGTCCGGGCCTTTTCGCCGTAATGTTAAAACAAAAACTCGCGAATATCTCCGAAACGGTTCGATAGAATGTCGCAAATTTTGGTGTGAAAGAGCACCCTAGATTTACCTACAAACCCTCCAAATTTGGTGGTCCTAGCTTCCATAGTTTTTTTATGGCGAATTTTTGAAGGTTTAAAAAATAGCCCAAAAATCGAACGGAAATTCCCTACAGAAACTCCATTCGCGAATTTTAAAAATCCGAGATAGCCAAAATGTTGCTCTCGAAGAGTACATCAATTTAAAAAAAAAGGTTTGTCTCGAGGCCCAATAGGACCCGACTTTGATAGGGTCAAAATTCACGAATTTGACACATTTCGGATGCGACAATTACCTATAACCGTTGCACCGAATTTCAAACCGCTCACACAGTACTTCCCATTGAGACACATGAACAATCCCCCGCAAGCGTTTTTTCGTAGCTCAATTTTTGACCTCGGCGCAAGCGACCGAAATTTCGATGAGGGCCGCCCCAATGGTAACGGAAATGGGCCAAATTTTGACCCCCCATATCTCGGGCTCTAATTGTCCGATCGAATTCAAATTTGAAACGTGGCCTAACAGGGTTTCGTCCTTCCTCCCTATGCTCGCCAATCGCGGCTCACCATGGGGGGTCCGGGCCTTTTCGCCGTAATGTTAAAACAAAAACTCGCGAATATCTCCGAAACGGTTCAATAGAATGTCGCAAATTTTGGTGTGAAAGGGCACCCTAGATTTACCTACAAACTCTCCAAATTTGGTGGTCCTAGCTTCCATAGTTTTTTTATGGCGAATTTTTGAATGTTTAAAAAATAGACCAAAAATCGAACGGAAATTCCCTACAGAAACTCCATTCGCGAATTTTAAAAATCCGAGATAGCCAAAATGTTGCTCTCGAAGAGTACATCAATTTAAAAAAAAAAGGTTTGTCTCGAGGCCCAATAGGACCCGACTTTGATAGGGTCAAAATTCACGAATTTGACACATTTCGGATGCGACAATTACCTATAACCGTTGCACCGAATTTCAAACCGCTCACACAGTACTTCCCATTGAGACACATGAACAATCCCCCGCAAGCGTTTTCTCGTAGCTCAATTTTTGACCTCGGCGCAAGCGACCGAAATTTCGATGAGGGCCGCCCCAATGGTCACGGAAATCAGCCAAATTTTGACCCCCTATATCTCGGGCCCTAATTGTCCGATCGACTTGAAATTTGAAACGTGGCCTAACAGGGTTTCGGCCTTCCTCTCAATGCTCGCCAATCGCGACTCACCATGGGGGGTCCGGGCCTTTTCGCCGTAATGTTAAAACAAATACTCGCGAATATCTCCGAAACGGTTCGATAGAATGTCGCAAATTTTGGTGTGAAAGGGCACCCTACATTTACCTACAAACCCTCTAAATTTGGTGGTCTTATCTTCGATAGTTTTTTTATGGCAAATTTTTGAAGGTTTAAAAAATAGCCCAAAATTCGAACGGAAATTCCCTACAGAAACTCCATTCGCGAATTTTAAAAATCCGAGATAGCCAAAATGTTGTTCTCGAAGAGTACTTCCAATTTAAAAAAAAAGGTTTGTCTCCAGGCCCAATAGGACACGACTTTCATAGGGTCAAAGTTCACGAATTTGACACATTTCGGCCGCGACAATTACCAATAACCGTTGCACCGAATTTCAAACCGCTCACACAGTACTTCCCATTGAGACACATGAACAATCCCCTGCAAGCGTTTTCTCGTAGCTCAATTCTTGACCCCGGCGCAAGCGACCGAAATTTCGATGGGGGCCGCCCCAATGGTCACGGAAATGGTCCAAACTTTGACCCCCATATCTCGGGCCCTAATTGTCCGATCGACTTGAAATTTGAAACGTGGCCTAACAGTGTTTCGGCCTTCCTCCCCATGCTCGCCAATCGCGGCTCACCATGGGGGGTCCGGGCCTTTTCGCCGTAATGTTAAAACAAAAACTCGCGAATATCTCCGAAACGGTTCAATAGAATGTCGCAAATTTTGGTGTGAAAGGGCACCCTAGATTTACCTACAAACCCTCCAAATTTGGTGGTCCTAGCTTCCCTAGTTTTTTTATGGCGAATTTTTGAAAGTTTAAAAAATAGCCCAAAAATCGAACGGAAATACCCTACAGAAACTCCATTCGCGAATTTTAAAAATCCGAGATAGCCAAAATGTTGCTCTCGAAAAGTACATCAATTTAAAAAAAAAATGTTTGTCTCCAGGCGTAATAGGGCCCGACTTTCATAGGGTCAAATTTCACGAATTTGACACATTTCGGCCGCGACAATTACCTATAACCGTTGCACCGAACTTCAAACCGCTCACACAGTACTTCCCATTGAGACACATGAACAATCCCCCGCAAGCGTCTTCTCGTAGCTCAATTTTTGACCCCGGCGCAAGCGACCAAAATTTCGATGGGGGCCCGCCCCAATGGTCACGGAAATGGGCCAAATTTTGACGCCCCATATCTCGGGCCCTAATTGTCGGATCGACTTAAAATTTGAAACGTGGCATAACAGGGTTCGGCCATCCTCCCCATGCTCGCCAATCGCGGCTCACAAGGGGGTGTCCGGGCCTTTTCGCCGTAATGTTAAAACAAAAACTCGCGAATATCTCCGAAACGGTTCGATAGAATGTCGCAAATTTTGGTGTGAAAGAGCACCCTAGATTTACCTACAAACCCTCCAAATTTGGTGGTCCTAGCTTCCATAGTTTTTTTATGGCGAATTATTGAAGGTTTAAAAAATAGCCCAAAAATCGAACGGAAATTCCCTACAGAAACTCCATTCGCGAATTTTAAAAATCCGAGATAGCCAAAATGTTGCTCTCGAAAAGTACATCAATTTAAAAAAAAAATGTTTGTCTCCAGGCGTAATAGGGCCCGACTTTCATAGGGTCAAATTTCACGAATTTGACACATATCGGCCGCGACAATTACCTATAACCGTTGCACCGAATTTCAAACCGCTCACACAGTACTTCCCATTGAGACACATGAACAATCCCCCGCAAGCGTTTTCTCGTAGCTCCATTTTTGACCCCTTCGCAAGCGACCGAAATTTCGATGGGGGCCGTCCCAATGGTAACGGAAATGGGCCAAACTTTGACCCCCCATATCTCGGGCCCTAATTGTCTGATCGACATGAAATTTGAAACGTGGCCTAACAGGGTTTCGGCCTTCCTCCCCATGCTCGCCAATCGCGGCTCACCATGGGGGGTCCGGGCCTTTTCGCCGTAATGTTAAAACAAAAACTCGCGAATATCTCCGAAACGGTTCAATAGAATGTCGCAAATTTTGGTGTGAAAGGGCACCCTACATTTACCTACAAACCCTCTAAATTAGGTGGTCCTAGCTTCCATAGTTTTTTTATGGCGAATTTTTGAATGTTTAAAAAATAGCCCAAAAATCGAACGGAAATACCCTACAGAAACTCCATTCGCGAATTTTAAAAATCCGAGATAGCCAAAATGTTGCTCTCGAAAAGTACATCAATTTTAAAAAAAATGTTTGTCTCCAGGCCTAATAGGGCCCGACTTTCATAGGGTCAAATTTCACGAATTTGACACATTTCGGCCGCGACAATTACCTATAACCGTTGCACCGAACTTCAAACCGCTCACACAGTACTTCCCATTGAGACACATGAACAATCCCCCGCAAGCGTTTTCTCGTAGCTCAATTTTTTACCTCGGCGCAAGCGACCGAAATTTCGATGAGGGCCGCCCCAATGGTCACGGAAATCAGCCAAATTTTGACCCCCCATATCTCGGGCCCTAATTGTCCGATCGACTTGAAATTTGGAACGTGGCCTAACAGGGTTTCGGCCTTCCTCTCAATGCTCGCCAATCGCGACTCACCATGGGGGGTCCGGGCCTTTTCGCCGTAATGTTAAAACAAATACTCGCGAATATCTCCGAAACGGTTCGATAGAATGTCGCAAATTTTGGTGTGAAAGGGCACCCTACATTTACCTACAAACCCTCTAAATTTGGTGGTCTTATCTTCGATAGTTTTTTTATGGCAAATTTTTGAAGGTTTAAAAAATAGCCCAAAATTCGAACGGAAATTCCCTACAGAAACTCCATTCGCGAATTTTAAAAATCCGAGATAGCCAAAATGTTGTTCTCGAAGAGTACTTCCAATTTAAAAAAAAGGTTTGTCTCCAGGCCCAATAGGACACGACTTTCATAGGGTCAAAGTTCACGAATTTGACACATTTCGGCCGCGACAATTACCAATAACCGTTGCACCGAATTTCAAACCGCTCACACAGTACTTCCCATTGAGACACATGAACAATCCCCTGCAAGCGTTTTCTCGTAGCTCAATTCTTGACCCCGGCGCAAGCGACCGAAATTTCGATGGGGGCCGCCCCAATGGTCACGGAAATGGTCCAAACTTTGACCCCCATATCTCGGGCCCTAATTGTCCGATCGACTTGAAATTTGAAACGTGGCCTAACAGTGTTTCGGCCTTCCTCCCCATGCTCGCCAATCGCGGCTCACCATGGGGGGTCCGGGCCTTTTCGCCGTAATGTTAAAACAAAAACTCGCGAATATCTCCGAAACGGTTCAATAGAATGTCGCAAATTTTGGTGTGAAAGGGCACCCTAGATTTACCTACAAACCCTCCAAATTTGGTGGTCCTAGCTTCCCTAGTTTTTTTATGGCGAATTTTTGAAAGTTTAAAAAATAGCCCAAAAATCGAACGGAAATACCCTACAGAAACTCCATTCGCGAATTTTAAAAATCCGAGATAGCCAAAATGTTGCTCTCGAAGAGTACATCAATTTAAAAAAAAAAGGTTTGTCTCCAGGCCCAATAGGACCCGACTTTGATAGGGTCAATGTTCACGAATTTGACACATTTCGGATGCGACAATTACCTATAACCGTTGCACCGAATTTCAAACCGCTCACACAGTACTTCCCATTGAGACACATGAACAATCCCCTGCAAGCGTTTTCTCGTAGCTCAATTCTTGATCCCGGCGCAAGGGACCGAATTTTCGATGGGGGCCGCCCCAATGGTCACGGAAATGGTCCAAACTTTGACCCCCCATATCTCGGGCTCTAATTGTCCGATCGACTTGAAATTTGAAACGTGGCCTAACAGGGTTTCGGCCTTCCTCCCTATGCTCGCTAATCGCGGCTCACCATGGGGGGTCCGGGCCTTTTCGCCGTAATGTTAAAACAAAAACTCGCGAATATCTCCGAAACGGTTCGATAGAATGTCGCAAATTTTGGTGTGAAAGTGCACCCTAGATTTACCTACAAACCCTCCAAATTAGGTGGTCCTAGCTTCCATAGTTTTTTTATGGCGAATTTTTGAAGGTTTAAAAAATAGCCCCAAAATCGAACGGAAATACCCTACAGAAACTCCATTCGCGAATTTTAAAAATCCGAGATAGCCAAAATGTTGCTCTCGAAAAGTACATCAATTTAAAAAAAAATGTTTGTCTCCAGGCCTAATAGCGCCCGACTTTCATAGGGTCAAATTTCACGAATTTGACACATTTCGGCCGCGACAATTACCTATAACCGTTGCACCGAACTTCAAACCGCTCACACAGTACTTCCCATTGAGACACATGAACAATCCCCCGCAAGCGTTTTCTCGTAGCTCAATTTTTGACCTCGGCGCAAGCGACCGAAATTTCGATGAGGGCCGCCCCAATGGTCACGGAAATGGGCCAAATTTTGACCCCCCATATCTCGGGCCCTAATTGTCCGATCGACTTGAAATTTGAAACGTGGCCTAACAGGGTTTCGGCCTTCCTCTCCATGCTCGCCAATCGCGGCTCACCATGGGGGGTCCGGGCCTTTTCGCCGTAATGTTAAAACAAATACTCGCGAATATCTCCGAAACGGTTCGATAGAATGTCGCAATTTTTGGTGTGAAAGGGCACCCTAGATTTACCTACAAAACCTCCAAATTTGGTGGTCTTATCTTCGATAGTTTTTTTATGGCAAATTTTTGAAGGTTTAAAAAATAGCGCAAAATTCGAACGGAAATTCCCTACAGAAACTCCATTCGCGAATTTTAAAAATCCGAGATAGCCAAAATGTTGTTCTCGAAGAGTACTTCCAATTTAAAAAAAAAAGGTTTGTCTCCAGGCCCAATAGGACACGACTTTCATAGGGTCAAAGTTCACGAATTTGACACATTTCGGCCGCGACAATTACCAATAACCGTTGCACCGAATTTCAAACCGCTCACACAGTACTTCCCATTGAGACACATGAACAATCCCCTGCAAGCGTTTTCTCGTAGCTCAATTCTTGACCCCGGCGCAAGCGACCGAAATTTCGATGAGGGCCTCCCCAATGGTAACGGAAATGGGCCAAATTTTGACCCCCCATATCTCGGGCCCTAATTGTCCGATCGAATTCAAATTTGAAACGTGGCCTAACAGGGTTTCGTCCTTCCTCCCCATGCTCGCCAATCGCGGCTCACCATGGGGGGTCCGGGCCTTTTCGCCGTAATGTTAAAACAAAAACTCGCGAATATCTCCGAAACGGTTCAATAGAATGTCGCAAATTTTGGTGTGAAAGGGCACCCTAGATTTACCTACAAACCCTCCAAATTTTGTGGTCCTAGCTTCCATAGTTTTTTTATGGCGAATTTTTGAATGTTTAAAAAATAGACCAAAAATCGAACGGAAATTCCCTACAGAAACTCCATTCGCGAATTTTAAAAATCCGAGATAGCCAAAATGTTGCTCTCGAAGAGTACATCAATTTAAAAAAAAAAGGTTTGTCTCGAGGCCCAATAGGACCCGACTTTGATAGGGTCAAAATTCACGAATTTGACACATTTCGGATGCGACAATTACCTATAACCGTTGCACCGAATTTCAAACCGCTCACACAGTACTTCCCATTGAGACACATGAACAATCCCCCGCAAGCGTTTTCTCGTAGCTCAATTTTTGACCTCGGCGCAAGCGACCGAAATTTCGATGAGGGCCGCCCCAATGGTCACGGAAATCAGCCAAATTTTGACCCCCCATATCTCGGGCCCTAATTGTCCGATCGACTTGAAATTTGAAACGTGGCCTAACAGGGTTTCGGCCTTCCTCTCAATGCTCGCCAATCGCGACTCACCATGGGGGGTCCGGGCCTTTTCGCCGTAATGTTAAAACAAATACTCGCGAATATCTCCGAAACGGTTCGATAGAATGTCGCAAATTTTGGTGTGAAAGGGCACCCTACATTTACCTACAAACCCTCTAAATTTGGTGGTCTTATCTTCGATAGTTTTTTTATGGCGAATTTTTGAATGTTTAAAAAATAGCCCAAAAATCGAACGGAAATTCCCTACAGAAACTCCATTCGCGAATTTTAAAAATCCGAGATAGCCAAAATGTTGCTCTCGAAAAGTACATCAATTTAAAAAAAAATGTTTGTCTCCAGGCGTAATAGGGCCCGACTTTCATAGGGTCAAATTTCACGAATTTGACACATTTCGGCCGCGACAATTACCTATAACCGTTGCACCGAACTTCAAACCGCTCACACAGTACTTCCCATTGAGACACATGAACAATCCCCCGCAAGCG
This sequence comes from Stegodyphus dumicola, assembly GCF_044657685.1. Lineage (NCBI taxonomy): Eukaryota > Metazoa > Arthropoda > Arachnida > Araneae > Eresidae > Stegodyphus > Stegodyphus dumicola. Next base: position 287,662,553 of record NC_140769.1, on the reverse strand, counting down.
TCTTCTCGTAGCTCAATTTTTGACCCCGGCGCAAGCGACCAAAATTTCGATGGGGGCCCGCCCCAATGGTCACGGAAATGGGCCAAATTTTGACGCCCCATATCTCGGGCCCTAATTGTCGGATCGACTTAAAATTTGAAACGTGGCATAACAGGGTTCGGCCATCCTCCCCATGCTCGCCAATCGCGGCTCACAAGGGGGTGTCCGGGCCTTTTCGCCGTAATGTTAAAACAAAAACTCGCGAATATCTCCGAAACGGTTCGATAGAATGTCGCAAATTTTGGTGTGAAAGAGCACCCTAGATTTACCTACAAACCCTCCAAATTTGGTGGTCCTAGCTTCCATAGTTTTTTTATGGCGAATTTTTGAAGGTTTAAAAAATAGCCCAAAAATCGAACGGAAATTCCCTACAGAAACTCCATTCGCGAATTTTAAAAATCCGAGATAGCCAAAATGTTGCTCTCGAAGAGTACATCAATTTAAAAAAAAAAGGTTTGTCTCGAGGCCCAATAGGACCCGACTTTGATAGGGTCAAAATTCACGAATTTGACACATTTCGGATGCGACAATTACCTATAACCGTTGCACCGAATTTCAAACCGCTCACACAGTACTTCCCATTGAGACACATGAACAATCCCCCGCAAGCGTTTTCTCGTAGCTCAATTTTTGACCTCGGCGCAAGCGACCGAAATTTCGATGAGGGCCGCCCCAATGGTAACGGAAATGGGCCAAATTTTGACCCCCCATATCTCGGGCCCTAATTGTCCGATCGAATTCAAATTTGAAACGTGGCCTAACAGGGTTTCGTCCTTCCTCCCCATGCTCGCCAATCGCGGCTCACCATGGGGGGTCCGGGCCTTTTCGCCGTAATGTTAAAACAAAAACTCGCGAATATCTCCGAAACGGTTCAATAGAATGTCGCAAATTTTGGTGTGAAAGGGCACCCTAGATTTACCTACAAACTCTCCAAATTTGGTGGTCCTAGCTTCCATAGTTTTTTTATGGCGAATTTTTGAATGTTTAAAAAATAGACCAAAAATCGAACGGAAATTCCCTACAGAAACTCCATTCGCGAATTTTAAAAATCCGAGATAGCCAAAATGTTGCTCTCGAAGAGTACATCAATTTAAAAAAAAAAGGTTTGTCTCGAGGCCCAATAGGACCCGACTTTGATAGGGTCAAAATTCACGAATTTGACACATTTCGGATGCGACAATTACCTATAACCGTTGCACCGAATTTCAAACCGCTCACACAGTACTTCCCATTGAGACACATGAACAATCCCCCGCAAGCGTTTTCTCGTAGCTCAATTTTTGACCTCGGCGCAAGCGACCGAAATTTCGATGAGGGCCGCCCCAATGGTCACGGAAATCAGCCAAATTTCGACCCCCCATATCTCGGGCCCTAATTGTCCGATCGACTTGAAATTTGAAACGTGGCCTAACAGGGTTTCGGCCTTCCTCTCAATGCTCGCCAATCGCGACTCACCATGGGGGGTCCGGGCCTTTTCGCCGTAATGTTAAAACAAATACTCGCGAATATCTCCGAAACGGTTCGATAGAATGTCGCAAATTTTGGTGTGAAAGGGCACCCTACATTTACCTACAAACCCTCTAAATTTGGTGGTCTTATCTTCGATAGTTTTTTTATGGCAAATTTTTGAAGGTTTAAAAAATAGCCCAAAATTCGAACGGAAATTCCCTACAGAAACTCCATTCGCGAATTTTAAAAATCCGAGATAGCCAAAATGTTGTTCTCGAAGAGTACTTCCAATTTAAAAAAAAAGGTTTGTCTCCAGGCCCAATAGGACACGACTTTCATAGGGTCAAAGTTCACGAATTTGACACATTTCGGCCGCGACAATTACCAATAACCGTTGCACCGAATTTCAAACCGCTCACACAGTACTTCCCATTGAGACACATGAACAATCCCCTGCAAGCGTTTTCTCGTAGCTCAATTCTTGACCCCGGCGCAAGCGACCGAAATTTCGATGGGGGCCGCCCCAATGGTCACGGAAATGGTCCAAACTTTGACCCCCATATCTCGGGCCCTAATTGTCCGATCGACTTGAAATTTGAAACGTGGCCTAACAGTGTTTCGGCCTTCCTCCCCATGCTCGCCAATCGCGGCTCACCATGGGGGGTCCGGGCCTTTTCGCCGTAATGTTAAAACAAAAAGTCGCGAATATCTCCGAAACGGTTCAATAGAATGTCGCAAATTTTGGTGTGAAAGGGCACCCTAGATTTACCTACAAACCCTCCAAATTTGGTGGTCCTAGCTTCCCTAGTTTTTTTATGGCGAATTTTTGAAAGTTTAAAAAATAGCCCAAAAATCGAACGGAAATACCCTACAGAAACTCCATTCGCGAATTTTAAAAATCCGAGATAGCCAAAATGTTGCTCTCGAAGAGTACATCAATTTAAAAAAAAAAGGTTTGTCTCGAGGCCCAATAGGACCCGACTTTGATAGGGTCAGAATTCACGAATTTGACACATTTCGGATGCGACAATTACCTATAACCGTTGCACCGAATTTCAAACCGCTCACACAGTACTTCCCATTGAGACACATGAACAATCCCCCGCAAGCGTTTTCTCGTAGCTCAATTTTTGACCTCGGCGCAAGCGACCGAAATTTCGATGAGGGCCGCCCCAATGGTCACGGAAATCAGCCAAATTTTGACCCCCCATATCTCGGGCCCTAATTGTCCGATCGACTTGAAATTTGAAACGTGGCCTAACAGGGTTTCGGCCTTCCTCTCAATGCTCGCCAATCGCGACTCACCATGGGGGGTCCGGGCCTTTTCGCCGTAATGTTAAAACAAATACTCGCGAATATCTCCGAAACGGTTCGATAGAATGTCGCAAATTTTGGTGTGAAAGGGCACCCTACATTTACCTACAAACCCTCTAAATTTGGTGGTCTTATCTTCGATAGTTTTTTTATGGCGAATTTTTGAATGTTTAAAAAATAGACCAAAAATCGAACGGAAATTCCCTACAGAAACTCCATTCGCGAATTTTAAAAATCCGAGATAGCCAAAATGTTGCTCTCGAAGAGTACATCAATTTAAAAAAAAAAGGTTTGTCTCGAGGCCCAATAGGACCCGACTTTGATAGGGTCAAAATTCACGAATTTGACACATTTCGGATGCGACAATTACCTATAACCGTTGCACCGAATTTCAAACCGCTCACACAGTACTTCCCATTGAGACACATGAACAATCCCCCGCAAGCGTCTTCTCGTAGCTCAATTTTTGACCCCGGCGCAAGCGACCAAAATTTCGATGGGGGCCCGCCCCAATGGTCACGGAAATGGGCCAAATTTTGACGCCCCATATCTCGGGCCCTAATTGTCGGATCGACTTAAAATTTGAAACGTGGCATAACAGGGTTCGGCCATCCTCCCCATGCTCGCCAATCGCGGCTCACAAGGGGGTGTCCGGGCCTTTTCGCCGTAATGTTAAAACAAAAACTCGCGAATATCTCCGAAACGGTTCGATAGAATGTCGCAAATTTTGGTGTGAAAGAGCACCCTAGATTTCCCTACAAACCCTCCAAATTTGGTGGTCCTAGCTTCCATAGTTTTTTTATGGCGAATTATTGAAGGTTTAAAAAATAGCCCAAAAATCGAACGGAAATTCCCTACAGAAACTCCATTCGCGAATTTTAAAAATCCGAGATAGCCAAAATGTTGCTCTCGAAAAGTACATCAATTTAAAAAAAAAATGTTTGTCTCCAGGCGTAATAGGGCCCGACTTTCATAGGGTCAAATTTCACGAATTTGACACATATCGGCCGCGACAATTACCTATAACCGTTGCACCGAATTTCAAACCGCTCACACAGTACTTCCCATTGAGACACATGAACAATCCCCCGCAAGCGTTTTCTCGTAGCTCAATTTTTGACCCCTTCGCAAGCGACCGAAATTTCGATGGGGGCCGTCCCAATGGTAACGGAAATGGGCCAAACTTTGACCCCCCATATCTCGGGCCCTAATTGTCTGATCGACATGAAATTTGAAACGTGGCCTAACAGGGTTTCGGCCTTCCTCCCCATGCTCGCCAATCGCGGCTCACCATGGGGGGTCCGGGCCTTTTCGCCGTAATGTTAAAACAAAAACTCGCGAATATCTCCGAAAGGGTTCAATAGAATGTCGCAAATTTTGGTGTGAAAGGGCACCCTACATTTACCTACAAACCCTCTAAATTAGGTGGTCCTAGCTTCCATAGTTTTTTTATGGCGAATTTTTGAAAGTTTAAAAAATAGCCCAAAAATCGAACGGAAATACCCTACAGAAACTCCATTCGCGAATTTTAAAAATCCGAGATAGCCAAAATGTTGCTCTCGAAAAGTACATCAATTTAAAAAAAAATGTTTGTCTCCAGGCCTAATAGGGCCCGACTTTCATAGGGTCAAATTTCACGAATTTGACACATTTCGGCCGCGACAATTACCTATAACCGTTGCACCGAACTTCAAACCGCTCACACAGTACTTCCCATTGAGACACATGAACAATCCCCCGCAAGCGTTTTCTCGTAGCTCAATTTTTTACCTCGGCGCAAGCGACCGAAATTTCGATGAGGGCCGCCCCAATGGTCACGGAAATCAGCCAAATTTTGACCCCCCATATCTCGGGCCCTAATTGTCCGATCGACTTGAAATTTGGAACGTGGCCTAACAGGGTTTCGGCCTTCCTCTCAATGCTCGCCAATCGCGACTCACCATGGGGGGTCCGGGCCTTTTCGCCGTAATGTTAAAACAAATACTCGCGAATATCTCCGAAACGGTTCGATAGAATGTCGCAAATTTTGGTGTGAAAGGGCACCCTACATTTACCTACAAACCCTCTAAATTTGGTGGTCTTATCTTCGATAGTTTTTTTATGGCAAATTTTTGAAGGTTTAAAAAATAGCCCAAAATTCGAACGGAAATTCCCTACAGAAACTCCATTCGCGAATTTTAAAAATCCGAGATAGCCAAAATGTTGTTCTCGAAGAGTACTTCCAATTTAAAAAAAAGGTTTGTCTCCAGGCCCAATAGGACACGACTTTCATAGGGTCAAAGTTCACGAATTTGACACATTTCGGCCGCGACAATTACCAATAACCGTTGCACCGAATTTCAAACCGCTCACACAGTACTTCCCATTGAGACACATGAACAATCCCCTGCAAGCGTTTTCTCGTAGCTCAATTCTTGACCCCGGCGCAAGCGACCGAAATTTCGATGGGGGCCGCCCCAATGGTCACGGAAATGGTCCAAACTTTGACCCCCATATCTCGGGCCCTAATTGTCCGATCGACTTGAAATTTGAAACGTGGCCTAACAGTGTTTCGGCCTTCCTCCCCATGCTCGCCAATCGCGGCTCACCATGGGGGGTCCGGGCCTTTTCGCCGTAATGTTAAAACAAAAACTCGCGAATATCTCCGAAACGGTTCAATAGAATGTCGCAAATTTTGGTGTGAAAGGGCACCCTAGATTTACCTACAAACCCTCCAAATTTGGTGGTCCTAGCTTCCCTAGTTTTTTTATGGCGAATTTTTGAAAGTTTAAAAAATAGCCCAAAAATCGAACGGAAATACCCTACAGAAACTCCATTCGCGAATTTTAAAAATCCGAGATAGCCAAAATGTTGCTCTCGAAAAGTACATCAATTTAAAAAAAAAATGTTTGTCTCCAGGCGTAATAGGGCCCGACTTTCATAGGGTCAAATTTCACGAATTTGACACATTTCGGCCGCGACAATTGCCTATAACCGTTGCACCGAACTTCAAACCGCTCACACAGTACTTCCCATTGAGACACATGAACAATCCCCCGCAAGCGTCTTCTCGTAGCTCAATTTTTGACCCCGGCGCAAGCGACCAAAATTTCGATGGGGGCCCGCCCCAATGGTCACGGAAATGGGCCAAATTTTGACGCCCCATATCTCGGGCCCTAATTGTCGGATCGACTTAAAATTTGAAACGTGGCATAACAGGGTTCGGCCATCCTCCCCATGCTCGCCAATCGCGGCTCACAACGGGGTGTCCGGGCCTTTTCGCCGTAATGTTAAAACAAAAACTCGCGAATATCTCCGAAACGGTTCGATAGAATGTCGCAAATTTTGGTGTCAAAGAGCACCCTAGATTTACCTACAAACCCTCCAAATTTGGTGGTCCTAGCTTCCATAGTTTTTTTATGGCGAATTTTTGAAGGTTTAAAAAATAGCCCAAAAATCGAACGGAAATTCCCTACAGAAACTCCATTCGCGAATTTTAAAAATCCGAGATAGCCAAAATGTTGCTCTCGAAAAGTACATCAATTTTAAAAAAAAATGTTTGTCTCCAGGCGTAATAGGGCCCGACTTTCATAGGGTCAAATTTCACGAATTTGACACATATCGGCCGCGACAATTACCTATAACCGTTGCACCGAATTTCAAACCGCTCACACAGTACTTCCCATTGAGACACATGAACAATCCCCCGCAAGCGTTTTCTCGTAGCTCCATTTTTGACCCCTTCGCAAGCGACCGAAATTTCGATGGGGGGCCGTCCCAATGGTAACGGAAATGGGCCAAACTTTGACCCCCCATATCTCGGGCCCTAATTGTCTGATCGACATGAAATTTGAAACGTGGCCTAACAGGGTTTCGGCCTTCCTCCCCATGCTCGCCAATCGCGGCTCACCATGGGGGGTCCGGGCCTTTTCGCCGTAATGTTAAAACAAAAACTCGCGAATATCTCCGAAACGGTTCAATAGAATGTCGCAAATTTTGGTGTGAAAGGGCACCCTAGATTTACCTACAAACCCTCCAAATTTGGTGGTCCTAGCTTCCATCGTTTTTTTATGGCGAATTTTTGAATGTTTAAAAAATAGACCAAAAATCGAACGGAAATTCCCTACAGAAACTCCATTCGCGAATTTTAAAAATTCGAGATAGCCAAAATGTTGCTCTCGAAGAGTACATCAATTAAAAAAAAAAGGTTTGTCTCCAGGCCCAATAGGACCCGACTTTGATAGGGTCAAAGTTCACGAATTTGACACATTTCGGATGCGACAATTACCTATAACCGTTGCACCGAATTTCAAACCGCTCACACAGTACTTCCCATTGAGACACATGAACAATCCCCTGCAAGCGTTTTCTCGTAGCTCAATTCTTGACCCCGGCGCAAGCGACCGAAATTTCGATGGGGGCCGCCCCAATGGTCACGGAAATGGTCCAAAATTTGACCCCCCATATCTCGGGCTCTAATTGTCCGATCGACTTGAAATTTGAAACGTGGCCTAACAGGGTTTCGGCCTTCCTCCCTATGCTCGCTAATCACGGCTCACCATGGGGGGTCCGGGCCTTTTCGCCGTAATGTTAAAACAAAAACTCGCGAATATCTCCGAAACGGTTCGATAGAATGTCGCAAATTTTGGTGTGAAAGTGCACCCTAGATTTACCTACAAACCCTCCAAATTAGGTGGTCCTAGCTTCCATAGTTTTTTTATGGCGAATTTTTGAAGGTTTAAAAAATAGCCCAAAAATCGAACGGAAATACCCTACAGAAACTCCATTCGCGAATTTTAAAAATCCGAGATAGCCAAAATGTTGCTCTCGAAAAGTACATCAATTTAAAAAAAATGTTTGTCTCCAGGCCTAATAGGGCCCGACTTTCATAGGGTCAAATTTCACGAATTTGACACATTTCGGCCGCGACAATTACCTATAACCGTTGCACCGAACTTCAAACCGCTCACACAGTACTTCCCATTGAGACACATGAACAATCCCCCGCAAGCGTTTTCTCGTAGCTCAATTTTTGACCTCGGCGCAAGCGACCGAAATTTCGATGAGGGCCGCCCCAATGGTCACGGAAATGGGCCAAATTTTGACCCCCCATATCTCGGGCCCTAATTGTCCGATCGACTTGAAATTTGGAACGTGGCCTAACAGGGTTTCGGCCTTCCTCTCCATGCTCGCCAATCGCGGCTCACCATGGGGGGTCCGGGCCTTTTCGCCGTAATGTTAAAACAAATACTCGCGAATATCTCCGAAACGGTTCGATAGAATGTCGCAATTTTTGGTGTGAAAGGGCACCCTAGATTTACCTACAAAACCTCCAAATTTGGTGGTCTTATCTTTGATAGTTTTTTTATGGCAAATTTTTGAAGGTTTAAAAAATAGCCCAAAATTCGAACGGAAATTCCCTACAGAAACTCCATTCGCGAATTTTAAAAATCCGAGATAGCCAAAATGTTGTTCTCGAAGAGTACTTCCTATTTAAAAAAAAAGGTTTGTCTCCAGGCCCAATAGGACACGACTTTCATAGGGTCAAATTTCACGAATTTGACACATTTCGGCCGCGACAATTACCAATAACCGTTGCACCGAATTTCAAACCGCTCACACAGTACTTCCCATTGAGACACATGAACAATCCCCTGCAAGCGTTTTCTCGTAGCTCAATTCTTGACCCCGGCGCAAGCGACCGAAATTTCGATGGGGGCCGCCCCAATGGTCACGGAAATGGTCCAAACTTTGACCCCCATATCTCGGGCCCTAATTGTCCGATCGACTTGAAATTTGAAACGTGGCCTAACAGTGTTTCGGCCTTCCTCCCCATGCTCGCCAATCGCGGCTCACCATGGGGGGTCCGGGCCTTTTCGCCGTAATGTTAAAACAAAAACTCGCGAATATCTCCGAAACGGTTCAATAGAATGTCGCAAATTTTGGTGTGAAAGGGCACCCTAGATTTACCTACAAACCCTCCAAATTTGGTGGTCCTAGCTTCCCTAGTTTTTTTATGGCGAATTTTTGAAAGTTTAAAAAATAGCCCAAAAATCGAACGGAAATACCCTACAGAAACTCCATTCGCGAATTTTAAAAATCCGAGATAGCCAAAATGTTGCTCTCGAAAAGTACATCAATTTAAAAAAAAAATGTTTGTCTCCAGGCGTAATAGGGCCCGACTTTTATAGGGTCAAATTTCACGAATTTGACACATTTCGGCCGCGACAATTGCCTATAACCGTTGCACCGAACTTCAAACCGCTCACACAGTACTTCCCATTGAGACACATGAACAATCCCCCGCAAGCGTCTTCTCGTAGCTCAATTTTTGACCCCGGCGCAAGCGACCAAAATTTCGATGGGGGCCCGCCCCAATGGTCACGGAAATGGGCCAAATTTTGACGCCCCATATCTCGGGCCCTAATTGTCGGATCGACTTAAAATTTGAAACGTGGCATAACAGGGTTCGGCCATCCTCCCCATGCTCGCCAATCGCGGCTCACAACGGGGTGTCCGGGCCTTTTCGCCGTAATGTTAAAACAAAAACTCGCGAATATCTCCGAAACGGTTCGATAGAATGTCGCAAATTTTGGTGTCAAAGAGCACCCTAGATTTACCTACAAACCCTCCAAATTTGGTGGTCCTAGCTTCCATAGTTTTTTTATGGCGAATTTTTGAAGGTTTAAAAAATAGCCCAAAAATCGAACGGAAATTCCCTACAGAAACTCCATTCGCGAATTTTAAAAATCCGAGATAGCCAAAATGTTGCTCTCGAAAAGTACATCAATTTTAAAAAAAAATGTTTGTCTCCAGGCGTAATAGGGCCCGACTTTCATAGGGTCAAATTTCACGAATTTGACACATATCGGCCGCGACAATTACCTATAACCGTTGCACCGAATTTCAAACCGCTCACACAGTACTTCCCATTGAGACACATGAACAATCCCCCGCAAGCGTTTTCTCGTAGCTCCATTTTTGACCCCTTCGCAAGCGACCGAAATTTCGATGGGGGGCCGTCCCAATGGTAACGGAAATGGGCCAAACTTTGACCCCCCATATCTCGGGCCCTAATTGTCTGATCGACATGAAATTTGAAACGTGGCCTAACAGGGTTTCGGCCTTCCTCCCCATGCTCGCCAATCGCGGCTCACCATGGGGGGTCCGGGCCTTTTCGCCGTAATGTTAAAACAAAAACTCGCGAATATCTCCGAAACGGTTCAATAGAATGTCGCAAATTTTGGTGTGAAAGGGCACCCTAGATTTACCTACAAACCCTCCAAATTTGGTGGTCCTAGCTTCCATCGTTTTTTTATGGCGAATTTTTGAATGTTTAAAAAATAGACCAAAAATCGAACGGAAATTCCCTACAGAAACTCCATTCGCGAATTTTAAAAATTCGAGATAGCCAAAATGTTGCTCTCGAAGAGTACATCAATTAAAAAAAAAAGGTTTGTCTCCAGGCCCAATAGGACCCGACTTTGATAGGGTCAAAGTTCACGAATTTGACACATTTCGGATGCGACAATTACCTATAACCGTTGCACCGAATTTCAAACCGCTCACACAGTACTTCCCATTGAGACACATGAACAATCCCCTGCAAGCGTTTTCTCGTAGCTCAATTCTTGACCCCGGCGCAAGCGACCGAAATTTCGATGGGGGCCGCCCCAATGGTCACGGAAATGGTCCAAAATTTGACCCCCCATATCTCGGGCTCTAATTGTCCGATCGACTTGAAATTTGAAACGTGGCCTAACAGGGTTTCGGCCTTCCTCCCTATGCTCGCTAATCACGGCTCACCATGGGGGGTCCGGGCCTTTTCGCCGTAATGTTAAAACAAAAACTCGCGAATATCTCCGAAACGGTTCGATAGAATGTCGCAAATTTTGGTGTGAAAGTGCACCCTAGATTTACCTACAAACCCTCCAAATTAGGTGGTCCTAGCTTCCATAGTTTTTTTATGGCGAATTTTTGAAGGTTTAAAAAATAGCCCAAAAATCGAACGGAAATACCCTACAGAAACTCCATTCGCGAATTTTAAAAATCCGAGATAGCCAAAATGTTGCTCTCGAAAAGTACATCAATTTAAAAAAAATGTTTGTCTCCAGGCCTAATAGGGCCCGACTTTCATAGGGTCAAATTTCACGAATTTGACACATTTCGGCCGCGACAATTACCTATAACCGTTGCACCGAACTTCAAACCGCTCACACAGTACTTCCCATTGAGACACATGAACAATCCCCCGCAAGCGTTTTCTCGTAGCTCAATTTTTGACCTCGGCGCAAGCGACCGAAATTTCGATGAGGGCCGCCCCAATGGTCACGGAAATGGGCCAAATTTTGACCCCCCATATCTCGGGCCCTAATTGTCCGATCGACTTGAAATTTGGAACGTGGCCTAACAGGGTTTCGGCCTTCCTCTCCATGCTCGCCAATCGCGGCTCACCATGGGGGGTCCGGGCCTTTTCGCCGTAATGTTAAAACAAATACTCGCGAATATGTCCGAAACGGTTCGATAGAATGTCGCAATTTTTGGTGTGAAAGGGCACCCTAGATTTACCTACAAAACCTCCAAATTTGGTGGTCTTATCTTTGATAGTTTTTTTATGGCAAATTTTTGAAGGTTTAAAAAATAGCCCAAAATTCGAACGGAAATTCCCTACAGAAACTCCATTCGCGAATTTTAAAAATCCGAGATAGCCAAAATGTTGTTCTCGAAGAGTACTTCCTATTTAAAAAAAAAGGTTTGTCTCCAGGCCCAATAGGACACGACTTTCATAGGGTCAAATTTCACGAATTTGACACATTTCGGCCGCGACAATTACCAATAACCGTTGCACCGAATTTCAAACCGCTCACACAGTACTTCCCATTGAGACACATGAACAATCCCCTGCAAGCGTTTTCTCGTAGCTCAATTCTTGACCCCGGCGCAAGCGACCGAAATTTCGATGGGGGCCGCCCCAATGGTCACGGAAATGGTCCAAACTTTGACCCCCCATATCTCGGGCCCTAATTGTCCGATCGACTTGAAATTTGAAACGTGGCCTAACAGTGTTTCGGCCTTCCTCCCCATGCTCGCCAATCGCGGCTCACCATGGGGGGTCCGGGCCTTTTCGCCGTAATGTTAAAACAAAAACTCGCGAATATCTCCGAAACGGTTCAATAGAATGTCGCAAATTTTGGTGTGAAAGGGCACCCTAGATTTACCTACAAACCCTCCAAATTTGGTGGTCCTAGCTTCCATAGTTTTTTTATGGCGAATTTTTGAATGTTTAAAAAATAGCCCAAAAATCGAACGGAAATACCCTACAGAAACTCCATTCGCGAATTTTAAAAATCCGAGATAGCCAAAATGTTGCTCTCGAAAAGTACATCAATTTAAAAAAAAATGTTTGTCTCCAGGCGTAATAGGGCCCGACTTTCATAGGGTCAAATTTCACGAATTTGACACATTTCGGCCGCGACAATTACCTATAACCGTTGCACCGAACTTCAAACCGCTCACATAGTACTTCCCATTGAGACACATGAACAATCCCCCGCAAGCGTCTTCTCGTAGCTCAATTTTTGACCCCGGTGCAAGCGACCAAAATTTCGATGGGGGCCCGCCCCAATGGTCACGGAAATGGGCCAAATTTTGACGCCCCATATCTCGGGCCCTAATTGTCGGATCGACTTAAAATTTGAAACGTGGCATAACAGGGTTCGGCCATCCTCCCCATGCTCGCCAATCGCGGCTCACAAGGGGGTGTCCGGGCCTTTTCGCCGTAATGTTAAAACAAAAACTCGCGAATATCTCCGAAACGGTTCGATAGAATGTCGCAAATTTTGGTGTGAAAGAGCACCCTAGATTTACCTACAAACCCTCCAAATTTGGTGGTCCTAGCTTCCATAGTTTTTTTATGGCGAATTATTGAAGGTTTAAAAAATAGCCCAAAAATCGAACGGAAATTCCCTACAGAAACTCCATTCGCGAATTTTAAAAATCCGAGATAGCCAAAATGTTGCTCTCGAAAAGTACATCAATTTTAAAAAAAAATGTTTGTCTCCAGGCGTAATAGGGCCCGACTTTCATAGGGTCAAATTTCACGAATTTGACACATATCGGCCGCGACAATTACCTATAACCGTTGCACCGAATTTCAAACCGCTCACACAGTACTTCCCATTGAGACACATGAACAATCCCCCGCAAGCGTTTTCTCGTAGCTCCATTTTTGACCCCTTCGCAAGCGACCGAAATTTCGATGGGGGCCGTAATGGTAACGGCCCCCATCGAACGGAATGGTAACGGAAATGGTAACGGAAATGGGCCAAACTTTGACCCCCCATATCTCGGGCCCTAATTGTCTGATCGACATGAAATTTGAAACGTGGCCTAACAGGGTTTCGGCCTTCCTCCCCATGCTCGCCAATCGCGGCTCACCATGGGGGGTCCGGGCCTTTTCGCCGTAATGTTAAAACAAAAACTCGCGAATATCTCCGAAACGGTTCAATAGAATGTCGCAAATTTTGGTGTGAAAGGGCACCCTACATTTACCTACAAACCCTCTAAATTAGGTGGTCCTAGCTTCCATAGTTTTTTTATGGCGAATTTTTGAATGTTTAAAAAATAGCCCAAAAATCGAACGGAAATACCCTACAGAAACTCCATTCGCGAATTTTAAAAATCCGAGATAGCCAAAATGTTGCTCTCGAAAAGTACATCAATTTAAAAAAAAATGTTTGTCTCCAGGCCTAATAGGGCCCGACTTTCATAGGGTCAAATTTCACGAATTTGACACATTTCGGCTGCGACAATTACCTATAACCGTTGCACCGAACTTCAAACCGCTCACACAGTACTTCCCATTGAGACACATGAACAATCCCCCGCAAGCGTTTTCTCGTAGCTCAATTTTTTACCTCGGCGCAAGCGACCGAAATTTCGATGAGGGCCGCCCCAATGGTCACGGAAATCAGCCAAATTTTGACCCCCCATATCTCGGGCCCTAATTGTCCGATCGACTTGAAATTTGGAACGTGGCCTAACAGGGTTTCGGCCTTCCTCTCAATGCTCGCCAATCGCGACTCACCATGGGGGGTCCGGGCCTTTTCGCCGTAATGTTAAAACAAATACTCGCGAATATCTCCGAAACGGTTCGATAGAATGTCGCAATTTTTGGTGTGAAAGGGCACCCTAGATTTACCTACAAAACCTCCAAATTTGGTGGTCTTATCTTTGATAGTTTTTTTATGGCAAATTTTTGAAGGTTTAAAAAATAGCCCAAAATTCGAACGGAAATTCCCTACAGAAACTCCATTCGCGAATTTTAAAAATCCGAGATAGCCAAAATGTTGTTCTCGAAGAGTACTTCCAATTTAAAAAAAAAGGTTTGTCTCCAGGCCCAATAGGACACGACTTTCATAGGGTCAAAGTTCACGAATTTGACACATTTCGGCCGCGACAATTACCAATAACCGTTGCACCGAATTTCAAACCGCTCACACAGTACTTCCCATTGAGACACATGAACAATCCCCTGCAAGCGTTTTCTCGTAGCTCAATTCTTGACCCCGGCGCAAGCGACCGAAATTTCGATGGGGGCCGCCCCAATGGTCACGGAAATGGTCCAAACTTTGACCCCCCATATCTCGGGCCCTAATTGTCCGATCGACTTGAAATTTGAAACGTGGCCTAACAGTGTTTCGGCCTTCCTCCCCATGCTCGCCAATCGCGGCTCACCATGGGGGGTCCGGGCCTTTTCGCCGTAATGTTAAAACAAAAACTCGCGAATATCTCCGAAACGGTTCAATAGAATGTCGCAAATTTTGGTGTGAAAGGGCACCCTAGATTTACCTACAAACCCTCCAAATTTGGTGGTCCTAGCTTCCATAGTTTTTTTATGGCGAATTTTTGAATGTTTAAAAAATAGCCCAAAAATCGAACGGAAATACCCTACAGAAACTCCATTCGCGAATTTTAAAAATCCGAGATAGCCAAAATGTTGCTCTCGAAAAGTACATCAATTTAAAAAAAAATGTTTGTCTCCAGGCGTAATAGGGCCCGACTTTCATAGGGTCAAATTTCACGAATTTGACACATTTCGGCCGCGACAATTACCTATAACCGTTGCACCGAACTTCAAACCGCTCACACAGTACTTCCCATTGAGACACATGAACAATCCCCCGCAAGCGTCTTCTCGTAGCTCAATTTTTGACCCCGGCGCAAGCGACCAAAATTTCGATGGGGGCCCGCCCCAATGGTCACGGAAATGGGCCAAATTTTGACGCCCCATATCTCGGGCCCTAATTGTCGGATCGACTTAAAATTTGAAACGTGGCATAACAGGGTTCGGCCATCCTCCCCATGCTCGCCAATCGCGGCTCACAAGGGGGTGTCCGGGCCTTTTCGCCGTAATGTTAAAACAAAAACTCGCGAATATCTCCGAAACGGTTCGATAGAATGTCGCAAATTTTGGTGTGAAAGAGCACCCTAGATTTACCTACAAACCCTCCAAATTTGGTGGTCCTAGCTTCCATAGTTTTTTTATGGCGAATTTTTGAAGGTTTAAAAAATAGCCCAAAAATCGAACGGAAATTCCCTACAGAAACTCCATTCGCGAATTTTAAAAATCCGAGATAGCCAAAATGTTGCTCTCGAAGAGTACATCAATTTAAAAAAAAAAGGTTTGTCTCGAGGCCCAATAGGACCCGACTTTGATAGGGTCAAAATTCACGAATTTGACACATTTCGGATGCGACAATTACCTATAACCGTTGCACCGAATTTCAAACCGCTCACACAGTACTTCCCATTGAGACACATGAACAATCCCCCGCAAGCGTTTTCTCGTAGCTCAATTTTTGACCTCGGCGCAAGCGACCGAAATTTCGATGAGGGCCGCCCCAATGGTAACGGAAATGGGCCAAATTTTGACCCCCCATATCTCGGGCCCTAATTGTCCGATCGAATTCAAATTTGAAACGTGGCCTAACAGGGTTTCGTCCTTCCTCCCCATGCTCGCCAATCGCGGCTCACCATGGGGGGTCCGGGCCTTTTCGCCGTAATGTTAAAACAAAAACTCGCGAATATCTCCGAAACGGTTCAATAGAATGTCGCAAATTTTGGTGTGAAAGGGCACCCTAGATTTACCTACAAACTCTCCAAATTTGGTGGTCCTAGCTTCCATAGTTTTTTTATGGCGAATTTTTGAATGTTTAAAAAATAGACCAAAAATCGAACGGAAATTCCCTACAGAAACTCCATTCGCGAATTTTAAAAATCCGAGATAGCCAAAATGTTGCTCTCGAAGAGTACATCAATTTAAAAAAAAAAGGTTTGTCTCGAGGCCCAATAGGACCCGACTTTGATAGGGTCAAAATTCAAGAATTTGACACATTTCGGATGCGACAATTACCTATAACCGTTGCACCGAATTTCAAACCGCTCACACAGTACTTCCCATTGAGACACATGAACAATCCCCCGCAAGCGTTTTCTCGTAGCTCAATTTTTGACCTCGGCGCAAGCGACCGAAATTTCGATGAGGGCCGCCCCAATGGTCACGGAAATCAGCCAAATTTTGACCCCCCATATCTCGGGCCCTAATTGTCCGATCGACTTGAAATTTGAAACGTGGCCTAACAGGGTTTCGGCCTTCCTCTCAATGCTCGCCAATCGCGACTCACCATGGGGGGTCCGGGCCTTTTCGCCCTAATGTTAAAACAAATACTCGCGAATATCTCCGAAACGGTTCGATAGAATGTCGCAAATTTTGGTGTGAAAGGGCACCCTACATTTACCTACAAACCCTCTAAATTTGGTGGTCTTATCTTCGATAGTTTTTTTATGGCAAATTTTTGAAGGTTTAAAAAATAGCCCAAAATTCGAACGGAAATTCCCTACAGAAACTCCATTCGCGAATTTTAAAAATCCGAGATAGCCAAAATGTTCTCGAAGAGTACTTCCAATTTAAAAAAAAAGGTTTGTCTCCAGGCCCAATAGGACACGACTTTCATAGGGTCAAAGTTCACGAATTTGACACATTTCGGCCGCGACAATTACCAATAACCGTTGCACCGAATTTCAAACCGCTCACACAGTACTTCCCATTGAGACACATGAACAATCCCCTGCAAGCGTTTTCTCGTAGCTCAATTCTTGACCCCGGCGCAAGCGACCGAAATTTCGATGGGGGCCGCCCCAATGGTCACGGAAATGGTCCAAACTTTGACCCCCATATCTCGGGCCCTAATTGTCCGATCGACTTGAAATTTGAAACGTGGCCTAACAGTGTTTCGGCCTTCCTCCCCATGCTCGCCAATCGCGGCTCACCATGGGGGGTCCGGGCCTTTTCGCCGTAATGTTAAAACAAAAAGTCGCGAATATCTCCGAAACGGTTCAATAGAATGTCGCAAATTTTGGTGTGAAAGGGCACCCTAGATTTACCTACAAACCCTCCAAATTTGGTGGTCCTAGCTTCCCTAGTTTTTTTATGGCGAATTTTTGAAAGTTTAAAAAATAGCCCAAAAATCGAACGGAAATACCCTACAGAAACTCCATTCGCGAATTTTAAAAATCCGAGATAGCCAAAATGTTGCTCTCGAAAAGTACATCAATTTAAAAAAAAAAATGTTTGTCTCCAGGCGTAATAGGGCCCGACTTTCATAGGGTCAAATTTCACGAATTTGACACATTTCGGCCGCGACAATTACCTATAACCGTTGCACCGAACTTCAAACCGCTCACACAGTACTTCCCATTGAGACACATGAACAATCCCCCGCAAGCGTCTTCTCGTAGCTCAATTTTTGACCCCGGCGCAAGCGACCAAAATTTCGATGGGGGCCCGCCCCAATGGTCACGGAAATGGGCCAAATTTTGACGCCCCATATCTCGGGCCCTAATTGTCGGATCGACTTAAAATTTGAAACGTGGCATAACAGGGTTCGGCCATCCTCCCCATGCTCGCCAATCGCGGCTCACAAGGGGGTGTCCGGGCCTTTTCGCCGTAAAGTTAAAACAAAAACTCGCGAATATCTCCGAAACGGTTCGATAGAATGTCGCAAATTTTGGTGTGAAAGAGCACCCTAGATTTACCTACAAACCCTCCAAATTTGGTGGTCCTAGCTTCCATAGTTTTTTTATGGCGAATTATTGAAGGTTTAAAAAATAGCCCAAAAATCGAACGGAAATTCCCTACAGAAACTCCATTCGCGAATTTTAAAAATCCGAGATAGCCAAAATGTTGCTCTCGAAAAGTACATCAATTTAAAAAAAAATGTTTGTCTCCAGGCGTAATAGGGCCCGACTTTCATAGGGTCAAATTTCACGAATTTGACACATATCGGCCGCGACAATTACCTATAACCGTTGCACCGAATTTCAAACCGCTCACACAGTACTTCCCATTGAGACACATGAACAATCCCCCGCAAGCGTTTTCTCGTAGCTCAATTTTTCACCCCTTCGCAAGCGACCGAAATTTCGATGGGGGCCGTCCCAATGGTAACGGAAATGGGCCAAACTTTGACCCCCCATATCTCGGGCCCTAATTGTCTGATCGACATGAAATTTGAAACGTGGCCTAACAGGGTTTCGGCCTTCCTCCCCATGCTCGCCAATCGCGAGGCTCACCATGGGGGGTCCGGGCCTTTTCGCCGTAATGTTAAAACAAAAACTCGCGAATACCTCCGAAACGGTTCAATAGAATGTCGCAAATTTTGGTGTGAAAGGGCACCCTACATTTACCTACAAACCCTCTAAATTAGGTGGTCCTAGCTTCCATAGTTTTTTTATGGCGAATTTTTGAAAGTTTAAAAAATAGCCCAAAAATCGAACGGAAATACCCTACAGAAACTCCATTCGCGAATTTTAAAAATCCGAGATAGCCAAAATGTTGCTCTCGAAAAGTACATCAATTTAAAAAAAAATGTTTGTCTCCAGGCCTAATAGGGCCCGACTTTCATAGGGTCAAATTTCACGAATTTGACACATTTCGGCCGCGACAATTACCTATAACCGTTGCACCGAACTTCAAACCGCTCACACAGTACTTCCCATTGAGACACATGAACAATCCCCCGCAAGCGTTTTCTCGTAGCTCAATTTTTTACCTCGGCGCAAGCGACCGAAATTTCGATGAGGGCCGCCCCAATGGTCACGGAAATCAGCCAAATTTTGACCCCCCATATCTCGGGCCCTAATTGTCCGATCGAATTCAAATTTGAAACGTGGCCTAACAGGGTTTCGTCCTTCCTCCCCATGCTCGCCAATCGCGGCTCACCATGGGGGGTCCGGGCCTTTTCGCCGTAATGTTAAAACAAAAACTCGCGAATATCTCCGAAACGGTTCAATAGAATGTCGCAAATTTTGGTGTGAAAGGGCACCCTAGATTTACCTACAAACTCTCCAAATTTGGTGGTCCTAGCTTCCATAGTTTTTTTATGGCGAATTTTTGAATGTTTAAAAAATAGACCAAAAATCGAACGGAAATTCCCTACAGAAACTCCATTCGCGAATTTTAAAAATCCGAGATAGCCAAAATGTTGCTCTCGAAGAGTACATCAATTTAAAAAAAAAAGGTTTGTCTCGAGGCCCAATAGGACCCGACTTTGATAGGGTCAAAATTCAAGAATTTGACACATTTCGGATGCGACAATTACCTATAACCGTTGCACCGAATTTCAAACCGCTCACACAGTACTTCCCATTGAGACACATGAACAATCCCCCGCAAGCGTTTTCTCGTAGCTCAATTTTTGACCTCGGCGCAAGCGACCGAAATTTCGATGAGGGCCGCCCCAATGGTCACGGAAATCAGCCAAATTTTGACCCCCCATATCTCGGGCCCTAATTGTCCGATCGACTTGAAATTTGAAACGTGGCCTAACAGGGTTTCGGCCTTCCTCTCAATGCTCGCCAATCGCGACTCACCATGGGGGGTCCGGGCCTTTTCGCCCTAATGTTAAAACAAATACTCGCGAATATCTCCGAAACGGTTCGATAGAATGTCGCAAATTTTGGTGTGAAAGGGCACCCTACATTTACCTACAAACCCTCTAAATTTGGTGGTCTTATCTTCGATAGTTTTTTTATGGCAAATTTTTGAAGGTTTAAAAAATAGCCCAAAATTCGAACGGAAATTCCCTACAGAAACTCCATTCGCGAATTTTAAAAATCCGAGATAGCCAAAATGTTGTTCTCGAAGAGTACTTCCAATTTAAAAAAAAAGGTTTGTCTCCAGGCCCAATAGGACACGACTTTCATAGGGTCAAAGTTCACGAATTTGACACATTTCGGCCGCGACAATTACCAATAACCGTTGCACCGAATTTCAAACCGCTCACACAGTACTTCCCATTGAGACACATGAACAATCCCCTGCAAGCGTTTTCTCGTAGCTCAATTCTTGACCCCGGCGCAAGCGACCGAAATTTCGATGGGGGCCGCCCCAATGGTCACGGAAATGGTCCAAACTTTGACCCCCATATCTCGGGCCCTAATTGTCCGATCGACTTGAAATTTGAAACGTGGCCTAACAGTGTTTCGGCCTTCCTCCCCATGCTCGCCAATCGCGGCTCACCATGGGGGGTCCGGGCCTTTTCGCCGTAATGTTAAAACAAAAAGTCGCGAATATCTCCGAAACGGTTCAATAGAATGTCGCAAATTTTGGTGTGAAAGGGCACCCTAGATTTACCTACAAACCCTCCAAATTTGGTGGTCCTAGCTTCCCTAGTTTTTTTATGGCGAATTTTTGAAAGTTTAAAAAATAGCCCAAAAATCGAACGGAAATACCCTACAGAAACTCCATTCGCGAATTTTAAAAATCCGAGATAGCCAAAATGTTGCTCTCGAAAAGTACATCAATTTAAAAAAAAAATGTTTGTCTCCAGGCGTAATAGGGCCCGACTTTCATAGGGTCAAATTTCACGAATTTGACACATTTCGGCCGCGACAATTACCTATAACCGTTGCACCGAACTTCAAACCGCTCACACAGTACTTCCCATTGAGACACATGAACAATCCCCCGCAAGCGTCTTCTCGTAGCTCAATTTTTGACCCCGGCGCAAGCGACCAAAATTTCGATGGGGGCCCGCCCCAATGGTCACGGAAATGGGCCAAATTTTGACGCCCCATATCTCGGGCCCTAATTGTCGGATCGACTTAAAATTTGAAACGTGGCATAAAAGGGTTCGGCCATCCTCCCCATGCTCGCCAATCGCGGCTCACAAGGGGGTGTCCGGGCCTTTTCGCCGTAATGTTAAAACAAAAACTCGCGAATATCTCCGAAACGGTTCGATAGAATGTCGCAAATTTTGGTGTGAAAGAGCACCCTAGATTTACCTACAAACCCTCCAAATTTGGTGGTCCTAGCTTCCATAGTTTTTTTATGGCGAATTATTGAAGGTTTAAAAAATAGCCCAAAAATCGAACGGAAATTCCCTACAGAAACTCCATTCGCGAATTTTAAAAATCCGAGATAGCCAAAATGTTGCTCTCGAAAAGTACATCAATTTAAAAAAAAAATGTTTGTCTCCAGGCGTAATAGGGCCCGACTTTCATAGGGTCAAATTTCACGAATTTGACACATATCGGCCGCGACAATTACCTATAACCGTTGCACCGAATTTCAAACCGCTCACACAGTACTTCCCATTGAGACACATGAACAATCCCCCGCAAGCGTTTTCTCGTAGCTCAATTTTTGACCCCTTCGCAAGCGACCGAAATTTCGATGGGGGCCGTCCCAATGGTAACGGAAATGGGCCAAACGTTGACCCCCCATATCTCGGGCCCTAATTGTCTGATCGACATGAAATTTGAAACGTGGCCTAACAGGGTTTCGGCCTTCCTCCCCATGCTCGCCAATCGCGAGGCTCACCATGGGGGGTCCGGGCCTTTTCGCCGTAATGTTAAAACAAAAACTCGCGAATATCTCCGAAACGGTTCAATAGAATGTCGCAAATTTTGGTGTGAAAGGGCACCCTACATTTACCTACAAACCCTCTAAATTAGGTGGTCCTAGCTTCCATAGTTTTTTTATGGCGAATTTTTGAAAGTTTAAAAAATAGCCCAAAAATCGAACGGAAATACCCTACAGAAACTCCATTCGCGAATTTTAAAAATCCGAGATAGCCAAAATGTTGCTCTCGAAAAGTACATCAATTTAAAAAAAAATGTTTGTCTCCAGGCCTAATAGGGCCCGACTTTCATAGGGTCAAATTTCACGAATTTGACACATTTCGGCCGCGACAATTACCTATAACCGTTGCACCGAACTTCAAACCGCTCACACAGTACTTCCCATTGAGACACATGAACAATCCCCCGCAAGCGTTTTCTCGTAGCTCAATTTTTTACCTCGGCGCAAGCGACCGAAATTTCGATGAGGGCCGCCCCAATGGTCACGGAAATCAGCCAAATTTTGACCCCCCATATCTCGGGCCCTAATTGTCCGATCGACTTGAAATTTGGAACGTGGCCTAACAGGGTTTCGGCCTTCCTCTCAATGCTCGCCAATCGCGACTCACCATGGGGGGTCCGGGCCTTTTCGCCGTAATGTTAAAACAAATACTCGCGAATATCTCCGAAACGGTTCGATAGAATGTCGCAAATTTTGGTGTGAAAGGGCACCCTACATTTACCTACAAACCCTCTAAATTTGGTGGTCTTATCTTCGATAGTTTTTTTATGGCAAATTTTTGAAGGTTTAAAAAATAGCCCAAAATTCGAACGGAAATTCCCTACAGAAACTCCATTCGCGAATTTAAAAAATCCGAGATAGCCAAAATGTTGTTCTCGAAGAGTACTCCCAATTTAAAAAAAAGGTTTGTCTCCAGGCCCAATAGGACACGACTTTCATAGGGTCAAAGTTCACGAATTTGACACATTTCGGCCGCGACAATTACCAATAACCGTTGCACCGAATTTCAAACCGCTCACACAGTACTTCCCATTGAGACACATGAACAATCCCCTGCAAGCGTTTTCTCGTAGCTCAATTCTTGACCCCGGCGCAAGCGACCGAAATTTCGATGGGGGCCGCCCCAATGGTCACGGAAATGGTCCAAACTTTGACCCCCATATCTCGGGCCCTAATTGTCCGATCGACTTGAAATTTGAAACGTGGCCTAACAGTGTTTCAGCCTTCCTCCCCATGCTCGCCAATCGCGGCTCACCATGGGGGGTCCGGGCCTTTTCGCCGTAATGTTAAAACAAAAACTCGCGAATATCTCCGAAACGGTTCAATAGAATGTCGCAAATTTTGGTGTGAAAGGGCACCCTAGATTTACCTACAAACCCTCCAAATTTGGTGGTCCTAGCTTCCCTAGTTTTTTTATGGCGAATTTTTGAAAGTTTAAAAAATAGCCCAAAAATCGAACGGAAATACCCTACAGAAACTCCATTCGCGAATTTTAAAAATCCGAGATAGCCAAAATGTTGCTCTCGAAAAGTACATCAATTTAAAAAAAAAATGTTTGTCTCCAGGCGTAATAGGGCCCGACTTTCATAGGGTCAAATTTCACGAATTTGACACATTTCGGCCGCGACAATTACCTATAACCGTTGCACCGAACTTCAAACCGCTCACACAGTACTTCCCATTGAGACACATGAACAATCCCCTGCAAGCGTTTTCTCGTAGCTCAATTCTTGACCCCGGCGCAAGCGACCGAAATTTCGATGGGGGCCGCCCCAATGGTCACGGAAATGGTCCAAAATTTGACCCCCCATATCTCGGGCTCTAATTGTCCGATCGACTTGAAATTTGAAACGTGGCCTAACAGGGTTTCGGCCTTCCTCCCTATGCTCGCTAATCGCGGCTCACCATGGGGGGTCCGGGCCTTTTCGCCGTAATGTTAAAACAAAAACTCGCGAATATCTCCGAAACGGTTCGATAGAATGTCGCAAATTTTGGTGTGAAAGTGCGCCCTAGATTTACCTACAAACCCTCCAAATTAGGTGGTCCTAGCTTCCATAGTTTTTTTATGGCGAATTTTTGAAGGTTTAAAAAATAGCCCAAAAATCGAACGGAAATACCCTACAGAAACTCCATTCGCGAATTTTAAAAATCCGAGATAGCCAAAATGTTGCTCTCGAAAAGTACATCAATTTAAAAAAAATGTTTGTCTCCAGGCCTAATAGGGCCCGACTTTCATAGGGTCAAATTTCACGAATTTGACACATTTCGGCCGCGACAATTACCTATAACCGTTGCACCGAACTTCAAACCGCTCACACAGTACTTCCCATTGAGATACATGAACAATCCCCCGCAAGCGTTTTCTCGTAGCTCAATTTTTGACCTCGGCGCAAGCGACCGAAATTTCGATGAGGGCCGCCCCAATGGTCACGGAAATGGGCCAAATTTTGACCCCCCATATCTCGGGCCCTAATTGTCCGATCGACTTGAAATTTGGAACGTGGCCTAACAGGGTTTCGGCCTTCCTCTCCATGCTCGCCAATCGCGGCTCACCATGGGGGGTCCGGGCCTTTTCGCCGTAATGTTAAAACAAAAACTCGCGAATATCTCCGAAACGGTTCAATAGAATGTCGCAAATTTTGGTGTGAAAGGGCACCCTAGATTTACCTACGAACCCTCCAAATTTGGTGGTCCTAGCTTCCATAGTTTTTTTATGGCGAATTTTTGAATGTTTAAAAAATAGCCCAAAAATCGAACGGAAATACCCTACAGAAACTCCATTCGCGAATTTTAAAAATCCGAGATAGCCAAAATGTTGCTCTCGAAAAGTACATCAATTTAAAAAAAAATGTTTGTCTCCAGGCGTAATAGGGCCCGACTTTCATAGGGTCAAATTTCACGAATTTGACACATTTCGGCCGCGACAATTACCTATAACCGTTGCACCGAACTTCAAACCGCTCACATAGTACTTCCCATTGAGACACATGAACAATCCCCCGCAAGCGTCTTCTCGTAGCTCAATTTTTGACCCCGGTGCAAGCGACCAAAATTTCGATGGGGGCCCGCCCCAATGGTAACGGAAATGGGCCAAATTTTGACCCCCCATATCTCGGGCCCTAATTGTCCGATCGAATTCAAATTTGAAACGTGGCCTAACAGGGTTTCGTCCTTCCTCCCCATGCTCGCCAATCGCGGCTCACCATGGGGGGTCCGGGCCTTTTCGCCGTAATGTTAAAACAAAAACTCGCGAATATCTCCGAAACGGTTCAATAGAATGTCGCAAATTTTGGTGTGAAAGGGCACCCTAGATTTACCTACAAACTCTCCAAATTTGGTGGTCCTAGCTTCCATAGTTTTTTTATGGCGAATTTTTGAATGTTTAAAAAATAGACCAAAAATCGAACGGAAATTCCCTACAGAAACTCCATTCGCGAATTTTAAAAATCCGAGATAGCCAAAATGTTGCTCTCGAAGAGTACATCAATTTAAAAAAAAAAGGTTTGTCTCGAGGCCCAATAGGACCCGACTTTGATAGGGTCAAAATTCACGAATTTGACACATTTCGGATGCGACAATTACCTATAACCGTTGCACCGAATTTCAAACCGCTCACACAGTACTTCCCATTGAGACACATGAACAATCCCCCGCAAGCGTTTTCTCGTAGCTCAATTTTTGACCTCGGCGCAAGCGACCGAAATTTCGATGAGGGCCGCCCCAATGGTCACGGAAATCAGCCAAATTTTGACCCCCCATATCTCGGGCCCTAATTGTCCGATCGACTTGAAATTTGAAACGTGGCCTAACAGGGTTTCGGCCTTCCTCTCAATGCTCGCCAATCGCGACTCACCATGGGGGGTCCGGGCCTTTTCGCCGTAATGTTAAAACAAATACTCGCGAATATCTCCGAAACGGTTCGATAGAATGTCGCAAATTTTGGTGTGAAAGGGCACCCTACATTTACCTACAAACCCTCTAAATTTGGTGGTCTTATCTTCGATAGTTTTTTTATGGCAAATTTTTGAAGGTTTAAAAAATAGCCCAAAATTCGAACGGAAATTCCCTACAGAAACTCCATTCGCGAATTTTAAAAATCCGAGATAGCCAAAATGTTGTTCTCGAAGAGTACTTCCAATTTAAAAAAAAAGGTTTGTCTCCAGGCCCAATAGGACACGACTTTCATAGGGTCAAAGTTCACGAATTTGACACATTTCGGCCGCGACAATTACCAATAACCGTTGCACCGAATTTCAAACCGCTCACACAGTACTTCCCATTGAGACACATGAACAATCCCCTGCAAGCGTTTTCTCGTAGCTCAATTCTTGACCCCGGCGCAAGCGACCGAAATTTCGATGGGGGCCGCCCCAATGGTCACGGAAATGGTCCAAACTTTGACCCCCATATCTCGGGCCCTAATTGTCCGATCGACTTGAAATTTGAAACGTGGCCTAACAGTGTTTCGGCCTTCCTCCCCATGCTCGCCAATCGCGGCTCACCATGGGGAGTCCGGGCCTTTTCGCCGTAATGTTAAAACAAAAAGTCGCGAATATCTCCGAAACGGTTCAATAGAATGTCGCAAATTTTGGTGTGAAAGGGCACCCTAGATTTACCTACAAACCCTCCAAATTTGGTGGTCCTAGCTTCCCTAGTTTTTTTATGGCGAATTTTTGAAAGTTTAAAAAATAGCCCAAAAATCGAACGGAAATACCCTACAGAAACTCCATTCGCGAATTTTAAAAATCCGAGATAGCCAAAATGTTGCTCTCGAAAAGTACATCAATTTAAAAAAAAATGTTTGTCTCCAGGCGTAATAGGGCCCGACTTTCATAGGGTCAAATTTCACGAATTTGACACATTTCGGCCGCGACAATTACCTATAACCGTTGCACCGAACTTCAAACCGCTCACACAGTACTTCCCATTGAGACACATGAACAATCCCCCGCAAGCGTCTTCTCGTAGCTCAATTTTTGACCCCGGCGCAAGCGACCAAAATTTCGATGGGGGCCCGCCCCAATGGTCACGGAAATGGGCCAAATTTTGACGCCCCATATCTCGGGCCCTAATTGTCGGATCGACTTAAAATTTGAAACGTGGCATAACAGGGTTCGGCCATCCTCCCCATGCTCGCCAATCGCGGCTCACAAGGGGGTGTCCGGGCCTTTTCGCCGTAATGTTAAAACAAAAACTCGCGAATATCTCCGAAACGGTTCGATAGAATGTCGCAAATTTTGGTGTGAAAGAGCACCCTAGATTTACCTACAAACCCTCCAAATTTGGTGGTCCTAGCTTCCATAGTTTTTTTATGGCGAATTATTGAAGGTTTAAAAAATAGCCCAAAAATCGAACGGAAATTCCCTACAGAAACTCCATTCGCGAATTTTAAAAATCCGAGATAGCCAAAATGTTGCTCTCGAAAAGTACATCAATTTAAAAAAAAAATGTTTGTCTCCAGGCGTAATAGGGCCCGACTTTCATAGGGTCAAATTTCACGAATTTGACACATATCGGCCGCGACAATTACCTATAACCGTTGCACCGAATTTCAAACCGCTCACACAGTACTTCCCATTGAGACACATGAACAATCCCCCGCAAGCGTTTTCTCGTAGCTCAATTTTTGACCCCTTCGCAAGCGACCGAAATTTCGATGGGGGCCGTCCCAATGGTAACGGAAATGGGCCAAACTTTGACCCCCCATATCTCGGGCCCTAATTGTCTGATCGACATGAAATTTGAAACGTGGCCTAACAGGGTTTCGGCCTTCCTCCCCATGCTCGCCAATCGCGAGGCTCACCATGGGGGGTCCGGGCCTTTTCGCCGTAATGTTAAAACAAAAACTCGCGAATATCTCCGAAACGGTTCAATAGAATGTCGCAAATTTTGGTGTGAAAGGGCACCCTACATTTACCTACAAACCCTCTAAATTAGGTGGTCCTAGCTTCCATAGTTTTTTTATGGCGAATTTTTGAAAGTTTAAAAAATAGCCCAAAAATCGAACGGAAATACCCTACAGAAACTCCATTCGCGAATTTTAAAAATCCGAGATAGCCAAAATGTTGCTCTCGAAAAGTACATCAATTTAAAAAAAAATGTTTGTCTCCAGGCCTAATAGGGCCCGACTTTCATAGGGTCAAATTTCACGAATTTGACACATTTCGGCCGCGACAATTACCTATAACCGTTGCACCGAACTTCAAACCGCTCACACAGTACTTCCCATTGAGACACATAAACAATCCCCCGCAAGCGTTTTCTCGTAGCTCAATTTTTTACCTCGGCGCAAGCGACCGAAATTTCGATGAGGGCCGCCCCAATGGTCACGGAAATCAGCCAAATTTTGACCCCCCATATCTCGGGCCCTAATTGTCCGATCGACTTGAAATTTGGAACGTGGCCTAACAGGGTTTCGGCCTTCCTCTCAATGCTCGCCAATCGCGACTCACCATGGGGGGTCCGGGCCTTTTCGCCGTAATGTTAAAACAAATACTCGCGAATATCTCCGAAACGGTTCGATAGAATGTCGCAAATTTTGGTGTGAAAGGGCACCCTACATTTACCTACAAACCCTCTAAATTTGGTGGTCTTATCTTCGATAGTTTTTTTATGGCAAATTTTTGAAGGTTTAAAAAATAGCCCAAAATTCGAACGGAAATTCCCTACAGAAACTCCATTCGCGAATTTTAAAAATCCGAGATAGCCAAAATGTTGTTCTCGAAGAGTACTTCCAATTTAAAAAAAAGGTTTGTCTCCAGGCCCAATAGGACACGACTTTCATAGGGTCAAAGTTCACGAATTTGACACATTTCGGCCGCGACAATTACCAATAACCGTTGCACCGAATTTCAAACCGCTCACACAGTACTTCCCATTGAGACACATGAACAATCCCCTGCAAGCGTTTTCTCGTAGCTCAATTCTTGACCCCGGCGCAAGCGACCGAAATTTCGATGGGGGCCGCCCCAATGGTCACGGAAATGGTCCAAACTTTGACCCCCATATCTCGGGCCCTAATTGTCCGATCGACTTGAAATTTGAAACGTGGCCTAACAGTGTTTCGGCCTTCCTCCCCATGCTCGCCAATCGCGGCTCACCATGGGGGGTCCGGGCCTTTTCGCCGTAATGTTAAAACAAAAACTCGCGAATATCTCCGAAACGGTTCAATAGAATGTCGCAAATTTTGGTGTGAAAGGGCACCCTAGATTTACCTACAAACCCTCCAAATTTGGTGGTCCTAGCTTCCCTAGTTTTTTTATGGCGAATTTTTGAAAGTTTAAAAAATAGCCCAAAAATCGAACGGAAATACCCTACAGAAACTCCATTCGCGAATTTTAAAAATCCGAGATAGCCAAAATGTTGCTCTCGAAAAGTACATCAATTTAAAAAAAAAATGTTTGTCTCCAGGCGTAATAGGGCCCGACTTTCATAGGGTCAAATTTCACGAATTTGACACATTACGGCCGCGACAATTACCTATAACCGTTGCACCGAACTTCAAACCGCTCACACAGTACTTCCCATTGAGACACATGAACAATCCCCCGCAAGCGTCTTCTCGTAGCTCAATTTTTGACCCCGGCGCAAGCGACCAAAATTTCGATGGGGGCCCGCCCCAATGGTCACGGAAATGGGCCAAATTTTGACGCCCCATATCTCGGGCCCTAATTGTCGGATCGACTTAAAATTTGAAACGTGGCATAACAGGGTTCGGCCATCCTCCCCATGCTCGCCAATCGCGGCTCACAACGGGGTGTCCGGGCCTTTTCGCCGTAATGTTAAAACAAAAACTCGCGAATATCTCCGAAACGGTTCGATAGAATGTCGCAAATTTTGGTGTGAAAGAGCACCCTAGATTTACCTACAAACCCTCCAAATTTGGTGGTCCTAGCTTCCCTAGTTTTTTTATGGCGAATTTTTGAAAGTTTAAAAAATAGCCCAAAAATCGAACGGAAATACCCTACAGAAACTCCATTCGCGAATTTTAAAAATCCGAGATAGCCAAAATGTTGCTCTCGAAAAGTACATCAATTTAAAAAAAAAATGTTTGTCTCCAGGCGTAATAGGGCCCGACTTTCATAGGGTCAAATTTCACGAATTTGACACATTTCGGCCGCGACAATTACCTATAACCGTTGCACCGAACTTCAAACCGCTCACACAGTACTTCCCATTGAGACACATGAACAATCCCCCGCAAGCGTCTTCTCGTAGCTCAATTTTTGACCCCGGCGCAAGCGACCAAAATTTCGATGGGGGCCCGCCCCAATGGTCACGGAAATGGGCCAAATTTTGACGCCCCATATCTCGGGCCCTAATTGTCGGATCGACTTAAAATTTGAAACGTGGCATAACAGGGTTCGGCCATCCTCCCCATGCTCGCCAATCGCGGCTCACAACGGGGTGTCCGGGCCTTTTCGCCGTAATGTTAAAACAAAAACTCGCGAATATCTCCGAAACGGTTCGATAGAATGTCGCAAATTTTGGTGTGAAAGAGCACCCTAGATTTACCTACAAACCCTCCAAATTTGGTGGTCCTAGCTTCCATAGTTTTTTTATGGCGAATTTTTGAAGGTTTAAAAAATAGCCCAAAAATCGAACGGAAATTCCCTACAGAAACTCCATTCGCGAATTTTAAAAATCCGAGATAGCCAAAATGTTGCTCTCGAAGAGTACATCAATTTAAAAAAAAAAGGTTTGTCTCGAGGCCCAATAGGACCCGACTTTGATAGGGTCAAAATTCACGAATTTGACACATTTCGGATGCGACAATTACCTATAACCGTTGCACCGAATTTCAAACCGCTCACACAGTACTTCCCATTGAGACACATGAACAATCCCCCGCAAGCGTTTTCTCGTAGCTCAATTTTTGACCTCGGCGCAAGCGACCGAAATTTCGATGAGGGCCGCCCCAATGGTAACGGAAATGGGCCAAATTTTGACCCCCCATATCTCGGGCCCTAATTGTCCGATCGAATTCAAATTTGAAACGTGGCCTAACAGGGTTTCGTCCTTCCTCCCCATGCTCGCCAATCGCGGCTCACCATGGGGGGTCCGGGCCTTTTCGCCGTAATGTTAAAACAAAAACTCGCGAATATCTCCGAAACGGTTCAATAGAATGTCGCAAATTTTGGTGTGAAAGGGCACCCTAGATTTACCTACAAACCCTCCAAATTTTGTGGTCCTAGCTTCCATAGTTTTTTATGGCGAATTTTTGAATGTTTAAAAAATAGACCAAAAATCGAACGGAAATTCCCTACAGAAACTCCATTCGCGAATTTTAAAAATCCGAGATAGCCAAAATGTTGCTCTCGAAGAGTACATCAATTTAAAAAAAAAGGTTTGTCTCGAGGCCCAATAGGACCCGACTTTGATAGGGTCAAAATTCACGAATTTGACACATTTCGGATGCGACAATTACCTATAACCGTTGCACCGAATTTCAAACCGCTCACACAGTACTTCCCATTGAGACACATGAACAATCCCCCGCAAGCGTTTTCTCGTAGCTCAATTTTTGACCTCGGCGCAAGCGACCGAAATTTCGATGAGGGCCGCCCCAATGGTCACGGAAATCAGCCAAATTTTGACCCCCCATATCTCGGGCCCTAATTGTCCGATCGACTTGAAATTTGAAACGTGGCCTAACAGGGTTTCGGCCTTCCTCTCAATGCTCGCCAATCGCGACTCACCATGGGGGGTCCGGGCCTTTTCGCCGTAATGTTAAAACAAATACTCGCGAATATCTCCGAAACGGTTCGATAGAATGTCGCAGATTTTGGTGTGAAAGGGCACCCTACATTTACCTACAAACCCTCTAAATTTGGTGGTCTTATCTTCGATAGTTTTTTTATGGCGAATTTTTGAATGTTTAAAAAATAGCCCAAAAATCGAACGGAAATACCCTACAGAAACTCCATTCGCGAATTTTAAAAATCCGAGATAGCCAAAATGTTGCTCTCGAAAAGTACATCAATTTAAAAAAAAATGTTTGTCTCCAGGCGTAATAGGGCCCGACTTTCATAGGGTCAAATTTCACGAATTTGACACATTTCGGCCGCGACAATTACCTATAACCGTTGCACCGAACTTCAAACCGCTCACACAGTACTTCCCATTGAGACACATGAACAATCCCCCGCAAGCGTCTTCTCGTAGCTCAATTTTTGACCCCGGCGCAAGCGACCAAAATTTCGATGGGGGCCCGCCCCAATGGTCACGGAAATGGGCCAAATTTTGACGCCCCATATCTCGGGCCCTAATTGTCGGATCGACTTAAAATTTGAAACGTGGCATAACAGGGTTCGGCCATCCTCCCCATGCTCGCCAATCGCGGCTCACAAGGGGGTGTCCGGGCCTTTTCGCCGTAATGTTAAAACAAAAACTCGCGAATATCTCCGAAACGGTTCGATAGAATGTCGCAAATTTTGGTGTGAAAGAGCACCCTAGATTTACCTACAAACCCTCCAAATTTGGTGGTCCTAGCTTCCATAGTTTTTTTATGGCGAATTTTTGAAGGTTTAAAAAATAGCCCAAAAATCGAACGGAAATTCCCTACAGAAACTCCATTCGCGAATTTTAAAAATCCGAGATAGCCAAAATGTTGCTCTCGAAGAGTACATCAATTTAAAAAAAAAAGGTTTGTCTCGAGGCCCAATAGGACCCGACTTTGATAGGGTCAAAATTCACGAATTTGACACATTTCGGATGCGACAATTACCTATAACCGTTGCACCGAATTTCAAGCCGCTCACACAGTACTTCCCATTGAGACACATGAACAATCCCCCGCAAGCGTTTTCTCGTAGCTCAATTTTTGACCTCGGCGCAAGCGACCGAAATTTCGATGAGGGCCGCCCCAATGGTCACGGAAATCAGCCAAATTTTGACCCCCCATATCTCGGGCCCTAATTGTCCGATCGACTTGAAATTTGAAACGTGGCCTAACAGGGTTTCGGCCTTCCTCTCAATGCTCGCCAATCGCGACTCACCATGGGGGGTCCGGGCCTTTTCGCCGTAATGTTAAAACAAATACTCGCGAATATCTCCGAAACGGTTCGATAGAATGTCGCAAATTTTGGTGTGAAAGGGCACCCTACATTTACCTACAAACCCTCTAAATTTGGTGGTCTTATCTTCGATAGTTTTTTTATGGCGAATTTTTGAATGTTTAAAAAATAGCCCAAAAATCGAACGGAAATACCCTACAGAAACTCCATTCGCGAATTTTAAAAATCCGAGATAGCCAAAATGTTGCTCTCGAAAAGTACATCAATTTAAAAAAAAATGTTTGTCTCCAGGCGTAATAGGGCCCGACTTTCATAGGGTCAAATTTCACGAATTTGACACATTTCGGCCGCGACAATTACCTATAACCGTTGCACCGAACTTCAAACCGCTCACACAGTACTTCCCATTGAGACACATGAACAATCCCCCGCAAGCGTCTTCTCGTAGCTCAATTTTTGACCCCGGCGCAAGCGACCAAAATTTCGATGGGGGCCCGCCCCAATGGTCACGGAAATGGGCCAAATTTTGACGCCCCATATCTCGGGCCCTAATTGTCGGATCGACTTAAAATTTGAAACGTGGCATAACAGGGTTCGGCCATCCTCCCCATGCTCGCCAATCGCGGCTCACAAGGGGGTGTCCGGGCCTTTTCGCCGTAATGTTAAAACAAATACTCGCGAATATCTCCGAAACGGTTCGATAGAATGTCGCAAATTTTGGTGTGAAAGAGCACCCTAGATTTACCTACAAACCCTCCAAATTTGGTGGTCCTAGCTTCCATAGTTTTTTTATGGCGAATTTTTGAAGGTTTAAAAAATAGCCCAAAAATCGAACGGAAATTCCCTACAGAAACTCCATTCGCGAATTTTAAAAATCCGAGATAGCCAAAATGTTGCTCTCGAAGAGTACATCAATTTAAAAAAAAAAGGTTTGTCTCGAGGCCCAATAGGACCCGACTTTGATAGGGTCAAAATTCACGAATTTGACACATTTCGGATGCGACAATTACCTATAACCGTTGCACCGAATTTCAAATCGCTCACACAGTACTTCCCATTGAGACACATGAACAATCCCCCGCAAGCGTTTTCTCGTAGCTCAATTTTTGACCTCGGCGCAAGCGACCGAAATTTCGATGAGGGCCGCCCCAATGGTAACGGAAATGGGCCAAATTTTGACCCCCCATATCTCGGGCCCTAATTGTCCGATCGAATTCAAATTTGAAACGTGGCCTAACAGGGTTTCGTCCTTCCTCCCCATGCTCGCCAATCGCGGCTCACCATGGGGGGTCCGGGCCTTTTCGCCGTAATGTTAAAACAAAAACTCGCGAATATCTCCGAAACGGTTCAATAGAATGTCGCAAATTTTGGTGTGAAAGGGCACCCTAGATTTACCTACAAACTCTCCAAATTTGGTGGTCCTAGCTTCCATAGTTTTTTTATGGCGAATTTTTGAATGTTTAAAAAATAGACCAAAAATCGAACGGAAATTCCCTACAGAAACTCCATTCGCGAATTTTAAAAATCCGAGATAGCCAAAATGTTGCTCTCGAAGAGTACATCAATTTAAAAAAAAAAGGTTTGTCTCGAGGCCCAATAGGACCCGACTTTGATAGGGTCAAAATTCACGAATTTGACACATTTCGGATGCGACAATTACCTATAACCGTTGCACCGAATTTCAAACCGCTCACACAGTACTTCCCATTGAGACACATGAACAATCCCCCGCAAGCGTTTTCTCGTAGCTCAATTTTTGACCTCGGCGCAAGCGACCGAAATTTCGATGAGGGCCGCCCCAATGGTCACGGAAATCAGCCAAATTTTGACCCCCCATATCTCGGGCCCTAATTGTCCGATCGACTTGAAATTTGAAACGTGGCCTAACAGGGTTTCGGCCTTCCTCTCAATGCTCGCCAATCGCGACTCACCATGGGGGGTCCGGGCCTTTTCGCCGTAATGTTAAAACAAATACTCGCGAATATCTCCGAAACGGTTCGATAGAATGTCGCAAATTTTGGTGTGAAAGGGCACCCTACATTTACCTACAAACCCTCTAAATTTGGTGGTCTTATCTTCGATAGTTTTTTTATGGCAAATTTTTGAAGGTTTAAAAAATAGCCCAAAATTCGAACGGAAATTCCCTACAGAAACTCCATTCGCGAATTTTAAAAATCCGAGATAGCCAAAATGTTGTTCTCGAAGAGTACTTCCAATTTAAAAAAAAAGGTTTGTCTCCAGGCCCAATAGGACACGACTTTCATAGGGTCAAAGTTCACGAATTTGACACATTTCGGCCGCGACAATTACCAATAACCGTTGCACCGAATTTCAAACCGCTCACACAGTACTTCCCATTGAGACACATGAACAATCCCCTGCAAGCGTTTTCTCGTAGCTCAATTCTTGACCCCGGCGCAAGCGACCGAAATTTCGATGGGGGCCGCCCCAATGGTCACGGAAATGGTCCAAACTTTGACCCCCATATCTCGGGCCCTAATTGTCCGATCGACTTGAAATTTGAAACGTGGCCTAACAGTGTTTCGGCCTTCCTCCCCATGCTCGCCAATCGCGGCTCACCATGGGGGGTCCGGGCCTTTTCGCCGTAATGTTAAAACAAAAAGTCGCGAATATCTCCGAAACGGTTCAATAGAATGTCGCAAATTTTGGTGTGAAAGGGCACCCTAGATTTACCTACAAACCCTCCAAATTTGGTGGTCCTAGCTTCCCTAGTTTTTTTATGGCGAATTTTTGAATGTTTAAAAAATAGCCCAAAAATCGAACGGAAATACCCTACAGAAACTCCATTCGCGAATTTTAAAAATCCGAGATAGCCAAAATGTTGCTCTCGAAGAGTACATCAATTTAAAAAAAAAAGGTTTGTCTCGAGGCCCAATAGGACCCGACTTTGATAGGGTCAAAATTCACGAATTTGACACATTTCGGATGCGACAATTACCTATAACCGTTGCACCGAATTTCAAACCGCTCACACAGTACTTCCCATTGAGACACATGAACAATCCCCCGCAAGCGTTTTCTCGTAGCTCAATTTTTGACCTCGGCGCAAGCGACCGAAATTTCGATGAGGGCCGCCCCAATGGTCACGGAAATCAGCCAAATTTTGACCCCCCATATCTCGGGCCCTAATTGTCCGATCGACTTGAAATTTGAAACGTGGCCTAACAGGGTTTCGGCCTTCCTCTCAATGCTCGCCAATCGCGACTCACCATGGGGGGTCCGGGCCTTTTCGCCGTAATGTTAAAACAAATACTCGCGAATATCTCCGAAACGGTTCGATAGAATGTCGCAAATTTTGGTGTGAAAGGGCACCCTACATTTACCTACAAACCCTCTAAATTTGGTGGTCTTATCTTCGATAGTTTTTTTATGGCGAATTTTTGAATGTTTAAAAAATAGCCCAAAAATCGAACGGAAATACCCTACAGAAACTCCATTCGCGAATTTTAAAAATCCGAGATAGCCAAAATGTTGCTCTCGAAAAGTACATCAATTTAAAAAAAAATGTTTGTCTCCAGGCGTAATAGGGCCCGACTTTCATAGGGTCAAATTTCACGAATTTGACACATTTCGGCCGCGACAATTACCTATAACCGTTGCACCGAACTTCAAACCGCTCACACAGTACTTCCCATTGAGACACATGAACAATCCCCCGCAAGCGTCTTCTCGTAGCTCAATTTTTGACCCCGGCGCAAGCGACCAAAATTTCGATGGGGGCCCGCCCCAATGGTCACGGAAATGGGCCAAATTTTGACGCCCCATATCTCGGGCCCTAATTGTCGGATCGACTTAAAATTTGAAACGTGACATAACAGGGTTCGGCCATCCTCCCCATGCTCGCCAATCGCGGCTCACAAGGGGGTGTCCGGGCCTTTTCGCCGTAATGTTAAAACAAAAACTCGCGAATATCTCCGAAACGGTTCGATAGAATGTCGCAAATTTTGGTGTGAAAGAGCACCCTAGATTTACCTACAAACCCTCCAAATTTGGTGGTCCTAGCTTCCATAGTTTTTTTATGGCGAATTTTTTAAGGTTTAAAAAATAGCCCAAAAATCGAACGGAAATTCCCTACAGAAACTCCATTCGCGAATTTTAAAAATCCGAGATAGCCAAAATGTTGCTCTCGAAGAGTACATCAATTTAAAAAAAAAAGGTTTGTCTCGAGGCCCAATAGGACCCGACTTTGATAGGGTCAAAATTCACGAATTTGACACATTTCGGATGCGACAATTACCTATAACCGTTGCACCGAATTTCAAACCGCTCACACAGTACTTCCCATTGAGACACATGAACAATCCCCCGCAAGCGTTTTCTCGTAGCTCAATTTTTGACCTCGGCGCAAGCGACCGAAATTTCGATGAGGGCCGCCCCAATGGTAACGGAAATGGGCCAAATTTTGACCCCCCATATCTCGGGCCCTAATTGTCCGATCGAATTCAAATTTGAAACGTGGCCTAACAGGGTTTCGTCCTTCCTCCCCATGCTCGCCAATCGCGGCTCACCATGGGGGGTCCGGGCCTTTTCGCCGTAATGTTAAAACAAAAACTCGCGAATATCTCCGAAACGGTTCAATAGAATGTCGCAAATTTTGGTGTGAAAGGGCACCCTAGATTTACCTACAAACTCTCCAAATTTGGTGGTCCTAGCTTCCATAGTTTTTTTATGGCGAATTTTTGAATGTTTAAAAAATAGACCAAAAATCGAACGGAAATTCCCTACAGAAACTCCATTCGCGAATTTTAAAAATCCGAGATAGCCAAAATGTTGCTCTCGAAGAGTACATCAATTTAAAAAAAAAAGGTTTGTCTCGAGGCCCAATAGGACCCGACTTTGATAGGGTCAAAATTCACGAATTTGACACATTTCGGATGCGACAATTACCTATAACCGTTGCACCGAATTTCAAACCGCTCACACAGTACTTCCCATTGAGACACATGAACAATCCCCCGCAAGCGTCTTCTCGTAGCTCAATTTTTGACCCCGGCGCAAGCGACCAAAATTTCGATGGGGGCCCGCCCCAATGGTCACGGAAATGGGCCAAATTTTGACGCCCCATATCTCGGGCCCTAATTGTCGGATCGACTTAAAATTTGAAACGTGGCATAACAGGGTTCGGCCATCCTCCCCATGCTCGCCAATCGCGGCTCACAAGGGGGTGTCCGGGCCTTTTCGCCGTAATGTTAAAACAAAAACTCGCGAATATCTCCGAAACGGTTCGATAGAATGTCGCAAATTTTGGTGTGAAAGAGCACCCTAGATTTCCCTACAAACCCTCCAAATTTGGTGGTCCTAGCTTCCATAGTTTTTTTATGGCGAATTATTGAAGGTTTAAAAAATAGCCCAAAAATCGAACGGAAATTCCCTACAGAAACTCCATTCGCGAATTTTAAAAATCCGAGATAGCCAAAATGTTGCTCTCGAAAAGTACATCAATTTAAAAAAAAAATGTTTGTCTCCAGGCGTAATAGGGCCCGACTTTCATAGGGTCAAATTTCACGAATTTGACACATATCGGCCGCGACAATTACCTATAACCGTTGCACCGAATTTCAAACCGCTCACACAGTACTTCCCATTGAGACACATGAACAATCCCCCGCAAGCGTTTTCTCGTAGCTCAATTTTTGACCCCTTCGCAAGCGACCGAAATTTCGATGGGGGCCGTCCCAATGGTAACGGAAATGGGCCAAACTTTGACCCCCCATATCTCGGGCCCTAATTGTCTGATCGACATGAAATTTGAAACGTGGCCTAACAGGGTTTCGGCCTTCCTCCCCATGCTCGCCAATCGCGGCTCACCATGGGGGGTCCGGGCCTTTTCGCCGTAATGTTAAAACAAAAACTCGCGAATATCTCCGAAACGGTTCAATAGAATGTCGCAAATTTTGGTGTGAAAGGGCACCCTACATTTACCTACAAACCCTCTAAATTAGGTGGTCCTAGCTTCCATAGTTTTTTTATGGCGAATTTTTGAAAGTTTAAAAAATAGCCCAAAAATCGAACGGAAATACCCTACAGAAACTCCATTCGCGAATTTTAAAAATCCGAGATAGCCAAAATGTTGCTCTCGAAAAGTACATCAATTTAAAAAAAAATGTTTGTCTCCAGGCCTAATAGGGCCCGACTTTCATAGGGTCAAATTTCACGAATTTGACACATTTCGGCCGCGACAATTACCTATAACCGTTGCACCGAACTTCAAACCGCTCACACAGTACTTCCCATTGAGACACATGAACAATCCCCCGCAAGCGTTTTCTCGTAGCTCAATTTTTTACCTCGGCGCAAGCGACCGAAATTTCGATGAGGGCCGCCCCAATGGTCACGGAAATCAGCCAAATTTTGACCCCCCATATCTCGGGCCCTAATTGTCCGATCGACTTGAAATTTGGAACGTGGCCTAACAGGGTTTCGGCCTTCCTCTCAATGCTCGCCAATCGCGACTCACCATGGGGGGTCCGGGCCTTTTCGCCGTAATGTTAAAACAAATACTCGCGAATATCTCCGAAACGGTTCGATAGAATGTCGCAAATTTTGGTGTGAAAGGGCACCCTACATTTACCTACAAACCCTCTAAATTTGGTGGTCTTATCTTCGATAGTTTTTTTATGGCAAATTTTTGAAGGTTTAAAAAATAGCCCAAAATTCGAACGGAAATTCCCTACAGAAACTCCATTCGCGAATTTTAAAAATCCGAGATAGCCAAAATGTTGTTCTCGAAGAGTACTTCCAATTTAAAAAAAAGGTTTGTCTCCAGGCCCAATAGGACACGACTTTCATAGGGTCAAAGTTCACGAATTTGACACATTTCGGCCGCGACAATTACCAATAACCGTTGCACCGAATTTCAAACCGCTCACACAGTACTTCCCATTGAGACACATGAACAATCCCCTGCAAGCGTTTTCTCGTAGCTCAATTCTTGACCCCGGCGCAAGCGACCGAAATTTCGATGGGGGCCGCCCCAATGGTCACGGAAATGGTCCAAACTTTGACCCCCATATCTCGGGCCCTAATTGTCCGATCGTCTTGAAATTTGAAACGTGGCCTAACAGTGTTTCGGCCTTCCTCCCCATGCTCGCCAATCGCGGCTCACCATGGGGGGTCCGGGCCTTTTCGCCGTAATGTTAAAACAAAAACTCGCGAATATCTCCGAAACGGTTCAATAGAATGTCGCAAATTTTGGTGTGAAAGGGCACCCTAGATTTACCTACAAACCCTCCAAATTTGGTGGTCCTAGCTTCCCTAGTTTTTTTATGGCGAATTTTTGAAAGTTTAAAAAATAGCCCAAAAATCGAACGGAAATACCCTACAGAAACTCCATTCGCGAATTTTAAAAATCCGAGATAGCCAAAATGTTGCTCTCGAAAAGTACATCAATTTAAAAAAAAAATGTTTGTCTCCAGGCGTAATAGGGCCCGACTTTCATAGGGTCAAATTTCACGAATTTGACACATTTCGGCCGCGACAATTGCCTATAACCGTTGCACCGAACTTCAAACCGCTCACACAGTACTTCCCATTGAGACACATGAACAATCCCCCGCAAGCGTCTTCTCGTAGCTCAATTTTTGACCCCGGCGCAAGCGACCAAAATTTCGATGGGGGCCCGCCCCAATGGTCACGGAAATGGGCCAAATTTTGACGCCCCATATCTCGGGCCCTAATTGTCGGATCGACTTAAAATTTGAAACGTGGCATAACAGGGTTCGGCCATCCTCCCCATGCTCGCCAATCGCGGCTCACAACGGGGTGTCCGGGCCTTTTCGCCGTAATGTTAAAACAAAAACTCGCGAATATCTCCGAAACGGTTCGATAGAATGTCGCAAATTTTGGTGTGAAAGAGCACCCTAGATTTACCTACAAACCCTCCAAATTTGGTGGTCCTAGCTTCCATAGTTTTTTTATGGCGAATTTTTGAAGGT
Organism: Stegodyphus dumicola; assembly: GCF_044657685.1. Classification (NCBI taxonomy): domain Eukaryota; kingdom Metazoa; phylum Arthropoda; class Arachnida; order Araneae; family Eresidae; genus Stegodyphus; species Stegodyphus dumicola. The sequence goes on along the minus strand of NC_140769.1, from coordinate 287,621,877 downwards.
TTAAAAAATAGCCCAAAAATCGAACGGAAATTCCCTACAGAAACTCCATTCGCGAATTTTAAAAATCCGAGATAGCCAAAATGTTGCTCTCGAAAAGTACATCAATTTAAAAAAAAAATGTTTGTCTCCAGGCGTAATAGGGCCCGACTTTCATAGGGTCAAATTTCACGAATTTGACACATATCGGCCGCGACAATTACCTATAACCGTTGCACCGAATTTCAAACCGCTCACACAGTACTTCCCATTGAGACACATGAACAATCCCCCGCAAGCGTTTTCTCGTAGCTCCATTTTTGACCCCTTCGCAAGCGACCGAAATTTCGATGGGGGGCCGTCCCAATGGAAATGGGCCAAATTTTGACCCCCCATATCTCGGGCCCTAATTGTCTGATCGACATGAAATTTGAAACGTGGCCTAACAGGGTTTCGGCCTTCCTCCCCATGCTCGCCAATCGCGGCTCACCATGGGGGGTCCGGGCCTTTTCGCCGTAATGTTAAAACAAAAACTCGCGAATATCTCCGAAACGGTTCAATAGAATGTCGCAAATTTTGGTGTGAAAGGGCACCCTAGATTTACCTACAAACCCTCCAAATTTGGTGGTCCTAGCTTCCATCGTTTTTTTATGGCGAATTTTTGAATGTTTAAAAAATAGACCAAAAATCGAACGGAAATTCCCTACAGAAACTCCATTCGCGAATTTTAAAAATTCGAGATAGCCAAAATGTTGCTCTCGAAGAGTACATCAATTAAAAAAAAAAGGTTTGTCTCCAGGCCCAATAGGACCCGACTTTGATAGGGTCAAAGTTCACGAATTTGACACATTTCGGCCGCGACAATTACCTATAACCGTTGCACCGAATTTCAAACCGCTCACACAGTACTTCCCATTGAGACACATGAACAATCCCCTGCAAGCGTTTTCTCGTAGCTCAATTCTTGACCCCGGCGCAAGCGACCGAAATTTCGATGGGGGCCGCCCCAATGGTCACGGAAATGGTCCAAAATTTGACCCCCCATATCTCGGGCTCTAATTGTCCGATCGACTTGAAATTTGAAACGTGGCCTAACAGGGTTTCGGCCTTCCTCGCTATGCTCGCTAATCACGGCTCACCATGGGGGGTCCGGGCCTTTTCGCCGTAATGTTAAAACAAAAACTCGCGAATATCTCCGAAACGGTTCGATAGAATGTCGCAAATTTTGGTGTGAAAGTGCACCCTAGATTTACCTACAAACCCTCCAAATTAGGTGGTCCTAGCTTCCATAGTTTTTTATGGCGAATTTTTGAAGGTTTAAAAAATAGCCCAAAAATCGAACGGAAATACCCTACAGAAACTCCATTCGCGAATTTTAAAAATCCGAGATAGCCAAAATGTTGCTCTCGAAAAGTACATCAATTTAAAAAAAATGTTTGTCTCCAGGCCTAATAGGGCCCGACTTTCATAGGGTCAAATTTCACGAATTTGACACATTTCGGCCGCGACAATTACCTATAACCGTTGCACCGAACTTCAAACCGCTCACACAGTACTTCCCATTGAGACACATGAACAATCCCCCGCAAGCGTTTTCTCGTAGCTCAATTTTTGACCTCGGCGCAAGCGACCGAAATTTCGATGAGGGCCGCCCCAATGGTCACGGAAATGGGCCAAATTTTGACCCCCCATATCTCGGGCCCTAATTGTCCGATCGACTTGAAATTTGGAACGTGGCCTAACAGGGTTTCGGCCTTCCTCTCCATGCTCGCCAATCGCGGCTCACCATGGGGGGTCCGGGCCTTTTCGCCGTAATGTTAAAACAAATACTCGCGAATATCTCCGAAACGGTTCGATAGAATGTCGCAATTTTTGGTGTGAAAGGGCACCCTAGATTTACCTACAAAACCTCCAAATTTGGTGGTCTTATCTTTGATAGTTTTTTTATGGCAAATTTTTGAAGGTTTAAAAAATAGCCCAAAATTCGAACGGAAATTCCCTACAGAAACTCCATTCGCGAATTTTAAAAATCCGAGATAGCCAAAATGTTGTTCTCGAAGAGTACTTCCTATTTAAAAAAAAAGGTTTGTCTCCAGGCCCAATAGGACACGACTTTCATAGGGTCAAATTTCACGAATTTGACACATTTCGGCCGCGACAATTACCAATAACCGTTGCACCGAATTTCAAACCGCTCACACAGTACTTCCCATTGAGACACATGAACAATCCCCTGCAAGCGTTTTCTCGTAGCTCAATTCTTGACCCCGGCGCAAGCGACCGAAATTTCGATGGGGGCCGCCCCAATGGTCACGGAAATGGTCCAAACTTTGACCCCCCATATCTCGGGCCCTAATTGTCCGATCGACTTGAAATTTGAAACGTGGCCTAACAGTGTTTCGGCCTTCCTCCCCATGCTCGCCAATCGCGGCTCACCATGGGGGGTCCGGGCCTTTTCGCCGTAATGTTAAAACAAAAACTCGCGAATATCTCCGAAACGGTTCAATAGAATGTCGCAAATTTTGGTGTGAAAGGGCACCCTAGATTTACCTACAAACCCTCCAAATTTGGTGGTCCTAGCTTCCATAGTTTTTTTATGGCGAATTTTTGAATGTTTAAAAAATAGCCCAAAAATCGAACGGAAATACCCTACAGAAACTCCATTCGCGAATTTTAAAAATCCGAGATAGCCAAAATGTTGCTCTCGAAAAGTACATCAATTTAAAAAAAAATGTTTGTCTCCAGGCGTAATAGGGCCCGACTTTCATAGGGTCAAATTTCACGAATTTGACACATTTCGGCCGCGACAATTACCTATAACCGTTGCACCGAACTTCAAACCGCTCACATAGTACTTCCCATTGAGACACATGAACAATCCCCCGCAAGCGTCTTCTCGTAGCTCAATTTTTGACCCCGGTGCAAGCGACCAAAATTTCGATGGGGGCCCGCCCCAATGGTCACGGAAATGGGCCAAATTTTGACGCCCCATATCTCGGGCCCTAATTGTCGGATCGACTTAAAATTTGAAACGTGGCATAACAGGGTTCGGCCATCCTCCCCATGCTCGCCAATCGCGGCTCACAAGGGGGTGTCCGGGCCTTTTCGCCGTAATGTTAAAACAAAAACTCGCGAATATCTCCGAAACGGTTCGATAGAATGTCGCAAATTTTGGTGTGAAAGAGCACCCTAGATTTACCTACAAACCCTCCAAATTTGGTGGTCCTAGCTTCCATAGTTTTTTTATGGCGAATTATTGAAAGTTTAAAAAATAGCCCAAAAATCGAACGGAAATTCCCTACAGAAACTCCATTCGCGAATTTTAAAAATCCGAGATAGCCAAAATGTTGCTCTCGAAAAGTACATCAATTTTAAAAAAAAATGTTTGTCTCCAGGCGTAATAGGTCCCGACTTTCATAGGGTCAAATTTCACGAATTTGACACATATCGGCCGCGACAATTACCTATAACCGTTGCACCGAATTTCAAACCGCTCACACAGTACTTCCCATTGAGACACATGAACAATCCCCCGCAAGCGTTTTCTCGTAGCTCCATTTTTGACCCCTTCGCAAGCGACCGAAATTTCGATGGGGGCCGTAATGGTAACGGCCCCCATCGAACGGAATGGTAACGGAAATGGTAACGGAAATGGGCCAAACTTTGACCCCCCATATCTCGGGCCCTAATTGTCTGATCGACATGAAATTTGAAACGTGGCCTAACAGGGTTTCGGCCTTCCTCCCCATGCTCGCCAATCGCGGCTCACCATGGGGGGTCCGGGCCTTTTCGCCGTAATGTTAAAACAAAAACTCGCGAATATCTCCGAAACGGTTCAATAGAATGTCGCAAATTTTGGTGTGAAAGGGCACCCTACATTTACCTACAAACCCTCTAAATTAGGTGGTCCTAGCTTCCATAGTTTTTTTATGGCGAATTTTTGAATGTTTAAAAAATAGCCCAAAAATCGAACGGAAATACCCTACAGAAACTCCATTCGCGAATTTTAAAAATCCGAGATAGCCAAAATGTTGCTCTCGAAAAGTACATCAATTTAAAAAAAAATGTTTGTCTCCAGGCCTAATAGGGCCCGACTTTCATAGGGTCAAATTTCACGAATTTGACACATTTCGGCCGCGACAATTACCTATAACCGTTGCACCGAACTTCAAACCGCTCACACAGTACTTCCCATTGAGACACATGAACAATCCCCCGCAAGCGTTTTCTCGTAGCTCAATTTTTTACCTCGGCGCAAGCGACCGAAATTTCGATGAGGGCCGCCCCAATGGTCACGGAAATCAGCCAAATTTTGACCCCCCATATCTCGGGCCCTAATTGTCCGATCGACTTGAAATTTGGAACGTGGCCTAACAGGGTTTCGGCCTTCCTCTCAATGCTCGCCAATCGCGACTCACCATGGGGGGTCCGGGCCTTTTCGCCGTAATGTTAAAACAAATACTCGCGAATATCTCCGAAACGGTTCGATAGAATGTCGCAAATTTTGGTGTGAAAGGGCACCCTACATTTACCTACAAACCCTCTAAATTTGGTGGTCTTATCTTCGATAGTTTTTTTATGGCAAATTTTTGAAGGTTTAAAAAATAGCCCAAAATTCGAACGGAAATTCCCTACAGAAACTCCATTCGCGAATTTTAAAAATCCGAGATAGCCAAAATGTTGTTCTCGAAGAGTACTTCCAATTTAAAAAAAAGGTTTGTCTCCAGGCCCAATAGGACACGACTTTCATAGGGTCAAAGTTCACGAATTTGACACATTTCGGCCGCGACAATTACCAATAACCGTTGCACCGAATTTCAAACCGCTCACACAGTACTTCCCATTGAGACACATGAACAATCCCCTGCAAGCGTTTTCTCGTAGCTCAATTCTTGACCCCGGCGCAAGCGACCGAAATTTCGATGGGGGCCGCCCCAATGGTCACGGAAATGGTCCAAACTTTGACCCCCATATCTCGGGCCCTAATTGTCCGATCGACTTGAAATTTGAAACGTGGCCTAACAGTGTTTCGGCCTTCCTCCCCATGCTCGCCAATCGCGGCTCACCATGGGGGGTCCGGGCCTTTTCGCCGTAATATTAAAACAAAAACTCGCGAATATCTCCGAAACGGTTCAATAGAATGTCGCAAATTTTGGTGTGAAAGGGCACCCTAGATTTACCTACAAACCCTCCAAATTTGGTGGTCCTAGCTTCCCTAGTTTTTTTATGGCGAATTTTTGAAAGTTTAAAAAATAGCCCAAAAATCGAACGGAAATACCCTACAGAAACTCCATTCGCGAATTTTAAAAATCCGAGATAGCCAAAATGTTGCTCTCGAAGAGTACATCAATTAAAAAAAAAAAGGTTTGTCTCCAGGCCCAATAGGACCCGACTTTGATAGGGTCAAAGTTCACGAATTTGACACATTTCGGATGCGACAATTACCTATAACCGTTGCACCGAATTTCAAACCGCTCACACAGTACTTCCCATTGAGACACATGAACAATCCCCTGCAAGCGTTTTCTCGTAGCTCAATTCTTGACCCCGGCGCAAGCGACCGAAATTTCGATGGGGGCCGCCCCAATGGTCACGGAAATGGTCCAAACTTTGACCCCCCATATCTCGGGCTCTAATTGTCCGATCGACTTGAAATTTGAAACGTGGCCTAACAGGGTTTCGGCCTTCCTCCCTATGCTCGCTAATCGCGGCTCACCATGGGGGGTCCGGGCCTTTTCGCCGTAATGTTAAAACAAAAACTCGCGAATATCTCCGAAACGGTTCGATAGAATGTCGCAAATTTTGGTGTGAAAGTGCACCCTAGATTTACCTACAAACCCTCCAAATTAGGTGGTCCTAGCTTCCATAGTTTTTTTATGGCGAATTTTTGAAGGTTTAAAAAATAGCCCAAAAATCGAACGGAAATACCCTACAGAAACTCCATTCGCGAATTTTAAAAATCCGAGATAGCCAAAATGTTGCTCTCGAAAAGTACATCAATTTAAAAAAAATGTTTGTCTCCAGGCCTAATAGCGCCCGACTTTCATAGGGTCAAATTTCAGGAATTTGACACATTTCGGCCGCGACAATTACCTATAACCGTTGCACCGAACTTCAAACCGCTCACACAGTACTTCCCATTGAGACACATTAACAATCCCCCGCAAGCGTTTTCTCGTAGCTCAATTTTTGACCTTGGCGCAAGCGACCGAAATTTCGATGAGGGCCGCCCCAATGGTCACGGAAATGGGCCAAATTTTGACCCCCCATATCTCGGGCCCTAATTGTCCGATCGACTTGAAATTTGAAACGTGGCCTAACAGGGTTTCGGCCTTCCTCTCCATGCTCGCCAATCGCGGCTCACCATGGGGGGTCCGGGCCTTTTCGCCGTAATGTTAAAACAAATACTCGCGAATATCTCCGAAACGGTTCGATAGAATGTCGCAATTTTTGGTGTGAAAGGGCACCCTAGATTTACCTACAAAACCTCCAAATTTGGTGGTCTTATCTTCGATAGTTTTTTTATGGCAAATTTTTGAAGGTTTAAAAAATAGCGCAAAATTCGAACGGAAATTCCCTACAGAAACTCCATTCGCGAATTTTAAAAATCCGAGATAGCCAAAATGTTGTTCTCGAAGAGTACTTCCAATTTAAAAAAAAAGGTTTGTCTCCAGGCCCAATAGGACACGACTTTCATAGGGTCAAAGTTCACGAATTTGACACATTTCGGCCGCGACAATTACCAATAACCGTTGCACCGAATTTCAAACCGCTCACACAGTACTTCCCATTGAGACACATGAACAATCCCCTGCAAGCGTTTTCTCGTAGCTCAATTCTTGACCCCGGCGCAAGCGACCGAAATTTCGATGGGGGCCGCCCCAATGGTCACGGAAATGGTCCAAACTTTGACCCCCCATATCTCGGGCTCTAATTGTCCGATCGACTTGAAATTTGAAACGTGGCCTAACAGGGTTTCGGCCTTCCTCCCTATGCTCGCTAATCGCGGCTCACCATGGGGGGTCCGGGCCTTTTCGCCGTAATGTTAAAACAAAAACTCGCGAATATCTCCGAAACGGTTCGATAGAATGTCGCAAATTTTGGTGTGAAAGTGCACCCTAGATTTACCTACAAACCCTCCAAATTAGGTGGTCCTAGCTTCCATAGTTTTTTTATGGCGAATTTTTGAAGGTTTAAAAAATAGCCCAAAAATCGAACGGAAATACCCTACAGAAACTCCATTCGCGAATTTTAAAAATCCGAGATAGCCAAAATGTTGCTCTCGAAAAGTACATCAATTTAAAAAAAATGTTTGTCTCCAGGCCTAATAGCGCCCGACTTTCATAGGGTCAAATTTCACGAATTTGACACATTTCGGCCGCGACAATTACCTATAACCGTTGCACCGAACTTCAAACCGCTCACACAGTACTTCCCATTGAGACACATGAACAATCCCCCGCAAGCGTTTTCTCGTAGCTCAATTTTTGACCTTGGCGCAAGCGACCGAAATTTCGATGAGGGCCGCCCCAATGGTCACGGAAATGGGCCAAATTTTGACCCCCCATATCTCGGGCCCTAATTGTCCGATCGACTTGAAATTTGAAACGTGGCCTAACAGGGTTTCGGCCTTCCTCTCCATGCTCGCCAATCGCGGCTCACCATGGGGGGTCCGGGCCTTTTCGCCGTAATGTTAAAACAAATACTCGCGAATATCTCCGAAACGGTTCGATAGAATGTCGCAATTTTTGGTGTGAAAGGGCACCCTAGATTTACCTACAAAACCTCCAAATTTGGTGGTCTTATCTTCGATAGTTTTTTTATGGCAAATTTTTGAAGGTTTAAAAAATAGCGCAAAATTCGAACGGAAATTCCCTACAGAAACTCCATTCGCGAATTTTAAAAATCCGAGATAGCCAAAATGTTGTTCTCGAAGAGTACTTCCAATTTAAAAAAAAAGGTTTGTCTCCAGGCCCAATAGGACACGACTTTCATAGGGTCAAAGTTCACGAATTTGACACATTTCGGCCGCGACAATTACCAATAACCGTTGCACCGAATTTCAAACCGCTCACACAGTACTTCCCATTGAGACACATGAACAATCCCCTGCAAGCGTTTTCTCGTAGCTCAATTCTTGACCCCGGCGCAAGCGACCGAAATTTCGATGGGGGCCGCCCCAATGGTCACGGAAATGGTCCAAACTTTGACCCCCCATATCTCGGGCCCTAATTGTCCGATCGACTTGAAATTTGAAACGTGGCCTAACAGTGTTTCGGCCTTCCTCCCCATGCTCGCCAATCGCGGCTCACCATGGGGGGTCCGGGCCTTTTCGCCGTAATGTTAAAACAAAAACTCGCGAATATCTCCGAAACGGTTCAATAGAATGTCGCAAATTTTGGTGTGAAAGGGCACCCTAGATTTACCTACAAACCCTCCAAATTTGGTGGTCCTAGCTTCCATAGTTTTTTTATGGCGAATTTTTGAATGTTTAAAAAATAGCCCAAAAATCGAACGGAAATACCCTACAGAAACTCCATTCGCGAATTTTAAAAATCCGAGATAGCCAAAATGTTGCTCTCGAAAAGTACATCAATTTAAAAAAAAATGTTTGTCTCCAGGCGTAATAGGGCCCGACTTTCATAGGGTCAAATTTCACGAATTTGACACATTTCGGCCGCGACAATTACCTATAACCGTTGCACCGAACTTCAAACCGCTCACACAGTACTTCCCATTGAGACACATGAACAATCCCCCGCAAGCGTCTTCTCGTAGCTCAATTTTTGACCCCGGCGCAAGCGACGAAAATTTCGATGGGGGCCCGCCCCAATGGTCACGGAAATGGGCCAAATTTTGACGCCCCATATCTCGGGCCCTAATTGTCGGATCGACTTAAAATTTGAAACGTGGCATAACAGGGTTCGGCCATCCTCCCCATGCTCGCCAATCGCGGCTCACAAGGGGGTGTCCGGGCCTTTTCGCCGTAATGTTAAAACAAAAACTCGCGAATATCTCCGAAACGGTTCGATAGAATGTCGCAAATTTTGGTGTGAAAGAGCACCCTAGATTTACCTACAAACCCTCCAAATTTGGTGGTCCTAGCTTCCATAGTTTTTTTATGGCGAATTTTTGAAGGTTTAAAAAATAGCCCAAAAATCGAACGGAAATTCCCTACAGAAACTCCATTCGCGAATTTTAAAAATCCGAGATAGCCAAAATGTTGCTCTCGAAGAGTACATCAATTTAAAAAAAAAAGGTTTGTCTCGAGGCCCAATAGGACCCGACTTTGATAGGGTCAAAATTCACGAATTTGACACATTTCGGATGCGACAATTACCTATAACCGTTGCACCGGATTTCAAACCGCTCACACAGTACTTCCCATTGAGACACATGAACAATCCCCCGCAAGCGTTTTCTCGTAGCTCAATTTTTGACCTCGGCGCAAGCGACCGAAATTTCGATGAGGGCCGCCCCAATGGTAACGGAAATGGGCCAAATTTTGACCCCACATATCTCGGGCCCTAATTGTCCGATCGAATTCAAATTTGAAACGTGGCCTAACAGGGTTTCGTCCTTCCTCCCCATGCTCGCCAATCGCGGCTCACCATGGGGGGTCCGGGCCTTTTCGCCGTAATGTTAAAACAAAAACTCGCGAATATCTCCGAAACGGTTCAATAGAATGTCGCAAATTTTGGTGTGAAAGGGCACCCTAGATTTACCTACAAACTCTCCAAATTTGGTGGTCCTAGCTTCCATAGTTTTTTTATGGCGAATTTTTGAATGTTTAAAAAATAGACCAAAAATCGAACGGAAATTCCCTACAGAAACTCCATTCGCGAATTTTAAAAATCCGAGATAGCCAAAATGTTGCTCTCGAAGAGTACATCAATTTAAAAAAAAAAGGTTTGTCTCGAGGCCCAATAGGACCCGACTTTGATAGGGTCAAAATTCAAGAATTTGACACATTTCGGATGCGACAATTACCTATAACCGTTGCACCGAATTTCAAACCGCTCACACAGTACTTCCCATTGAGACACATGAACAATCCCCCGCAAGCGTTTTCTCGTAGCTCAATTTTTGACCTCGGCGCAAGCGACCGAAATTTCGATGAGGGCCGCCCCAATGGTCACGGAAATCAGCCAAATTTTGACCCCCCATATCTCGGGCCCTAATTGTCCGATCGACTTGAAATTTGAAACGTGGCCTAACAGGGTTTCGGCCTTCCTCTCAATGCTCGCCAATCGCGACTCACCATGGGGGGTCCGGGCCTTTTCGCCCTAATGTTAAAACAAATACTCGCGAATATCTCCGAAACGGTTCGATAGAATGTCGCAAATTTTGGTGTGAAAGGGCACCCTACATTTACCTACAAACCCTCTAAATTTGGTGGTCTTATCTTCGATAGTTTTTTTATGGCAAATTTTTGAAGGTTTAAAAAATAGCCCAAAATTCGAACGGAAATTCCCTACAGAAACTCCATTCGCGAATTTTAAAAATCCGAGATAGCCAAAATGTTGTTCTCGAAGAGTACTTCCAATTTAAAAAAAAAGGTTTGTCTCCAGGCCCAATAGGACACGACTTTCATAGGGTCAAAGTTCACGAATTTGACACATTTCGGCCGCGACAATTACCAATAACCGTTGCACCGAATTTCAAACCGCTCACACAGTACTTCCCATTGAGACACATGAACAATCCCCTGCAAGCGTTTTCTCGTAGCTCAATTCTTGACCCCGGCGCAAGCGACCGAAATTTCGATGGGGGCCGCCCCAATGGTCACGGAAATGGTCCAAACTTTGACCCCCATATCTCGGGCCCTAATTGTCCGATCGACTTGAAATTTGAAACGTGGCCTAACAGTGTTTCGGCCTTCCTCCCCATGCTCGCCAATCGCGGCTCACCATGGGGGGTCCGGGCCTTTTCGCCGTAATGTTAAAACAAAAAGTCGCGAATATCTCCGAAACGGTTCAATAGAATGTCGCAAATTTTGGTGTGAAAGGGCACCCTAGATTTACCTACAAACCCTCCAAATTTGGTGGTCCTAGCTTCCCTAGTTTTTTTATGGCGAATTTTTGAATGTTTAAAAAATAGCCCAAAAATCGAACGGAAATACCCTACAGAAACTCCATTCGCGAATTTTAAAAATCCGAGATAGCCAAAATGTTGCTCTCGAAAAGTACATCAATTTAAAAAAAAATGTTTGTCTCCAGGCGTAATAGGGCCCGACTTTCATAGGGTCAAATTTCACGAATTTGACACATTTCGGCCGCGACAATTACCTATAACCGTTGCACCGAACTTCAAACCGCTCACACAGTACTTCCCATTGAGACACATGAACAATCCCCCGCAAGCGTCTTCTCGTAGCTCAATTTTTGACCCCGGCGCAAGCGACCAAAATTTCGATGGGGGCCCGCCCCAATGGTCACGGAAATGGGCCAAATTTTGACGCCCCATATCTCGGGCCCTAATTGTCGGATCGACTTAAAATTTGAAACGTGGCATAACAGGGTTCGGCCATCCTCCCCATGCTCGCCAATCGCGGCTCACAAGGGGGTGTCCGGGCCTTTTCGCCGTAATGTTAAAACAAAAACTCGCGAATATCTCCGAAACGGTTCGATAGAATGTCGCAAATTTTGGTGTGAAAGAGCACCCTAGATTTACCTACAAACCCTCCAAATTTGGTGGTCCTAGCTTCCATAGTTTTTTTATGGCGAATTATTGAAGGTTTAAAAAATAGCCCAAAAATCGAACGGAAATTCCCTACAGAAACTCCATTCGCGAATTTTAAAAATCCGAGATAGCCAAAATGTTGCTCTCGAAAAGTACATCAATTTAAAAAAAAAATGTTTGTCTCCAGGCGTAATAGGGCCCGACTTTCATAGGGTCAAATTTCACGAATTTGACACATATCGGCCGCGACAATTACCTATAACCGTTGCACCGAATTTCAAACCGCTCACACAGTACTTCCCATTGAGACACATGAACAATCCCCCGCAAGCGTTTTCTCGTAGCTCAATTTTTGACCCCTTCGCAAGCGACCGAAATTTCGATGGGGGCCGTCCCAATGGTAACGGAAATGGGCCAAACTTTGACCCCCCATATCTCGGGCCCTAATTGTCTGATCGACATGAAATTTGAAACGTGGCCTAACAGGGTTTCGGCCTTCCTCCCCATGCTCGCCAATCGCGAGGCTCACCATGGGGGGTCCGGGCCTTTTCGCCGTAATGTTAAAACAAAAACTCGCGAATATCTCCGAAACGGTTCAATAGAATGTCGCAAATTTTGGTGTGAAAGGGCACCCTACATTTACCTACAAACCCTCTAAATTAGGTGGTCCTAGCTTCCATAGTTTTTTTATGGCGAATTTTTGAAAGTTTAAAAAATAGCCCAAAAATCGAACGGAAATACCCTACAGAAACTCCATTCGCGAATTTTAAAAATCCGAGATAGCCAAAATGTTGCTCTCGAAAAGTACATCAATTTAAAAAAAAATGTTTGTCTCCAGGCCTAATAGGGCCCGACTTTCATAGGGTCAAATTTCACGAATTTGACACATTTCGGCCGCGACAATTACCTATAACCGTTGCACCGAACTTCAAACCGCTCACACAGTACTTCCCATTGAGACACATGAACAATCCCCCGCAAGCGTTTTCTCGTAGCTCAATTTTTTACCTCGGCGCAAGCGACCGAAATTTCGATGAGGACCGCCCCAATGGTCACGGAAATCAGCCAAATTTTGACCCCCCATATCTCGGGCCCTAATTGTCCGATCGACTTGAAATTTGGAACGTGGCCTAACAGGGTTTCGGCCTTCCTCTCAATGCTCGCCAATCGCGACTCACCATGGGGGGTCCGGGCCTTTTCGCCGTAATGTTAAAACAAATACTCGCGAATATCTCCGAAACGGTTCGATAGAATGTCGCAAATTTTGGTGTGAAAGGGCACCCTACATTTACCTACAAACCCTCTAAATTTGGTGGTCTTATCTTCGATAGTTTTTTTATGGCAAATTTTTGAAGGTTTAAAAAATAGCCCAAAATTCGAACGGAAATTCCCTACAGAAACTCCATTCGCGAATTTTAAAAATCCGAGATAGCCAAAATGTTGTTCTCGAAGAGTACTTCCAATTTAAAAAAAAGGTTTGTCTCCAGGCCCAATAGGACACGACTTTCATAGGGTCAAAGTTCACGAATTTGACACATTTCGGCCGCGACAATTACCAATAACCGTTGCACCGAATTTCAAACCGCTCACACAGTACTTCCCATTGAGACACATGAACAATCCCCTGCAAGCGTTTTCTCGTAGCTCAATTCTTGACCCCGGCGCAAGCGACCGAAATTTCGATGGGGGCCGCCCCAATGGTCACGGAAATGGTCCAAACTTTGACCCCCATATCTCGGGCCCTAATTGTCCGATCGACTTGAAATTTGAAACGTGGCCTAACAGTGTTTCGGCCTTCCTCCCCATGCTCGCCAATCGCGGCTCACCATGGGGGGTCCGGGCCTTTTCGCCGTAATGTTAAAACAAAAACTCGCGAATATCTCCGAAACGGTTCAATAGAATGTCGCAAATTTTGGTGTGAAAGGGCACCCTAGATTTACCTACAAACCCTCCAAATTTGGTGGTCCTAGCTTCCCTAGTTTTTTTATGGCGAATTTTTGAAAGTTTAAAAAATAGCCCAAAAATCGAACGGAAATACCCTACAGAAACTCCATTCGCGAATTTTAAAAATCCGAGATAGCCAAAATGTTGCTCTCGAAAAGTACATCAATTTAAAAAAAAAATGTTTGTCTCCAGGCGTAATAGGGCCCGACTTTCATAGGGTCAAATTTCACGAATTTGACACATTTCGGCCGCGACAATTACCTATAACCGTTGCACCGAACTTCAAACCGCTCACACAGTACTTCCCATTGAGACACATGAACAATCCCCCGCAAGCGTCTTCTCGTAGCTCAATTTTTGACCCCGGCGCAAGCGACCAAAATTTCGATGGGGGCCCGCCCCAATGGTCACGGAAATGGGCCAAATTTTGACGCCCCATATCTCGGGCCCTAATTGTCGGATCGACTTGAAATTTGAAACGTGGCATAACAGGGTTCGGCCATCCTCCCCATGCTCGCCAATCGCGGCTCACAACGGGGTGTCCGGGCCTTTTCGCCGTAATGTTAAAACAAAAACTCGCGAATATCTCCGAAACGGTTCGATAGAATGTCGCAAATTTTGGTGTGAAAGAGCACCCTAGATTTACCTACAAACCCTCCAAATTTGGTGGTCCTAGCTTCCATAGTTTTTTTATGGCGAATTTTTGAAGGTTTAAAAAATAGCCCAAAAATCGAACGGAAATTCCCTACAGAAACTCCATTCGCGAATTTTAAAAATCCGAGATAGCCAAAATGTTGCTCTCGAAAAGTACATCAATTTTAAAAAAAAATGTTTGTCTCCAGGCGTAATAGGGCCCGACTTTCATAGGGTCAAATTTCACGAATTTGACACATATCGGCCGCGACAATTACCTATAACCGTTGCACCGACTTTCAAACCGCTCACACAGTACTTCCCATTGAGACACATGAACAATCCCCCGCAAGCGTTTTCTCGTAGCTCCATTTTTGACCCCTTCGCAAGCGACCGAAATTTCGATGGGGGGCCGTCCCAATGGTAACGGAAATGGGCCAAACTTTGACCCCCCATATCTCGGGCCCTAATTGTCTGATCGACATGAAATTTGAAACGTGGCCTAACAGGGTTTCGGCCTTCCTCCCCATGCTCGCCAATCGCGGCTCACCATGGGGGGTCCGGGCCTTTTCGCCGTAATGTTAAAACAAAAACTCGCGAATATCTCCGAAACGGTTCAATAGAATGTCGCAAATTTTGGTGTGAAAGGGCACCCTAGATTTACCTACAAACCCTCCAAATTTGGTGGTCCTAGCTTCCATCGTTTTTTTATGGCGAATTTTTGAATGTTTAAAAAATAGACCAAAAATCGAACGGAAATTCCCTACAGAAACTCCATTCGCGAATTTTAAAAATTCGAGATAGCCAAAATGTTGCTCTCGAAGAGTACATCAATTAAAAAAAAAAGGTTTGTCTCCAGGCCCAATAGGACCCGACTTTGATAGGGTCAAAGTTCACGAATTTGACACATTTCGGATGCGACAATTACCTATAACCGTTGCACCGAATTTCAAACCGCTCACACAGTACTTCCCATTGAGACACATGAACAATCCCCTGCAAGCGTTTTCTCGTAGCTCAATTCTTGACCCCGGCGCAAGCGACCGAAATTTCGATGGGGGCCGCCCCAATGGTCACGGAAATGGTCCAAAATTTGACCCCCCATATCTCGGGCTCTAATTGTCCGATCGACTTGAAATTTGAAACGTGGCCTAACAGGGTTTCGGCCTTCCTCCCTATGCTCGCTAATCGCGGCTCACCATGGGGGGTCCGGGCCTTTTCGCCGTAATGTTAAAACAAAAACTCGCGAATATCTCCGAAACGGTTCGATAGAATGTCGCAAATTTTGGTGTGAAAGTGCGCCCTAGATTTACCTACAAACCCTCCAAATTAGGTGGTCCTAGCTTCCATAGTTTTTTTATGGCGAATTTTTGAAGGTTTAAAAAATAGCCCAAAAATCGAACGGAAATACCCTACAGAAACTCCATTCGCGAATTTTAAAAATCCGAGATAGCCAAAATGTTGCTCTCGAAAAGTACATCAATTTAAAAAAAATGTTTGTCTCCAGGCCTAATAGGGCCCGACTTTCATAGGGTCAAATTTCACGAATTTGACACATTTCGGCCGCGACAATTACCTATAACCGTTGCACCGAACTTCAAACCGCTCACACAGTACTTCCCATTGAGATACATGAACAATCCCCCGCAAGCGTTTTCTCGTAGCTCAATTTTTGACCTCGGCGCAAGCGACCGAAATTTCGATGAGGGCCGCCCCAATGGTCACGGAAATGGGCCAAATTTTGACCCCCCATATCTCGGGCCCTAATTGTCCGATCGACTTGAAATTTGGAACGTGGCCTAACAGGGTTTCGGCCTTCCTCTCCATGCTCGCCAATCGCGGCTCACCATGGGGGGTCCGGGCCTTTTCGCCGTAATGTTAAAACAAAAACTCGCGAATATCTCCGAAACGGTTCAATAGAATGTCGCAAATTTTGGTGTGAAAGGGCACCCTAGATTTACCTACAAACCCTCCAAATTTGGTGGTCCTAGCTTCCATAGTTTTTTTATGGCGAATTTTTGAATGTTTAAAAAATAGCCCAAAAATCGAACGGAAATACCCTACAGAAACTCCATTCGCGAATTTTAAAAATCCGAGATAGCCAAAATGTTGCTCTCGAAAAGTACATCAATTTAAAAAAAAATGTTTGTCTCCAGGCGTAATAGGGCCCGACTTTCATAGGGTCAAATTTCACGAATTTGACACATTTCGGCCGCGACAATTACCTATAACCGTTGCACCGAACTTCAAACCGCTCACATAGTACTTCCCATTGAGACACATGAACAATCCCCCGCAAGCGTCTTCTCGTAGCTCAATTTTTGACCCCGGTGCAAGCGACCAAAATTTCGATGGGGGCCCGCCCCAATGGTCACGGAAATGGGCCAAATTTTGACGCCCCATATCTCGGGCCCTAATTGTCGGATCGACTTAAAATTTGAAACGTGGCATAACAGGGTTCGGCCATCCTCCCCATGCTCGCCAATCGCGGCTCACAAGGGGGTGTCCGGGCCTTTTCGCCGTAATGTTAAAACAAAAACTCGCGAATATCTCCGAAACGGTTCGATAGAATGTCGCAAATTTTGGTGTGAAAGAGCACCCTAGATTTACCTACAAACCCTCCAAATTTGGTGGTCCTAGCTTCCATAGTTTTTTTATGGCGAATTATTGAAGGTTTAAAAAATAGCCCAAAAATCGAACGGAAATTCCCTACAGAAACTCCATTCGCGAATTTTAAAAATCCGAGATAGCCAAAATGTTGCTCTCGAAAAGTACATCAATTTAAAAAAAAATGTTTGTCTCCAGGCCCAATAGGACCCGACTTTGATAGGGTCAAAATTCACGAATTTGACACATTTCGGATGCGACAATTACCTATAACCGTTGCACCGAATTTCAAACCGCTCACACAGTACTTCCCATTGAGACACATGAACAATCCCCCGCAAGCGTTTTCTCGTAGCTCAATTTTTGACCTCGGCGCAAGCGACCGAAATTTCGATGAGGGCCGCCCCAATGGTAACGGAAATGGGCCAAATTTTGACCCCCCATATCTCGGGCCCTAATTGTCCGATCGAATTCAAATTTGAAACGTGGCCTAACAGGGTTTCGTCCTTCCTCCCCATGCTCGCCAATCGCGGCTCACCATGGGGGGTCCGGGCCTTTTCGCCGTAATGTTAAAACAAAAACTCGCGAATATCTCCGAAACGGTTCAATAGAATGTCGCAAATTTTGGTGTGAAAGGGCACCCTAGATTTACCTACAAACTCTCCAAATTTGGTGGTCCTAGCTTCCATAGTTTTTTTATGGCGAATTTTTGAATGTTTAAAAAATAGACCAAAAATCGAACGGAAATTCCCTACAGAAACTCCATTCGCGAATTTTAAAAATCCGAGATAGCCAAAATGTTGCTCTCGAAGAGTACATCAATTTAAAAAAAAAAGGTTTGTCTCGAGGCCCAATAGGACCCGACTTTGATAGGGTCAAAATTCACGAATTTGACACATTTCGGATGCGACAATTACCTATAACCGTTGCACCGAATTTCAAACCGCTCACACAGTACTTCCCATTGAGACACATGAACAATCCCCCGCAAGCGTTTTCTCGTAGCTCAATTTTTGACCTCGGCGCAAGCGACCGAAATTTCGATGAGGGCCGCCCCAATGGTCACGGAAATGGGCCAAATTTTGACGCCCCATATCTCGGGCCCTAATTGTCGGATCGACTTAAAATTTGAAACGTGGCATAACAGGGTTCGGCCATCCTCCCCATGCTCGCCAATCGCGGCTCACAAGGGGGTGTCCGGGCCTTTTCGCCGTAATGTTAAAACAAAAACTCGCGAATATCTCCGAAACGGTTCGATAGAATGTCGCAAATTTTGGTGTGAAAGAGCACCCTAGATTTACCTACAAACCCTCCAAATTTGGTGGTCCTAGCTTCCATAGTTTTTTTATGGCGAATTATTGAAGGTTTAAAAAATAGCCCAAAAATCGAACGGAAATTCCCTACAAAAACTCCATTCGCGAATTTTAAAAATCCGAGATAGCCAAAATGTTGCTCTCGAAAAGTACATCAATTTAAAAAAAAAATGTTTGTCTCCAGGCGTAATAGGGCCCGACTTTCATAGGGTCAAATTTCACGAATTTGACACATATCGGCCGCGACAATTACCTATAACCGTTGCACCGAATTTCAAACCGCTCACACAGTACTTCCCATTGAGACACATGAACAATCCCCCGCAAGCGTTTTCTCGTAGCTCAATTTTTGACCCCTTCGCAAGCGACCGAAATTTCGATGGGGGCCGTCCCAATGGTAACGGAAATGGGCCAAACTTTGACCCCCCATATCTCGGGCCCTAATTGTCTGATCGACATGAAATTTGAAACGTGGCCTAACAAGGTTTCGGCCTTCCTCCCCATGCTCGCCAATCGCGAGGCTCACCATGGGGGGTCCGGGCCTTTTCGCCGTAATGTTAAAACAAAAACTCGCGAATATCTCCGAAACGGTTCAATAGAATGTCGCAAATTTTGGTGTGAAAGGGCACCCTACATTTACCTACAAACCCTCTAAATTAGGTGGTCCTAGCTTCCATAGTTTTTTTATGGCGAATTTTTGAAGGTTTAAAAAATAGCCCAAAAATCGAACGGAAATACCCTACAGAAACTCCATTCGCGAATTTTAAAAATCCGAGATAGCCAAAATGTTGCTCTCGAAAAGTACATCAATTTAAAAAAAAATGTTTGTCTCCAGGCCTAATAGGGCCCGACTTTCATAGGGTCAAATTTCACGAATTTGACACATTTCGGCCGCGACAATTACCTATAACCGTTGCACCGAACTTCAAACCGCTCACACAGTACTTCCCATTGAGACACATGAACAATCCCCCGCAAGCGTTTTCTCGTAGCTCAATTTTTTACCTCGGCGCAAGCGACCGAAATTTCGATGAGGGCCGCCCCAATGGTCACGGAAATCAGCCAAATTTTGACCCCCCATATCTCGGGCCCTAATTGTCCGATCGACTTGAAATTTGGAACGTGGCCTAACAGGGTTTCGGCCTTCCTCTCAATGCTCGCCAATCGCGACTCACCATGGGGGGTCCGGGCCTTTTCGCCGTAATGTTAAAACAAATACTCGCGAATATCTCCGAAACGGTTCGATAGAATGTCGCAAATTTTGGTGTGAAAGGGCACCCTACATTTACCTACAAACCCTCTAAATTTGGTGGTCTTATCTTCGATAGTTTTTTTATGGCAAATTTTTGAAGGTTTAAAAAATAGCCCAAAATTCGAACGGAAATTCCCTACAGAAACTCCATTCGCGAATTTTAAAAATCCGAGATAGCCAAAATGTTGTTCTCGAAGAGTACTTCCAATTTAAAAAAAAGGTTTGTCTCCAGGCCCAATAGGACACGACTTTCATAGGGTCAAAGTTCACGAATTTGACACATTTCGGCCGCGACAATTACCAATAACCGTTGCACCGAATTTCAAACCGCTCACACAGTACTTCCCATTGAGACACATGAACAATCCCCTGCAAGCGTTTTCTCGTAGCTCAATTCTTGACCCCGGCGCAAGCGACCGAAATTTCGATGGGGGCCGCCCCAATGGTCACGGAAATGGTCCAAACTTTGACCCCCATATCTCGGGCCCTAATTGTCCGATCGACTTGAAATTTGAAACGTGGCCTAACAGTGTTTCGGCCTTCCTCCCCATGCTCGCCAATCGCGGCTCACCATGGGGGGTCCGGGCCTTTTCGCCGTAATGTTAAAACAAAAACTCGCGAATATCTCCGAAACGGTTCAATAGAATGTCGCAAATTTTGGTGTGAAAGGGCACCCTAGATTTACCTACAAACCCTCCAAATTTGGTGGTCCTAGCTTCCCTAGTTTTTTTATGGCGAATTTTTGAAAGTTTAAAAAATAGCCCAAAAATCGAACGGAAATACCCTACAGAAACTCCATTCGCGAATTTTAAAAATCCGAGATAGCCAAAATGTTGCTCTCGAAAAGTACATCAATTTAAAAAAAAAATGTTTGTCTCCAGGCGTAATAGGGCCCGACTTTCATAGGGTCAAATTTCACGAATTTGACACATTTCGGCCGCGACAATTACCTATAACCGTTGCACCGAACTTCAAACCGCTCACACAGTACTTCCCATTGAGACACATGAACAATCCCCCGCAAGCGTCTTCTCGTAGCTCAATTTTTGACCCCGGCGCAAGCGACCAAAATTTCGATGGGGGCCCGCCCAATTGGTCACGGAAATGGGCCAAATTTTGACGCCCCATATCTCGGGCCCTAATTGTCGGATCGACTTAAAATTTGAAACGTGGCATAACAGGGTTCGGCCATCCTCCCCATGCTCGCCAATCGCGGCTCACAACGGGGTGTCCGGGCCTTTTCGCCGTAATGTTAAAACAAAAACTCGCGAATATCTCCGAAACGGTTCGATAGAATGTCGCAAATTTTGGTGTGAAAGAGCACCCTAGATTTACCTACAAACCCTCCAAATTTGGTGGTCCTAGCTTCCATAGTTTTTTTATGGCGAATTTTTGAAGGTTTAAAAAATAGCCCAAAAATCGAACGGAAATTCCCTACAGAAACTCCATTCGCGAATTTTAAAAATCCGAGATAGCCAAAATGTTGCTCTCGAAAAGTACATCAATTTTAAAAAAAAATGTTTGTCTCCAGGCGTAATAGGGCCCGACTTTCATAGGGTCAAATTTCACGAATTTGACACATATCGGCCGCGACAATTACCTATAACCGTTGCACCGACTTTCAAACCGCTCACACAGTACTTCCCATTGAGACACATGAACAATCCCCCGCAAGCGTTTTCTCGTAGCTCCATTTTTGACCCCTTCGCAAGCGACCGAAATTTCGATGGGGGGCCGTACCAATGGTAACGGAAATGGGCCAAACTTTGACCCCCCATATCTCGGGCCCTAATTGTCTGATCGACATGAAATTTGAAACGTGGCCTAACAGGGTTTCGGCCTTCCTCCCCATGCTCGCCAATCGCGGCTCACCATGGGGGGTCCGGGCCTTTTCGCCGTAATGTTAAAACAAAAACTCGCGAATATCTCCGAAACGGTTCAATAGAATGTCGCAAATTTTGGTGTGAAAGGGCACCCTAGATTTACCTACAAACCCTCCAAATTTGGTGGTCCTAGCTTCCATCGTTTTTTTATGGCGAATTTTTGAATGTTTAAAAAATAGACCAAAAATCGAACGGAAATTCCCTACAGAAACTCCATTCGCGAATTTTAAAAATTCGAGATAGCCAAAATGTTGCTCTCGAAGAGTACATCAATTAAAAAAAAAAGGTTTGTCTCCAGGCCCAATAGGACCCGACTTTGATAGGGTCAAATTTCACGAATTTGACACATTTCGGATGCGACAATTACCTATAACCGTTGCACCGAATTTCAAACCGCTCACACAGTACTTCCCATTGAGACACATGAACAATCCCCTGCAAGCGTTTTCTCGTAGCTCAATTCTTGACCCCGGCGCAAGCGACCGAAATTTCGATGGAGGCCGCCCCAATGGTCACGGAAATGGTCCAAACTTTGACCCCCCATATCTCGGGCTCTAATTGTCCGATCGACTTGAAATTTGAAACGTGGCCTAACAGGGTTTCGGCCTTCCTCCCTATGCTCGCTAATCGCGGCTCACCATGGGGGGTCCGGGCCTTTTCGCCGTAATGTTAAAACAAAAACTCGCGAATATCTCCGAAACGGTTCGATAGAATGTCGCAAATTTTGGTGTGAAAGAGCACCCTAGATTTACCTACAAACCCTCCAAATTTGGTGGTCCTAGCTTCCATAGTTTTTTTATGGCGAATTTTTGAAGGTTTAAAAAATAGCCCAAAAATCGAACGGAAATTCCCTACAGAAACTCCATTCGCGAATTTTAAAAATCCGAGATAGCCAAAATGTTGCTCTCGAAAAGTACATCAATTTTAAAAAAAAATGTTTGTCTCCAGGCGTAATAGGGCCCGACTTTCATAGGGTCAAATTTCACGAATTTGACACATATCGGCCGCGACAATTACCTATAACCGTTGCACCGACTTTCAAACCGCTCACACAGTACTTCCCATTGAGACACATGAACAATCCCCCGCAAGCGTTTTCTCGTAGCTCCATTTTTGACCCCTTCGCAAGCGACCGAAATTTCGATGGGGGGCCGTACCAATGGTAACGGAAATGGGCCAAACTTTGACCCCCCATATCTCGGGCCCTAATTGTCTGATCGACATGAAATTTGAAACGTGGCCTAACAGGGTTTCGGCCTTCCTCCCCATGCTCGCCAATCGCGGCTCACCATGGGGGGTCCGGGCCTTTTCGCCGTAATGTTAAAACAAAAACTCGCGAATATCTCCGAAACGGTTCAATAGAATGTCGCAAATTTTGGTGTGAAAGGGCACCCTAGATTTACCTACAAACCCTCCAAATTTGGTGGTCCTAGCTTCCATCGTTTTTTTATGGCGAATTTTTGAATGTTTAAAAAATAGACCAAAAATCGAACGGAAATTCCCTACAGAAACTCCATTCGCGAATTTTAAAAATTCGAGATAGCCAAAATGTTGCTCTCGAAGAGTACATCAATTAAAAAAAAAAGGTTTGTCTCCAGGCCCAATAGGACCCGACTTTGATAGGGTCAAAGTTCACGAATTTGACACATTTCGGATGCGACAATTACCTATAACCGTTGCACCGAATTTCAAACCGCTCACACAGTACTTCCCATTGAGACACATGAACAATCCCCTGCAAGCGTTTTCTCGTAGCTCAATTCTTGACCCCGGCGCAAGCGACCGAAATTTCGATGGGGGCCGCCCCAATGGTCACGGAAATGGTCCAAAATTTGACCCCCCATATCTCGGGCTCTAATTGTCCGATCGACTTGAAATTTGAAACGTGGCCTAACAGGGTTTCGGCCTTCCTCCCTATGCTCGCTAATCGCGGCTCACCATGGGGGGTCCGGGCCTTTTCGCCGTAATGTTAAAACAAAAACTCGCGAATATCTCCGAAACGGTTCGATAGAATGTCGCAAATTTTGGTGTGAAAGTGCACCCTAGATTTACCTACAAACCCTCCAAATTAGGTGGTCCTAGCTTCCATAGTTTTTTTATGGCGAATTTTTGAAGGTTTAAAAAATAGCCCAAAAATCGAACGGAAATACCCTACAGAAACTCCATTCGCGAATTTTAAAAATCCGAGATAGCCAAAATGTTGCTCTCGAAAAGTACATCAATTTAAAAAAAATGTTTGTCTCCAGGCCTAATAGGGCCCGACTTTCATAGGGTCAAATTTCACGAATTTGACACATTTCGGCCGCGACAATTACCTATAACCGTTGCACCGAACTTCAAACCGCTCACACAGTACTTCCCATTGAGACACATGAACAATCCCCCGCAAGCGTTTTCTCGTAGCTCAATTTTTGACCTCGGCGCAAGCGACCGAAATTTCGATGAGGGCCGCCCCAATGGTCACGGAAATGGGCCAAATTTTGACCCCCCATATCTCGGGCCCTAATTGTCCGATCGACTTGAAATTTGGAACGTGGCCTAACAGGGTTTCGGCCTTCCTCTCCATGCTCGCCAATCGCGGCTCACCATGGGGGGTCCGGGCCTTTTCGCCGTAATGTTAAAACAAAAACTCGCGAATATCTCCGAAACGGTTCAATAGAATGTCGCAAATTTTGGTGTGAAAGGGCACCCTAGATTTACCTACAAACCCTCCAAATTTGGTGGTCCTAGCTTCCATAGTTTTTTTATGGCGAATTTTTGAATGTTTAAAAAATAGCCCAAAAATCGAACGGAAATACCCTACAGAAACTCCATTCGCGAATTTTAAAAATCCGAGATAGCCAAAATGTTGCTCTCGAAAAGTACATCAATTTAAAAAAAAATGTTTGTCTCCAGGCGTAATAGGGCCCGACTTTCATAGGGTCAAATTTCACGAATTTGACACATTTCGGCCGCGACAATTACCTATAACCGTTGCACCGAACTTCAAACCGCTCACATAGTACTTCCCATTGAGACACATGAACAATCCCCCGCAAGCGTCTTCTCGTAGCTCAATTTTTGACCCCGGTGCAAGCGACCAAAATTTCGATGGGGGCCCGCCCCAATGGTCACGGAAATGGGCCAAATTTTGACGCCCCATATCTCGGGCCCTAATTGTCGGATCGACTTAAAATTTGAAACGTGGCATAACAGGGTTCGGCCATCCTCCCCATGCTCGCCAATCGCGGCTCACAAGGGGGTGTCCGGGCCTTTTCGCCGTAATGTTAAAACAAAAACTCGCGAATATCTCCGAAACGGTTCGATAGAATGTCGCAAATTTTGGTGTGAAAGAGCACCCTAGATTTACCTACAAACCCTCCAAATTTGGTGGTCCTAGCTTCCATAGTTTTTTTATGGCTAATTTTTGAAGGTTTAAAAAATAGCCCAAAAATCGAACGGAAATTCCCTACAGAAACTCCATTCGCGAATTTTAAAAATCCGAGATAGCCAAAATGTTGCTCTCGAAAAGTACATCAATTTAAAAAAAAATGTTTGTCTCCAGGCGTAATAGGGCCCGACTTTCATAGGGTCAAATTTCACGAATTTGACACATATCGGCCGCGACAATTACCTATAACCGTTGCACCGAACTTCAAACCGCTCACACAGTACTTCCCATTGAGACACATGAACAATCCCCCGCAAGCGTTTTCACGTAGCTCCATTTTTGACCCCGGCGCAAGCGACCGAAATTTCGATGGGGGCCGCCCCAATGGTCACGGAAATGGTCCAAACTTTGACCCCCCATATCTCGGGCCCTAATTGTCCGATCGACTTGAAATTTGAAACGTGGCCTAACAGTGTTTCGGCCTTCCTCCCCATGCTCGCCAATCGCGGCTCACCATGGGGGGTCCGGGCCTTTCCGCCGTAATGTTAAAACAAAAACTCGCGAATATCTCCGAAACGGTTCAATAGAATGTCGGAAATTTTGGTGTGAAAGGGCACCCTAGATTTACCTACAAACCCTCCAAATTTGGTGGTCCTAGCTTCCATAGTTTTTTTATGGCGAATTTTTGAATGTTTAAAAAATAGCCCAAAAATCGAACGGAAATACCCTACAGAAACTCCATTCGCGAATTTTAAAAATCCGAGATAGCCAAAATGTTGCTCTCGAAAAGTACATCAATTTAAAAAAAATGTTTGTCTCCAGGCGTAATAGGGCCCGACTTTCATAGGGTCAAATTTCACGAATTTGACACATTTCGGCCGCGACAATTACCTATAACCGTTGCACCGAACTTCAAACCGCTCGCATAGTACTTCCCATTGAGACACATGAACAATCCCCCGCAAGCGTCTTCTCGTAGCTCAATTTTTGACCCCGGTGCAAGCGACCAAAATTTCGATGGGGGCCCGCCCCAATGGTCACGGAAATGGGCCAAATTTTGACGCCCCATATCTCGGGCCCTAATTGTCGGATCGACTTAAAATTTGAAACGTGGCATAACAGGGTTCGGCCATCCTCCCCATGCTCGCCAAACGCGGCTCACAAGGGGGTGTCCGGGCCTTTTCGCCGTAATGTTAAAACAAAAACTCGCGAATATCTCCGAAACGGTTCGATAGAATGTCGCAAATTTTGGTGTGAAAGAGCACCCTAGATTTACCTACAAACCCTCCAAATTTGGTGGTCCTAGCTTCCATAGTTTTTTTATGGCGAATTATTGAAGGTTTAAAAAATAGCCCAAAAATCGAACGGAAATTCCCTACAGAAACTCCATTCGCGAATTTTAAAAATCCGAGATAGCCAAAATGTTGCTCTCGAAAAGTACATCAATTTAAAAAAAAATGTTTGTCTCCAGGCGTAATAGGGCCCGACTTTCATAGGGTCAAATTTCACGAATTTGACACATATCGGCCGCGACAATTACCTATAACCGTTGCACCGAATTTCAAACCGCTCACACAGTACTTCCCATTGAGACACATGAACAATCCCCCGCAAGCGTTTTCACGTAGCTCCATTTTTGACCCCTTCGCAAGCGACCGAAATTTCGATGGGGGGCCGTCCCAATGGTAACGGAAATGGGCCAAACTTTGACCCCCCATATCTCGGGCCCTAATTGTCTGATCGACATGAAATTTGAAACGTGGCCTAACAGGGTTTCGGCCTTCCTCCCCATGCTCGCCAATCGCGGCTCACCATGGGGGGTCCGGGCCTTTTCGCCGTAATGTTAAAACAAAAACTCGCGAATATCTCCGAAACGGTTCAATAGAATGTCGCAAATTTTGGTGTGAAAGGGCACCCTACATTTACCTACAAACCCTCTAAATTAGGTGGTCCTAGCTTCCATAGTTTTTTTATGGCGAATTTTTGAAAGTTTAAAAAATAGCCCAAAAATCGAACGGAAATACCCTACAGAAACTCCATTCGCGAATTTTAAAAATCCGAGATAGCCAAAATGTTGCTCTCGAAGAGTACATCAATTAAAAAAAAAAGGTTTGTCTCCAGGCCCAATAGGACCCGACTTTAATAGGGTCAAAGTTCACGAATTTGACACATTTCGGATGCGACAATTACCTATAACCGTTGCACCGAATTTCAAACCGCTCACACAGTACTTCCCATTGAGACACATGAACAATCCCCTGCAAGCGTTTTCTCGTAGCTCAATTCTTGACCCCGGCGCAAGCGACCGAAATTTCGATGGGGGCCGCCCCAATGGTCACGGAAATGGTCCAAACTTTGACCCCCCATATCTCGGGCTCTAATTGTCCGATCGACTTGAAATTTGAAACGTGGCCTAACAGGGTTTCGGCCTTCCTCCCTATGCTCGCTAATCGCGGCTCACCATGGGGGGTCCGGGCCTTTTCGCCGTAATGTTAAAACAAAAACTCGCGAATATCTCCGAAACGGTTCGATAGAATGTCGCAAATTTTGGTGTGAAAGTGCACCCTAGATTTATCTACAAACCCTCCAAATTAGGTGGTCCTAGCTTCCATAGTTTTTTTATGCGAATTTTTGAAGGTTTAAAAAATAGCCCAAAAATCGAACGGAAATACCCTACAGAAACTCCATTCGCGAATTTTAAAAATCCGAGATAGCCAAAATGTTGCTCTCGAAAAGTACATCAATTTAAAAAAAATGTTTGTCTCCAGGCCTAATAGGGCCCGACTTTCATAGGGTCAAATTTCACGAATTTGACACATTTCGGCCGCGACAATTACCTATAACCGTTGCACCGAACTTCAAACCGCTCACACAGTACTTCCCAATGAGACACATGAACAATCCCCCGCAAGCGTTTTCTCGTAGCTCAATTTTTGACCTAGGCGCAAGCGACCGAAATTTCGATGAGGGCCGCCCCAATGGTCACGGAAATGGGCCAAATTTTGACCCCCCATATCTCGGGCCCTAATTGTCCGATCGACTTGAAATTTGAAACGTGGCCTAACAGGGTTTCGGCCTTCCTCTCCATGCTCGCCAATCGCGGCTCACCATGGGGGGTCCGGGCCTTTTCGCCGTAATGTTAAAACAAATACTCGCGAATATCTCCGAAACGGTTCGATAGAATGTCGCAATTTTTGGTGTGAAAGGGCACCCTAGATTTACCTACAAAACTTCCAAATTTGGTGGTCTTATCTTCGATAGTTTTTTTATGGCAAATTTTTGAAGGTTTAAAAAATAGCCCAAAATTCGAACGGAAATTCCCTACAGAAACTCCATTCGCGAATTTTAAAAATCCGAGATAGCCAAAATGTTGTTCTCGAAGAGTACTTCCTATTTAAAAAAAAAGGTTTGTCTCCAGGCCCAATAGGACACGACTTTCATAGGGTCAAAGTTCACGAATTTGACACATTTCGGCCGCGACAATTACCAATAACCGTTGCACCGAATTTCAAACCGCTCACACAGTACTTCCCATTGAGACACATGAACAATCCCCTGCAAGCGTTTTCTCGTAGCTCAATTCTTGACCCCGGCGCAAGCGACCGAAATTTCGATGGGGGCCGCCCCAATGCTCACGGAAATGGGCCAAATTTTGACCCCCCATATCTCGGGCCCTAATTGTCCGATCGACTTGAAATTTGAAACGTGGCCTAACAGTGTTTCGGCCATCCTCCCCATGCTCGCCAATCGCGGCTCACAAGGGGGTGTCCGGGCCTTTTCGCCGTAATGTTAAAACAAAAACTCGCGAATATCTCCGAAACGGTTCGATAGAATGTCGCAAATTTTGGTGTGAAAGAGCACCCTACATTTACCTACAAACCCTCCAAATTTGGTGGTCCTAGCTTCCATAGTTTTTTTATGGCGAATTATTGAAGGTTTAAAAAATAGCCCAAAAATCGAACGGAAATTCCCTACAGAAACTCCATTCGCGAATTTTAAAAATCCGAGATAGCCAAAATGTTGCTCTCGAAAAGTACATCAATTTAAAAAAAAAATGTTTGTCTCCAGGCGTAATAGGGCCCGACTTTCATAGGGTCAAATTTCACGAATTTGACACATATCGGCCGCGACAATTACCTATAACCGTTGCACCGAATTTCAAACCGCTCACACAGTACTTCCCATTGAGACACATGAACAATCCCCCGCAAGCGTTTTCTCGTAGCTCCATTTTTGACCCCTTCGCAAGCGACCGAAATTTCGATGGGGGGCCGTCCCAATGGTAACGGAAATGGGCCAAACTTTGACCCCCCATATCTCGGGCCCTAATTGTCTGATCGACATGAAATTTGAAACGTGGCCTAACAGGGTTTCGGCCTTCCTCCCCATGCTCGCCAATCGCGGCTCACCATGGGGGGTCCGGGCCTTTTCGCCGTAATGTTAAAACAAAAACTCGCGAATATCTCCGAAACGGTTCAATAGAATGTCGCAAATTTTGGTGTGAAAGGGCACCCTACATTTACCTACAAACCCTCTAAATTAGGTGGTCCTAGCTTCCATAGTTTTTTTATGGCGAATTGTTGAAAGTTTAAAAAATAGCCCAAAAATCGAACGGAAATACCCTACAGAAACTCCATTCGCGAATTTTAAAAATCCGAGATAGCCAAAATGTTGCTCTCGAAAAGTACATCAATTTAAAAAAAATGTTTGTCTCCAGGCCTAATAGGGCCCGACTTTCATAGGGTCAAATTTCACGAATTTGACACATTTCGGCCGCGACAATTACCTATAACCGTTGCACCGAACTTCAAACCGCTCACACAGTACTTCCCATTGAGACACATGAACAATCCCCCGCAAGCGTTTTCTCGTAGCTCAATTTTTGACCTAGGCGCAAGCGACCGAAATTTCGATGAGGGCCGCCCCAATGGTCACGGAAATGGGCCAAATTTTGACCCCCCATATCTCGGGCCCTAATTGTCCGATCGACTTGAAATTTGAAACGTGGCCTAACAGGGTTTCGGCCTTCCTCTCCATGCTCGCCAATCGCGGCTCACCATGGGGGGTCCGGGCCTTTTCACCGTAATGTTAAAACAAATACTCGCGAATATCTCCGAAACGGTTCGATAGAATGTCGCAATTTTTGGTGTGAAAGGGCACCCTAGATTTACCTACAAAACCACCAAATTTGGTGGTCTTATCTTCGATAGTTTTTTTATGGCAAATTTTTGAAGGTTTAAAAAATAGCCCAAAATTCGAACGGAAATTCCCTACAGAAACTCCATTCGCGAATTTTAAAAATCCGAGATAGCCAAAATGTTGTTCTCGAAGAGTACTTCCAATTTAAAAAAAAAGGTTTGTCTCCAGGCCCAATAGGACACGACCTTCATAGGGTCAAAGTTCACGAATTTGACACATTTCGGCCGCGACAATTACCAATAACCGTTGCACCGAATTTCAAACCGCTCACACAGTACTTCCCATTGAGACACATGAACAATCCCCTGCAAGCGTTTTCTCGTAGCTCAATTCTTGACCCCGGCGCAAGCGACCGAAATTTCGATGGGGGCCGCCCCAATGGTCACGGAAATGGTCCAAAATTTGACCCCCCATATCTCGGGCCCTAATTGTCCGATCGACTTGAAATTTGAAACGTGGCCTAACAGTGTTTCGGCCTTCCTCCCCATGCTCGCCAATCGCGGCTCACCATGGGGGGTCCGGGCCTTTTCGCGGTAATGTTAAAACAAAAACTCGCGAATATCTCCGAAACGGTTCAATAGAATGTCGCAAATTTTGGTGTGAAAGGGCACCCTAGATTTACCTACAAACCCTCCAAATTTGGTGGTCCTAGCTTCCATAGTTTTTTTAT
This sequence comes from Stegodyphus dumicola, assembly GCF_044657685.1. Taxonomy (NCBI): domain Eukaryota; kingdom Metazoa; phylum Arthropoda; class Arachnida; order Araneae; family Eresidae; genus Stegodyphus; species Stegodyphus dumicola. Next base: position 287,591,348 of record NC_140769.1, on the reverse strand, counting down.
GGCGAATTTTTGAATGTTTAAAAAATAGCCCAAAAATCGAACGGAAATACCCTACAGAAACTCCATTCGCGAATTTTAAAAATCCGAGATAGCCAAAATGTTGCTCTCGAAAAGTACATCAATTTAAAAAAAAATGTTTGTCTCCAGGCGTAATAGGGCCCGACTTTCATAGGGTCAAATTTCACGAATTTGACACATTTCGGCCGCGACAATTACCTATAACCGTTGCACCGAACTTCAAACCGCTCACATAGTACTTCCCATTGAGACACATGAACAATCCCCCGCAAGCGTCTTCTCGTAGCTCAATTTTTGACCCCGGCGCAAGCGACCAAAATTTCGATGGGGGCCCGCCCCAATGGTCACGGAAATGGGCCAAATTTTGACGCCCCATATCTCGGGCCCTAATTGTCGGATCGACTTAAAATTTGAAACGTGGCATAACAGGGTTCGGCCATCCTCCCCATGCTCGCCAATCGCGGCTCACAAGGGGGTGTCCGGGCCTTTTCGCCGTAATGTTAAAACAAAAACTCGCGAATATCTCCGAAACGGTTCGATAGAATGTCGCAAATTTTGGTGTGAAAGAGCACCCTAGATTTACCTACAAACCCTCCAAATTTGGTGGTCCTAGCTTCCATACTTTTTTTATGGCGAATTATTGAAGGTTTAAAAAATAGCCCAAAAATCGAACGGAAATTCCCTACAGAAACTCCATTCGCGAATTTTAAAAATCCGAGATAGCCAAAATGTTGCTCTCGAAAAGTACATCAATTTTAAAAAAAAATGTTTGTCTCCAGGCGTAATAGGGCCCGACTTTCATAGGGTCAAATTTCACGAATTTGACACATATCGGCCGCGACAATTACCTATAACCGTTGCACCGAATTTCAAACCGCTCACACAGTACTTCCCATTGAGACACATGAACAATCCCCCGCAAGCGTTTTCTCGTAGCTCCATTTTTGACCCCTTCGCAAGCGACCGAAATTTCGATGGGGGGCCGTCCCAATGGTAACGGAAATGGGCCAAACTTTGACCCCCCATATCTCGGGCCCTAATTGTCTGATCGACATGAAATTTGAAACGTGGCCTAACAGGGTTTCGGCCTTCCTCCCCATGCTCGCCAATCGCGGCTCACCATGGGGGGTCCGGGCCTTTTCGCCGTAATGTTAAAACAAAAACTCGCGAATATCTCCGAAACGGTTCAATAGAATGTCGCAAATTTTGGTGTGAAAGGGCACCCTACATTTACCTACAAACCCTCTAAATTAGGTGGTCCTAGCTTCCATAGTTTTTTTATGGCGAATTTTTGAAAGTTTAAAAAATAGCCCAAAAATCGAACGGAAATACCCTACAGAAACTCCATTCGCGAATTTTAAAAATCCGAGATAGCCAAAATGTTGCTCTCGAAAAGTACATCAATTTAAAAAAAATGTTTGTCTCCAGGCCTAATAGGGCCCGACTTTCATAGGGTCAAATTTCACGAATTTGACACATTTCGGCCGCGACAATTACCTATAACCGTTGCACCGAACTTCAAACCGCTCACACAGTACTTCCCATTGAGACACATGAACAATCCCCCGCAAGCGTTTTCTCGTAGCTCAATTTTTTACCTCGGCGCAAGCGACCGAAATTTCGATGAGGGCCGCCCCAATGGTCACGGAAATCAGCCAAATTTTGACCCCCCATATCTCGGGCCCTGATTGTCCGATCGACTTGAAATTTGAAACGTGGCCTAACAGGGTTTCGGCCTTCCTCTCAATGCTCGCCAATCGCGACTCACCATGGGGGGTCCGGGCCTTTTCGCCGTAATGTTAAAACAAATACTCGCGAATATCTCCGAAACGGTTCGATAGAATGTCGCAAATTTTGGTGTGAAAGGGCACCCTACATTTACCTACAAACCCTCTAAATTTGGTGGTCTTATCTTCGATAGTTTTTTTATGGCAAATTTTTGAAGGTTTAAAAAATAGCCCAAAATTCGAACGGAAATTCCCTACAGAAACTCCATTCGCGAATTTTAAAAATCCGAGATAGCCAAAATGTTGTTCTCGAAGAGTACTTCCAATTTAAAAAGAAAGGTTTGTCTCCAGGCCCAATAGGACACGACTTTCATAGGGTCAAATTTCATGAATTTGACACATTTCGGCCGCGACAATTACCAATAACCGTTGCACCGAATTTCAAACCGCTCACACAGTACTTCCCATTGAGACACATGAACAAACCCCTGCAAGCGTTTTCTCGTAGCTCAATTCTTGACCCCGGCGCAAGCGACCGAAATTTCGATGGGGGCCGCCCCAATGGTCACGGAAATGGTCCAAACTTTGACCCCCATATCTCGGGCCCTAATTGTCCGATCGACTTGAAATTTGAAACGTGGCCTAACAGGGTTTCGGCCTTCCTCCCCATGCTCGCCAATCGCGGCTCACCATGGGGGGTCCGGGCCTTTTCGCCGTAATGTTAAAACAAAAACTCGCGAATATCTCCGAAACGGTTCAATAGAATGTCGCAAATTTTGGTGTGAAAGGGCACCCTAGATTTACCTACAAACCCTCCAAATTTGGTGGTCCTAGCTTCCCTAGTTTTTTTATGGCGAATTTTTGAAAGTTTAAAAAATAGCCCAAAAATCGAACGGAAATACCCTACAGAAACTCCATTCGCGAATTTTAAAAATCCGAGATAGCCAAAATGTTGCTCTCGAAAAGTACATCAATTTAAAAAAAAAATGTTTGTCTCCAGGCGTAATAGGGCTCGACTTTCATAGGGTCAAATTTCACGAATTTGACACATTTCGGCCGCGACAATTACCTATAACCGTTGCACCGAACTTCAAACCGCTCACACAGTACTTCCCATTGAGACACATGAACAATCCCCCGCAAGCGTCTTCTCGTAGCTCAATTTTTGACCCCGGCGCAAGCGACCAAAATTTCGATGGGGGCCCGCCCCAATGGTCACGGAAATGGGCCAAAATTTGACGCCCCATATCTCGGGCCCTAATTGTCGGATCGACTTAAAATTTGAAACGTGGCATAACAGGGTTCGGCCATCCTCCCCATGCTCGCCAATCGCGGCTCACAAGGGGGTGTCCGGGCCTTTTCGCCGTAATGTTAAAACAAAAACTCGCGAATATCTCCGAAACGGTTCGATAGAATGTCGCAAATTTTGGTGTGAAAGAGCACCCTAGATTTACCTACAAACCCTCCAAATTTGGTGGTCCTAGCTTCCATAGTTTTTTTATGGCGAATTTTTGAAGGTTTAAAAAATAGCCCAAAAATCGAACGGAAATTCCCTACAGAAACTCCATTCGCGAATTTTAAAAATCCGAGATAGCCAAAATGTTGCTCTCGAAAAGTACATCAATTTAAAAAAAAATGTTTGTCTCCAGGCGTAATAGGGCCCGACTTTCATAGCGTCAAATTTCACGAATTTGACACATATCGGCCGCGACAATTACCTATAACCGTTGCACCGAATTTCAAACCGCTCACACAGTATTTCCCATTGAGACACATGAACAATCCCCCGCAAGCGTTTTCTCGTAGCTCCATTTTTGACCCCTTCGCAAGCGACCGAAATTTCGATGGGGGGCCGTCCCAATGGTAACGGAAATGGGCCAAACTTTGACCCCCCATATCTCGGGCCCTAATTGTCTGATCGACATGAAATTTGAAACGTGGCCTAACAGGGTTTCGGCCTTCCTCCCCATGCTCGCCAATCGCGGCTCACCATGGGGGGTCCGGGCCTTTTCGCCGTAATGTTAAAACAAAAACTCGCGAATATCTCCGAAACGGTTCGATAGAATGTCGCAAATTTTGGTGTGAAAGGGCACCCTAGATTTACCTACAAACCCTCCAAATTAGGTGGTCCTAGCTTCCATAGTTTTTTTATGGCGAATTTTTGAAGGTTTAAAAAATAGCCCAAAATCGAACGGAAATACCCTACAGAAACTCCATTCGCGAATTTTAAAAATCCGAGATAGCCAAAATGTTGCTCTCGAAAAGTACATCAATTTAAAAAAAATGTTTGTCTCCAGGCGTAATAGGGCCCGACTTTCATAGGGTCAAATTTCACGAATTTGACACATTTCGGCCGCGACAATTACCTATAACCGTTGCACCGAACTTCAAACCGCTCACACAGTACTTCCCATTGAGACACATGAACAATACCCCGCAAGCGTCTTCTCGTAGCTCAATTTTTGACCCCGGCGCAAGCGACCAAAATTTCGATGGGGGCCCGCCCCAATGGTCACGGAAATGGGCCAAATTTTGACGGCCCATATCTCGGGCCCTAATTGTCGGATCGACTTAAAATTTGAAACGTGGCATAACAGGGTTCGGCCATCCTCCCCATGCTCGCCAATCGCGGCTCACAAGGGGGTGTCCGGGCCTTTTCGCCGTAATGTTAAAACAAAAACTCGCGAATATCTCCGAAACGGTTCGATAGAATGTCGCAAATTTTGGTGTGAAAGAGCACCCTAGATTTACCTGCAAACCCTCCAAATTTGGTGGTCCTAGCTTCCATAGTTTTTTTATGGCGAATTTTTGAAGGTTTAAAAAATAGCTCAAAAATCGAACGGAAATTCCCTACAGAAACTCCATTCGCGAATTTTAAAAATCCGAGATAGCCAAAATGTTGCTCTCCAAGAGTACATGAATTTTAAAAAAAAGGTTTGTCTCTAGGCCCAATAGGACCCCACTTTCATAGGGTCAAAGTTCAGGAATTTGACACATTTCGGCCGCGACAATTACCTATAACCGTTGCACCGAATTTCAAACCGCCCACACAGTACTTCCCATTGAGACACATGAACAATCCCCCGGAAGCGTTTTCTCGTAGCTCCATTTTTGACCCCTTCGCAAGCGGCCGAAATTTCGATGGGGGCCGCCCCAATGGTAACGGAAATGGGCCAAATTTTGACCCCCCATATCTCGGGCCCTAATTGTCCGATCGAATTCAAATTTGAAACGTGGCCTAACAGGGTTTCGTCCTTCCTCCCCATGCTCGCCAATCGCGGCTCACCATGGGGGGTCCGGGCTTTTCGCCGTAATGTTAAAACAAAAACTCGCGAATATCTCCGAAACGGTTCAATAGAATGTCGCAAATTTTGGTGTGAAAGGGCACCCTAGATTTACCTACAAACTCTCCAAATTTGGTGGTCCTAGCTTCCATAGTTTTTTTATGGCGAATTTTTGAATGTTTAAAAAATAGACCAAAAATCGAACGGAAATTCCCTACAGAAACTCCATTCGCGAATTTTAAAAATCCGAGATAGCCAAAATGTTGCTCTCGAAGAGTACATCAATTTAAAAAAAAAAGGTTTGTCTCGAGGCCCAATAGGACCCGACTTTGATAGGGTCAAAATTCACGAATTTGACACATTTCGGATGCGACAATTACCTATAACCGTTGCACCGAATTTCAAACCGCTCACACATTACTTCCCATTGAGACACATGAACAATCCCCTGCAAGCGTTTTCTCGTAGCTCAATTCTTGACCCCGGCGCAAGCGACCGAAATTTCCATGGGGGCCGCCCCAATGGTCACGGAAATGGTCCAAACTTTGACCCCCCATATCTCGGGCTCTAATTGTCCGATCGACTTGAAATTTGAAACGTGGCCTAACAGGGTTTCGGCCTTCCTCCCTATGCTCGCTAATCGCGGCTCACCATGGGGGGTCCGGGCCTTTTCGCCGTAATGTTAAAACAAAAACTCGCGAATATCTCCGAAACGGTTCGATAGAATGTCGCAAATTTTGGTGTGAAAGGGCACCCTACATTTACCTACAAACCCTCTAAATTTGGTGGTCTTATCTTCGATAGTTTTTTTATGGCAAATTTTTGAAGGTTTAAAAAATAGCCCAAAATTCGAACGGAAATTCCCTACAGAAACTCCATTCGCGAATTTTAAAAATCCGAGATAGCCAAAATGTTGTTCTCGAAGAGTACTTCGAATTTAAAAAAAAAGGTTTGTCTCCAGGCCCAATAGGACACGACTTTCATAGGGTCAAAGTTCACGAATTTGACACATTTCGGCCGCGACAATTACCAATAACCGTTGCACCGAATTTCAAACCGCTCACACAGTACTTCCCATTGAGACACATGAACAATCCCCTGCAAGCGTTTTCTCGTAGCTCAATTCTTGACCCCGGCGCAAGCGACCGAAATTTCGATGGGGGCCGCCCCAATGGTCACGGAAATGGTCCAAACTTTGACCCCCATATCTCGGGCCCTAATTGTCCGATCGACTTGAAATTTGAAACGTGGCCTAACAGTGTTTCGGCCTTCCTCCCCATGCTCGCCAATCGCGGCTCACCATGGGGGGTCCGGGCCTTTTCGCCGTAATGTTAAAACAAAAACTCGCGAATATCTCCGAAACGGTTCAATAGAATGTCGCAAATTTTGGTGTGAAAGGGCACCCTAGATTTACCTACAAACCCTCCAAATTTGGTGGTCCTAGCTTCCCTAGTTTTTTTATGGCGAATTTTTGAAAGTTTAAAAAATAGCCCAAAAATCGAACGGAAATACCCTACAGAAACTCCATTCGCGAATTTTAAAAATCCGAGATAGCCAAAATGTTGCTCTCGAAAAGTACATCAATTTAAAAAAAAATGTTTGTCTCCAGGCGTAATAGGGCCCGACTTTCATAGGGTCAAATTTCACGAATTTGACACATTTCGGCCGCGACAATTACCTATAACCGTTGCACCGAACTTCAAACCGCTCACACAGTACTTCCCATTGAGACACATGAACAATCCCCCGCAAGCGTCTTCTCGTAGCTCAATTTTTGACCCCGGCGCAAGCGACCAAAATTTCGATGGGGGCCCGCAACAATGGTCACGGAAATGGGCCAAATTTTGACGCCCCATATCTCGGGCCCTAATTGTCGGATCGACTTAAAATTTGAAACGTGGCATAACAGGGTTCGGCCATCCTCCCCATGCTCGCCAATCGCGGCTCACAAGGGGGTGTCCGGGATTTTCGCCGTAATGTTAAAACAAAAACTCGCGAATATCTCCGAAACGGTTCGATAGAATGTCGCAAATTTTGGTGTGAAAGAGCACCCTAGATTTACCTACAAACCCTCCAAATTTGGTGGTCCTAGCTTCCATAGTTTTTTTATGGCGAATTTTTGAAGGTTTAAAAAATAGCCCAAAAATCGAACGGAAATTCCCTACAGAAACTCCATTCGCGAATTTTAAAAATCCGAGATAGCCAAAATGTTGCTCTCGAAAAGTACATCAATTTAAAAAAAAATGTTTGTCTCCAGGCGTAATAGGGCCCGACTTTCATAGGGTCAAATTTCACGAATTTGACACATATCGGCCGCGACAATTACCTATAACCGTTGCACCGAATTTCAAACCGCTCACACAGTACTTCCCATTGAGACACATGAACAATCCCCCGCAAGCGTTTTCTCGTAGCTCCATTTTTGACCCCTTCGCAAGCGACCGAAATTTCGATGGGGGGCCGTCCCAATGGTAACGGAAATGGGCCAAACTTTGACCCCCCATATCTCGGGCCCTAATTGTCTGATCGACATGAAATTTGAAACGTGGCCTAACAGGGTTTCGGCCTTCCTCCCCATGCTCGCCAATCGCGGCTCACCATGGGGGGTCCGGGCCTTTTCGCCGTAATGTTAAAACAAAAACTCGCGAATATCTCCGAAACGGTTCAATAGAATGTCGCAAATTTTGGTGTGAAAGGGCACCCTACATTTACCTACAAACCCTCTAAATTAGGTGGTCCTAGCTTCCATAGTTTTTTTATGGCGAATTTTTGAAAGTTTAAAAAATAGCCCAAAAATCGAACGGAAATACCCTACAGAAACTCCATTCGCGAATTTTAAAAATCCGAGAGATAGCCAAAATGTTGCTCTCGAAAAGTACATCAATTTAAAAAAAAATGTTTGTCTCCAGGCCTAACAGGGCCCGACTTTCATAGGGTCAAATTTCACGAATTTGACACATTTCGGCCGCGACAATTACCTATAACCGTTGCACCGAACTTCAAACCGCTCACACAGTACTTCCCATTGAGACACATGAACAATCCCCCGCAAGCGTTTTCTCGTAGCTCAATTTTTGACCTCGGCGCAAGCGACCGAAATTTCGATGAGGGCCGCCCCAATGGTCACGGAAATCAGCCAAATTTTGACCCCCCATATCTCGGGCCCTAATTGTCCGATCGACTTGAAATTTGAAACGTGGCCTAACAGGGTTTCGGCCTTCCTCCCCATGCTCGCCAATCGCGGCTCACCATGGGGGGTCCGGGCCTTTTCGCCGTAATGTTAAAACAAAAACTCGCGAATATCTCCGAAACGGTTCAATAGAATGTCGCAAATTTTGGTGTGAAAGGGCACCCTAGATTTACCTACAAACCCTCCAAATTTGGTGGTCCTAGCTTCCCTAGTTTTTTTATGGCGAATTTTTGAATGTTTAAAAAATAGCCCAAAAATCGAACGGAAATACCCTACAGAAACTCCATTCGCGAATTTTAAAAATCCGAGATAGCCAAAATGTTGCTCTCGAAAAGTACATCAATTTAAAAAAAAAATGTTTGTCTCCAGGCGTAATAGGGCCCGACTTTCATAGCGTCAAATTTCACGAATTTGACACATATCGGCCGCGACAATTACCTATAACCGTTGCACCGAATTTCAAACCGCTCACACAGTATTTCCCATTGAGACACATGAACAATCCCCCGCAAGCGTTTTCTCGTAGCTCCATTTTTGACCCCTTCGCAAGCGACCGAAATTTCGATGGGGGGCCGTCCCAATGGTAACGGAAATGGGCCAAACTTTGACCCCCCATATCTCGGGCCCTAGTTGTCTGATCGACATGAAATTTGAAACGTGGCCTAACAGGGTTTCGGCCTTCCTCCCCATGCTCGCGAATCGCGGCTCACCATGGAGGGTCCGGGCCTTTTCGCCGTAATGTTAAAACAAAAACTCGCGAATATCTCCGAAACGGTTCAATAGAATGTCGCAAATTTTGGTGTGAAAGGGCACCCTAGATTTACCTACAAACCCTCCAAATTTGGTGGTCCTAGCTTCCATCGTTTTTTTATGGCGAATTTTTGAATGTTTAAAAAATAGACCAAAAATCGAACGGAAATTCCCTACAGAAACTCCATTCGCGAATTTTAAAAATCCGAGATAGCCAAAATGTTGCTCTCGAAGAGTACATCAATTAAAAAAAAAAAGGTTTGTCTCCAGGCCCAATAGGACCCGACTTTGATAGGGTCAAAGTTCACGAATTTGACACATTTCGGATGCGACAATTACCTATAACCGTTGCACCGAACTTCAAACCGCTCACACAGTACTTCCCATTGAGACACATGAACAATCCCCCGCAAGCGTTTTCTCGTAGCTCAATTTTTGACCTCGGCGCAAGCGACCGAAATTTCGATGAGGGCCGCCCCAATGGTCACGGAAATGGGCCAAATTTTGACCCCCCATATCTCGGGCGCTAATTGTCCGATCGACTTGAAATTTGAAACGTGGCCTAACAGGGTTTCGGCCTTCCTCTCCATGCTCGCCAATCGCGGCTCACCATGGGGGGTCCGGGCCTTTTCGCCGTAATGTTAAAACAAATACTCGGGAATATCTCCGAAACGGTTCGATAGAATGTCGCAAATTTTGGTGTGAAAGGGCACCCTAGATTTACCTACAAACCCTCTAAATTTGGTGGTCTTATCTTCGATAGTTTTTTTATGGCAAATTTTTGAAGGTTTAAAAAATAGCCCAAAATTCGAACGGAAATTCCCTACAGAAACTCCATTCGCGAATTTTAAAAATCCGAGATAGCCAAAATGTTGTTCTCGAAGAGTACTTCGAATTTAAAAAAAAAGGTTTGTCTCCAGGCCCAATAGGACACGACTTTCATAGGGTCAAAGTTCACGAATTTGACACATTTCGGCCGCGACAATTACCTATAACCGTTGCACCGAATTTCAAACCGCTCACACAGTATTTCCCATTGAGACAAATGAACAATCCCCCGCAAGCGTTTTCTCGTAGCTCCATTTTTGACCCCTTCGCAAGCGACCGAAATTTCGATGGGGGCCGCCCCAATGGTCACGGAAATGGTCCAAACTTTGACCCCCATATCTCGGGCCCTAATTGTCCGATCGACTTGAAATTTGAAACGTGGCCTAACAGTGTTTCGGCCTTCCTCCCCATGCTCGCCAATCGCGGCTCACCATGGGGGGTCCGGGCCTTTTCGCCGTAATGTTAAAACAAAAACTCGCGAATATCTCCGAAACGGTTCAATAGAATGTCGCAAATTTTGGTGTGAAAGGGCACCCTAGATTTACCTACAAACCCTCCAAATTTGGTGGTCCTAGCTTCCCTAGTTTTTTTATGGCGAATTTTTGAAAGTTTAAAAAATAGCCCAAAAATCGAACGGAAATACCCTACAGAAACTCCATTCGCGAATTTTAAAAATCCGAGATAGCCAAAATGTTGCTCTCGAAAAGTACATCAATTTAAAAAAAAATGTTTGTCTCCAGGCGTAATAGGGCCCGACTTTCATAGGGTCAAATTTCACGAATTTGACACATTTCGGCCGCGACAATTACCTATAACCGTTGCACCGAACTTCAAACCGCTCACACAGTACTTCCCATTGAGACACATGAACAATCCCCCGCAAGCGTCTTCTCGTAGCTCAATTTTTGACCCCGGCGCAAGCGACCAAAATTTCGATGGGGGCCCGCAACAATGGTCACGGAAATGGGCCAAATTTTGACGCCCCATATCTCGGGCCCTAATTGTCGGATCGACTTAAAATTTGAAACGTGGCATAACAGGGTTCGGCCATCCTCCCCATGCTCGCCAATCGCGGCTCACAAGGGGGTGTCCGGGATTTTCGCCGTAATGTTAAAACAAAAACTCGCGAATATCTCCGAAACGGTTCGATAGAATGTCGCAAATTTTGGTGTGAAAGAGCACCCTAGATTTACCTACAAACCCTCCAAATTTGGTGGTCCTAGCTTCCATAGTTTTTTTATGGCGAATTTTTGAAGGTTTAAAAAATAGCCCAAAAATCGAACGGAAATTCCCTACAGAAACTCCATTCGCGAATTTTAAAAATCCGAGATAGCCAAAATGTTGCTCTCGAAAAGTACATCAATTTAAAAAAAAATGTTTGTCTCCAGGCGTAATAGGGCCCGACTTTCATAGGGTCAAATTTCACGAATTTGACACATATCGGCCGCGACAATTACCTATAACCGTTGCACCGAATTTCAAACCGCTCACACAGTACTTCCCATTGAGACACATGAACAATCCCCCGCAAGCGTTTTCTCGTAGCTCCATTTTTGACCCCTTCGCAAGCGACCGAAATTTCGATGGGGGGCCGTCCCAATGGTAACGGAAATGGGCCAAACTTTGACCCCCCATATCTCGGGCCCTAATTGTCTGATCGACATGAAATTTGAAACGTGGCCTAACAGGGTTTCGGCCTTCCTCCCCATGCTCGCCAATCGCGGCTCACCATGGGGGGTCCGGGCCTTTTCGCCGTAATGTTAAAACAAAAACTCGCGAATATCTCCGAAACGGTTCAATAGAATGTCGCAAATTTTGGTGTGAAAGGGCACCCTACATTTACCTACAAACCCTCTAAATTAGGTGGTCCTAGCTTCCATAGTTTTTTTATGGCGAATTTTTGAAAGTTTAAAAAATAGCCCAAAAATCGAACGGAAATACCCTACAGAAACTCCATTCGCGAATTTTAAAAATCCGAGATAGCCAAAATGTTGCTCTCGAAAAGTACATCAATTTAAAAAAAATGTTTGTCTCCAGGCCTAACAGGGCCCGACTTTCATAGGGTCAAATTTCACGAATTTGACACATTTCGGCCGCGACAATTACCTATAACCGTTGCACCGAACTTCAAACCGCTCACACAGTACTTCCCATTGAGACACATGAACAATCCCCCGCAAGCGTTTTCTCGTAGCTCAATTTTTGACCTCGGCGCAAGCGACCGAAATTTCGATGAGGGCCGCCCCAATGGTCACGGAAATCAGCCAAATTTTGACCCCCCATATCTCGGGCCCTAATTGTCCGATCGACTTGAAATTTGAAACGTGGCCTAACAGGGTTTCGGCCTTCCTCCCCATGCTCGCCAATCGCGGCTCACCATGGGGGGTCCGGGCCTTTTCGCCGTAATGTTAAAACAAAAACTCGCGAATATCTCCGAAACGGTTCAATAGAATGTCGCAAATTTTGGTGTGAAAGGGCACCCTAGATTTACCTACAAACCCTCCAAATTTGGTGGTCCTAGCTTCCCTAGTTTTTTTATGGCGAATTTTTGAATGTTTAAAAAATAGCCCAAAAATCGAACGGAAATACCCTACAGAAACTCCATTCGCGAATTTTAAAAATCCGAGATAGCCAAAATGTTGCTCTCGAAAAGTACATCAATTTAAAAAAAAAATGTTTGTCTCCAGGCGTAATAGGGCCCGACTTTCATAGCGTCAAATTTCACGAATTTGACACATATCGGCCGCGACAATTACCTATAACCGTTGCACCGAATTTCAAACCGCTCACACAGTATTTCCCATTGAGACACATGAACAATCCCCCGCAAGCGTTTTCTCGTAGCTCCATTTTTGACCCCTTCGCAAGCGACCGAAATTTCGATGGGGGGCCGTCCCAATGGTAACGGAAATGGGCCAAACTTTGACCCCCCATATCTCGGGCCCTAGTTGTCTGATCGACATGAAATTTGAAACGTGGCCTAACAGGGTTTCGGCCTTCCTCTCCATGCTCGCCAATCGCGGCTCACCATGGGGGGTCCGGGCCTTTTCGCCGTAATGTTAAAACAAATACTCGGGAATATCTCCGAAACGGTTCGATAGAATGTCGCAATTTTTGGTGTGAAAGGGCACCCTAGATTTACCTACAAAACCTCCAAATTTGGTGGTCTTATCTTCGATAGTTTTTTTATGGCTAATTTTTGAAGGTTTAAAGAATAGCCCAAAATTCGAACGGAAATTCCCTACAGAAACTCCATTCGCGAATTTTAAAAATCCGAGATAGCCAAAATGTTGTTCTCGAAGAGTACTTCCAATTTAAAAAAAAAGGTTTGTCTCCAGGCCCAATAGGACACGACTTTCATAGGGTCAAAGTTCACGAATTTGACACATTTCGGCCGCGACAATTACCAATAACCGTTGCACCGAATTTCAAACCGCTCACACAGTACTTCCCATTGAGACACATGAACAATCCCCTGCAAGCGTTTTCTCGTAGCTCAATTCTTGACCCCGGCGCAAGCGACCGAAATTTCGATGGGGGCCGCCCCAATGGTCACGGAAATGGTCCAAACTTTCACCCCCCATATCTCGGGCCCTAATTGTCCGATCGACTTGAAATTTGAAACGTGGCCTAACAGTGTTTCGGCCTTCCTCCCCATGCTCGCCAATCGCGGCTCATCATGGGGGGTCCGGGCCTTTTCGCCGTAATGTTAAAACAAAAACTCGCGAATATCTCCGAAACGGTTGAATAGAATGTCGCAAATTTTGGTGTGAAAGGGCACCCTAGATTTACCTACAAACCCTCCAAATTTGGTGGTCCTAGCTTCCATAGTTTTTTTATGGCGAATTTTTGAATGTTTAAAAAATAGCCCAAAAATCGAACGGAAATACCCTACAGAAACTCCATTCGCGAATTTTAAAAATCCGAGATAGCCAAAATGTTGCTCTCGAAAAGTACATCAATTTAAAAAAAAATGTTTGTCTCCAGGCGTAATAGGGCCCGACTTTCATAGGGTCAAATTTCACGAATTTGACACATTTCGGCCGCGACAATTACCTATAACCGTTGCACCGAACTTCAAACCGCTCACACAGTACTTCCCATTGAGACACATGAACAATCCCCCGCAAGCGTCTTCTCGTAGCTCAATTTTTGACCCCGGCGCAAGCGACCAAAATTTCGATGGGGGCCCGCCCCAATGGTCACGGAAATGGGCCAAATTTTGACGCCCCATATCTCGGGCCCTAATTGTCGGATCGACTTAAAATTTGAAACGTGGCATAACAGGGTTCGGCCATCCTCCCCATGCTCGCCAATCGCGGCTCACAAGGGGGTGTCCGGGCCTTTTCGCCGTAATGTTAAAAAAAATACTCGCGAATATCTCCGAAACGGTTAGATAGAATGTCGCAAATTTTGGTGTGAAAGGGCACCCTACATTTACCTACAAACCCTCTAAATTTGGTGGTCTTATCTTCGATAGTTTTTTATGGCAAATTTTTGAATGTTTAAAAAATAGCCCAAAAATCGAACGGAAATACCCTACAGAAACTCCATTCGCGAATTTTAAAAATCCGAGATAGCCAAAATGTTGCTCTCGAAAAGTACATCAATTTAAAAAAAAATGTTTGTCTCCAGGCGTAATAGGGCCCGACTTTCATAGGGTCAAATTTCACGAATTTGACACATTTCGGCCGCGACAATTACCTATAACCGTTGCACCGAACTTCAAACCGCTCACACAGTACTTCCCATTGAGACACATGAACAATCCCCCGCAAGCGTCTTCTCGTAGCTCAATTTTTGACCCCGGCGCAAGCGACCAAAATTTCGATGGGGGCCCGCCCCAATGGTCACGGAAATGGGCCAAATTTTGACGCCCCATATCTCGGGCCCTAATTGTCGGATCGACTTAAAATTTGAAACGTGGCATAACAGGGTTCGGCCATCCTCCCCATGCTCGCCAATCGCGGCTCACAAGGGGGTCTCCGGGCCTTTTCGCCGTAATGTTAAAACAAATACTCGCGAATATCTCCGAAACGGTTCGATAGAATGTCGCAAATTTTGGTGTGAAAGAGCACCCTAGATTTACCTACAAACCCTCCAAATTTGGTGGTCCTAGCTTCCATAGTTTTTTTATGGCTAATTTTTGAAGGTTTAAAGAATAGCCCAAAATTCGAACGGAAATTCCCTACAGAAACTCCATTCGCGAATTTTAAAAATCCGAGATAGCCAAAATGTTGCTCTCGAAAAGTACATCAATTTAAAAAAAAATGTTTGTCTCCAGGCGTAATAGGGCCCGACTTTCATAGGGTCAAATTTCACGAATTTGACACATTTCGGCCGCGACAATTACCTATAACCGTTGCACCGAACTTCAAACCGCTCACACAGTACTTCCCATTGAGACACATGAACAATCCCCCGCAAGCGTCTTCTCGTAGCTCAATTCTTGACCCCGGCGCAAGCGACCGAAATTTCGATGGGGGCCGCCCCAATGGTCACGGAAATGGTCCAAACTTTGACCCCCCATATCTCGGGCCCTAATTGTCCGATCGACTTGAAATTTGAAACGTGGCCTAACAGTGTTTCGGCCTTCCTCCCCATGCTCGCCAATCGCGGCTCATCATGGGGGGTCCGGGCCTTTTCGCCGTAATGTTAAAACAAAAACTCGCGAATATCTCCGAAACGGTTGAATAGAATGTCGCAAATTTTGGTGTGAAAGGGCACCCTAGATTTACCTACAAACCCTCCAAATTTGGTGGTCCTAGCTTCCATAGTTTTTTTATGGCGAATTTTTGAATGTTTAAAAAATAGCCCAAAAATCGAACGGAAATACCCTACAGAAACTCCATTCGCGAATTTTAAAAATCCGAGATAGCCAAAATGTTGCTCTCGAAAAGTACATCAATTTAAAAAAAAATGTTTGTCTCCAGGCGTAATAGGGCCCGACTTTCATAGGGTCAAATTTCACGAATTTGACACATTTCGGCCGCGACAATTACCTATAACCGTTGCACCGAACTTCAAACCGCTCACACAGTACTTCCCATTGAGACACATGAACAATCCCCCGCAAGCGTCTTCTCGTAGCTCAATTTTTGACCCCGGCGCAAGCGACCAAAATTTCGATGGGGGCCCGCCCCAATGGTCACGGAAATGGGCCAAATTTTGACGCCCCATATCTCGGGCCCTAATTGTCGGATCGACTTAAAATTTGAAACGTGGCATAACAGGGTTCGGCCATCCTCCCCATGCTCGCCAATCGCGGCTCACAAGGGGGTCTCCGGGCCTTTTCGCCGTAATGTTAAAACAAATACTCGCGAATATCTCCGAAACGGTTCGATAGAATGTCGCAAATTTTGGTGTGAAAGAGCACCCTAGATTTACCTACAAACCCTCCAAATTTGGTGGTCCTAGCTTCCATAGTTTTTTTATGGCGAATTTTTGAAGGTTTAAAAAATAGCCCAAAAATCGAACGGAAATTCCCTACAGAAACTCCATTCGCGAATTTTAAAAATCCGAGATAGCCAAAATGTTGCTCTCGAAAAGTACATCAATTTAAAAAAAAATGTTTGTCTCCAGGCGTAATAGGGCCCGACTTTCATAGGGTCAAATTTCACGAATTTGACACATATCGGCCGCGACAATTACCTATAACCGTTGCACCGAATTTCAAACCGCTCACACAGTACTTCCCATTGAGACACATGAACAATCCCCTGCAAGCGTTTTCTCGTAGCTCAATTCTTGACCCCGGCGCAAGCGACCGAAACTTCGATGGGGGCCGCCCCAATGGTCACGGAAATGGTCCAAACTTTGACCCCCCATATCTCGGGCTCTAATTGTCCGATCGACTTGAAATTTGAAACGTGGCCTAACAGGGTTTCGGCCTTCCTCCCTATGCTCGCTAATCGCGGCTCACCATGGGGGGTCCGGGCCTTTTCGCCGTAATGTTAAAACAAAAACTCGCGAATATCTCCGAAACGGTTCGATAGAATGTCGCAAATTTTGGTGTGAAAGTGCACCCTAGATTTACCTACAAACCCTCCATATTAGGTGGTCCTAGCTTCCATAGTTTTTTTATGGCGAATTTTTGAAAGTTTAAAAAATAGCCCAAAAATCGAACGGAAATACCCTACAGAAACTCCATTCGCGAATTTTAAAAATCCGAGATAGCCAAAATGTTGCTCTCGAAAAGTACATCAATTTTCAAAAAAATGTTTGTCTCCAGGCCTAATAGGGCCCGACTTTCATAGGGTCAAATTTAACGAATTTGACACATTTCGGCCGCGACAATTACCTATAACCGTTGCACCGAATTTCAAACCGCTCACACAGTACTTCCCATTGAGACACATGAACAATCCCCTGCAAGCGTTTTCTCGTAGCTCAATTCTTGACCCCGGCGCAAGCGACCGAAATTTCGATGGGGGCCGCCCCAATGGTCACGGAAATGGTCCAAACTTTGACCCCCCATATCTCGGGCTCTAATTGTCCGATCGACTTGAAATTTGAAACGTGGCCTAACAGGGTTTCGGCCTTCCTCCCCGTGCTCATTAATCGCGGCTCACCATGGGGGGTCCGGGCCTTTTCGCCGTAATGTTAAAACAAAAACTCGCGAATATCTCCGAAACGGTTCGATAGAATGTCGCAAATTTTGGTGTGAAAGTGCACCCTAGATTTACCTACAAACCCTCCAAATTAGGTGGTCCTAGCTTCCATAGTTTTTTTATGGCGAATTTTTGAAGGTTTAAAAAATAGCCCAAAAATCGAACGGAAATACCCTACAGAAACTCCATTCGCGAATTTTAAAAATCCGAGATAGCCAAAATGTTGCTCTCGAAAAGTACATCAATTTTAAAAAAAATGTTTGTCTCCAGGCCTAATAGGGCCCGACTTTCATAGGGTCAAATTTCACGAATTTGACACATTTCGGCCGCGACAATTACCTATAACCGTTGCACCGAACTTCAAACCGCTCACACAGTACTTCCCATTGAGACACATGAACAATCCCCCGCAAGCGTTTTCTCGTAGCTCAATTTTTGACCTCGGCGCAAGCGACCGAAATTTCGATGAGGGCCGCCCCAATGGTCACGGAAATGGGCCAAATTTTGACCCCCCATATCTCGGGCCCGAATTGTCCGATCGACTTGAAATTTGAAACGTGGCCTAACAGGGTTTCGGCCTTCCTCTCCATGCTCGCCAATCGCGGCTCACCATGGGGGGTCCGGGCCTTTTCGCCGTAATGTTAAAACAAATACTCGCGAATATCTCCGAAACGGTTCGATAGAATGTCGCAAATTTTGGTGTGAAAGGGCAATCTACATTTACCTACAAACCCTCCAAATTTGGTGGTCTTATCTTCGATAGTTTTTTTATGGCAAATTTTTGAAGGTTTAAAAAATAGCCCAAAATTCGAACGGAAATTCCCTACAGAAACTCCATTCGCGAATTTTAAAAATCCGAGATAGCCAAAATGTTGTTCTCGAAGAGTACTTCCAATTTAAAAAAAAAGGTTTGTCTCCAGGCCCAATAGGACACGACTTTCATAGGGTCAAAGTTCACGAATTTGACACATTTCGGCCGCGACAATTACCAATAACCGTTGCACCGAATTTCAAACCGCTCACACATTACTTCCCATTGAGACACATGAACAATCCCCTGCAAGCGTTTTCTCGTAGCTCAATTCTTGACCCCGGCGCAAGCGACCGAAATTTCGATGGGGGCCGCCCCAATGGTCACGGAAATGGTCCAAACTTTGACCCCCCATATCTCGGGATCTAATTGTCCGATCGACTTGAAATTTGAAACGTGGCCTAACAGGGTTTCGGCCTTCCTCCCTATGCTCGCTAATCGCGGCTCACCATGGGGGGTCCGGGCCTTTTCACCGTAATGTTAAAACAAAAACTCGCGAATATCTCCGAAACGGTTCGATAGAATGTCGCAAATTTTGGTGTGAAAGTGCACCCTAGATTTACCTAGAAACCCTCCAAATTTGGTGGTCCTAGCTTCCATAGTTTTTTTATGGCGAATTTTTGAAGGTTTAAAAAATAGCCCAAAAATCGAACGGAAATTCCCTACAGAAACTCCATTCGCGAATTTTAAAAATCCGAGATAGCCAAAATGTTGTTCTCGAAAAGTACATCAATTTAAAAAAAAAATGTTTGTCTCCAGGCGTAATAGGGCCCGACTTTCATAGGGTCAAATTTCACGAATTTGACACATTTCGGCCGCGACAATTACCTATAACCGTTGCACCGAATTTCAAACTGCTCACACAGTACTTCCCATTGAGACACATGAACAATCCCCCGCAAGCGTTTTCTCGTAGCTCAATTCTTGACCCCGGCGCAAGCGACCGAAATTTCGATGGGGGCCGCCCATCGAAAATCACGGATTTCGATGGGGGCCGCCCATCGAAGATCACGGAAATGGGCCAAATTTTGACCCCCCATATCTCGGGCCCTAATTGTCCGATCGACTTCAAATTTGAAACGTGGCCTAACAGGGTTTCGGCCTTCCTCCCCATGCTCGCCAATCGCGGCTCACCATGGGGGTCCGGGCCTTTTCGCTGTAATGTTAAAACAAAAACTCGCGAATATCTCCGAAACGGTTCGATAGAATGTCGCAAATTTTGGTGTGAAAGAGCACCCTAGATTTACCTACAAACCCTCCAAATTTGGTGGTCCTAGCTTCCATAGTTTTTTTATGGCGAATTTTTGAAGGTTTAAAAAATAGCCCAAAAATCGAACGGAAATTCCCTACAGAAACTCCATTCGCGAATTTTAAAAATCCGAGATAGCCAAAATGTTGCTCTCGAAAAGTACATCAATTTAAAAAAAAATGTTTGTCTCCAGGCGTAATAGGGCCCGACTTTCATAGGGTCAAATTTCACGAATTTGACACATTTCGGCCGCGACAATTACCTATAACCGTTGCACCGAACTTCAAACCGCTCACACAGTACTTCCCATTGAGACACATGAACAATCCCCCGCAAGCGTTTTCTCGTAGCTCTATTTTTGACCCCTTCGCAAGCGACCGAAATTTCGATGGGGGGCCATCCAAAATGGTAACGGAAATGGGCCAAACTTTGACCCCCCATATCTCGGGGACTAATTGTCCGATCGACATGAAATTTGAAACGTGGCCTAACAGGGTTTCGGCCTTCCTCCCCATGCTCGCCAATCGCGGCTCACCAGGGGGGTCCGTGCCTTTTTGCCGTAATTTTAAAACAAAAACCCGCGAATATCTCCGAAACGGTTCGATAGAATGCCGCAAATTTTGGTGTGAAAGGGCACCCTAGATTTACCTACAAACCCTCCAAATTAGGTGGTCCTAGCTTCCATAGTTTTTTTATGGCGAATTTTTGAAGGTTTAAAAAATAGCCCAAAAATCGAACGGAAGTACCCTACAGAAACTCCATTTGCAAATTTTAAAAATCCGAGATAGCCAAAATGTTGCTCTCCAAGAGTACATGAATTTTAAAAAAAAGGTTTGTCTCTAGGCCCAATAGGACCCCACTTTCATAGGGTCAAATTTCACGAATTTGACACATTTCGGCCGCCACAATTACCTATAACCGTTGCACCGAATTTCAAACCGCTCACACAGTACTTCCCATTGAGACACATGAACAATCCCCCGCAAGCGTTTTCTCGTAGCTCAATTCTTGACCCCGGCGCAAGCGACCGAAATTTCGATGGGGGCCGCCCATCGAAAATCACGGATTTCGATGGGGGCCGCCCATCGAAGATCACGGAAATGGGCCAAATTTTGACCCCCCATATCTCGGGCCCTAATTGTCCGATCGACTGCAAATTTGAAACGTGGCCTAACAGGGTTTCGGCCTTCCTCCCCATGCTCGCCAATCGCGGCTCACCATGGGGGGTCCGGGCCGTTTCGCCGTAATGTTAAAACAAAAACTCGCGAATATCTCCGAAACGGTTCAATAGAATGTCGCAAATTTTGGTGTGAAAGGGCACCCTAGATTTACCTACAAACCCTCCAAATTTGGTGGTCCTAGCTTCCATAGTTTTTTTATGGCGAATTTTTGAATGTTTAAAAAATAGACCAAAAATCGAACGGAAATTCCCTACAGAAACTCCATTCGCGAATTTTAAAAATCCGAGATAGCCAAAATGTTGCTCTCGAAGAGTACATCAATTTTAAAAAAAAGGTTTGTCTCCAGGCCCAATAGGACCCGACTTTCATAGGGTCAAATTTCACGAATTTGACACATTTCGGCCGCCACAATTACCTATAACCGTTGCACCGAATTTCAAACCGCTCACACAGTACTTCCCATTGAGACACATGAACAATCCCCCGCAAGCGTTTTCTCGTAGCTCAATTCTTGACCCCGGCGCAAGCGACCGAAATTTCGATGGGGGCCGCCCCAATGATCACGGAAATGGTCCTAACTTTGACCCCCCATATCTCGGGCTCTAATTGTCCGATCGACTTGAAATTTGAAACGTGGCCTAACAGGGTTTCAGCCTTCCTCCCTATGCTCGCCAATCGCGGCTCACCATGGGGGGTCCGGGCCTTTTCGCCGTAATGTTAAAACAAAAACTCGGGAATATCTCCGAAACGGTTCGATAGAATGTCGCAAATTTTGGTGTGAAAGTGCACCCTAGATTTACCTACAAACCCTCCAAATTAGGTGGTCCTAGCTTCCATAGCTTTTTTATGGCGAATTTTTGAAAGTTTAAAAAATAGCCCAAAAATCGAACGGAAATACCCTACAGAAACTCCATTCGCGAATTTTAAAAATCCGAGATAGCCAAAATGTTGCTCTCGAAAAGTACATCAATTTAAAAAAAATGTTTGTCTCCAGGCCTAATAGGGCCCGACTTTCATAGGGTCAAATTCCACGAATTTGACACATTTCGGCCGCGACAATTACCTATAACCGTTGCACCGAACTTCAAACCGTTCACACAGTACTTCCCATTGAGACACATGAACAATCCCCCGCAAGCGTTTTCTCGTAGCTCAATTTTTGACCCCGGCGCAAGCGACCGAAATTTCGATGAGGGCCGCCCCAATGGTCACGGAAATGGGCCAAATTTTGACCCCCCATATCTCGGGCCCTAATTGTCCGATCGACTTGAAATTTGAAACGTGGCGTAACAGGGTTTCGGCCTTCCTCTCCATGCTCGCCAATCGCGGCTCACCATGGGGGGTCCGGGCCTTTTCGCCGTAATGTTAAAACAAGTACTCGCGAATATCTCCGAAACGGTTCGATAGAATGTCTCAAATTTTGGTGTGAAAGGGCACCCTAGATTTACCTACAAACCCTCCAAATTTGGTGGTCTTATCTTCCATAGTTTTTTTATGGCAAATTTTTGAAGGTTTAAAAAATAGCCCAAAATTGGAACGCAAATTCCCTACAGAAACTCCATTCGCGAATTTTAAAAATCCGAGATAGCCAAAATGTTGCTCTCGAAAAGTACATCAATTTAAAAAAAAACGTTTGTCTCCAGGCCTAATAGGGCCCGACTTTCATAGGGTCAAATTTCACGAATTTGACACATTTCGGCCGCCACAATTACCTATAACCGTTGCACCGAACTTCAAACCGCTCACACAGTACTTCCCATTGAGACACATGAACAAACCCCCGCAAGCGTTTTCTCGTAGCTCAATTTTTGACCTCGGCGCAAGCGACCGAAATTTCGATGAGGGCCGCCCCAATGGTCACGGAAATGGGCCAAATTTTGACCCGCCATATCTCGGGCCCTAATTGTCCGATCGACTTGAAATTTGAAACGTGGCCTAACAGGGTTTCGGCCTTCCTCTCCATGCTCGCCAATCGCGGCTCACCATGGGGGGTCCGGGCCTTTTCGCCGTAATGTTAAAACAAATACTCGCGAATATCTCCGAAACGGTTCGATAGAATGTCGCAATTTTTGGTGTGAAAGGGCACCCTAGATTTACCTACAAAACCTCCAAATTTGGTGGTCTTATCTTGGATAGTTTTTTTATGGCAAATTTTTGAAGGTTTAAAAAATAGCCCAAAATTCGAACGGAAATTCCCTACAGAAACTCCATTCGCGAATTTTAAAAATCCGAGATAGCCAAAATGTTGTTCTCGAAGAGTACTTCCAATTTAAAAAAAAAGGTTTGTCTCCAGGCCCAATAGGACACGACTTTCATAGGGTCAAAGTTCACGAATTTGACACATTTCGGCCGCGACAATTACCAATAACCGTTGCACCGAATTTCAAACCGCTCACACAGTACTTCCCATTGAGACACATGAACAATCCCCCGCAAGCGTTTTCTCGTAGCTCAATTCTTGACCCCGGCGCAAGCGACCGAAATTTCGATGGGGGCCGCCCATCGAAAATCACGGATTTCGATGGGGGCCGCCCATCGAAGATCACGGAAATGGGCCAAATTTTGACCCCCCATATCTCGGGCCCTAATTGTCCGATCGACTTCAAATTTGAAACGTGGCCTAACAGGGTTTCGGCCTTCCTCCCCATGCTCGCCAATCGCGGCTCACCATGGGGGGTCCGGGCCTTTTCGCTGTAATGTTAAAACAAAAACTCGCGAATATCTCCGAAACGGTTCGATAGAATGTCGCAAATTTTGGTGTGAAAGAGCACCCTAGATTTACCTACAAACCCTCCAAATTTGGTGGTCCTAGCTTCCATAGTTTTTTTATGGCGAATTTTTGAATGTTTAAAAAATAGCCCAAAAATCGAACGGAAGTACCCTACAGAAACTCCATTTGCAAATTTTAAAAATCCTAGATAGCCAAAATGTTGCTCTCCAAGAGTACATGAATTTTAAAAAAAAGGTTTGTCTCTAGGCCCAATAGGACCCCACTTTCATAGGGTCAAATTTCACGAATTTGACACATTTCGGCCGCCACAATTACCTATAACCGTTGCACCGAATTTCAAACCGCTCACACAGTACTTCCCATTGAGACACATGAACAATCCCCCGCAAGCGTTTTCTCGTACCTCAATTCTTGACCCCGGCGCAAGCGACCGAAATTTCGATGGGGGCCGCCCATCGAAAATCACGGATTTCGATGGGGGCCGCCCATCGAAGATCACGGAAATGGGCCAAATTTTGACCCCCCATATCTCGGGCCCTAATTGTCCGATCGACTTCAAATTTGAAACGTGGCCTAACAGGGTTTCGGCCTTCCTCCCCATGCTCGCCAATCGCGGCTCACCATGGGGGGTCCGGGCCGTTTCGCCGTAATGTTAAAACAAAAACTCGCGAATATCTCCGAAACGGTTCAATAGAATGTCGCAAATTTTGGTGTGAAAGGGCACCCTAGATTTACCTACAAACCCTCCAAATTTGGTGGTCCTAGCTTCCATAGTTTTTTATGGCGAATTTTTGAATGTTTAAAAAATAGACCAAAAATCGAACGGAAATTCCCTACAGAAACTCCATTCGCGAATTTTAAAAATCCGAGATAGCCAAAATGTTGCTCTCGAAGAGTACATCAATTTTAAAAAAAAGGTTTGTCTCCAGGCCCAATAGGACCCGACTTTCATAGGGTCAAATTTCACGAATTTGACACATTTCGGCCGCCACAATTACCTATAACCGTTGCACCGAATTTCAAACCGCTCACACAGTACTTCCCATTGAGACACATGAACAATCCCCCGCAAGCGTTTTCTCGTAGCTCAATTCTTGACCCCGGCGCAAGCGACCGAAATTTCGATGGGGGCCGCCCCAATGATCACGGAAATGGTCCTAACTTTGACCCCCCATATCTCGGGCTCTAATTGTCCGATCGACTTGAAATTTGAAACGTGGCCTAACAGGGTTTCAGCCTTCCTCCCTATGCTCGCCAATCGCGGCTCACCATGGGGGGTCCGGGCCTTTTCGCCGTAATGTTAAAACAAAAACTCGGGAATATCTCCGAAACGGTTCGATAGAATGTCGCAAATTTTGGTGTGAAAGTGCACCCTAGATTTACCTACAAACCCTCCAAATTAGGTGGTCCTAGCTTCCATAGCTTTTTTATGGCGAATTTTTGAAAGTTTAAAAAATAGCCCAAAAATCGAACGGAAATACCCTACAGAAACTCCATTCGCGAATTTTAAAAATCCGAGATAGCCAAAATGTTGCTCTCCAAAAGTACATCAATTTAAAAAAAATGTTTGTCTCCAGGCCTAATAGGGCCCGACTTTCATAGGGTCAAATTTCACGAATTTGACACATTTCGGCCGCGACAATTACCTATAACCGTTGCACCGAACTTCAAACCGCTCACACAGTACTTCCCATTGAGACACATGAACAATCCCCCGCAAGCGTTTTCTCGTAGCTCAATTTTTGACCTCGGCGCAAGCAACCGAAATTTCGATGAGGGCCGCCCCAATGGTCACGGAAATGGGCCAAATTTTGACCCGCCATATCTCGGGCCCTAATTGTCCGATCGACTTGAAATTTGAAACGTGGCCTAACAGGGTTTCGGCCTTCCTCTCCATGCTCGCCAATCGCGGCTCACCATGGGGGGTCCGGGCCTTTTCGCCGTAATGTTAAAACAAATACTCGCGAATATCTCCGAAACGGTTCGATAGAATGTCGCAATTTTTGGTGTGAAAGGGCACCCTAGATTTACCTACAAAACCTCCAAATTTGGTGGTCTTATCTTCGATAGTTTTTTTATGGCAAATTTTTGAAGGTTTAAAAAATAGCCCAAAATTCGAACGGAAATTCCCTACAGAAACTCCATTCGCGAATTTTAAAAATCCGAGATAGCCAAAATGTTGTTCTCGAAGAGTACTTCCAATTTAAAAAAAAAGGTTTGTCTCCAGGCCCAATAGGACACGACTTTCATAGGGTCAAATTTCACGAATTTGACACATTTCGGCCGCGACAATTACCAATAACCGTTGCACCGAATTTCAAACCGCTCACACAGTACTTCCCATTGAGACACATGAACAATCCCCCGCAAGCGTTTTCTCGTAGCTCAATTCTTGACCCCGGCGCAAGCGACCGAAATTTCGATGGGGGCCGCCCATCGAAAATCACGGATTTCGATGGGGGCCGCCCATCGAAAATCACGGATTTCGATGGGGGCCGCCCATCGAAGATCACGGAAATGGGCCAAATTTTGACCCCCCATATCTCGGGCCCTAATTGTCCGATCGACTTCAAATTTGAAACGTGGCCTAACAGGGTTTCGGCCTTCCTCCCCATGCTCGCCAATCGCGGCTCACCATGGGGGGTCCGGGCCGTTTCGCCGTAATGTTAAAACAAAAACTCGCGAATATCTCCGAAACGGTTCAATAGAATGTCGCAAATTTTGGTGTGAAAGGGCACCCTAGATTTACCTACAAACCCTCCAAATTTGGTGGTCCTAGCTTCCATAGTTTTTTTATGGCGAATTTTTGAATGTTTAAAAAATAGACCAAAAATCGAACGGAAATTCCCTACAGAAACTCCATTCGCGAATTTTAAAAATCCGAGATAGCCAAAATGTTGCTCTCGAAGAGTACATCAATTTTAAAAAAAAGGTTTGTCTCCAGGCCCAATAGGACCCGACTTTCATAGGGTCAAATTTCACGAATTTGACACATTTCGGCCGCCACAATTACCTATAACCGTTGCACCGAATTTCAAACCGCTCACACAGTACTTCCCATTGAGACACATGAACAATCCCCCGCAAGCGTTTTCTCGTAGCTCAATTCTTGACCCCGGCGCAAGCGACCGAAATTTCGATGAGGGCCGCCCCAATGGTCACGGAAATGGGCCAAATTTTGACCCGCCATATCTCGGGCCCTAATTATCCGATCGACTTGAAATTTGAAACGTGGCCTAACAGGGTTTCGGCCTTCCTCTCCATGCTCGCCAATCGCGGCTCACCATGGGGGGTCCGGGCCTTTTCGCCGTAATGTTAAAACAAATACTCGCGAATATCTCCGAAACGGTTCGATAGAATGTCGCAATTTTTGGTGTGAAAGGGCACCCTAGATTTACCTACAAAACCTCCAAATTTGGTGGTCTTATCTTCGATAGTTTTTTTATGGCAAATTTTTGAAGGTTTAAAAAATAGCCCAAAATTCGAACGGAAATTCCCTACAGAAACTCCATTCGCGAATTTTAAAAATCCGAGATAGCCAAAATGTTGTTCTCGAAGAGTACTTCCAATTTAAAAAAAAAGGTTTGTCTCCAGGCCCAATAGGACACGACTTTCATAGGGTCAAAGTTCACGAATTTGACACATTTCGGCCGCGACAATTACCAATAACCGTTGCACCGAATTTCAAACCGCTCACACAGTATTTCCCATTGAGACACATGAACAATCCCCTGCAAGCGTTTTCTCGTAGCTCAATTCTTGACCCCGGCGCAAGCGACCGAAATTTCGATGGGGGCCGCCCCAATGGTCACGGAAATGGTCCAAACTTTGACCCCCCATATCTCGGGCCCTAATTGTCCGATCGACTTGAAATTTGAAACGTGGCCTAACAGGGTTTCGGCCTTCCTCCCCATGCCCGCCAATCGCGGCTCACCATGGGGGGTCCGGGCCTTTTCGCCGTAATGTTAAAACAAAAACTCGCGAATATCTCCGAAACGGTTCAATAGAATGTCGCAAATTTTGGTGTGAAAGGGCACCCTAGATTTACCTACAAACCCTCCAAATTTGGTGGTCCTAGCTTCCATAGTTTTTTTATGGCGAATTTTTGAATGTTTAAAAAATAGTCCAAAAATCGAACGGAAATACCCTACAGAAACTCCATTCGCGAATTTTAAAAATCGGAGATAGCCAAAATGTTGCTCTCGAAAAGTACATCAATTTAAAAAAAAATGTTTGTCTCCAGGCGTAATAGGGCCCGACTTTCATAGGGTCAAATTTCACGAATTTGACACATTTCGGCCGCGACAATTACCTGTAACCGTTGCACCGAACTTCAAACCGCTCACACAGTACTTCCCATTGAGACACATGAACAATCCCCCGCAAGCGTCTTCTCGTAGCTCAATTTTTGACCCCGGCGCAAGCGACCAAAATTTCGATGGGGCCCGCCCCAATGGTCACGGAAATGGGCCAAATTTTGACGCCCCATATCTCGGGCCCTAATTGTCGGATCGACTTAAAATTTGAAACGTGGCATAACAGGGTTCGGCCATCCTCCCCATGCTCGCCAATCGCGGCTCACCATGGGGGGTCCGGGCCTTTTCGCCGTAATGTTAAAACAAAAACTCGCGAATATCTCCGAAACGGTTCAATAGAATGTCGCAAATTTTGGTGTGAAAGGGCACCCTAGATTTACCTACAAACTCTCCAAATTTGGTGGTCCTAGCTTATATAGTTTTTTTATGGCGAATTTTTGAATGTTTAAAAAATAGACCAAAAATCGAACGGAAATTCCCTACAGAAACTCCATTCGCGAATTTTAAAAATCCGAGATAGCCAAAATGTTGCTCTCGAAGAGTACATCAATTTAAAAAAAAAGGTTTGTCTCGAGGCCCAATAGGACCCGACTTTGATAGGGTCAAAATTCACGAATTTGACACATTTCGGATGCGACAATTACCTATAACCGTTGCACCGAATTTCAAACCGCTCACACATTACTTCCCATTGAGACACATGAACAATCCCCTGCAAGCGTTTTCTCGTAGCTCAATTCTTGACCCCGGCGCAAGCGACCGAAATTTCGATGGGGGCCGCCCCAATGATCACGGAAATGGTCCTAACTTTGACCCCCCATATCTCGGGCTCTAATTGTCCGATCGACTTGAAATTTGAAACGTGGCCTAACAGGGTTTCAGCCTTCCTCCCTATGCTCGCCAATCGCGGCTCACCATGGGGGGTCCGGGCCTTTTCGCCGTAATGTTAAAACAAAAACTCGGGAATATCTCCGAAACGGTTCGATAGAATGTCGCAAATTTTGGTGTGAAAGTGCACCCTAGATTTACCTACAAACCCTCCAAATTAGGTGGTCCTAGCTTCCATAGCTTTTTTATGGCGAATTTTTGAAAGTTTAAAAAATAGCCCAAAAATCGAACGGAAATACCCTACAGAAACTCCATTCGCGAATTTTAAAAATCCGAGATAGCCAAAATGTTGCTCTCCAAAAGTACATCAATTTAAAAAAAATGTTTGTCTCCAGGCCTAATAGGGCCCGACTTTCATAGGGTCAAATTTCACGAATTTGACACATTTCGGCCGCGACAATTACCTATAACCGTTGCACCGAACTTCAAACCGCTCACACAGTACTTCCCATTGAGACACATGAACAATCCCCCGCAAGCGTTTTCTCGTAGCTCAATTCTTGACCCCGGCGCAAGCGACCGAAATTTCGATGGGGGCCGCCCATCGAAAATCACGGATTTCGATGGGGGCCGCCCATCGAAGATCACGGAAATGGGCCAAATTTTGACCCCCCATATCTCGGGCCCTAATTGTCCGATCGACTTCAAATTTGAAACGTGGCCTAACAGGGTTTCGGCCTTCCTCCCCATGCTCGCCAATCGCGGCTCACCATGGGGGGTCCGGGCCTTTTCGCTGTAATGTTAAAACAAAAAGTCGCGAATATCTCCGAAACGGTTCGATAGAATGTCGCAAATTTTGGTGTGAAAGAGCACCCTAGATTTACCTACAAACCCTCCAAATTTGGTGGTCCTAGCTTCCATAGTTTTTTTATGGCGAATTTTTGAAGGTTTAAAAAATAGCCCAAAAATCGAACGGAAGTACCCTACAGAAACTCCATTTGCAAATTTTAAAAATCCGAGATAGCCAAAATGTTGCTCTCCAAGAGTACATGAATTTTAAAAAAAAGGTTTGTCTCTAGGCCCAATAGGACCCCACTTTCATAGGGTCAAATTTCACGAATTTGACACATTTCGGCCGCCACAATTACCTATAACCGTTGCACCGAATTTCAAACCGCTCACACAGTACTTCCCATTGAGACACATGAACAATCCCCCGCAAGCGTTTTCTCGTAGCTCAATTCTTGACCCCGGCGCAAGCGACCGAAATTTCGATGGGGGCCGCCCATCGAAAATCACGGATTTCGATGGGGGCCGCCCATCGAAAATCACGGATTTCGATGGGGGCCGCCCATCGAAGATCACGGAAATGGGCCAAATTTTGACCCCCCATATCTCGGGCCCTAATTGTCCGATCGACTTCAAATTTGAAACGTGGCCTAACAGGGTTTCGGCCTTCCTCCCCATGCTCGCCAATCGCGGCTCACCATGGGGGGTCCGGGCCGTTTCGCCGTAATGTTAAAACAAAAACTCGCGAATATCTCCGAAACGGTTCAATAGAATGTCGCAAATTTTGGTGTGAAAGGGCACCCTAGATTTACCTACAAACCCTCCAAATTTGGTGGTCCTAGCTTCCATAGTTTTTTTATGGCGAATTTTTGAATGTTTAAAAAATAGACCAAAAATCGAACGGAAATTCCCTACAGAAACTCCATTCGCGAATTTTAAAAATCCGAGATAGCCAAAATGTTGCTCTCGAAGAGTACATCAATTTTAAAAAAAAGGTTTGTCTCCAGGCCCAATAGGACCCGACTTTCATAGGGTCAAATTTCACGAATTTGACACATTTCGGCCGCCACAATTACCTATAACCGTTGCACCGAATTTCAAACCGCTCACACAGTACTTCCCATTGAGACACATGAACAATCCCCCGCAAGCGTTTTCTCGTAGCTCAATTCTTGACCCCGGCGCAAGCGACCGAAATTTCGATGAGGGCCGCCCCAATGGTCACGGAAATGGGCCAAATTTTGACCCGCCATATCTCGGGCCCTAATTATCCGATCGACTTGAAATTTGAAACGTGGCCTAACAGGGTTTCGGCCTTCCTCTCCATGCTCGCCAATCGCGGCTCACCATGGGGGGTCCGGGCCTTTTCGCCGTAATGTTAAAACAAATACTCGCGAATATCTCCGAAACGGTTCGATAGAATGTCGCAATTTTTGGTGTGAAAGGGCACCCTAGATTTACCTACAAAACCTCCAAATTTGGTGGTCTTATCTTCGATAGTTTTTTTATGGCAAATTTTTGAAGGTTTAAAAAATAGCCCAAAATTCGAACGGAAATTCCCTACAGAAACTCCATTCGCGAATTTTAAAAATCCGAGATAGCCAAAATGTTGTTCTCGAAGAGTACTTCCAATTTAAAAAAAAAGGTTTGTCTCCAGGCCCAATAGGACACGACTTTCATAGGGTCAAAGTTCACGAATTTGACACATTTCGGCCGCGACAATTACCAATAACCGTTGCACCGAATTTCAAACCGCTCACACAGTATTTCCCATTGAGACACATGAACAATCCCCTGCAAGCGTTTTCTCGTAGCTCAATTCTTGACCCCGGCGCAAGCGACCGAAATTTCGATGGGGGCCGCCCCAATGGTCACGGAAATGGTCCAAACTTTGACCCCCCATATCTCGGGCCCTAATTGTCCGATCGACTTGAAATTTGAAACGTGGCCTAACAGGGTTTCGGCCTTCCTCCCCATGCCCGCCAATCGCGGCTCACCATGGGGGGTCCGGGCCTTTTCGCCGTAATGTTAAAACAAAAACTCGCGAATATCTCCGAAACGGTTCAATAGAATGTCGCAAATTTTGGTGTGAAAGGGCACCCTAGATTTACCTACAAACCCTCCAAATTTGGTGGTCCTAGCTTCCATAGTTTTTTTATGGCGAATTTTTGAATGTTTAAAAAATAGTCCAAAAATCGAACGGAAATACCCTACAGAAACTCCATTCGCGAATTTTAAAAATCGGAGATAGCCAAAATGTTGCTCTCGAAAAGTACATCAATTTAAAAAAAAATGTTTGTCTCCAGGCGTAATAGGGCCCGACTTTCATAGGGTCAAATTTCACGAATTTGACACATTTCGGCCGCGACAATTACCTGTAACCGTTGCACCGAACTTCAAACCGCTCACACAGTACTTCCCATTGAGACACATGAACAATCCCCCGCAAGCGTTTTCTCGTAGCTCAATTCTTGACCCCGGCGCAAGCGACCGAAATTTCGATGGGGGCCGCCCATCGAAAATCACGGATTTCGATGGGGGCCGCCCATCGAAGATCACGGAAATGGGCCAAATTTTGACCCCCCATATCTCGGGCCCTAATTGTCCGATCGACTTCAAATTTGAAACGTGGCCTAACAGGGTTTCGGCCTTCCTCCCCATGCTCGCCAATCGCGGCTCACCATGGGGGGTCCGGGCCTTTTCGCTGTAATGTTAAAACAAAAAGTCGCGAATATCTCCGAAACGGTTCGATAGAATGTCGCAAATTTTGGTGTGAAAGAGCACCCTAGATTTACCTACAAACCCTCCAAATTTGGTGGTCCTAGCTTCCATAGTTTTTTTATGGCGAATTTTTGAAGGTTTAAAAAATAGCCCAAAAATCGAACGGAAGTACCCTACAGAAACTCCATTTGCAAATTTTAAAAATCCGAGATAGCCAAAATGTTGCTCTCCAAGAGTACATGAATTTTAAAAAAAAGGTTTGTCTCTAGGCCCAATAGGACCCCACTTTCATAGGGTCAAATTTCACGAATTTGACACATTTCGGCCGCCACAATTACCTATAACCGTTGCACCGAATTTCAAACCGCTCACACAGTACTTCCCATTGAGACACATGAACAATCCCCCGCAAGCGTTTTCTCGTAGCTCAATTCTTGACCCCGGCGCAAGCGACCGAAATTTCGATGGGGGCCGCCCATCGAAAATCACGGATTTCGATGGGGGCCGCCCATCGAAAATCACGGATTTCGATGGGGGCCGCCCATCGAAGATCACGGAAATGGGCCAAATTTTGACCCCCCATATCTCGGGCCCTAATTGTCCGATCGACTTCAAATTTGAAACGTGGCCTAACAGGGTTTCGGCCTTCCTCCCCATGCTCGCCAATCGCGGCTCACCATGGGGGGTCCGGGCCGTTTCGCCGTAATGTTAAAACAAAAACTCGCGAATATCTCCGAAACGGTTCAATAGAATGTCGCAAATTTTGGTGTGAAAGGGCACCCTAGATTTACCTACAAACCCTCCAAATTTGGTGGTCCTAGCTTCCATAGTTTTTTTATGGCGAATTTTTGAATGTTTAAAAAATAGACCAAAAATCGAACGGAAATTCCCTACAGAAACTCCATTCGCGAATTTTAAAAATCCGAGATAGCCAAAATGTTGCTCTCGAAGAGTACATCAATTTTAAAAAAAAGGTTTGTCTCCAGGCCCAATAGGACCCGACTTTCATAGGGTCAAATTTCACGAATTTGACACATTTCGGCCGCCACAATTACCTATAACCGTTGCACCGAATTTCAAACCGCTCACACAGTACTTCCCATTGAGACACATGAACAATCCCCCGCAAGCGTTTTCTCGTAGCTCAATTCTTGACCCCGGCGCAAGCGACCGAAATTTCGATGAGGGCCGCCCCAATGGTCACGGAAATGGGCCAAATTTTGACCCGCCATATCTCGGGCCCTAATTATCCGATCGACTTGAAATTTGAAACGTGGCCTAACAGGGTTTCGGCCTTCCTCTCCATGCTCGCCAATCGCGGCTCACCATGGGGGGTCCGGGCCTTTTCGCCGTAATGTTAAAACAAATACTCGCGAATATCTCCGAAACGGTTCGATAGAATGTCGCAATTTTTGGTGTGAAAGGGCACCCTAGATTTACCTACAAAACCTCCAAATTTGGTGGTCTTATCTTCGATAGTTTTTTTATGGCAAATTTTTGAAGGTTTAAAAAATAGCCCAAAATTCGAACGGAAATTCCCTACAGAAACTCCATTCGCGAATTTTAAAAATCCGAGATAGCCAAAATGTTGTTCTCGAAGAGTACTTCCAATTTAAAAAAAAAGGTTTGTCTCCAGGCCCAATAGGACACGACTTTCATAGGGTCAAAGTTCACGAATTTGACACATTTCGGCCGCGACAATTACCAATAACCGTTGCACCGAATTTCAAACCGCTCACACAGTATTTCCCATTGAGACACATGAACAATCCCCTGCAAGCGTTTTCTCGTAGCTCAATTCTTGACCCCGGCGCAAGCGACCGAAATTTCGATGGGGGCCGCCCCAATGGTCACGGAAATGGTCCAAACTTTGACCCCCCATATCTCGGGCCCTAATTGTCCGATCGACTTGAAATTTGAAACGTGGCCTAACAGGGTTTCGGCCTTCCTCCCCATGCCCGCCAATCGCGGCTCACCATGGGGGGTCCGGGCCTTTTCGCCGTAATGTTAAAACAAAAACTCGCGAATATCTCCGAAACGGTTCAATAGAATGTCGCAAATTTTGGTGTGAAAGGGCACCCTAGATTTACCTACAAACCCTCCAAATTTGGTGGTCCTAGCTTCCATAGTTTTTTTATGGCGAATTTTTGAATGTTTAAAAAATAGTCCAAAAATCGAACGGAAATACCCTACAGAAACTCCATTCGCGAATTTTAAAAATCGGAGATAGCCAAAATGTTGCTCTCGAAAAGTACATCAATTTAAAAAAAAATGTTTGTCTCCAGGCGTAATAGGGCCCGACTTTCATAGGGTCAAATTTCACGAATTTGACACATTTCGGCCGCGACAATTACCTGTAACCGTTGCACCGAACTTCAAACCGCTCACACAGTACTTCCCATTGAGACACATGAACAATCCCCCGCAAGCGTCTTCTCGTAGCTCAATTTTTGACCCCGGCGCAAGCGACCAAAATTTCGATGGGGCCCGCCCCAATGGTCACGGAAATGGGCCAAATTTTGACGCCCCATATCTCGGGCCCTAATTGTCGGATCGACTTAAAATTTGAAACGTGGCATAACAGGGTTCGGCCATCCTCCCCATGCTCGCCAATCGCGGCTCACCATGGGGGGTCCGGGCCTTTTCGCCGTAATGTTAAAACAAAAACTCGCGAATATCTCCGAAACGGTTCAATAGAATGTCGCAAATTTTGGTGTGAAAGGGCACCCTAGATTTACCTACAAACTCTCCAAATTTGGTGGTCCTAGCTTCCATAGTTTTTTTATGGCGAATTTTTGAATGTTTAAAAAATAGACCAAAAATCGAACGGAAATTCCCTACAGAAACTCCATTCGCGAATTTTAAAAATCCGAGATAGCCAAAATGTTGCTCTCGAAGAGTACATCAATTTAAAAAAAAAAGGTTTGTCTCGAGGCCCAATAGGACCCGACTTTGATAGGGTCAAAATTCACGAATTTGACACATTTCGGATGCGACAATTACCTATAACCGTTGCACCGAATTTCAAACCGCTCACACATTACTTCCCATTGAGACACATGAACAATCCCCTGCAAGCGTTTTCTCGTAGCTCAATTCTTGACCCCGGCGCAAGCGACCGAAATTTCGATGGGGGCCGCCCCAATGGTCACGGAAATGGTCCAAACTTTGACCCCCCATATCTCGGGCTCTAATTGTCCGATCGACTTGAAATTTGAAACGTGGCCTAACAGGGTTTCGGCCTTCCTCCCTATGCTCGCTAATCGCGGCTCACCATGGGGGGTCCGGGCCTTTTCGCCGTAATGTTAAAACAAAAACTCGCGAATATCTCCGAAACGGTTCGATAGAATGTCGCAAATTTTGGTGTGAAAGTGCACCCTAGATTTACCTACAAACCCTCCAAATTAGGTGGTCCTAGCTTCCATAGTTTTTTTATGGCGAATTTTTGAAAGTTTAAAAAATAGCCCAAAAATCGAACGGAAATACCCTACAGAAACTCCATTCGCGAATTTTAAAAATCCGAGATAGCCAAAATGTTGCTCTCGAAAAGTACATCAATTTAAAAAAAATGTTTGTCTCCAGGCCTAATAGGGCCCGACTTTCATAGGGTACAATTTCACGAATTTGACACATTTCGGCCGCGACAATTACCTATAACCGTTGCACCGAATTTCAAACCGCTCACACATTACTTCCCATTGAGACACATGAACAATCCCCTGCAAGCGTTTTCTCGTAGCTCAATTCTTGACCCCGGCGCAAGCGACCGAAATTTCGATGGGGGCCGCCCCAATGGTCACGGAAATGGGCCAAACTTTGACCCCCCATATCTCGGGAACTAATTGTCCGATCGACATGAAATTTGAAACGTGGCCTAACAGGGTTTCGGCCTTCCTCCCCATGCTCGCCAATCGCGGCTCACCAGGGGGGTCCGTGCCTTTTTGCCGTAATTTTAAAACAAAAACTCGCGAATATCTCCGAAACGGTTCGATAGAATGCCGCAAATTTTGGTGTGAAAGGGCACCCTAGATTTACCTACAAACCCTCCAAATTAGGTGGTCCTAGCTTCCATAGTTTTTTTATGGCGAATTTTTGAAGGTTTAAAAAATAGCCCAAAAATCGAACGGAAGTACCCTACAGAAACTCCATTTGCAAATTTTAAAAATCCGAGATAGCCAAAATGTTGCTCTCCAAGAGTACATGAATTTTAAAAAAAAGGTTTGTCTCTAGGCCCAATAGGACCCCACTTTCATAGGGTCAAATTTCACGAATTTGACACATTTCGGCCGCCACAATTACCTATAACCGTTGCACCGAATTTCAAACCGCTCACACAGTACTTCCCATTGAGACACATGAACAATCCCCCGCAAGCGTTTTCTCGTAGCTCAATTCTTGACCCCGGCGCAAGCGACCGAAATTTCGATGGGGGCCGCCCATCGAAAATCACGGATTTCGATGGGGGCCGCCCATCGAAGATCACGGAAATGGGCCAAATTTCGACCCCCCATATCATGGGCCCTAATTGTCCGATCGACTTCAAATTTGAAACGTGGCCTAACAGGGTTTCGGCCTTCCTCCCCATGCTCGCCAATCGCGGCTCACCATGGGGGGTCCGGGCCTTTTCGCTGTAATGTTAAAACAAAAACTCGCGAATATCTCCGAAACGGTTCGATAGAATGTCGCAAATTTTGGTGTGAAAGAGCACCCTAGATTTACCTACAAACCCTCCAAATTTGGTGGTCCTAGCTTCCATAGTTTTTTTATGGCGAATTTTTGAAGGTTTAAAAAATAGCCCAAAAATCGAACGGAAATTCCCTACAGAAACTCCATTCGCGAATTTTAAAAATCCGAGATAGCCAAAATGTTGCTCTCGAAAAGTACATCAATTTAAAAAAAAATGTTTGTCTCCAGGCGTAATAGGGCCCGACTTTCATAGGGTCAAATTTCACGAATTTGACACATTTCGGCCGCGACAATTACCTATAACCGTTGCACCGAACTTCAAACCGCTCACACAGTACTTCCCATTGAGACACATGAACAATCCCCCGCAAGCGTTTTCTCGTAGCTCTATTTTTGACCCCTTCGCAAGCGACCGAAATTTCGATGGGGGGCCATCCAAAATGGTAACGGAAATGGGCCAAACTTTGACCCCCCATATCTCGGGAACTAATTGTCCGATCGACATGAAATTTGAAACGTGGCCTAACAGGGTTTCGGCCTTCCTCCCCATGCTCGCCAATCGCGGCTCACCAGGGGGGTCCGTGCCTTTTTGCCGTAATTTTAAAACAAAAACTCGCGAATATCTCCGAAACGGTTCGATAGAATGCCGCAAATTTTGGTGTGAAAGGGCACCCTAGATTTACCTACAAACCCTCCAAATTAGGTGGTCCTAGCTTCCATAGTTTTTTTATGGCGAATTTTTGAAGGTTTAAAAAATAGCCCAAAAATCGAACGGAAGTACCCTACAGAAACTCCATTTGCAAATTTTAAAAATCCGAGATAGCCAAAATGTTGCTCTCCAAGAGTACATGAATTTTAAAAAAAAGGTTTGTCTCTAGGCCCAATAGGACCCCACTTTCATAGGGTCAAATTTCACGAATTTGACACATTTCGGCCGCCACAATTACCTATAACCGTTGCACCGAATTTCAAACCGCTCACACAGTACTTCCCATTGAGACACATGAACAATCCCCCGCAAGCGTTTTCTCGTAGCTCAATTCTTGACCCCGGCGCAAGCGACCGAAATTTCGATGGGGGCCGCCCATCGAAAATCACGGATTTCGATGGGGGCCGCCCATCGAAGATCACGGAAATGGGCCAAATTTTGACCCCCCATATCTCGGGCCCTAATTGTCCGATCGACTTCAAATTTGAAACGTGGCCTAACAGGGTTTCGGCCTTCCTCCCCATGCTCGCCAATCGCGGCTCACCATGGGGGGTCCGGGCCGTTTCGCCGTAATGTTAAAACAAAAACTCGCGAATATCTCCGAAACGGTTCAATAGAATGTCGCAAATTTTGGTGTGAAAGGGCACCCTAGATTTACCTACAAACCCTCCAAATTTGGTGGTCCTAGCTTCCATAGTTTTTTTATGGCGAATTTTTGAATGTTTAAAAAATAGACCAAAAATCGAACGGAAATTCCCTACAGAAACTCCATTCGCGAATTTTAAAAATCCGAGATAGCCAAAATGTTGCTCTCGAAGAGTACATCAATTTTAAAAAAAAGGTTTGTCTCCAGGCCCAATAGGACCCGACTTTCATAGGGTCAAATTTCACGAAGTTGACACATTTCGGCCGCCACAATTACCTATAACCGTTGCACCGAATTTCAAACCGCTCACACAGTACTTCCCATTGAGACACATGAACAATCCCCCGCAAGCGTTTTCTCGTAGCTCTATTTTTGACCCCTTCGCAAGCGACCGAAATTTCGATGGGGGGCCATCCAAAATGGTAACGGAAATGGGCCAAACTTTGACCCCCCATATCTCGGGAACTAATTGTCCGATCGACATGAAATTTGAAACGTGGCCTAACAGGGTTTCGGCCTTCCTCCCCATGCTCGCCAATCGCGGCTCACCAGGGGGGTCCGTGCCTTTTTGCCGTAATTTTAAAACAAAAACTCGCGAATATCTCCGAAACGGTTCGATAGAATGCCGCAAATTTTGGTGTGAAAGGGCACCCTAGATTTACCTACAAACCCTCCAAATTAGGTGGTCCTAGCTTCCATAGTTTTTTTATGGCGAATTTTTGAAGGTTTAAAAAATAGCCCAAAAATCGAACGGAAGTACCCTACAGAAACTCCATTTGCAAATTTTAAAAATCCGAGATAGCCAAAATGTTGCTCTCCAAGAGTACATGAATTTTAAAAAAAAGGTTTGTCTCTAGGCCCAATAGGACCCCACTTTCATAGGGTCAAATTTCACGAATTTGACACATTTCGGCCGCCACAATTACCTATAACCGTTGCACCGAATTTCAAACCGCTCACACAGTACTTCCCATTGAGACACATGAACAACCCCCCGCAAGCGTTTTCTCGTAGCTCAATTCTTGACCCCGGCGCAAGCGACCGAAATTTCGATGGGGGCCGCCCATCGAAAATCACGGATTTCGATGGGGGCCGCCCATCGAAGATCACGGAAATGGGCCAAATTTTGACCCCCCATATCTCGGGCCCTAATTGTCCGATCGACTTCAAATTTGAAACGTGGCCTAACAGGGTTTCGGCCTTCCTCCCCATGCTCGCCAATCGCGGCTCACCATGGGGGGTCCGGGCCGTTTCGCCGTAATGTTAAAACAAAAACTCGCGAATATCTCCGAAACGGTTCAATAGAATGTCGCAAATTTTGGTGTGA
The DNA here is from genome assembly GCF_044657685.1 of Stegodyphus dumicola. Lineage (NCBI taxonomy): Eukaryota > Metazoa > Arthropoda > Arachnida > Araneae > Eresidae > Stegodyphus > Stegodyphus dumicola. The sequence goes on along the minus strand of NC_140769.1, from coordinate 287,551,947 downwards.
AAGGGCACCCTAGATTTACCTACAAACCCTCCAAATTAGGTGGTCCTAGCTTCCATAGTTTTTTTATGGCGAATTTTTGAAGGTTTAAAAAATAGCCCAAAAATCGAACGGAAGTACCCTACAGAAACTCCATTTGCAAATTTTAAAAATCCGAGATAGCCAAAATGTTGCTCTCCAAGAGTACATGAATTTTAAAAAAAAGGTTTGTCTCTAGGCCCAATAGGACCCCACTTTCATAGGGTCAAATTTCACGAATTTGACACATTTCGGCCGCCACAATTACCTATAACCGTTGCACCGAATTTCAAACCGCTCACACAGTACTTCCCATTGAGACACATGAACAATCCCCCGCAAGCGTTTTCTCGTAGCTCAATTCTTGACCCCGGCGCAAGCGACCGAAATTTCGATGGGGGCCGCCCATCGAAAATCACGGATTTCGATGGGGGCCGCCCATCGAAGATCACGGAAATGGGCCAAATTTCGACCCCCCATATCATGGGCCCTAATTGTCCGATCGACTTCAAATTTGAAACGTGGCCTAACAGGGTTTCGGCCTTCCTCCCCATGCTCGCCAATCGCGGCTCACCATGGGGGGTCCGGGCCTTTTCGCTGTAATGTTAAAACAAAAACTCGCGAATATCTCCGAAACGGTTCGATAGAATGTCGCAAATTTTGGTGTGAAAGAGCACCCTAGATTTACCTACAAACCCTCCAAATTTGGTGGTCCTAGCTTCCATAGTTTTTTTATGGCGAATTTTTGAAGGTTTAAAAAATAGCCCAAAAATCGAACGGAAATTCCCTACAGAAACTCCATTCGCGAATTTTAAAAATCCGAGATAGCCAAAATGTTGCTCTCGAAAAGTACATCAATTTAAAAAAAAATGTTTGTCTCCAGGCGTAATAGGGCCCGACTTTCATAGGGTCAAATTTCACGAATTTGACACATTTCGGCCGCGACAATTACCTATAACCGTTGCACCGAACTTCAAACCGCTCACACAGTACTTCCCATTGAGACACATGAACAATCCCCCGCAAGCGTTTTCTCGTAGCTCTATTTTTGACCCCTTCGCAAGCGACCGAAATTTCGATGGGGGGCCATCCAAAATGGTAACGGAAATGGGCCAAACTTTGACCCCCCATATCTCGGGAACTAATTGTCCGATCGACATGAAATTTGAAACGTGGCCTAACAGGGTTTCGGCCTTCCTCCCCATGCTCGCCAATCGCGGCTCACCAGGGGGGTCCGTGCCTTTTTGCCGTAATTTTAAAACAAAAACTCGCGAATATCTCCGAAACGGTTCGATAGAATGCCGCAAATTTTGGTGTGAAAGGGCACCCTAGATTTACCTACAAACCCTCCAAATTAGGTGGTCCTAGCTTCCATAGTTTTTTTATGGCGAATTTTTGAAGGTTTAAAAAATAGCCCAAAAATCGAACGGAAGTACCCTACAGAAACTCCATTTGCAAATTTTAAAAATCCGAGATAGCCAAAATGTTGCTCTCCAAGAGTACATGAATTTTAAAAAAAAGGTTTGTCTCTAGGCCCAATAGGACCCCACTTTCATAGGGTCAAATTTCACGAATTTGACACATTTCGGCCGCCACAATTACCTATAACCGTTGCACCGAATTTCAAACCGCTCACACAGTACTTCCCATTGAGACACATGAACAATCCCCCGCAAGCGTTTTCTCGTAGCTCAATTCTTGACCCCGGCGCAAGCGACCGAAATTTCGATGGGGGCCGCCCATCGAAAATCACGGATTTCGATGGGGGCCGCCCATCGAAGATCACGGAAATGGGCCAAATTTTGACCCCCCATATCTCGGGCCCTAATTGTCCGATCGACTTCAAATTTGAAACGTGGCCTAACAGGGTTTCGGCCTTCCTCCCCATGCTCGCCAATCGCGGCTCACCATGGGGGGTCCGGGCCGTTTCGCCGTAATGTTAAAACAAAAACTCGCGAATATCTCCGAAACGGTTCAATAGAATGTCGCAAATTTTGGTGTGAAAGGGCACCCTAGATTTACCTACAAACCCTCCAAATTTGGTGGTCCTAGCTTCCATAGTTTTTTTATGGCGAATTTTTGAATGTTTAAAAAATAGACCAAAAATCGAACGGAAATTCCCTACAGAAACTCCATTCGCGAATTTTAAAAATCCGAGATAGCCAAAATGTTGCTCTCGAAGAGTACATCAATTTTAAAAAAAAGGTTTGTCTCCAGGCCCAATAGGACCCGACTTTCATAGGGTCAAATTTCACGAAGTTGACACATTTCGGCCGCCACAATTACCTATAACCGTTGCACCGAATTTCAAACCGCTCACACAGTACTTCCCATTGAGACACATGAACAATCCCCCGCAAGCGTTTTCTCGTAGCTCTATTTTTGACCCCTTCGCAAGCGACCGAAATTTCGATGGGGGGCCATCCAAAATGGTAACGGAAATGGGCCAAACTTTGACCCCCCATATCTCGGGAACTAATTGTCCGATCGACATGAAATTTGAAACGTGGCCTAACAGGGTTTCGGCCTTCCTCCCCATGCTCGCCAATCGCGGCTCACCAGGGGGGTCCGTGCCTTTTTGCCGTAATTTTAAAACAAAAACTCGCGAATATCTCCGAAACGGTTCGATAGAATGCCGCAAATTTTGGTGTGAAAGGGCACCCTAGATTTACCTACAAACCCTCCAAATTAGGTGGTCCTAGCTTCCATAGTTTTTTTATGGCGAATTTTTGAAGGTTTAAAAAATAGCCCAAAAATCGAACGGAAGTACCCTACAGAAACTCCATTTGCAAATTTTAAAAATCCGAGATAGCCAAAATGTTGCTCTCCAAGAGTACATGAATTTTAAAAAAAAGGTTTGTCTCTAGGCCCAATAGGACCCCACTTTCATAGGGTCAAATTTCACGAATTTGACACATTTCGGCCGCCACAATTACCTATAACCGTTGCACCGAATTTCAAACCGCTCACACAGTACTTCCCATTGAGACACATGAACAACCCCCCGCAAGCGTTTTCTCGTAGCTCAATTCTTGACCCCGGCGCAAGCGACCGAAATTTCGATGGGGGCCGCCCATCGAAAATCACGGATTTCGATGGGGGCCGCCCATCGAAGATCACGGAAATGGGCCAAATTTTGACCCCCCATATCTCGGGCCCTAATTGTCCGATCGACTTCAAATTTGAAACGTGGCCTAACAGGGTTTCGGCCTTCCTCCCCATGCTCGCCAATCGCGGCTCACCATGGGGGGTCCGGGCCGTTTCGCCGTAATGTTAAAACAAAAACTCGCGAATATCTCCGAAACGGTTCAATAGAATGTCGCAAATTTTGGTGTGAAAGGGCACCCTAGATTTACCTACAAACCCTCCAAATTTGGTGGTCCTAGCTTCCATAGTTTTTTTATGGCGAATTTTTGAATGTTTAAAAAATAGACCAAAAATCGAACGGAAATTCCCTACAGAAACTCCATTCGCGAATTTTAAAAATCCGAGATAGCCAAAATGTTGCTCTCGAAGAGTACATCAATTTTAAAAAAAAGGTTTGTCTCCAGGCCCAATAGGACCCGACTTTCATAGGGTCAAATTTCACGAAGTTGACACATTTCGGCCGCCACAATTACCTATAACCGTTGCACCGAATTTCAAACCGCTCACACAGTACTTCCCATTGAGACACATGAACAATCCCCCGCAAGCGTTTTCTCGTAGCTCAATTCTTGACCCCGGCGCAAGCGACCGAAATTTCGATGGGGGCCGCCCCAATGATCACGGAAATGGTCCAAACTTTGACCCCCCATATCTCGGGCTCTAATTGTCCGATCGACTTGAAATTTGAAACGTGGCCTAACAGGGTTTCAGCCTTCCTCCCTATGCTCGCCAATCGCGGCTCACCATGGGGGGTCCGGGCCTTTTCGCCGTAATGTTAAAACAAAAACTCGGGAATATCTCCGAAACGGTTCGATAGAATGTCGCAAATTTTGGTGTGAAAGTGCACCCTAGATTTACCTACAAACCCTCCAAATTAGGTGGTCCTAGCTTCCATAGCTTTTTTATGGCGAATTTTTGAAAGTTTAAAAAATAGCCCAAAAATCGAACGGAAATACCCTACAGAAACTCCATTCGCGAATTTTAAAAATCCGAGATAGCCAAAATGTTGCTCTCGAAAAGTACATCAATTTAAAAAAAAATGTTTGTCTCCAGGCCTAATAGGGCCCGACTTTCATAGGGTCAAATTTCACGAATTTGACACATTTCGGCCGCGACAATTACCTATAACCGTTGCACCGAACTTCAAACCGTTCACACAGTACTTCCCATTGAGACACATGAACAATCCCCCGCAAGCGTTTTCTCGTAGCTCAATTTTTGACCCCGGCGCAAGCGACCGAAATTTCGATGAGGGCCGCCCCAATGGTCACGGAAATGGGCCAAATTTTGACCCCCCATATCTCGGGCCCTAATTGTCCGATCGACTTGAAATTTGAAACGTGGCCTAACAGGGTTTCGGCCTTCCTCTCCATGCTCGCCAATCGCGGCTCACCATGGGGGGTCCGGGCCTTTTCGCCGTAATGTTAAAACAAATACTCGCGAATATCTCCGAAACGGTTCGATAGAATGTCTCAAATTTTGGTGTGAAAGGGCACCCTAGATTTACCTACAAAACCTCCAAATTTGGTGGTCTTATCTTCGATAGTTTTTTTATGGCAAATTTTTGAAGGTTTAAAAAATAGCCCAAAATTCGAACGGAAATTCCCTACAGAAACTCCATTCGCGAATTTTAAAAATCCGAGATAGCCAAAATGTTGTTCTCGAAGAGTACTTCCAATTTAAAAAAAAAGGTTTGTCTCCAGGCCCAATAGGACACGACTTTCATAGGGTCAAAGTTCACGAATTTGACACATTTCGGCCGCGACAATTACCAATAACCGTTGCACCGAATTTCAAACCGCTCACACAGTACTTCCCATTGAGACACATGAACAATCCCCCGCAAGCGTTTTCTCGTAGCTCCATTTTTGACCCCTTCGCAAGCGACCGAAATTTCGATGGGGGCCCGCCCCAATGGTCACGGAAATGGGCCAAATTTTGACGCCCCATATCTCGGGCCCTAATTGTCGGATCGACTTAAAATTTGAAACGTGGCATAACAGGGTTCGGCCATCCTCCCCATGCTCGCCAATCGCGGCTCACCATGGGGGGTCCGGGCCTTTTCGCCGTAATGTTAAAACAAAAACTCGCGAATATCTCCGAAACGGTTCAATAGAATGTCGCAAATTTTGGTGTGAAAGGGCACCCTAGATTTACCTACAAACCCTCCAAATTTGGTGGTCCTAGCTTCCATAGTTTTTTTATGGCGAATTTTTGAATGTTTAAAAAATAGTCCAAAAATCGAACGGAAATACCCTACAGAAACTCCATTCGCGAATTTTAAAAATCCGAGATAGACAAAATGTTGCTCTCGAAAAGTACATCAATTTAAAAAAAAATGTTTGTCTCCAGGCGTAATAGGGCCCGACTTTCATAGGGTCAAATTTCACGAATTTGACACATTTCGGCCGCGACAATTACCTATAACCGTTGCACCGAACTTCAAACCGCTCACACAGTACTTCCCATTGAGACACATGAACAATCCCCCGCAAGCGTCTTCTCGTAGCTCAATTTTTGACCCCGGCGCAAGCGACCAAAATTTCGATGGGGGCCCGCCCCAATGGTCACGGAAATGGGCCAAATTTTGACGCCCCATATCTCGGGCCCTAATTGTCGGATCGACTTAAAATTTGAAACGTGGCATAACAGGGTTCGGCCATCCTCCCCATGCTCGCCAATCGCGGCTCACAAGGGGGTGTCCGGGCCTTTTCGCCGTAATGTTAAAACAAAAACTCGCGAATATCTCCGAAACGGTTCGATAGAATGTCGCAAATTTTGGTGTGAAAGAGCACCCTAGATTTACCTACAAACCCTCCAAATTTGGTGGTCCTAGCTTCCATAGTTTTTTTATGGCGAATTTTTGAAGGTTTAAAAAATAGCCCAAAATTCGAACGCAAATTCCCTACAGAAACTCCATTCGCGAATTTTAAAAATCCCAGATAGCCAAAGCGTTGCTCTCGAAGAGTACATGAATTTAAAAAAAAAAAGGTTTCTCTCTAGGCCCAATAGGACCCCACTTTCATAGGGTCAAATTTCACGAATTTGACACATTTCGGCCGCGACAATTACCTATAACCGTTGCACCGAATTTCAAACCGCTCACACAGTACTTCCCATTGAGACACATGAACAATCCCCCGCAAGCGTTTTCTCGTAGCTCAATTCTTGACCCCGGCGCAAGCGACCGAAATTTCGATGGGGGCCGCCCCAATGATCACGGAAATGGTCCAAACTTTGACCCCCCATATCTCGGGCTCTAATTGTCCGATCGACTTGAAATTTGAAACGTGGCCTAACAGGGTTTCGGCCTTCCTCCCTACGCTCGCCAATCGCGGCTCACCATGGGGGGTCCGGGCCTTTTCGCCGTAATGTTAAAACAAATACTCGCGAATATCTCCGAAACGGTTCGATAGAATGTCTCAAATTTTGGTGTGAAAGGGCACCCTAGATTTACCTACAAACCCTCCAAATTTGGTGGTCTTATCTTCCATAGTTTTTTTATGGCAAATTTTTGAAGGTTTAAAAAATAGCCCAAAATTCGAACGCAAATTCCCTACAGAAACTCCATTCGCGAATTTTAAAAATCCCAGATAGCCAAAGCGTTGCTCTCGAAGAGTACATGAATTTAAAAAAAAAAAAAGGTTTGTCTCTAGGCCCAATAGGACCCCACTTTCATAGGGTCAAATTTCACGAATTTGACACATTTCGGCCGCGACAATTACCTATAACCGTTGCACCGAATTTCAAACCGCTCACACAGTACTTCCCATTGAGACACATGAACAATCCCCCGCAAGCGTTTTCTCGTAGCTCCATTTTTGACCCCTTCGCAAGCGACCGAAATTTCGATGGGGGGCCGCCCCAATGGTAACGGAAATGGGCCAAACTTTGAACCCCATATCTCGGGCCCTAATTGTCCGATCGACATGAAATTTGAAACGTGGCCTAACAGGGTTTCGGCCTTCCTCCCCATGCTCGCCAATCGCGGCTCACCATGGGGGGTCCGGGCCTTTTCGCCGTAATGTTAAAACAAAAACTCGCGAATATCTCCGAAACGGTTCAATAGAATGTCGCAAATTTTGGTGTGAAAGGGCACCCTAGATTTACCTACAAACCCTCCAAATTTGGTGGTCCTAGCTTCCATAGTTTTTTATGGCGAATTTTTGAATGTTTAAAAAATAGACCAAAAATCGAACGGAAATTCCCTACAGAAACTCCATTCGCGAATTTTAAAAATCCGAGATAGCCAAAATGTTGCTCTCGACGAGTACATCAATTTTAAAAAAAAAGGTTTGTCTCCAGGCCCAATAGGACCCGACTTTCATAGTGTCAATTTCACGAATTTGACACATTTCGGCCGCCACAATTTCCTATAACCGTTGCACCAAATTTCAAACCGCTCACACAGTACTTCCCATTGAGACACATGAACAATCCCCCGCAAGCGTTTTCTCGTAGCTCAATTCTTGACCCCGGCGCAAGCGACCGAAATTTCGATGGGGGCCGCCCCAATGATCACGGAAATGGTCCAAAATTTGACCCCCCATAACTCGGGCTCTAATTGTCCGATCGACTTGAAATTTGAAACGTGGCCTAACAGGGTTTCGGCCTTCCTCCCTATGCTCGCCAATCGCGGCTCACCATGGGGGGTCCGGGCCTTTTCGCCGTAATGTTAAAAAAAAACTCGCGAATATCTCCGAAACGGTTCGATAGAATGTCGCAAATTTTGGTGTGAAAGTGCACCCTAGATTTACCTACAAACCCTCCAAATTAGGTGGTCCTAGCTTCCATAGTTTTTTTATGGCGAATTTTTGAAGGTTTAAAAAATAGCCCAAAAATCGAACGGAAATACCCTACAGAAACTCCATTCGCGAATTTTAAAAATCCGAGATAGCCAAAATGTTGCTCTCGAAAAGTACATCAATTTAAAAAAAAATGTTTGTCTCCAGGCCTAATAGGGCCCGACTTTCATAGGGTCAAATTTCACGAATTTGACACATTTCGGCCGCGACAATTACCTATAACCGTTGCACCGAACTTCAAACCGCTCACACAGTACTTCCCATTGAGACACATGAACAATCCCCCGCAAGCGTTTTCTCGTAGCTCCATTTTTGACCCCTTCGCAAGCGACCGAAATTTCGATGGGGGGCCGCCCCAATGGTAACGGAAATGGGCCAAATTTTGACCCCCCATATCTCGGGCCCTAATTGTCCGATCGACATGAAATTTGAAACGTGGCCTAACAGGGTTTCGGCCTTCCTCCCCGTGCTCGCCAATCGCGGCTCACCATGGGGGGTCCGGGCCTTTTCGCCGTAATGTTAAAAGAAAAACTCGCGAATATCTCCGAAACGGTTCAATAGAATGTCGCAAATTTTGGTGTGAAAGGGCACCCTAGATTTACCTACAAACCCTCCAAATTTGGTGGTCCTAGCTTCCATAGTTTTTTATGGCGAATTTTTGAATGTTTAAAAAATAGACCAAAAATCGAACGGAAATTCCCTACAGAAACTCCATTCGCGAATTTTAAAAATCCGAGATAGCCAAAATGTTGCTCTCGAAGAGTACATCAATTTAAACAAAAGGTTTGTCTCCAGGCGTAATAGGGCCCGACTTTCATAGGGTCAAATTTCACGAATTTGACACATTTCGGCCGCGACAATTACCTATAACCGTTGCACCGAACTTCAAACCGCTCACACAGTACTTCCCATTGAGACACATGAACAATCCCCCGCAAGCGTCTTCTCGTAGCTCAATTTTTGACCCCGGCGCAAGCGACCAAAATTTCGATGGGGGCCCGCCCCAATGGTCACGGAAATGGGCCAAATTTTGACGCCCCATATCTCGGGCCCTAATTGTCGGATCGACTTAAAATTTGAAACGTGGCATTACAGGGTTCGGCCATCCTCCCCATGCTCGCCAATCGCGGCTCACAAGGGGGTGTCCGGGCCTTTTCGCCGTAATGTTAAAAAAAAACTCGCGAATATCTCCGAAACGGTTCGATAGAATGTCGCAAATTTTGGTGTGAAAGAGCACCCTAGATTTACCTACAAACCCTCCAAATTTGGTGGTCCTAGCTTCCATAGTTTTTTTATGGCGAATTTTTGAAGGTTTAAAAAATAGCCCAAAAATCGAACGGAAATTCCCTACAGAAACTCCATTCGCGAATTTTAAAAATCCGAGATAGCCAAAATGTTGCTCTCCAAGAGTACATGAATTTTAAAAAAAAGGTTTGTCTCTAGGCCCAATAGGACCCCACTTTCATAGGGTCAAATTTCAGGAATTTGACACATTTCGGCCGCGACAATTACCTATAACCGTTGCACCGAATTTCAAACCGCCCACACAGTACTTTCCATTGAGACACATGAACAATCCTCCGGAAGCGTTTTCTCGTAGCTCCATTTTTGACCCCTTCGCAAGCGGCCGAAATTTCGATGGGGGCCGCCCCAATGGTAACGGAAATGGGCCAAATTTTGACCCCCCATATCTCGGGCCCTAATTGTCCGATCGAATTCAAATTTGAAACGTGGCCTAACAGGGTTTCGGCCTTCCTCCCCATGCTCGCCAATCGCGGCTCACCATGGGGGGTCCGGGCCTTTTCGCCGTAATGTTAAAACAAAAACTCGCAAATATCTCCGAAACGGTTCAATAGAATGTCGCAAATTTTGGTGTGAAAGGGCACCTTAGATTTACCTACAAACTCTCCAAATTTGGTGGTCCTAGCTTCCATAGTTTTTTTATGGCGAATTTTTGAATGTTTAAAAAATAGACCAAAAATCGAACGGAAATTCCCTACAGAAACTCCATTCGCGAATTTTAAAAATCCGAGATAGCCAAAATGTTGCTCTCGAAAAGTACATCAATTTAAAAAAAAAAGGTTTGTCTCGAGGCCCAATAGGACCCGACTTTGATAGGGTCAAAGTATACGAATTTGACACATTTCGGATGCGACAATTACCTATAACCGTTGCACCGAATTTCAAACCGCTCACACATTACTTCCCATTGAGACACATGAACAATCCCCTGCAAGCGTTTTCTCGTAGCTCAATTCTTGACCCCGGCGCAAGCGACCGAAATTTCGATGAGGGCCGCCCCAATGGTCGCGGAAATGGTCCAAACTTTGACCCCCCATATCTCGGGCTCTAATTGTCCGATCGACTTGAAATTTGAAACATGGCCTAACAGGGTTTCGGCCTTCCTCCCTATGCTCGCTAATTGCGGCTCACCATGGGGGGTCCGGGCCTTTTCGCCGTAATGTTAAAACAAAAACTCGCGAATATCTCCGAAACGGTTCGATAGAATGTCGCAAATTTTGGTGTGAAAGGGCACCCTAGATTTACCTACAAACCCTCCAAATTAGGTGGTCCTAGCTTCCATAGTTTTTTTATGCCTAATTTTTGAAAGTTTAAAAAGTAGCCCAAAAATCGAACGGAAATACCCTACAGAAACTCCATTCGCGAATTTTAAAAATCCGAGATAGCCAAAATGTTGTTCTCGAAGAGTACTTCCAATTTAAAAAAAAAGGTTTGTCTCCAGGCCCAATAGGACCCGACTTTCATAGGGTCAAATTTCACGAATTTGACACATTTCGGCCGCCACAATTACCTATAACCGTTGCACCAAATTTCAAACCGCTCACACAGTACTTCCCATTGAGACACATGAACAATCCCCCGCAAGCGTTTTCTCGTAGCTCAATTCTTGACCCCGGCGCAAGCGACCGAAATTTCGATGGGGGCCGCCCCAATGATCACGGAAATGGTCCAAACTTTGACCCCCCATATCTCGGGCTCTAATTGTCCGATCGACTTGAAATTTGAAACGTGGCCTAACAGGGTTTCGGCCTTCCTCCCTATGCTCGCCAATCGCGGCTCACCATGGGGGGTCCGGGCCTTTTCGCCGTAATGTTAAAACAAAAACTCGCGAATATCTCCGAAACGGTTCGATAGAATGTCGCAAATTTTGGTGTGAAAGTGCACCCTAGATTTACCTACAATCCCTCCAAATATGGTGGTCTTATCTTCGATAGTTTTTTTATGGCAAATTTTTGAATGTTTAAAAAATAGCCCAAAATTCGAACGGAAATTCCCTACAGAAACTCCATTCACGAATTTTAAAAATCCCAGATAGCCAAAGCGTTGCTCTCGAAGAGTACATGAATTTAAAAAAAAAAGGTTTGTCTCTAGGCCCAATAGGACCCCACTTTCATAGGGTCAAATTTCACGAATTTGACACATTTCGGCCGCGACAATTACCTATAACCGTTGCACCGAATTTCAAACCGCTCACACAGTACTTCCCATTGAGACACATGAACAATCCACCGGAAGCGTTTTCTCGTAGCTCAATTTTTGACCCCGGCGCAAGCGACCGAAATTTCGATGAGGGCCGCCCCAATGGTCACGGAAATGGGCCAAATTTTGACTCCCCATATCTCGGGCCCTAATTGTCCGATCAACTTGAAATTTGAAACGTGGCCTAACAGGGTTTCGGCCTTCCTCCCCATGCTCGCCCATCGCGGCTCACCATGGGGGGTCCGGGCCTTTTCGCCGTAATGTTAAAACAAAAACTCGCGAATATCTCCGAAACGGTTCGATAGAATGTCGCAAATTTTGGTGTGAAAGTGCACCCTAGATTTTCCTACAAACCCTCCAAATTAGGTGGTCCTAGCTTCCATAGTTTTTTTATGGCGAATTTTTGAATGTTTAAAAAATAGCCCAAAAATCGAACGGAAATACCCTACAGAAACTCCATTCGCGAATTTTAAAAATCCGAGATAGCCAAAATGTTGCTCTCGAAAAGTACATCAATTTAAAAAAAATGTTTGTCTCCAGGCCTAATAGGGCCCGACTTTCATAGGGTCAAATTTCACGAATTTGACACATTTCGGCCGCGACAATTACCTATAACCGTTGCACCGAACTTCAAACCTCTCACACAGTACTTCCCATTGAGACACATGAACAATCCCCCGCAAGCGTTTTCTCGTAGCTCAATTTTTGACCCCGGCGCAAGCGACCGAAATTTCGATGAGGGCCGCCCCAATTGTCACGGAAATGGGCCAAATTTTGACTCCCCATATCTCGGGCCCTAATTGTCCGACCGACTTAAAATTTGAAACGTGGCCTAACAGGCTTTCGGCCTTCCTCCCCATGCTCGCCAATCGCGGCTCACCATGGGGGTCCGGGCCTTTTCGCCGTAATGTTAAAAACAATACTCGCGAATATCTCCGAAACGGTTCGATAGAATGTCGCAAATTTTGGTGTGAAAGGGCACCCTAGATTTACCTGCAAACCCTCCAAATTTGGTGGTCCTAGCTTCCATAGTTTTTTTTGGCGAATTTTTGAAGTTTTAAAAAATAGCCCAAAAATCGAACGGAAATTCCCTACAGAAACTCCATTCGCAAATTTTAAAAATCCGAGATAGCCAAAATGTTGCTCTCCAAGAGTACATGAATTTTAAAAAAAAGGTTTGTCTCTAGGCCCAATAGGACCCCACTTTCATAGGGTCAAAGTTCACGAATTTGACACATTTCGGCCGCGACAATTACCTATAACCGTTGCACCGAATTTCAAACCGCTCACACAGTACTTCCCATTGAGACACATGAACAATCCCCCGCAAGCGTTTTCTCGTAGCTCAATTCTTGACCTCGGCGCAAGCGACCGAAATTTCGATGGGGGCCGCCCCAATGATCACGGAAATGGTCCAAATTTTGACCCCCCATATCTCGGGCTCTAATTGTCCGATCGACTTGAAATTTGAAACGTGACCTAACAGGGTTTCGGCCTTCCTCCCCATGCTCGCCAATCGCGGCTCACCAGGGGGGTCCGGGGCTTTTCGCCGTAAAGTTAAAACAAAAACTCGCGAATATCTCCGAAACGGTTCGATAGAATGTCGCAAATTTTGGTGTGAAAGTGCGCCCTAGATTTACCTACAAACTCTCCAAATTAGGTGGTCCTAGCTTCCATAGTTTTTTTATGGCGAATTTTTGAAAGTTTTAAAAATAGACGAAAATAAAACGGAAATACCCTACAGAAACTCCATTCGCGAATTTTAAAAATCCGAGATAGCCAAAACGTTGCTCTCGAAGAGTACATCAATTTAAAAAAAAAAGGTTTGTCTCAAGGCCCAATAGGGCCCGATTTTCATAGGGTCAAATTTCACGAATTTGACACATTTCGGCCGCGACAATTACCTATAATCGTTGCACCGAATTTCAAACCACTCACACAGTACTTCCCATTGAGACACATGAACAATCCCCCGCAAGCGTTTTCTCGTAGCTCAATTCTTGACCTCGGCGCAAGCGACCGAAATTTCGATGGGGGCCGCCGCAATGATCACGGAAATGGTCCAAACTTTGACCCCCCATATCTCGGGCTCTAATTGTCCGATCGACTTGAAATTTGAAACGTGGCCTAACAGGGTTTCGGCCTTCCTCCCTATGCTCGCCAATCGCGGCTCACCATGGCGGGTCCGGGCCTTTTCGCCGTAATGTTAAAACAAAAACTCGCGAATATCTCCAAAACGGTTCGATAGAATGTCGCAAATTTTGGTGTGAAAGTGCACCCTAGATTTATCTACAAACCCTCCAAATTAGGTGGTCCTAGCTTCCATAGTTTTTTTATGGCGAATTTTTGAAAGTTTAAAAAATAGCCAAAAAATCGAACGGAAATACCCTACAGAAACTCCATTCGCGAATTTTAAAAATCCGAGATAGCCAAAATGTTGCTCTCGAAGAGTACATCAATTTAAAAAAAAAAGGTTTGTCTCAAGGCCCAATAGGGCCCGATTTTCATAGGGTCAAATTTCACGAATTTGACACATTTCGGCCGCGACAATTACCTATAACCGTTGCACCGAATTTCAAACCGCTCACACAGTACTTCCCATTGAGACACATGAACAATCCCCCGGAAGCGTTTTCTCGTAGCTCAATTTTTGACCCCGGCGCAAGCGACCGAAATTTCGATGGGGGCCGCCGCAATGATCACGGAAATGGTCCAAACTTTGACCCCCCATATCTCGGGCTCTAATTGTCCGATCGACTTGAAATTTGAAACGTGGCCTAACAGGGTTTCGGCCTTCCTCCCTAAGCTCGCCAATCGCGGCTCACCATGGGGGGTCCGGGCCTTTTCGCCGTAATGTTAAAACAAAAACTCGCGAATATCTCCGAAACGGTTCGATAGAATGTCGCAAATTTTGGTGTGAAAGTGCACCCTAGATTTATCTACAAACCCTCCAAATTAGGTGGTCCTAGCTTCCATAGTTTTTTTATGGCGAATTTTTGAAAGTTTAAAAAATAGCCAAAAAATCGAACGGAAATACCCTACAGAAACTCCATTCGCGAATTTTAAAAATCCGAGATAGCCAAAATGTTGCTCTCGAAGAGTACATCAATTTAAAAAAAAAAGGTTTGTCTCAAGGCCCAATAGGGCCCGATTTTCATAGGGTCAAATTTCACGAATTTGACACATTTCGGCCGCGACAATTACCTATAATCGTTGCACCGAATTTCAAACCGCTCACACAGTACTTCCCATTGAGACACATGAACAATCCCCCGCAAGCGTTTTCTCGTAGCTCAATTCTTGACCTCGGCGCAAGCGACCGAAATTTCGATGGGGGCCGCCGCAATGATCACGGAAATGGTCCAAACTTTGACCCCCCATATCTCGGGCTCTAATTGTCCGATCGACTTGAAATTTGAAACGTGGCCTAACAGGGTTTCGGCCTTCCTCCCTATGCTCGCCAATCGCGGCTCACCATGGGGGGTCCGGGCCTTTTCGCCGTAATGTTAAAACAAAAACTCGCGAATATCTCCGAAACGGTTCGATAGAATGTCGCAAATTTTGGTGTGAAAGTGCACCCTAGATTTATCTACAAACCCTCCAAATTAGGTGGTCCTAGCTTCCATAGTTTTTTTATGGCGAATTTTTGAAAGTTTAAAAAATAGCCCAAAAATCGAACGGAAATACCCTACAGAAACTCCATTCGCGAATTTTAAAAATCCGAGATAGCCAAAATGTTGCTCTCGAAAAGTACATCAATTTAAAAAAAATGTTTGTCTCCAGGCCTAATAGGGCCCGACTTTCATAGGGTCAAATTTCACGAATTTGACACATTTCGGCCGCGACAATTACCTATAACCGTTGCACCGAACTTCAAACCTCTCACACAGTACTTCCCATTGAGACACATGAACAATCCCCCGCAAGCGTTTTCTCGTAGCTCAATTTTTGACCCCGGCGCAAGCGACCGAAATTTCGATGAGGGCCGCCCCAATTGTCACGGAAATGGGCCAAATTTTGACTCCCCATATCTCGGGCCCTAATTGTCCGACCGACTTAAAATTTGAAACGTGGCCTAACAGGCTTTCGGCCTTCCTCCCCATGCTCGCCAATCGCGGCTCACCATGGGGGTCCGGGCCTTTTCGCCGTAATGTTAAAAACAATACTCGCGAATATCTCCGAAACGGTTCGATAGAATGTCGCAAATTTTGGTGTGAAAGGGCACCCTAGATTTACCTGCAAACCCTCCAAATTTGGTGGTCCTACCTTCCATAGTTTTTTTTGGCGAATTTTTGAAGTTTTAAAAAATAGCCCAAAAATCGAACGGAAATTCCCTACAGAAACTCCATTCGCAAATTTTAAAAATCCGAGATAGCCAAAATGTTGCTCTCCAAGAGTACATGAATTTTAAAAAAAAGGTTTGTCTCTAGGCCCAATAGGACCCCACTTTCATAGGGTCAAAGTTCACGAATTTGACACATTTCGGCCGCGACAATTACCTATAACCGTTGCACCGAATTTCAAACCGCTCACACAGTACTTCCCATTGAGACACATGAACAATCCCCCGCAAGCGTTTTCTCGTAGCTCAATTCTTGACCTCGGCGCAAGCGACCGAAATTTCGATGGGGGCCGCCCCAATGATCACGGAAATGGTCCAAATTTTGACCCCCCATATCTCGGGCTCTAATTGTCCGATCGACTTGAAATTTGAAACGTGACCTAACAGGGTTTCGGCCTTCCTCCCCATGCTCGCCAATCGCGGCTCACCAGGGGGGTCCGGGGCTTTTCGCCGTAAAGTTAAAACAAAAACTCGCGAATATCTCCGAAACGGTTCGATAGAATGTCGCAAATTTTGGTGTGAAAGTGCGCCCTAGATTTACCTACAAACTCTCCAAATTAGGTGGTCCTAGCTTCCATAGTTTTTTTATGGCGAATTTTTGAAAGTTTTAAAAATAGACGAAAATAAAACGGAAATACCCTACAGAAACTCCATTCGCGAATTTTAAAAATCCGAGATAGCCAAAACGTTGCTCTCGAAGAGTACATCAATTTAAAAAAAAAAGGTTTGTCTCAAGGCCCAATAGGGCCCGATTTTTATAGGGTCAAATTTCACGAATTTGACACATTTCGGCCGCGACAATTACCTATAATCGTTGCACCGAATTTCAAACCACTCACACAGTACTTCCCATTGAGACACATGAACAATCCCCCGCAAGCGTTTTCTCGTAGCTCAATTCTTGACCTCGGCGCAAGCGACCGAAATTTCGATGGGGGCCGCCGCAATGATCACGGAAATGGTCCAAACTTTGACCCCCCATATCTCGGGCTCTAATTGTCCGATCGACTTGAAATTTGAAACGTGGCCTAACAGGGTTTCGGCCTTCCTCCCTATGCTCGCCAATCGCGGCTCACCATGGCGGGTCCGGGCCTTTTCGCCGTAATGTTAAAACAAAAACTCGCGAATATCTCCAAAACGGTTCGATAGAATGTCGCAAATTTTGGTGTGAAAGTGCACCCTAGATTTATCTACAAACCCTCCAAATTAGGTGGTCCTAGCTTCCATAGTTTTTTTATGGCGAATTTTTGAAAGTTTAAAAAATAGCCAAAAAATCGAACGGAAATACCCTACAGAAACTCCATTCGCGAATTTTAAAAATCCGAGATAGCCAAAATGTTGCTCTCGAAGAGTACATCAATTTAAAAAAAAAAGGTTTGTCTCAAGGCCCAATAGGGCCCGATTTTCATAGGGTCAAATTTCACGAATTTGACACATTTCGGATGCGACAATTACCTATAACCGTTGCACCGAATTTCAAACCGCTCACACAGTACTTCCCATTGAGACACATGAACAATCCCCCGGAAGCGTTTTCTCGTAGCTCAATTTTTGACCCCGGCGCAAGCGACCGAAATTTCGATGGGGGCCGCCGCAATGATCACGGAAATGGTCCAAACTTTGACCCCCCATATCTCGGGCTCTAATTGTCCGATCGACTTGAAATTTGAAACGTGGCCTAACAGGGTTTCGGCCTTCCTCCCTATGCTCGCCAATCGCGGCTCACCATGGGGGGTCCGGGCCTTTTCGCCGTAATGTTAAAACAAAAACTCGCGAATATCTCCGAAACGGTTCGATAGAATGTCGCAAATTTTGGTGTGAAAGTGCACCCTAGATTTATCTACAAACCCTCCAAATTAGGTGGTCCTAGCTTCCAAAGTTTTTTTATGGCGAATTTTTGAAAGTTTAAAAAATAGCCCAAAAATCGAACGGAAATACCCTACAGAAACTCCATTCGCGAATTTTAAAAATCCGAGATAGCCAAAATGTTGCTCTCGAAGAGTACATCAATTTAAAAAAAAAAGGTTTGTCTCAAGGCCCAATAGGGCCCGATTTTCATAGGGTCAAATTTCACGAATTTGACACATTTCGGCCGCGACAATTACCTATAACCGTTGCACCGAATTTCAAACCGCTCACACAGTACTTCCCATTGAGACACATGAACAATCCCCCGGAAGCGTTTTCTCGTAGCTCAATTTTTGACCCCGGCGCAAGCGACCGAAATTTCGATGAGGGCCGCCCCAATGGTCACGGAAATGGGCCAAATTTTGACTCCCCATATCTCGGCCCTAATTGTCCGATCAACTTGAAATTTGAAACGTGGCCTAACAGGGTTTCGGCCTTCCTCCCCATGCTCGCCCATCGCGGCTCACCATGGGGGGTCCGGGCCTTTTCGCCGTAATGTTAAAACAAAAACTCGCGAATATCTCCGAAACGGTTCGATAGAATGTCGCAAATTTTGGTGTGAAAGTGCACCCTAGATTTACCTACAAACCCTCCAAATTAGGTGGTCCTAGCTTCCATAGTTTTTTTATGGCGAATTTTTGAATGTTTAAAAAATAGCCCAAAAATCGAACGGAAATTCCCTACAGAAACTCCATTCGCGAATTTTAAAAATCCCAGATAGCCAAAGCGTTGCTCTCGAAGAGTACATGAATTTAAAAAAAAATGGTTTGTCTCTAGGCCCAATAGGACCCCACTTTCATAGGGTCAAATTTCACGAATTTGACACATTTCGGCCGCGACAATTACCTATAACCGTTGCACCGAATTTCAAACCGCTCACACAGTACTTCCCATTGAGTCACATGAACAATCCCCCGCAAGGGTTTTCTCGTAGCTCCATTTTTGACCCCTTCGCAAGCGACCGAAATTTCGATGGGGGGCCGCACCAATGGTAACGGAAATGGGCCAAACTTTGACCCCCCATATCTCGGGCCCTAATTGTCCAATCGACTTGAAATTTGAAACGTGACCTAAAAGGGTTTCGGCCTTCCTCCCCACGCTTGCCAATCGCGGCTCACCAGGGGGGGGTCCGGGGCTTTTCTCCGTAATGTTAAAACAAAAACTCGCGAATATCTCCGAAACGGTTCGATAGAATGTCGCAAATTTTGGTGTGAAAGGGCGCCCTAGATTTACCTACAAACTCTCCAAATTAGGTGGTCCTAGCTTCCATAGTTTTTTTATGGCGAATTTTTGAATGTTTAAAAAATAGACCAAAAATCAAACGGAAATACCCTACAGAAACTCCATTCGCGAATTTTAAAAATCCGAGATAGCCAAAATGTTGCTCTCGAAGAGTACATCAATTTAAAAAAAAAGGTTTGTCTCCAGGCCCAATAGGGCCCGACTTTCATAGGGTCAAATTTCACGAATTTGACACATTTCGGCCGCGACAATTACCTATAACCGTTGCACCGAATTTCAAACCGCTCACACAGTACTTCCCATTGAGACACATGAACAATCCCCCGCAAGCGTTTTCTCGTAGCTCAATTTTTGACCCCGGCGCAAGCGACCGAAATTTCGATGAGGGCCGCCCCAATTGTCACGGAAATGGGCCAAATTTTGACTCCCCATATCTCGGGCCCTAATTGTCCGACCGACTTGAAATTTGAAACGTGGCCTAACAGGCTTTCGGCCTTCCTCCCCATGCTCGCCAATCGCGGCTCACCATGGGGGTCCGGGCCTTTTCGCCGTAATGTTAAAACAAATACTCGCGAATATCTCCGAAACGGTTCGATAGAATGTCGCAAATTTTGGTGTGAAAGGGCACCCTTGATTTACCTGCAAACCCTCCAAATTTGGTGGTCCTAGCTTCCATAGTTTTTTTTGGCGAATTTTTGAAGGTTTAAAAAATAGCCCAAAAATCGAACGGAAATTCCCTACAGAAACTCCATTCGCAAATTTTAAAAATCCGAGATAGCCAAAATGTTGCTCTCCAAGAGTACATGAATTTTAAAAAAAAGGTTTGTCTCTAGGCCCAATAGGACCCCACTTTCATAGGGTCAAAGTTCACGAATTTGACACATTTCGGCCGCGACAATTACCTATAACCGTTGCACCGAATTTCAAACCGCTCACACAGTACTTCCCATTGAGACACATGAACAATCCCCCGCAAGCGTTTTCTCGTAGCTCCATTTTTGACCCCTTCGCAAGCGGCCGAAATTTCGATGGGGGCCGCCCCAATGGTAACGGAAATGGGCCAAATTTTGACCCCCCATATCTCGGGCCCTAATTGTCCGATCGAATTCAAATTTGAAACGTGGCCTAACAGGGTTTCGGCCTTCCTCCCCATGCTCGCCAATCGCGGCTCACCATGGGGGGTCCGGGCCTTTTCGCCGTAATGTTAAAACAAAAACTCGCAAATATCTCCGAAACGGTTCAATAGAATGTCGCAAATTTTGGTGTGAAAGGGCACCTTAGATTTACCTACAAACTCTCCAAATTGTGTGGTCCTAGCTTCCATAGTTTTTTTATGGCGAATTTTTGAATGTTTAAAAAATAGACCAAAAATCGAACGGAAATTCCCTACAGAAACTCCATTCGCGAATTTTAAAAATCCGAGATAGCCAAAATGTTGCTCTCGAAAAGTACATCAATTTAAAAAAAAAAGGTTTGTCTCGAGGCCCAATAGGACCCGACTTTGATAGGGTCAAAGTATACGAATTTGACACATTTCGGATGCGACAATTACCTATAACCGTTGCACCGAATTTCAAACCGCTCACACATTACTTCCCATTGAGACACATGAACAATCCCCTGCAAGCGTTTTCTCGTAGCTCAATTCTTGACCCCGGCGCAAGCGACCGAAATTTCGATGGGGGCCGCCCCAATGATCACGGAAATGGTCCAAACTTTGACCCCCCATATCTCGGGCTCTAATTGTCCGATCGACTTGAAATTTGAAACGTGGCCTAACAGGGTTTCGGCCTTCCTCCCTATGCTCGCCAATCGCGGCTCACCATGGGGGGTCCGGGCCTTTTCGCCGTAATGTTAAAACAAAAACTCGCGAATATCTCCGAAACGGTTCGATAGAATGTCGCAAATTTTGGTGTGAAAGTGCACCCTAGATTTACCTACAAACCCTCCAAATTAGGTGGTCCTAGCTTCCATAGTTTTTTTATGGCGAATTTTTGAATGTTTAAAAAATAGCCCAAAAATCGAACGGAAATACCCTACAGAAACTCCATTCGCGAATTTTAAAAATCCGAGATAGCCAAAATGTTGCTCTCGAAAAGTACATCAATTTAAAAAAAATGTTTGTCTCCAGGCCTAATAGGGCCCGACTTTCATAGGGTCAAATTTCACGAATTTGACACATTTCGGCCGCGACAATTACCTATAACCGTTGCACCGAACTTCAAACCTCTCACACAGTACTTCCCATTGAGACACATGAACAATACCCCGCAAGCGTTTTCTCGTAGCTCAATTCTTGACCCCGGCGCAAGCAACCGAAATTTCGATGAGGGCCGCCCCAATGGTCACGGAAATGGGCCAAATTTTGACCCCCCATATCTCGGGCCCTAATTGTCCGATCGACTTGAAATTTGAAACGTCGCTTAACAGGGTTTCGGCCTTCCTCTCCATGCTCGCCAATCGCGACTCACCATGGGGGGTCCGGGCCTTTTCGCCGTAATGTTAAAACAAATACTCGCGAATATCTCCGAAACGGTTCGATAGAATGTCGCAAATTTTGGTGTGAAAGGGCACCCTAGATTTACCTACAATCCCTCCAAATTTGGTGGTCTTATCTTCGATAGTTTTT
Organism: Stegodyphus dumicola; assembly: GCF_044657685.1. Taxonomy (NCBI): domain Eukaryota; kingdom Metazoa; phylum Arthropoda; class Arachnida; order Araneae; family Eresidae; genus Stegodyphus; species Stegodyphus dumicola. The sequence goes on along the minus strand of NC_140769.1, from coordinate 287,530,358 downwards.
TTATGGCAAATTTTTGAATGTTTAAAAAATAGCCCAAAATTCGAACGGAAATTCCCTACAGAAACTCCATTCACGAATTTTAAAAATCCCAGATAGCCAAAGCGTTGCTCTCGAAGAGTACATGAATTTAAAAAAAAAAGGTTTGTCTCTAGGCCCAATAGGACCCCACTTTCATAGGGTCAAATTTCACGAATTTGACACATTTCGGCCGCGACAATTACCTATAACCGTTGCACCGAATTTCAAACCGCTCACACAGTACTTCCCATTGAGACACATGAACAATCCACCGGAAGCGTTTTCTCGTAGCTCAATTTTTGACCCCGGCGCAAGCGACCGAAATTTCGATGAGGGCCGCCCCAATGGTCACGGAAATGGGCCAAATTTTGACTCCCCATATCTCGGGCCCTAATTGTCCGATCAACTTGAAATTTGAAACGTGGCCTAACAGGGTTTCGGCCTTCCTCCCCATGCTCGCCCATCGCGGCTCACCATGGGGGGTCCGGGCCTTTTCGCCGTAATGTTAAAACAAAAACTCGCGAATATCTCCGAAACGGTTCGATAGAATGTCGCAAATTTTGGTGTGAAAGTGCACCCTAGATTTTCCTACAAACCCTCCAAATTAGGTGGTCCTAGCTTCCATAGTTTTTTTATGGCGAATTTTTGAAAGTTTAAAAAATAGCCCAAAAATCGAACGGAAATACCCTACAGAAACTCCATTCGCGAATTTTAAAAATCCGAGATAGCCAAAATGTTGCTCTCGAAAAGTACATCAATTTAAAAAAAATGTTTGTCTCCAGGCCTAATAGGGCCCGACTTTCATAGGGTCAAATTTCACGAATTTGACACATTTCGGCCGCGACAATTACCTATAACCGTTGCACCGAATTTCAAACCGCTCACACAGTACTTCCCATTGAGACACATGAACAATCCCCCGCAAGCGTTTTCTCGTAGCTCCATTTTTGACCCCTTCGCAAGCGGCCGAAATTTCGATGGGGGCCGCCCCAATGGTAACGGAAATGGGCCAAATTTTGACCCCCCATATCTCGGGCCCTAATTGTCCGATCGAATTCAAATTTGAAACGTGGCCTAACAGGGTTTCGGCCTTCCTCCCCATGCTCGCCAATCGCGGCTCACCATGGGGGGTCCGGGCCTTTTCGCCGTAATGTTAAAACAAAAACTCGCAAATATCTCCGAAACGGTTCAATAGAATGTCGCAAATTTTGGTGTGAAAGGGCACCTTAGATTTACCTACAAACTCTCCAAATTTGGTGGTCCTAGCTTCCATAGTTTTTTTATGGCGAATTTTTGAATGTTTAAAAAATAGACCAAAAATCGAACGGAAATTCCCTACAGAAACTCCATTCGCGAATTTTAAAAATCCGAGATAGCCAAAATGTTGCTCTCGAAAAGTACATCAATTTAAAAAAAAAAGGTTTGTCTCGAGGCCCAATAGGACCCGACTTTGATAGGGTCAAAGTATACGAATTTGACACATTTCGGATGCGACAATTACCTATAACCGTTGCACCGAATTTCAAACCGCTCACACATTACTTCCCATTGAGACACATGAACAATCCCCTGCAAGCGTTTTCTCGTAGCTCAATTCTTGACCCCGGCGCAAGCGACCGAAATTTCGATGAGGGCCGCCCCAATGATCACGGAAATGGTCCAAACTTTGACCCCCCATATCTCGGGCTCTAATTGTCCGATCGACTTGAAATTTGAAACGTGGCCTAACAGGGTTTCGGCCTTCCTCCCTATGCTCGCCAATCGCGGCTCACCATGGGGGGTCCGGGCCTTTTCGCCGTAATGTTAAAACAAAAACTCGCGAATATCTCCGAAACGGTTCGATAGAATGTCGCAAATTTTGGTGTGAAAGTGCACCCTAGATTTACCTACAAACCCTCCAAATTAGGTGGTCCTAGCTTCCATAGTTTTTTTATGGCGAATTTTTGAATGTTTAAAAAATAGCCCAAAAATCGAACGGAAATACCCTACAGAAACTCCATTCGCGAATTTTAAAAATCCGAGATAGCCAAAATGTTGCTCTCGAAAAGTACATCAATTTAAAAAAAAAAGGTTTGTCTCGAGGCCCAATAGGACCCGACTTTGATAGGGTCAAAGTATACGAATTTGACACATTTCGGATGCGACAATTACCTATAACCGTTGCACCGAATTTCAAACCGCTCACACATTACTTCCCATTGAGACACATGAACAATCCCCTGCAAGCGTTTTCTCGTAGCTCAATTCTTGACCCCGGCGCAAGCGACCGAAATTTCGATGGGGGCCGCCCCAATGATCACGGAAATGGTCCAAACTTTGACCCCCCATATCTCGGGCTCTAATTGTCCGATCGACTTGAAATTTGAAACGTGGCCTAACAGGGTTTCGGCCTTCCTCCCTATGCTCGCCAATCGCGGCTCACCATGGGGGGTCCGGGCCTTTTCGCCGTAATGTTAAAACAAAAACTCGCGAATATCTCCGAAACGGTTCGATAGAATGTCGCAAATTTTGGTGTGAAAGTGCACCCTAGATTTACCTACAAACCCTCCAAATTAGGTGGTCCTAGCTTCCATAGTTTTTTTATGGCGAATTTTTGAATGTTTAAAAAATAGCCCAAAAATCGAACGGAAATACCCTACAGAAACTCCATTCGCGAATTTTAAAAATCCGAGATAGCCAAAATGTTGCTCTCGAAAAGTACATCAATTTAAAAAAAATGTTTGTCTCCAGGCCTAATAGGGCCCGACTTTCATAGGGTCAAATTTCACGAATTTGACACATTTCGGCCGCGACAATTACCTATAACCGTTGCACCGAACTTCAAACCTCTCACACAGTACTTCCCATTGAGACACATGAACAATCCCCCGCAAGCGTTTTCTCGTAGCTCAATTTTTGACCCCGGCGCAAGCAACCGAAATTTCGATGAGGGCCGCCCCAATGGTCACGGAAATGGGCCAAATTTTGACCCCCCATATCTCGGGCCCTAATTGTCCGATCGACTTGAAATTTGAAACGTCGCTTAACAGGGTTTCGGCCTTCCTCTCCATGCTCGCCAATCGCGACTCACCATGGGGGGTCCGGGCCTTTTCGCCGTAATGTTAAAACAAATACTCGCGAATATCTCCGAAACGGTTCGATAGAATGTCGCAAATTTTGGTGTGAAAGGGCACCCTAGATTTACCTACAATCCCTCCAAATTTGGTGGTCTTATCTTCGATAGTTTTTTTATGGCAAATTTTTGAATGTTTAAAAAATAGCCCAAAATTCGAACGGAAATTCCCTACAGAAACTCCATTCACGAATTTTAAAAATCCCAGATAGCCAAAGCGTTGCTCTCGAAGAGTACATGAATTTAAAAAAAAAAGGTTTGTCTCTAGGCCCAATAGGACCCCACTTTCATAGGGTCAAATTTCACGAATTTGACACATTTCGGCCGCGACAATTACCTATAACCGTTGCACCGAATTTCAAACCGCTCACACAGTACTTCCCATTGAGACACATGAACAATCCACCGGAAGCGTTTTCTCGTAGCTCAATTTTTGACCCCGGCGCAAGCGACCGAAATTTCGATGAGGGCCGCCCCAATGGTCACGGAAATGGGCCAAATTTTGACTCCCCATATCTCGGGCCCTAATTGTCCGATCAACTTGAAATTTGAAACGTGGCCTAACAGGGTTTCGGCCTTCCTCCCCATGCTCGCCCATCGCGGCTCACCGTGGGGGGTCCGGGCCTTTTCGCCGTAATGTTAAAACAAAAACTCGCGAATATCTCCGAAACGGTTCGATAGAATGTCGCAAATTTTGGTGTGAAAGTGCACCCTAGATTTTCCTACAAACCCTCCAAATTAGGTGGTCCTAGCTTCCATAGTTTTTTTATGGCGAATTTTTGAAAGTTTAAAAAATAGCCCAAAAATCGAACGGAAATACCCTACAGAAACTCCATTCGCGAATTTTAAAAATCCGAGATAGCCAAAATGTTGCTCTCGAAAAGTACATCAATTTAAAAAAAATGTTTGTCTCCAGGCCTAATAGGGCCCGACTTTCATAGGGTCAAATTTCACGAATTTGACACATTTCGGCCGCGACAATTACCTATAACCGTTGCACCGAACTTCAAACCTCTCACACAGTACTTCCCATTGAGACACATGAACAATCCCCCGCAAGCGTTTTCTCGTAGCTCAATTTTTGACCCCGGCGCAAGCGACCGAAATTTCGATGAGGGCCGCCCCAATTGTCACGGAAATGGGCCAAATTTTGACTCCCCATATCTCGGGCCCTAATTGTCCGACCGACTTAAAATTTGAAACGTGGCCTAACAGGCTTTCGGCCTTCCTCCCCATGCTCGCCAATCGCGGCTCACCATGGGGGTCCGGGCCTTTTCGCCGTAATGTTAAAAACAATACTCGCGAATATCTCCGAAACGGTTCGATAGAATGTCGCAAATTTTGGTGTGAAAGGGCACCCTAGATTTACCTGCAAACCCTCCAAATTTGGTGGTCCTAGCTTCCATAGTTTTTTTTGGCGAATTTTTGAAGTTTTAAAAAATAGCCCAAAAATCGAACGGAAATTCCCTACAGAAACTCCATTCGCAAATTTTAAAAATCCGAGATAGCCAAAATGTTGCTCTCCAAGAGTACATGAATTTTAAAAAAAAGGTTTGTCTCTAGGCCCAATAGGACCCCACTTTCATAGGGTCAAAGTTCACGAATTTGACACATTTCGGCCGCGACAATTACCTATAACCGTTGCACCGAATTTCAAACCGCTCACACAGTACTTCCCATTGAGACACATGAACAATCCCCCGCAAGCGTTTTCTCGTAGCTCAATTCTTGACCTCGGCGCAAGCGACCGAAATTTCGATGGGGGCCGCCCCAATGATCACGGAAATGGTCCAAATTTTGACCCCCCATATCTCGGGCTCTAATTGTCCGATCGACTTGAAATTTGAAACGTGACCTAACAGGGTTTCGGCCTTCCTCCCCATGCTCGCCAATCGCGGCTCACCAGGGGGGTCCGGGGCTTTTCGCCGTAAAGTTAAAACAAAAACTCGCGAATATCTCCGAAACGGTTCGATAGAATGTCGCAAATTTTGGTGTGAAAGTGCGCCCTAGATTTACCTACAAACTCTCCAAATTATGTGGTCCTAGCTTCCATAGTTTTTTTATGGCGAATTTTTGAAAGTTTTAAAAATAGACGAAAATAAAACGGAAATACCCTACAGAAACTCCATTCGCGAATTTTAAAAATCCGAGATAGCCAAAACGTTGCTCTCGAAGAGTACATCAATTTAAAAAAAAAAAGGTTTGTCTCAAGGCCCAATAGGGCCCGATTTTCATAGGGTCAAATTTCACGAATTTGACACATTTCGGCCGCGACAATTACCTATAATCGTTGCACCGAATTTCAAACCGCTCACACAGTACTTCCCATTGAGACACATGAACAATCCCCCGCAAGCGTTTTCTCGTAGCTCAATTCTTGACCTCGGCGCAAGCGACCGAAATTTCGATGGGGGCCGCCGCAATGATCACGGAAATGGTCCAAACTTTGACCCCCCATATCTCGGGCTCTAATTGTCCGATCGACTTGAAATTTGAAACGTGGCCTAACAGGGTTTCGGCCTTCCTCCCTAATCTCGCCAATCGCGGCTCACCATGGGGGGTCCGGGCCTTTTCGCCGTAATGTTAAAACAAAAACTCGCGAATATCTCCGAAACGGTTCGATAGAATGTCGCAAATTTTGGTGTGAAAGTGCACCCTAGATTTATCTACAAACCCTCCAAATTAGGTGGTCCTAGCTTCCATAGTTTTTTTATGGCGAATTTTTGAAAGTTTAAAAAATAGCCAAAAAATCGAACGGAAATACCCTACAGAAACTCCATTCGCGAATTTTAAAAATCCCGGATAGCCAAAATGTTGCTCTCGAAGAGTACATCAATTTAAAAAAAAAAGGTTTGTCTCAAGGCCCAATAGGGCCCGATTTTCATAGGGTCAAATTTCACGAATTTGACACATTTCGGCCGCGACAATTACCTATAATCGTTGCACCGAATTTCAAACCGCTCACACAGTACTTCCCATTGAGACACATGAACAATCCCCCGCAAGCGTTTTCTCGTAGCTCAATTCTTGACCTCGGCGCAAGCGACCGAAATTTCGATGGGGGCCGCCGCAATGATCACGGAAATGGTCCAAACTTTGACCCCCCATATCTCGGGCTCTAATTGTCCGATCGACTTGAAATTTGAAACGTGGCCTAACAGGGTTTCGGCCTTCCTCCCTATGCTCGCCAATCGCGGCTCACCATGGGGGGTCCGGGCCTTTTCGCCGTAATGTTAAAACAAAAACTCGCGAATATCTCCGAAACGGTTCGATAGAATGTCGCAAATTTTGGTGTGAAAGTGCACCCTAGATTTATCTACAAACCCTCCAAATTAGGTGGTCCTAGCTTCCATAGTTTTTTTATGGCGAATTTTTGAAAGTTTAAAAAATAGCCCAAAAATCGAACGGAAATACCCTACAGAAACTCCATTCGCGAATTTTAAAAATCCGAGATAGCCAAAATGTTGCTCTCGAAGAGTACATCAATTTAAAAAAAAAAGGTTTGTCTCAAGGCCCAATAGGGCCCGATTTTCATAGGGTCAAATTTCACGAATTTGACACATTTCGGCCGCGACAATTACCTATAACCGTTGCACCGAATTTCAAACCGCTCACACAGTACTTCCCATTGAGACACATGAACAATCCACCGGAAGCGTTTTCTCGTAGCTCAATTTTTGACCCCGGCGCAAGCGACCGAAATTTCGATGAGGGCCGCCCCAATGGTCACGGAAATGGGCCAAATTTTGACTCCCCATATCTCGGGCCCTAATTGTCCGATCAACTTGAAATTTGAAACGTGGCCTAACAGGGTTTCGGCCTTCCTCCCCATGCTCGCCCATCGCGGCTCACCATGGGGGGTCCGGGCCTTTTCGCCGTAATGTTAAAACAAAAACTCGCGAATATCTCCGAAACGGTTCGATAGAATGTCGCAAATTTTGGTGTGAAAGTGCACCCTAGATTTTCCTACAAACCCTCCAAATTAGGTGGTCCTAGCTTCCATAGTTTTTTTATGGCGAATTTTTGAAAGTTTAAAAAATAGCCCAAAAATCGAACGGAAATACCCTACAGAAACTCCATTCGCGAATTTTAAAAATCCGAGATAGCCAAAATGTTGCTCTCGAAAAGTACATCAATTTAAAAAAAATGTTTGTCTCCAGGCATAATAGGGCCCGACTTTCATAGGGTCAAATTTCACGAATTTGACACATTTCGGCCGCGACAATTACCTATAACCGTTGCACCGAACTTCAAACCTCTCACACAGTACTTCCCATTGAGACACATGAACAATCCCCCGCAAGCGTTTTCTCGTAGCTCAATTTTTGACCCCGGCGCAAGCGACCGAAATTTCGATGAGGGCCGCCCCAATTGTCACGGAAATGGGCCAAATTTTGACTCCCCATATCTCGGGCCCTAATTGTCCGACCGACTTAAAATTTGAAACGTGGCCTAACAGGCTTTCGGCCTTCCTCCCCATGCTCGCCAATCGCGGCTCACCATGGGGGTCCGGGCCTTTTCGCCGTAATGTTAAAAACAATACTCGCGAATATCTCCGAAACGGTTCGATAGAATGTCGCAAATTTTGGTGTGAAAGGGCACCCTAGATTTACCTGCAAACCCTCCAAATTTGGTGGTCCTAGCTTCCATAGTTTTTTTTGGCGAATTTTTGAAGTTTTAAAAAATAGCCCAAAAATCGAACGGAAATTCCCTACAGAAACTCCATTCGCAAATTTTAAAAATCCGAGATAGCCAAAATGTTGCTCTCCAAGAGTACATGAATTTTTAAAAAAAGGTTTGTCTCTAGGCCCAATAGGACCCCACTTTCATAGGGTCAAATTTCACGAATTTGACACATTTCGGCCGCGACAATTACCTATAACCGTTGCACCGAATTTCAAACCGCTCACACAGTACTTCCCATTGAGACACATGAACAATCCCCCGCAAGCGTTTTCTCGTAGCTCAATTCTTGACCTCGGCGCAAGCGACCGAAATTTCGATGGGGGCCGCCCCAATGATCACGGAAATGGTCCAAATTTTGACCCCCCATATCTCGGGCTCTAATTGTCCGATCGACTTGAAATTTGAAACGTGACCTAACAGGGTTTCGGCCTTCCTCCCCATGCTCGCCAATCGCGGCTCACCAGGGGGGTCCGGGGCTTTTCGCCGTAAAGTTAAAACAAAAACTCGCGAATATCTCCGAAACGGTTCGATAGAATGTCGCAAATTTTGGTGTGAAAGTGCGCCCTAGATTTACCTACAAACTCTCCAAATTAGGTGGTCCTAGCTTCCATAGTTTTTTTATGGCGAATTTTTGAAAGTTTTAAAAATAGACGAAAATAAAACGGAAATACCCTACAGAAACTCCATTCGCGAATTTTAAAAATCCGAGATAGCCAAAACGTTGCTCTCGAAGAGTACATCAATTTAAAAAAAAAAGGTTTGTCTCAAGGCCCAATAGGGCCCGATTTTCATAGGGTCAAATTTCACGAATTTGACACATTTCGGCCGCGACAATTACCTATAATCGTTGCACCGAATTTCAAACCGCTCACACAGTACTTCCCATTGAGACACATGAACAATCCCCCGCAAGCGTTTTCTCGTAGCTCAATTCTTGACCTCGGCGCAAGCGACCGAAATTTCGATGGGGGCCGCCGCAATGATCACGGAAATGGTCCAAACTTTGACCCCCCATATCTCGGGCTCTAATTGTCCGATCGACTTGAAATTTGAAACGTGGCCTAACAGGGTTTCGGCCTTCCTCCCTATGCTCGCCAATCGCGGCTCACCATGGCGGGTCCGGGCCTTTTCGCCGTAATGTTAAAACAAAAACTCGCGAATATCTCCAAAACGGTTCGATAGAATGTCGCAAATTTTGGTGTGAAAGTACACCCTAGATTTATCTACAAACCCTCCAAATTAGGTGGTCCTAGCTTCCATAGTTTTTTTATGGCGAATTTTTGAAAGTTTAAAAAACAGCCAAAAAATCGAACGGAAATACCCTACAGAAACTCCATTCGCGAATTTTAAAAATCCGAGATAGCCAAAATGTTGCTCTCGAAGAGTACATCAATTTAAAAAAAAAAGGTTTGTCTCAAGGCCCAATAGGGCCCGATTTTCATAGGGTCAAATTTCACGAATTTGACACATTTCGGCCGCGACAATTACCTATAACCGTTGCACCGAATTTCAAACCGCTCACACAGTACTTCCCATTGAGACACATGAACAATCCCCCGGAAGCGTTTTCTCGTAGCCCAATTTTTTACCCCGGCGCAAGCGACCGAAATTTCGATGGGGGCCGCCGCAATGATCACGGAAATGGTCCAAACTTTGACCCCCCATATCTCGGGCTCTAATTGTCCGATCGACTTGAAATTTGAAACGTGGCCTAACAGGGTTTCGGCCTTCCTCCCTATGCTCGCCAATCGCGGCTCACCATGGGGGGTCCGGGCCTTTTCGCCGTAATGTTAAAACAAAAACTCGCGAATATCTCCGAAACGGTTCGATAGAATGTCGCAAATTTTGGTGTGAAAGTGCACCCTAGATTTATCTACAAACCCTCCAAATTAGGTGGTCCTAGCTTCCATAGTTTTTTTATGGCGAATTTTTGAAAGTTTAAAAAATAGCCCAAAAATCGAACGGAAATAACCTACAGAAACTCCATTCGCGAATTTTAAAAATCCGAGATAGCCAAAATGTTGCTCTCGAAGAGTACATCAATTTAAAAAAAAAGGTTTGTCTCAAGGCCCAATAGGGCCCGATTTTCATAGGGTCAAATTTCACGAATTTGACACATTTCGGCCGCGACAATTACCTATAACCGTTGCACCGAATTTCAAACCGCTCACACAGTACTTCCCATTGAGACACATGAACAATCCCCCGGAAGCGTTTTCTCGTAGCTCAATTTTTGACCCCGGCGCAAGCGACCGAAATTTCGATGAGGGCCGCCCCAATGGTCACGGAAATGGGCCAAATTTTGACTCCCCATATCTCGGCCCTAATTGTCCGATCAACTTGAAATTTGAAACGTGGCCTAACAGGGTTTCGGCCTTCCTCCCCATGCTCGCCCATCGCGGGTCACCATGGGGGGTCCGGGCCTTTTCGCCGTAATGTTAAAACAAAAACTCGCGAATATCTCCGAAACGGTTCGATAGAATGTCGCAAATTTTGGTGTGAAAGTGCACCCTAGATTTTCCTACAAACCCTCCAAATTAGGTGGTCCTAGCTTCCATAGTTTTTTTATGGCGAATTTTTGAAAGTTTAAAAAATAGCCCAAAAATCGAACGGAAATTCCCTACAGAAACTCCATTCGCGAATTTTAAAAATCCCAGATAGCCAAAGCGTTGCTCTCGAAGAGTACATGAATTTAAAAAAAAAAGGTTTGTCTCTAGGCCCAATAGGACCCCACTTTCATAGGGTCAAATTTCACGAATTTGACACATTTCGGCCGCGACAATTACCTATAACCGTTGCACCGAATTTCAAACCGCTCACACAGTACTTCCCATTGAGTCACATGAACAATCCCCCGCAAGGGTTTTCTCGTAGCTCCATTTTTGACCCCTTCGCAAGCGACCGAAATTTCGATGGGGGGCCGCACCAATGGTAACGGAAATGGGCCAAACTTTGACCCCCCATATCTCGGGCCCTAATTGTCCAATCGACTTGAAATTTGAAACGTGACCTAAAAGGGTTTCGGCCTTCCTCCCCACGCTTGCCAATCGCGGCTCACCAGGGGGGGTCCGGGGCTTTTCGCCGTAATGTTAAAACAAAAACTCGCGAATATCTCCGAAACGGTTCGATAGAATGTCGCAAATTTTGGTGTGAAAGGGCGCCCTAGATTTACCTACAAACTCTCCAAATTAGGTGGTCCTAGCTTCCATAGTTTTTTTATGGCGAATTTTTGAATGTTTAAAAAATAGACCAAAAATCAAACGGAAATACCCTACAGAAACTCCATTCGCGAATTTTAAAAATCCGAGATAGCCAAAATGTTGCTCTCGAAGAGTACATCAATTTAAAAAAAAAGGTTTGTCTCCAGGCCCAATAGGGCCCGACTTTCATAGGGTCAAATTTCACGAATTTGACACATTTCGGCCGCGACAATTACCTATAACCGTTGCACCGAATTTCAAACCGCTCACACAGTACTTCCCATTGAGACACATGAACAATCCCCCGCAAGCGTTTTCTCGTAGCTCAATTTTTGACCCCGGCGCAAGCGACCGAAATTTCGATGAGGGCCGCCCCAATTGTCACGGAAATGGGCCAAATTTTGACTCCCCATATCTCGGGCCCTAATTGTCCGACCGACTTGAAATTTGAAACGTGGGCTAACAGGCTTTCGGCCTTCCTCCCCATGCTCGCCAATCGCGGCTCACCATGGGGGTCCGGGCCTTTTCGCCGTAATGTTAAAACAAATACTCGCGAATATCTCCGAAACGGTTCGATAGAATGTCGCAAATTTTGGTGTGAAAGGTCACCCTTGATTTACCTGCAAACCCTCCAAATTTGGTGGTCCTAGCTTCCATAGTTTTTTTTGGCGAATTTTTGAAGGTTTAAAAAATAGCCCAAAAATCGAACGGAAATTCCCTACAGAAACTCCATTCGCAAATTTTAAAAATCCGAGATAGCCAAAATGTTGCTCTCCAAGAGTACATGAATTTAAAAAAAAAGGTTTGTCTCTAGGCCCAATAGGACCCTACTTTCATAGGGTCAAAGTTCACGAATTTGACACATTTCGGCCGCGACAATTACCTATAACCGTTGCACCGAATTTCAAACCGCTCACACAGTACTTCCCATTGAGACACATGAACAATCCCCCGCAAGCGTTTTCTCGTAGCTCAATTCTTGACCTCGGCGCAAGCGACCGAAATTTCGATGGGGGCCGCCCCAATGATCACGGAAATGGTCCAAACTTTGACCCCCCATATCTCGGGCTCTAATTGTCCGATCGACTTGAAATTTGAAACGTGGCCTAACAGGGTTTCGGCTTTCCTCCCCATGCTCGCCAATCGCGGCTCACCAGGGGGTGTCCGGGCCTTTTCCCCGTAATGTTAAAACAAAAACTCGCGAATATCTCCGAATCGGTTCGATAGAATGTCGCAAATGTTGGTGTGAAAGGGCACCCTAGATTTACCTGCAAACCCTCCAAATTTGGTGGTCCTAGCTTCCATAGTTTTTTTTGGCGAATTTTTGAAGGTTTAAAAAATAGCCCAAAAATCAAACGGAAATACCCTACAGAAACTCCATTCGCGAATTTTAAAAATCCGAGATAGCCAAAATGTTGCTCTCGAAGAGTACATCAATTTAAAAAAAAAGGTTTGACTCCAGGCCCAATAGGGCCCGACTTTCATAGGGTCAAATTTCACGAATTTGACACATTTCAGCCGCGACAATTACCTATAACCGTTGCACCGAATTTCAAACCGCTCACACAGTACTTCCCATTGAGACACATGAACAATCCCCCGCAAGCGTTTTCTCGTAGCTCAATTCTTGACTTCGGCGCAAGCGACCGAAATTTCGATGGGGGCCGCCGCAATGATCACGGAAATGGTCCAAACTTTGACCCCCCATATCTCGGGCTCTAATTGTCCGATCGACTTGAAATTTGAAACGTGGCCTAACAGGGTTTCGGCCTTCCTCCCTATGCTCGCCAATCGCGGCTCACCATGGGGGGTCCGGGCCTTTTCGCCGTAATGTTAAAACAAAAACTCGCGAATATCTCCGAAACGGTTCGATAGAATGTCGCAAATTTTGGTGTGAAAGTGCACCCTAGATTTACCTACAAACCCTCCAAATTAGGTGGTCCTAGCTTCCATAGTTTTTTTATGGCGAATTTTTGAATGTTTAAAAAATAGCCCAAAAATCGAACGGAAATACCCTACAGAAACTCCATTCGCGAATTTTAAAAATCCGAGATAGCCAAAATGTTGCTCTCGAAAAGTACATCAATTTAAAAAAAATGTTTGTCTCCAGGCCTAATAGGGCCCGACTTTCATAGGGTCAAATTTCACGAATTTGACACATTTCGGCCGCGACAATTACCTATAACCGTTGCACCGAACTTCAAACCTCTCACACAGTACTTCCCATTGAGACACATGAACAATCCCCCGCAAGCGTTTTCTCGTAGCTCAATTTTTGACCCCGGCGCAAGCAACCGAAATTTCGATGAGGGCCGCGCCAATGGTCACGGAAATGGGCTAAATTTTGACCCCCCATATCTCGGGCCCTAATTGTCCGATCGACTTGAAATTTGAAACGTCGCTTAACAGGGTTTCGGCCTTCCTCTCCATGCTCGCCAATCGCGACTCACCATGGGGGGTCCGGGCCTTTTCGCTGTAATTTTAAAACAAATACTCGCGAATATCTCCGAAACGGTTCGATAGAATGTCGCAAATTTTGGTGTGAAAGGGCACCCTAGATTTACCTACAATCCCTCCAAATTTGGTGGTCTTATCTTCGATAGTTTTTTTATGGCAAATTTTTGAATGTTTAAAAAATAGCCCAAAATTCGAACGGAAATTCCCTACAGAAACTCCATTCACGAATTTTAAAAATCCCAGATAGCCAAAGCGTTGCTCTCGAAGAGTACATGAATTTAAAAAAAAAAGGTTTGTCTCTAGGCCCAATAGGACCCCACTTTCATAGGGTCAAATTTCACGAATTTGACACATTTCGGCCGCGACAATTACCTATAACCGTTGCACCGAATTTCAAACCGCTCACACAGTACTTCCCATTGAGACACATGAACAATCCACCGGAAGCGTTTTCTCGTAGCTCAATTTTTGACCCCGGCGCAAGCGACCGAAATTTCGATGAGGGCCGCCCCAATGGTCACGGAAATGGGCCAAATTTTGACTCCCCATATCTCGGGCCCTAATTGTCCGATCAACTTGAAATTTGAAACGTGGCCTAACAGGGTTTCGGCCTTCCTCCCCATGCTCGCCCATCGCGGCTCACCATGGGGGGTCCGGGCCTTTTCGCCGTAATGTTAAAACAAAAACTCGCGAATATCTCCGAAACGGTTCGATAGAATGTCGCAAATTTTGGTGTGAAAGTGCACCCTAGATTTTCCTACAAACCCTCCAAATTAGGTGGTCCTAGCTTCCATAGTTTTTTTATGGCGAATTTTTGAAAGTTTAAAAAATAGCCCAAAAATCGAACGGAAATACCCTACAGAAACTCCATTCGCGAATTTTAAAAATCCGAGATAGCCAAAATGTTGCTCTCGAAAAGTACATCAATTTAAAAAAAATGTTTGTCTCCAGGCCTAATAGGGCCCGACTTTCATAGGGTCAAATTTCACGAATTTGACACATTTCGGCCGCGACAATTACCTATAACCGTTGCACCGAACTTCAAACCTCTCACACAGTACTTCCCATTGAGACACATGAACAATCCCCCGCAAGCGTTTTCTCGTAGCTCAATTTTTGACCCCGGCGCAAGCGACCGAAATTTCGAAGAGGGCCGCCCCAATTGTCACGGAAATGGGCCAAATTTTGACTCCCCATATCTCGGGCCCTAATTGTCCGACCGACTTAAAATTTGAAACGTGGCCTAACAGGCTTTCGGCCTTCCTCCCCATGCTCGCCAATCGCGGCTCACCATGGGGGTCCGGGCCTTTTCGCCGTAATGTTAAAAACAATACTCGCGAATATCTCCGAAACGGTTCGATAGAATGTCGCAAATTTTGGTGTGAAAGGGCACCCTAGATTTACCTGCAAACCCTCCAAATTTGGTGGTCCTAGCTTCCATAGTTTTTTTTGGCGAATTTTTGAAGTTTTAAAAAATAGCCCAAAAATCGAACGGAAATTCCCTACAGAAACTCCATTCGCAAATTTTAAAAATCCGAGATAGCCAAAATGTTGCTCTCCAAGAGTACATGAATTTTAAAAAAAAGCTTTGTCTCTAGGCCCAATAGGACCCCACTTTCATAGGGTCAAAGTTCACGAATTTGACACATTTCGGCCGCGACAATTACCTATAACCGTTGCACCGAATTTCAAACCGCTCACACAGTACTTCCCATTGAGACACATGAACAATCCCCCGCAAGCGTTTTCTCGTAGCTCAATTCTTGACCTCGGCGCAAGCGACCGAAATTTCGATGGGGGCCGCCCCAATGATCACGGAAATGGTCCAAATTTTGACCCCCCATATCTCGGGCTCTAATTGTCCGATCGACTTGAAATTTCAAACGTGACCTAACAGGGTTTCAGCCTTCCTCCCCATGCTCGCCAATCGCGGCTCACCAGGGGGGTCCGGGGCTTTTCGCCGTAAAGTTAAAACAAAAACTCGCGAATATCTCCGAAACGGTTCGATAGAATGTCGCAAATTTTGGTGTGAAAGTGCGCCCTAGATTTACCTACAAACTCTCCAAATTAGGTGGTCCTAGCTTCCATAGTTTTTTTATGGCGAATTTTTGAAAGTTTTAAAAATAGACGAAAATAAAACGGAAATACCCTACAGAAACTCCATTCGCGAATTTTAAAAATCCGAGATAGCCAAAACGTTGCTCTCGAAGAGTACATCAATTTAAAAAAAAAAAGGTTTGTCTCAAGGCCCAATAGGGCCCGATTTTCATAGGGTCAAATTTCACGAATTTGACACATTTCGGCCGCGACAATTACCTATAATCGTTGCACCGAATTTCAAACCGCTCACACAGTACTTCCCATTGAGACACATGAACAATCCCCCGCAAGCGTTTTCTCGTAGCTCAATTCTTGACCTCGGCGCAAGCGACCGAAATTTCGATGGGGGCCGCCGCAATGATCACGGAAATGGTCCAAACTTTGACCCCCCATATCTCGGGCTCTAATTGTCCGATCGACTTGAAATTTGAAACGTGGCCTAACAGGGTTCGGCCTTCCTCCCTAAGCTCGCCAATCGCGGCTCACCATGGGGGGTCCGGGCCTTTTCGCCGTAATGTTAAAACAAAAACTCGCGAATATCTCCGAAACGGTTCGATAGAATGTCGCAAATTTTGGTGTGAAAGTGCACCCTAGATTTATCTACAAACCCTCCAAATTAGGTGGTCCTAGCTTCCATAGTTTTTTTATGGCGAATTTTTGAAAGTTTAAAAAATAGCCAAAAAATCGAACGGAAATACCCTACAGAAACTCCATTCGCGAATTTTAAAAATCCCGGATAGCCAAAATGTTGCTCTCGAAGAGTACATCAATTTAAAAAAAAAAGGTTTGTCTCAAGGCCCAATAGGGCCCGATTTTCATAGGGTCAAATTTCACGAATTTGACACATTTCGGCCGCGACAATTACCTATAATCGTTGCACCGAATTTCAAACCGCTCACACAGTACTTCCCATTGAGACACATGAACAATCCCCCGCAAGCGTTTTCTCGTAGCTCAATTCTTGACCTCGGCGCAAGCGACCGAAATTTCGATGGGGGCCGCCGCAATGATCACGGAAATGGTCCAAACTTTGACCCCCCATATCTCGGGCTCTAATTGTCCGATCGACTTGAAATTTGAAACGTGGCCTAACAGGGTTTCGGCCTTCCTCCCTATGCTCGCCAATCGCGGCTCACCATGGGGGGTCCGGGCCTTTTCGCCGTAATGTTAAAACAAAAACTCGCGAATATCTCCGAAACGGTTCGATAGAATGTCGCAAATTTTGGTGTGAAAGTGCACCCTAGATTTATCTACAAACCCTCCAAATTAGGTGGTCCTAGCTTCCATAGTTTTTTTATGGCGAATTTTTGAAAGTTTAAAAAATAGCCCAAAAATCGAACGGAAATACCCTACAGAAACTCCATTCGCGAATTTTAAAAATCCGAGATAGCCAAAATGTTGCTCTCGAAGAGTACATCAATTTAAAAAAAAAAGGTTTGTCTCAAGGCCCAATAGGGCCCGATTTTCATAGGGTCAAATTTCACGAATTTGACACATTTCGGCCGCGACAATTACCTATAACCGTCTCACCGAATTTCAAACCGCTCACACAGTACTTCCCATTGAGACACATGAACAATCCACCGGAAGCGTGTTCTCGTAGCTCAATTTTTGACCCCGGCGCAAGCGACCGAAATTTCGATGAGGGCCGCCCCAATGGTCACGGAAATGGGCCAAATTTTGACTCCCCATATCTCGGGCCCTAATTGTCCGATCAACTTGAAATTTGAAACGTGGCCTAACAGGGTTTCGGCCTTCCTCCCCATGCTCGCCCATCGCGGCTCACCATGGGGGGTCCGGGCCTTTTCGCCGTAATTTTAAAACAAAAACTCGCGAATATCTCCGAAACGGTTCGATAGAATGTCGCAAATTTTGGTGTGAAAGTGCACCCTAGATTTTCCTACAAACCCTCCAAATTAGGTGGTCCTAGCTTCCATAGTTTTTTTATGGCGAATTTTTGAAAGTTTAAAAAATAGCCCAAAAATCGAACGGAAATACCCTACAGAAACTCCATTCGCGAATTTTAAAAATCCGAGATAGCCAAAATGTTGCTCTCGAAAAGTACATCAATTTAAAAAAAATGTTTGTCTCCAGGCCTAATAGGGCCCGACTTTCATAGGGTCAAATTTCACGAATTTGACACATTTCGGCCGCGACAATTACCTATAACCGTTGCACCGAACTTCAAACCTCTCACACAGTACTTCCCATTGAGACACATGAACAATCCCCCGCAAGCGTTTTCTCGTAGCTCAATTTTTGACCCCGGCGCAAGCGACCGAAATTTCGATGAGGGCCGCCCCAATTGTCACGGAAATGGGCCAAATTTTGACTCCCCATATCTCGGGCCCTAATTGTCCGACCGACTTAAAATTTGAAACGTGGCCTAACAGGCTTTCGGCCTTCCTCCCCATGCTCGCCAATCGCGGCTCACCATGGGGGTCCGGGCCTTTTCGCCGTAATGTTAAAAACAATACTCGCGAATATCTCCGAAACGGTTCGATAGAATGTCGCAAATTTTGGTGTGAAAGGGCACCCTAGATTTACCTGCAAACCCTCCAAATTTGGTGGTCCTAGCTTCCATAGTTTTTTTTGGCGAATTTTTGAAGTTTTAAAAAATAGCCCAAAAATCGAACGGAAATTCCCTACAGAAACTCCATTCGCAAATTTTAAAAATCCGAGATAGCCAAAATGTTGCTCTCCAAGAGTACATGAATTTTAAAAAAAAGGTTTGTCTCTAGGCCCAATAGGACCCCACTTTCATAGGGTCAAAGTTCACGAATTTGACACATTTCGGCCGCGACAATTACCTATAACCGTTGCACCGAATTTCAAACCGCTCACACAGTACTTCCCATTGAGACACATGAACAATCCCCCGCAAGCGTTTTCTCGTAGCTCAATTCTTGACCTCGGCGCAAGCGACCGAAATTTCGATGGGGGCCGCCCCAATGATCACGGAAATGGTCCAAATTTTGACCCCCCATATCTCGGGCTCTAATTGTCCGATCGACTTGAAATTTGAAACGTGACCTAACAGGGTTTCGGCCTTCCTCCCCATGCTCGCCAATCGCGGCTCACCAGGGGGGTCCGGGGCTTTTCGCCGTAAAGTTAAAACAAAAACTCGCGAATATCTCCGAAACGGTTCGATAGAATGTCGCAAATTTTGGTGTGAAAGTGCGCCCTAGATTTACCTACAAACTCTCCAAATTAGGTGGTCCTAGCTTCCATAGTTTTTTTATGGCGAATTTTTGAAAGTTTTAAAAATAGACGAAAATAAAACGGAAATACCCTACAGAAACTCCATTCGCGAATTTTAAAAATCCGAGATAGCCAAAACGTTGCTCTCGAAGAGTACATCAATTTAAAAAAAAAAAGGTTTGTCTCAAGGCCCAATAGGGCCCGATTTTCATAGGGTCAAATTTCACGAATTTGACACATTTCGGCCGCGACAATTACCTATAATCGTTGCACCGAATTTCAAACCGCTCACACAGTACTTCCCATTGAGACACATGAACAATCCCCCGCAAGCGTTTTCTCGTAGCTCAATTCTTGACCTCGGCGCAAGCGACCGAAATTTCGATGGGGGCCGCCGCAATGATCACGGAAATGGTCCAAACTTTGACCCCCCATATCTCGGGCTCTAATTGTCCGATCGACTTGAAATTTGAAACGTGGCCTAACAGGGTTTCGGCCTTCCTCCCTATGCTCGCCAATCGCGGCTCACCATGGCGGGTCCGGGCCTTTTCGCCGTAATGTTAAAACAAAAACTCGCGAATATCTCCAAAACGGTTCGATAGAATGTCGCAAATTTTGGTGTGAAAGTGCACCCTAGATTTATCTACAAACCCTCCAAATTAGGTGGTCCTAGCTTCCATAGTTTTTTTATGGCGAATTTTTGAAAGTTTAAAAAATAGCCAAAAAATCGAACGGAAATACCCTACAGAAACTCCATTCGCGAATTTTAAAAATCCGAGATAGCCAAAATGTTGCTCTCGAAGAGTACATCAATTTAAAAAAAAAAGGTTTGTCTCAAGGCCCAATAGGGCCCGATTTTCATAGGGTCAAATTTCACGAATTTGACACATTTCGGCCGCGACAATTACCTATAACCGTTGCACCGAATTTCAAACCGCTCACACAGTACTTCCCATTGAGACACATGAACAATCCCCCGGAAGCGTTTTCTCGTAGCTCAATTTTTGACCCCGGCGCAAGCGACCGAAATTTCGATGGGGGCCGCCGCAATGATCACGGAAATGGTCCAAACTTTGACCCCCATATCTCGGGCTCTAATTGTCCGATCGACTTGAAATTTGAAACGTGGCCTAACAGGGTTTCGGCCTTCCTCCCTATGCTCGCCAATCGCGGCTCACCATGGGGGGTCCGGGCCTTTTCGCCGTAATGTTAAAACAAAAACTCGCGAATATCTCCGAAACGGTTCGATAGAATGTCGCAAATTTTGGTGTGAAAGTGCACCCTAGATTTATCTACAAACCCTCCAAATTAGGTGGTCCTAGCTTCCATAGTTTTTTTATGGCGAATTTTTGAAAGTTTAAAAAATAGCCCAAAAATCGAACGGAAATACCCTACAGAAACTCCATTCGCGAATTTTAAAAATCCGAGATAGCCAAAATGTTGCTCTCGAAGAGTACATCAATTTAAAAAAAAAAGGTTTGTCTCAAGGCCCAATAGGGCCCGATTTTCATAGGGTCAAATTTCACGAATTTGACACATTTCGGCCGCGACAATTACCTATAACCGTTGCACCGAATTTCAAACCGCTCACACAGTACTTCCCATTGAGACACATGAACAATCCCCCGGAAGCGTTTTCTCGTAGCTCAATTTTTGACCCCGGCGCAAGCGACCGAAATTTGGATGAGGGCCGCCCCAATGGTCACGGAAATGGGCCAAATTTTGACTCCCCATATCTCGGCCCTAATTGTCCGATCAACTTGAAATTTGAAACGTGGCCTAACAGGGTTTCGGCCTTCCTCCCCATGCTCGCCCATCGCGGCTCACCATGGGGGGTCCGGGCCTTTTCGCCGTAATGTTAAAACAAAAACTCGCGAATATCTCCGAAACGGTTCGATAGAATGTCGCAAATTTTGGTGTGAAAGTGCACCCTAGATTTTCCTACAAACCCTCCAAATTAGGTGGTCCTAGCTTCCATAGTTTTTTTATGGCGAATTTTTGAAAGTTTAAAAAATAGCCCAAAAATCGAACGGAAATTCCCTACAGAAACTCCATTCGCGAATTTTAAAAATCCCAGATAGCCAAAGCGTTGCTCTCGAAGAGTACATGAATTTAAAAAAAAAAGGTTTGTCTCTAGGCCCAATAGGACCCCACTTTCATAGGGTCAAATTTCACGAATTTGACACATTTCGGCCGCGACAATTACCTATAACCGTTGCACCGAATTTCAAACCGCTCACACAGTACTTCCCATTGAGTCACATGAACAATCCCCCGCAAGGGTTTTCTCGTAGCTCCATTTTTGACCCCTTCGCAAGCGACCGAAATTTCGATGGGGGGCCGCACCAATGGTAACGGAAATGGGCCAAACTTTGACCCCCCATATCTCGGGCCCTAATTGTCCAATCGACTTGAAATTTGAAACGTGACCTAAAAGGGTTTCGGCCTTCCTCCCCACGCTTGCCAATCGCGGCTCACCAGGGGGGGTCCGGGGCTTTTCGCCGTAATGTTAAAACAAAAACTCGCGAATATCTCCGAAACGGTTCGATAGAATGTCGCAAATTTTGGTGTGAAAGGGCGCCCTAGATTTACCTACAAACTCTCCAAATTAGGTGGTCCTAGCTTCCATAGTTTTTTTATGGCGAATTTTTGAATGTTTAAAAAATAGACCAAAAATCAAACGGAAATACCCTACAGAAACTCCATTCGCGAATTTTAAAAATCCGAGATAGCCAAAATGTTGCTCTCGAAGAGTACATCAATTTAAAAAAAAAGGTTTGTCTCCAGGCGCAATAGGGCCCGACTTTCATAGGGTCAAATTTCACGAATTTGACACATTTCGGCCGCGACAATTACCTATAACCGTTGCACCGAATTTCAAACCGCTCACACAGTACTTCCCATTGAGACACATGAACAATCCCCCGCAAGCGTTTTCTCGTAGCTCAATTTTTGACCCCGGCGCAAGCGACCGAAATTTCGATGAGGGCCGCCCCAATTGTCACGGAAATGGGCCAAATTTTGACTCCCCATATCTCGGGCCCTAATTGTCCGACCGACTTGAAATTTGAAACGTGGCCTAACAGGCTTTCGGCCTTCCTCCCCATGCTCGCCAATCGCGGCTCACCATGGGGGTCCGGGCCTTTTCGCCGTAATGTTAAAACAAATACTCGCGAATATCTCCGAAACGGTTCGATAGAATGTCGCAAATTTTGGTGTGAAAGGGCACCCTTGATTTACCTGCAAACCCTCCAAATTTGGTGGTCCTAGCTTCCATAGTTTTTTTTGGCGAATTTTTGAAGGTTTAAAAAATAGCCCAAAAATCGAACGGAAATTCCCTACAGAAACTCCATTCGCAAATTTTAAAAATCCGAGATAGCCAAAATGTTGCTCTCCAAGAGTACATGAATTTAAAAAAAAAGGTTTGTCTCTAGGCCCAATAGGACCCCACTTTCATAGGGTCAAAGTTCACGAATTTGACACATTTCGGCCGCGACAATTACCTATAACCGTTGCACCGAATTTCAAACCGCTCACACAGTACTTCCCATTGAGACACATGAACAATCCCCCGCAAGCGTTTTCTCGTAGCTCAATTCTTGACCTCGGCGCAAGCGACCGAAATTTCGATGGGGGCCGCCCCAATGATCACGGAAATGGTCCAAACTTTGACCCCCCATATCTCGGGCTCTAATTGTCCGATCGACTTGAAATTTGAAACGTGGCCTAACAGGGTTTCGGCTTTCCTCCCCATGCTCGCCAATCGCGGCTCACCAGGGGGTGTCCGGGCCTTTTCCCCGTAATGTTAAAACAAAAACTCGCGAATATCTCCGAATCGGTTCGATAGAATGTCGCAAATGTTGGTGTGAAAGGGCACCCTAGATTTACCTGCAAACCCTCCAAATTTGGTGGTCCTAGCTTCCATAGTTTTTTTTGGCGAATTTTTGAAGGTTTAAAAAATAGCCCAAAAATCAAACGGAAATACCCTACAGAAACTCCATTCGCGAATTTTAAAAATCCGAGATAGCGAAAATGTTGCTCTCGAAGAGTACATCAATTTAAAAAAAAAGGTTTGTCTCCAGGCCCAATAGGGCCCGACTTTCATAGGGTCAAATTTCACGAATTTGACACATTTCAGCCGCGACAATTACCTATAACCGTTGCACCGAATTTCAAACCGCTCACACAGTACTTCCCATTGAGACACATGAACAATCCCCCGCAAGCGTTTTCTCGTAGCTCAATTCTTGACTTCGGCGCAAGCGACCGAAATTTCGATGGGGGCCGCCGCAATGATCACGGAAATGGTCCAAACTTTGACCCCCCATATCTCGGGCTCTAATTGTCCGATCGACTTGAAATTTGAAACGTGGCCTAACAGGGTTTCGGCCTTCCTCCCTATGCTCGCCAATCGCGGCTCACCATGGGGGGTCCGGGCCTTTTCGCCGTAATGTTAAAACAAAAACTCGCGAATATCTCCGAAACGGTTCGATAGAATGTCGCAAATTTTGGTGTGAAAGTGCGCCCTAGATTTACCTACAAACTCTCCAAATTAGGTGGTCCTAGCTTCCATAGTTTTTTTATGGTGAATTTTTGAATGTTTTAAAAATAGACCAAAATAAAACGGAAATACCCTACAGAAACTCCATTCGCGAATTTTAAAAATCCGAGATAGCCTAAACGTTGCTCTCGAAGAGTACATCAATTTAAAAAAAAAAAGGTTTGTCTCAAGGCCCAATAGGGCCCGATTTTCATAGGGTCAAATTTCACGAATTTGACACATTTCGGCCGCGACAATTACCTATAACCGTTGCACCGAATTTCAAACCGCTCACACAGTACTTCCCATTGAGTCACATGAACAATCCCCCGCAAGCGTTTTCTCGTAGCTCCATTTTTGACCCCTTCGCAAGCGACCGAAATTTCGATGAGGGGCCGCACCAATGGTAACGGAAATGGGCCAAACTTTGACCCCCCCATATCTCGGGCCCTAATTGTCCGATCGACATGAAATTTGAAGCGTGGCCTAACAGGGTTTCGGCCTTCCTCTCCATGCTCACCAATCGCGGCTCACCAGGGGGGGGTCCGTGCCTTTTGGCCGTAATTTTAAAACAAAAACTCGCGAATATCTCCGAAACGGTTCGATAGAATGTCGCAAATTTTGGTGTGAAAGGGCACCCTAGATTTACCTACAAACCTTCCAAATTAGGTGGTCCTAGCTTCCATAGTTTTTTTATGGCGAATTTTTGAAGGTTTAAAAAATTGCCCAAAAATCGAACGCAAATACCCTACAGAAACTCCATTCGCGAATTTTAAAAATCCGAGATAGCCAAAATGTTGCTCTCGAAGAGTACATCAATTTAAAAAGAAAGGTTTGTCTCCAGGCCCAATAGGGCCCGACTTTCATAGGGTCAAATTTCACGAATTTGACACATTTCGGCCGCGACAATTACCTATAACCGTTGCACCGAATTTCAAACCGCTCGCACAGTACTTCCCATTGAGACACATGAACAATCCCCCGCAAGCGTTTTCTCGTAGCTCAATTTTTGACCCCGGTGCAAGCGACCGAAATTTCCATCAGGGCCGCCCCAATGGTCATGGAAATGGGCCAAATTTTGACCCCCCATATCTCGGGCCCTAATTGTCCAATCGACTTGAAATGTGAAACGTGACCTAAAAGGGTTTCGGCCTTCCTCCCCACGCTCGCCAATCGCGGCTCACCAGGGGGGGTCCGGGGCTTTTCGCCGTAATGTTAAAACAAAAACTCGCGAATATCTCCGAAACGGTTCGATAGAATGTCGCAAATTTTGGTGTGAAAGGGCGCCCTAGATTTACCTACAAACTCTCCAAATTAGGTGGTCCTAGCTTCCATAGTTTTTTTATGGCGAATTTTTGAATGTTTTAAAAATAGACCAAAAATCAAACGGAAATACCCTACAGAAACTCCATTCGCGAATTTTAAAAATCCGAGATAGCCAAAATGTTGCTCTCGAAGAGTACATCAATTTAAAAAAAAAAGGTTTGTCTCCAGGCCCAATAGGGCCCGACTTTCATAGGGTCAAATTTCACGAATTTGACACATTTCGGACGCGACAATTACCTATAACCGTTGCATAGAATTTCAAACCGCTCACACAGTACTTCCCATTGAGACACATGAACAATCCCCCGCAAGCGTTTTCTCGTAGCTCAATTTTTTACCCCGGCGCAAGCGACCGAAATTTCGATGAGGGCCGCCCCAATTGTCACGGAAATGGGCCAAATTTTGACTCCCCATATCTCGGGCCCTAATTGTCCGACCGACTTGAAATTTGAAACGTGGCCTAACAGGCTTTCGGCCTTCCTCCCCATGCTCGCCAATCGCGGCTCACCATGGGGGTCCGGGCCTTTTCGCCGTAATGTTAAAACAAATACTCGCGAATATCTACGAAACGGTTCGATAGAATGTCGCAAATTTTGGTGTGAAAGGGCACCCTAGATTTACCTACAAACCCTCCAAATTTGGTGGTCCTAGCTTCCATAGTTTTTTCATGGCGAATTTTTGAAGGTTTAAAAAATAGCCCAAAAATCGAACGGAAATTCCCTACAGAAACTCCATTCGCAAATTTTAAAAATCCGAGATAGCCAAAATGTTGCTCTCCAAGAGTACATGAATTTTAAAAAAAAGGTTTGTCTCTAGGCCCAATAGGACCCCACTTTCATAGGGTCAAAGTTCACGAATTTCACACATTTCGGCCGCGACAATTACCTATAACCGTTGCACCGAATTTCAAACGGCTCACACAGTACTTCCCATTGAGACACATGAACGATCCCCCGCAAGCGTTTTCTCGTAGCTCAATTCTTGACCTCGGCGCAAGCGACCGAAATTTCGATGGGGGCCGCCCCAATGATCACGGAAATGGTCCAAACTTTGACCCCCCATATCTCGGGCTCTAATTGTCCGATCGACTTGAAATTTGAAACGTGACCTAACAGGGTTTCGGCCTTCCTCCCCATGCTCGCCAATCGCGGCTCACCAGGGGGGGTCCGGGGCTTTTCGCCGTAATGTTAAAACAAAAACTCGCGAATATCTCCGAAACGGTTCGATAGAATGTCGCAAATTTTGGTGTGAAAGTGCTCCCTAGATTTACCTACAAACTCTCCAAATTAGGTGGTCCTAGCTTCCATAGTTTTTTTATGGCGAATTTTTGAAAGTTTTAAAAATAGACCAAAATAAAACGGAAATACCCTACAGAAACTCCATTCGCGAATTTTAAAAATCCGAGATAGCCAAAACGTTGCTCTCGAAGAGTACATCAATTTAAAAAAAAAAAAGGTTTGTCTCAAGGCCCAATAGGGCCCGATTTTCATAGGGTCAAATTTCAGGAATTTGACACATTTCGGCCGCGACAATTACCTATAATCGTTGCACCGAATTTCAAACCGCTCACACAGTACTTCCCATTGAGACACATGAACAATCCCCCGCAAGCGTTTTCTCGTAGCTCAATTCTTGACCTCGGCGCAAGCGACCGAAATTTCGATGGGGGCCGCCGCAATGATCACGGAAATGGTCCAAACTTTGACCCCCCATATCTCGGGCTCTAATTGTCCGATCGACTTGAAATTTGAAACGTGGCCTAACAGGGTTTCGGCCTTCATCCCTATGCTCGCCAATCGCGGCTCACCATGAGGGGTCCGGGCCTTTTCGCCGTAATGTTAAAACAAAAACTCGCGAATATCTCCGAAACGGTTCGATAGAATGTCGCAAATTTTGGTGTGAAAGTGCACCCTAGATTTACCTACAAACCCTCCAAATTAGGTGGTCCTAGCTTCCATAGTTTTTTTATGGCGAATTTTTGAAAGTTTAAAAAATAGCCCAAAAATCGAACGGAAATACCCTACAGAAACTCCATTCGCGAATTTTAAAAATCCGAGATAGCCAAAATGTTGCTCTCGAAGAGTACATAAATTTAAAAAAAAAGGTTTGTCTCCAGGCCCAATAGGGCCCGACTTTCATGGGTCAAATTTCACGAATTTGACACATTTCGGCCGCGACAATTACCTATAACCGTTGCACCGAATTTCAAACTGCTCACACAGTACTTCCCATTGAGACACATGAACAATAACCCGCAAGCGTTTTCTCGTAGCTCAATTTTTGACCCCGGTGCAAGCGACCGAAATTTCCATCAGGGCCGCCCCAATGGTCATGGAAATGGGCCAAATTTTGACCCCCCATATCTCGGGCCCTAATTGTCCAATCGACTTGAAATGTGAAACGTGACCTAAAAGGGTTTCGGCCTTCCTCCCCACGCTCGCCAATCGCGGCTCACCAGGGGGGGTCCGGGGCTTTTCGCCGTAATGTTAAAACAAAAACTCGCGAATATCTCCGAAACGGTTCGATAGAATGTCGCAAATTTTGGTGTGAAAGGGCGCCCTAGATTTACCTACAAACTCTCCAAATTAGGTGGTCCTAGCTTCCATAGTTTTTTTATGGCGAATTTTTGAATGTTTTAAAAATAGACCAAAAATCAAACGGAAATACCCTACAGAAACTCCATTCGCGAATTTTAAAAATCCGAGATAGCCAAAATGTTGCTCTCGAAGAGTACATCAATTTAAAAAAAAAAGGTTTGTCTCCAGGCCCAATAGGGCCCGACTTTCATAGGGTCAAATTTCACGAATTTGACACATTTCGGACGCGACAATTACCTATAACCGTTGCATAGAATTTCAAACCGCTCACACAGTACTTCCCATTGAGACACATGAACAATCCCCCGCAAGCGTTTTCTCGTAGCTCAATTTTTTACCCCGGCGCAAGCGACCGAAATTTCGATGAGGGCCGCCCCAATTGTCACGGAAATGGGCCAAATTTTGACTCCCCATATCTCGGGCCCTAATTGTCCGACCGACTTGAAATTTGAAACGTGACCTAACAGGGTTTCGGCCTTCCTCCCCATGCTCGCCAATCGCGGCTCACCATGGGGGTCCGGGCCTTTTCGCCGTAATGTTAAAACAAATACTCGCGAATATCTCCGAAACGGTTCGATAGAATGTCGCAAATTTTGGTGTGAAAGGGCACCCTAGATTTACCTACAAACCCTCCAAATTTGGTGGTCCTAGCTTCCATAGTTTTTTCATGGCGAATTTTTGAAGGTTTAAAAAATAGCCCAAAAATCGAACGGAAATTCCCTACAGAAACTCCATTCGCAAATTTTAAAAATCCGAGATAGCCAAAATGTTGCTCTCGAAGAGTACATCAATTTAAAAAAAAAAGGTTTGTCTCCAGGCCCAATAGGGCCCGACTTTCATAGGGTCAAATTTCACGAATTTGACACATTTCGGACGCGACAATTACCTATAACCGTTGCATAGAATTTCAAACCGCTCACACAGTACTTCCCATTGAGACACATGAACAATCCCCCGCAAGCGTTTTCTCGTAGCTCAATTTTTTACCCCGGCGCAAGCGACCGAAATTTCGATGAGGGCCGCCCCAATTGTCACGGAAATGGGCCAAATTTTGACTCCCCATATCTCGGGCCCTAATTGTCCGACCGACTTGAAATTTGAAACGTGGCCTAACAGGCTTTCGGCCTTCCTCCCCATGCTCGCCAATCGCGGCTCACCATGGGGGTCCGGGCCTTTTCGCCGTAATGTTAAAACAAATACTCGCGAATATCTACGAAACGGTTCGATAGAATGTCGCAAATTTTGGTGTGAAAGGGCACCCTAGATTTACCTACAAACCCTCCAAATTTGGTGGTCCTAGCTTCCATAGTTTTTTCATGGCGAATTTTTGAAGGTTTAAAAAATAGCCCAAAAATCGAACGGAAATTCCCTACAGAAACTCCATTCGCAAATTTTAAAAATCCGAGATAGCCAAAATGTTGCTCTCCAAGAGTACATGAATTTTAAAAAAAAGGTTTGTCTCTAGGCCCAATAGGACCCCACTTTCATAGGGTCAAAGTTCACGAATTTCACACATTTCGGCCGCGACAATTACCTATAACCGTTGCACCGAATTTCAAACGGCTCACACAGTACTTCCCATTGAGACACATGAACGATCCCCCGCAAGCGTTTTCTCGTAGCTCAATTCTTGACCTCGGCGCAAGCGACCGAAATTTCGATGGGGGCCGCCCCAATGATCACGGAAATGGTCCAAACTTTGACCCCCCATATCTCGGGCTCTAATTGTCCGATCGACTTGAAATTTGAAACGTGACCTAACAGGGTTTCGGCCTTCCTCCCCATGCTCGCCAATCGCGGCTCACCAGGGGGGGTCCGGGGCTTTTCGCCGTAATGTTAAAACAAAAACTCGCGAATATCTCCGAAACGGTTCGATAGAATGTCGCAAATTTTGGTGTGAAAGTGCTCCCTAGATTTACCTACAAACTCTCCAAATTAGGTGGTCCTAGCTTCCATAGTTTTTTTATGGCGAATTTTTGAAAGTTTTAAAAATAGACCAAAATAAAACGGAAATACCCTACAGAAACTCCATTCGCGAATTTTAAAAATCCGAGATAGCCAAAACGTTGCTCTCGAAGAGTACATCAATTTAAAAAAAAAAAAGGTTTGTCTCAAGGCCCAATAGGGCCCGATTTTCATAGGGTCAAATTTCAGGAATTTGACACATTTCGGCCGCGACAATTACCTATAATCGTTGCACCGAATTTCAAACCGCTCACACAGTACTTCCCATTGAGACACATGAACAATCCCCCGCAAGCGTTTTCTCGTAGCTCAATTCTTGACCTCGGCGCAAGCGACCGAAATTTCGATGGGGGCCGCCGCAATGATCACGGAAATGGTCCAAACTTTGACCCCCCATATCTCGGGCTCTAATTGTCCGATCGACTTGAAATTTGAAACGTGGCCTAACAGGGTTTCGGCCTTCATCCCTATGCTCGCCAATCGCGGCTCACCATGAGGGGTCCGGGCCTTTTCGCCGTAATGTTAAAACAAAAACTCGCGAATATCTCCGAAACGGTTCGATAGAATGTCGCAAATTTTGGTGTGAAAGTGCACCCTAGATTTACCTACAAACCCTCCAAATTAGGTGGTCCTAGCTTCCATAGTTTTTTTATGGCGAATTTTTGAAAGTTTAAAAAATAGCCCAAAAATCGAACGGAAATACCCTACAGAAACTCCATTCGCGAATTTTAAAAATCCGAGATAGCCAAAATGTTGCTCTCGAAGAGTACATAAATTTAAAAAAAAAGGTTTGTCTCCAGGCCCAATAGGGCCCGACTTTCATGGGTCAAATTTCACGAATTTGACACATTTCGGCCGCGACAATTACCTATAACCGTTGCACCGAATTTCAAACTGCTCACACAGTACTTCCCATTGAGACACATGAACAATAACCCGCAAGCGTTTTCTCGTAGCTCAATTTTTGACCCCGGTGCAAGCGACCGAAATTTCCATCAGGGCCGCCCCAATGGTCATGGAAATGGGCCAAATTTTGACCCCCCATATCTCGGGCCCTAATTGTCCAATCGACTTGAAATGTGAAACGTGACCTAAAAGGGTTTCGGCCTTCCTCCCCACGCTCGCCAATCGCGGCTCACCAGGGGGGGTCCGGGGCTTTTCGCCGTAATGTTAAAACAAAAACTCGCGAATATCTCCGAAACGGTTCGATAGAATGTCGCAAATTTTGGTGTGAAAGGGCGCCCTAGATTTACCTACAAACTCTCCAAATTAGGTGGTCCTAGCTTCCATAGTTTTTTTATGGCGAATTTTTGAATGTTTTAAAAATAGACCAAAAATCAAACGGAAATACCCTACAGAAACTCCATTCGCGAATTTTAAAAATCCGAGATAGCCAAAATGTTGCTCTCGAAGAGTACATCAATTTAAAAAAAAAAGGTTTGTCTCCAGGCCCAATAGGGCCCGACTTTCATAGGGTCAAATTTCACGAATTTGACACATTTCGGACGCGACAATTACCTATAACCGTTGCATAGAATTTCAAACCGCTCACACAGTACTTCCCATTGAGACACATGAACAATCCCCCGCAAGCGTTTTCTCGTAGCTCAATTTTTTACCCCGGCGCAAGCGACCGAAATTTCGATGAGGGCCGCCCCAATTGTCACGGAAATGGGCCAAATTTTGACTCCCCATATCTCGGGCCCTAATTGTCCGACCGACTTGAAATTTGAAACGTGACCTAACAGGGTTTCGGCCTTCCTCCCCATGCTCGCCAATCGCGGCTCACCATGGGGGTCCGGGCCTTTTCGCCGTAATGTTAAAACAAATACTCGCGAATATCTCCGAAACGGTTCGATAGAATGTCGCAAATTTTGGTGTGAAAGGGCACCCTAGATTTACCTACAAACCCTCCAAATTTGGTGGTCCTAGCTTCCATAGTTTTTTCATGGCGAATTTTTGAAGGTTTAAAAAATAGCCCAAAAATCGAACGGAAATTCCCTACAGAAACTCCATTCGCAAATTTTAAAAATCCGAGATAGCCAAAATGTTGCTCTCCAAGAGTACATGAATTTTAAAAAAAAGGTTTGTCTCTAGGCCCAATAGGACCCCACTTTCATAGGGTCAAAGTTCACGAATTTCACACATTTCGGCCGCGACAATTACCTATAACCGTTGCACCGAATTTCAAACGGCTCACACAGTACTTCCCATTGAGACACATGAACGATCCCCCGCAAGCGTTTTCTCGTAGCTCAATTCTTGACCTCGGCGCAAGCGACCGAAATTTCGATGGGGGCCGCCCCAATGATCACGGAAATGGTCCAAACTTTGACCCCCCATATCTCGGGCTCTAATTGTCCGATCGACTTGAAATTTGAAACGTGACCTAACAGGGTTTCGGCCTTCCTCCCCATGCTCGCCAATCGCGGCTCACCAGGGGGGGTCCGGGGCTCTTCGCCGTAATGTTAAAACAAAAACTCGCGAATATCTCCGAAACGGTTCGATAGAATGTCGCAAATTTTGGTGTGAAAGTGCGCCCTAGATTTACCTACAAACTCTCCAAATTAGGTGGTCCTAGCTTCCATAGTTTTTTTATGGCGAATTTTTGAAAGTTTTAAAAATAGACCAAAATAAAACGGAAATACCCTACAGAAACTCCATTCGCGAATTTTAAAAATCCGAGATAGCCAAAACGTTGCTCTCGAAGAGTACATCAATTTAAAAAAAAAAAAGGTTTGTCTCAAGGCCCAATAGGGCCCGATTTTCATAGGGTCAAATTTCAGGAATTTGACACATTTCGGCCGCGACAATTACCTATAATCGTTGCACCGAATTTCAAACCGCTCACACAGTACTTCCCATTGAGACACATGAACAATCCCCCGCAAGCGTTTTCTCGTAGCTCAATTCTTGACCTCGGCGCAAGCGACCGAAATTTCGATGGGGGCCGCCGCAATGATCACGGAAATGGTCCAAACTTTGACCCCCCATATCTCGGGCTCTAATTGTCCGATCGACTTGAAATTTGAAACGTGGCCTAACAGGGTTTCGGCCTTCCACCCTATGCTCGCCAATCGCGGCTCACCATGGGGGGTCCAGGCCTTTTCGCCGTAATGTTAAAACAAAAACTCGCGAATATCTCCGAAACGGTTGGATAGAATGTCGCAAATTTTGGTGTGAAAGTGCACCCTAGATTTACCTACAAACCCTCCAAATTAGGTGGTCCTAGCTTCCATAGTTTTTTTATGGCGAATTTTTGAAAGTTTAAAAAATAGCCCAAAAATCGAACGGAAATACCCTACAGAAACTCCATTCGCGAATTTTAAAAATCCGAGATAGCCAAAATGTTGCTCTCGAAGAGTACATCAATTTAAAAAAAAAAGGTTTGTCTCCAGGCCCAATAGGGCCCGACTTTCATGGGTCAAATTTCACGAATTTGACACATTTCGGCCGCGACAATTACCTATAACCGTTGCACCGAATTTCAAACTGCTCACACAGTACTTCCCATTGAGACACATGAACAATCCCCCGCAAGCGTTTTCTCGTAGCTCAATTTTTGACCCCGGTGCAAGCGACCGAAATTTCGATGAGGGCCGCCCCAATGGTCACGGAAATGGGCCAAATTTTGACCCCCCATATCTCGGGCCCTAATTGTCCGATCGACTTGAAATCTGAAACGTGACCTAACAGGGTTTCGGCCTTCCTCCCCATGCTCGCCAATCGCGGCTCACCAGGGGGTGTCCGGGCCTTTTAGCCGTAATTTTAAAACAAAAACTCGCGAATATCCCCGAAACGGTTCGATAGAATGTCGCAAATTTTGGTGTGAAAGGGCACCCTAGATTTACTTAAAAACCCTCCAAATTTGGTGGTCCTAGCTTCCATAGTTTTTTTATGGCGAATTTCTGAAAGTTTAAAAAATAGCCCAAAAATCAAACGGAAATACCCTACAGAAACTCCATTCGCGAATTTTAAAAATCCGAGATAGCCAAAACGTTGCTCTCGAAGAGTACATCAATTAAAAAAAAAAAAGGTTTGTCTCAAGGCCCAATAGGGCCCGATTTTCATAGGGTCAAATTTCACGAATTTGACACATTTCGGCCGCGACAATTACCTATAACCGTTGCACCGAATTTCAAACGGCTCACACACTACTTCCCATTGAGACACATGAACAATCCCCCGCAAGCGTTTTCTCGTAGCTCAATTTTTTACCCCGGCGCAAGCGACCGAAATTTCGATGAGGGCCGCCCCAATGGTCACGGAAATGGGCCAAATTTTGACTCCCCATATCTCGGGCCCTAATTGTCCGATCGACTTGAAATTTGAAACGTGGCCTAACAAGGTTTCGGCCTTCCTCCCCATGCTCGCCAATCGCGGCTCACCAGGGGGTGTCCGGGCCTTTTTCCCGTAATGTTAAAACAAAAACTCGCGAATATCTCCGAATCGGTTCGATAGAATGTCGCAAATTTTGGTGTGAAAGGGCACCCTAGATTTACCTGCAAACCCTCCAAATTTGGTGGTCCTAGCTTCCATAGTTTTTTTTGGCGAATTTTTGAAGGTTTAAAAAATAGCCCAAAAATCAAACGGAAATACCCTACAGAAACTCCATTCGCGAATTTTAAAAATCCGAGATAGCCAAAATGTTGCTCTGGAAGAGTACATCAATTTAAAAAAAAAGGTTTGTCTCCAGGCCCAATAGGGCCCGACTTTCATAGGGTCAAATTTCACGAATTTGACACATATCAGCCGCGACAATTTCCTATAACCGTTGCACCGAATTTCAAACCGCTCACACAGTACTTTCCATTGAGACACATGAACAATCCCCCGCAAGCGTTTTCTCGTAGCTCAATTCTTGACCTCGGCGCAAGCGACCGAAATTTCGATGGGGGCCGCCGCAATGATCACGGAAATGGTCCAAACTTTGACCCCCCATATCTCGGGCTCTAATTGTCCGATCGACTTGAAATTTGAAACGTGGCCTAACAGGGTTTCGGCCTTCCTCCCTATGCTCGCCAATCGCGGCTCACCATGGGGGGTCCGGGGCTTTTCGCCGTAATGTTAAAACAAAAACTCGCGAATATCTCCGAAACGGTTCGATAGAATGTCGCAAATTTTGGTGTGAAAGTGCACCCTAGATTTACCTACAAACCCTCCAAATTAGGTGGTCCTAGCATCCATAGTTTTTTTATGGCGAATTTTTGAAAGTTTAAAAAATAGCCCAAAAATCGAACGGAAATACCCTACAGAAACTCCATTCGCGAATTTTAAAAATCCGAGATAGCCAAAATGTTGCTCTCGAAGAGTACATCAATTTAAAAAAAAAGGTTTGTCTCCAGGCCCAATAGGGCCCGACTTTCATGGGTCAAATTTCACGAATTTGACACATTTCGGCCGCGACAATTACCTATAACCGTTGCACCGAATTTCAAACTGCTCACACAGTACTTCCCATTGAGACACATGAACAATCCCCCGCAAGCGTTTTCTCGTAGCTCAATTTTTGACCCCGGTGCAAGCGACCGAAATTTCGATGAGGGCCGCCCCAATGGTCACGGAAATGGGCCAAATTTTGACCCCCCATATCTCGGGCCCTAATTGTCCGATCGACTTGAAATTTGAAACGTGAATCAACAGGGTTTCGGCCTTCCTCCCCATGCTCGCCAATCGCGGCTCACCAGGGGGTGTCCGGGCCTTTTCGCCGTAATTTTAAAACAAAAACTCGCGAATATCCCCGAAACGGTTCGATAGAATGTCGCAAATTTTGGTGTGAAAGGGCACCCTAGATTTACTTACAAACCCTCCAAATTTGGTGGTCCTAGCTTCCATAGTTTTTTTATGGCGAATTTTTGAACGTTTAAAAAATAGCCCAAAAATCAAACGGAAATACCCTACAGAAACTCCATTCGCAAATTTTAAAAATCCGAGATAGCCGAAATGTTGCTCTCCAAGAGTACATGAATTTTAAAAAAAAAGGTTTGTCTCTAGGCCCAATAGGACCCCACTTTCATAGGGTCAAAGTTCACGAATTTGACACATTTCGGCCGCGACAATTACCTATAACCGTTGCACCGAATTTCAAACCGCCCACACAGTACTTCCCATTGAGACACATGAACAATCCCCCGGAAGCGTTTTCTCGTAGCTCCATTTTTGACCCCGGCGCAAGCGACCGAAATTTCGATGAGGGCCGCCCCAATTGTCAGGGAAATGGGCCAAATTTTGACTCCCCATATCTCGGGCCCTAATTGTCCGACCGACTTGAAATTTGAAACGTGGCCTAACAGGGTTTCGGCCTTCCTCCCCATGCTCGCCAATCGCGGCTCACCATGGGGGTCCGGGCCTTTTCGCCGTAATGTTAAAACAAATACTCGCGAATATCTCCGAAACGGTTCGATAGAATGTCGCAAATTTTGGTGTGAAAGGGCACCCTAGATTTACCTGCAAACCCTCCAAATTAGGTGGTCCTAGCTTCCATAGTTTTTTTATGGCGAATTTTTGAAAGTTTAAAAAATAGCCCAAAAATCAAACGGAAATACCCTACAGAAACTCCATTCGCAAATTTTAAAAATCCGAGATAGCCAAAATGTTGCTCTCCAAGAGTACATGAATTTTAAAAAAAAGGTTTGTCTCTAGGCCCAATAGGACCCCACTTTCATAGGGTCAAAGTTCACGAATTTGACACATTTCGGCCGCGACAATTACCTATAACCGTTGCACCGAATTTCAAACCGCCCACACAGTACTTCCCATTGAGACACATGAACAATCCCCCGCAAGCGTTTTCTCGTAGCTCCATTTTTGACCCCTTCGCAAGCGACCGAAATTTCGATGGGGGCCGCCCCAATGGTAACGGAAATGGGCCAAAATTTGACCCCCCATATCTCGGGCCCTAATTGTCCGATCGACTTGAAATTTGAAACGTGGCCTAAGAGGGTTTCGGCCTTCCTCCCCATGCTCGCCAATCGCGGCTCACAATGGGGGGTCAGGGCCTTTTCGCCGTAATGTTAAAACAAAAACTCGCGAATATCTCCGAAACGGTTCGATAGAATGTCGCAAATTTTGGTGTGAAAGGGCACCCTAGATTTACCTACAAACCCTCCAAATTAGGTGGTCCTAGCTTCCATAGTTTTTTTATGGCGAATTTTTGAAAGTTTAAAAAATAGCCCAAAAATCGAACGGAAATACCCTACAGAAACTCCATTCGCGAATTTTAAAAATCCGAGATAGCCAAAATGTTGCTCTCGAAGAGTACATCAATTTAAAAAGAAAAGGTTTGTCTCCAGGCCCAATAGGGCCCGACTTTCAGTCAAATTTCACGAATTTGACACATTTCGGCCGCGACAATTACCTATAACCGTTGCACCGAATTTCAAACTGCTCACACAGTACTTCCCATTGAGACACATGAACAATCCCCCGCAAGCGTTTTCTCGTAGCTCAATTTTTGACCCCGGTGCAAGCGACCGAAATTTCGATGAGGGCCGCCCCAATGGTCACGGAAATGGGCCAAATTTTGACCCCCCATATCTCGGGCCCTAATTGTCCGATCGACTTGAAATTTGAAACGTGACCTAACAGGGTTTCGGCCTTCCTCCCCATGCTCGCCAATCGCGGCTCACCAGGGGGGGTCCGGGCCTTTTAGCCGTAATTTTAAAACAAAAACTCGCGAATATCCCCGAAACGGTTCGATAGAATGTCGCAAATTTTGGTGTGAAAAGGCACCTTAGATTTACTTACAAACCCTCCAAATTTGGTGGTCCTAGCTTCCATAGTTTTTTTATGGCGAATTTTTGAATGTTTAAAAAATAGCCCAAAAATCAAACGGAAATACCCTACAGAAACTCCATTCGCGAATTTTAAAAATCCGAGATAGCCAAAACGTTGCTCTCGAAGAGTACATCAATTTAAAAAAAAAAAGGTTTGTCTCAAGGCCCAATAGGGCCCGATTTTCATAGGGTCAAATTTCACGAATTTGACACATTTCGACCGCGACAATTACCTATAACCGTTGCACCGAATTTCAAACCGCTCACACAGTACTTCCCATTGAGACACATGAACAATCCCCCGGAAGCGTTTTCTCGTAGCTCAATTTTTGACCCCGGCGCAAGCGACCGAAATTTCGATGAGGGCCGCCCCAATGGTCACGGAAATGGGCCAAATTTTGACTCCCCATATCTCGGGCCCTAATTGTCCGATCGACTTGAAATTTGAAACGTGGCCTAACAGGGTTTCGGCCTTCCTCCCCATGCTCGCCAATCGCGGCTCACCAGGGGGTGTCCGGGCCTTTTCCCCGTAATGTTAAAACAAAAACTCGCGAATATCTCCGAATCGGTTCGATAGAATGTCGCAAATTTTGGTGTGAAAGGGCACCCTAGATTTACCTGCAAACCCTCCAAATTTGGTGGTCCTAGCTTCCATAGTTTTTTTTGGCGAATTTTTGAAGGTTTAAAAAATAGCCCAAAAATCAAACGGAAATACCCTACAGAAACTCCATTCGCGAATTTTAAAAATCCGAGATAGCCAAAATGTTGCTCTCGAAGAGTACATCAATTTAAAAAAAAAGGTTTGTCTCCAGGCCCAATAGGGCCCGACTTTCATAGGGTCAAATTTCACGAATTTGACACATTTCAGCCGCGACAATTACCTATAACCGTTGCACCGAATTTCAAACCGCTCACACAGTACTTCCCATTGAGACACATGAACAATCCCCCGCAAGCGTTTTCTCGTAGCTCAATTCTTGACCTCGGCGCAAGCGACCGAAATTTCGATGGGGGCCGCCGCAATGATCACGGAAATGGTCCAAACTTTGACCCCTTATATCTCGAGCTCTAATTGTCCGATCGACTTGAAATTTGAAACGTGGCCTAACAGGGTTTCGGCCTTCCTCCCTATGCTCGCCAATCGCGGCTCACCATGGGGGGTCCGGGCCTTTTCGCCGTAATGTTAAAACAAAAACTCGCGAATATCTCCGAAACGGTTCGATAGAATGTCGCAAATTTTGGTGTGAAAGTGCGCCCCAGATTTACCTACAAACTCTCCAAATTAGGTGGTCCTAGCTTCCATAGTTTTTTTATGGCGAATTTTTGAAAGTTTTAAAAATAGACCAAAATAAAACGGAAATACCCTACAGAAACTCCATTCGCGAATTTTAAAAATCCGAGATAGCCAAAACGTTGCTCTCGAAGAGTACATCAATTTAAAAAAAAAAAGGTTTGTCTCAAGGCCCAATAGGGCCCGATTTTCATAGGGTCAAATTTCACGAATTTGACACATTTCGGCCGCGACAATTACCTATAACCGTTGCACCGAATTTCAAACCGCTCACACAGTACTTCCCATTGAGTCACATGAACAATCCCCCGCAAGCGTTTTCTCGTAGCTCCATTTTTGACCCCTTCGCAAGCGACCGAAATTTCGATGGGGGGCCGCGCCAATGGTAACGGAAATGGGCCAAACTTTGACCCCCCCATATCTCGGGCCCTAATTGTCCGATCGACATGAAATTTGAAGCGTGGCCTAACAGGGTTTCGGCCTTCCTCTCCATGCTCACCAATCGCGGCTCACCAGGGGGGGGTCCGTGCCTTTTGGCCGTAATTTTAAAACAAAAACTCGCGAATATCTCCGAAACGGTTCTGTAGAATGTCGCAAATTTTGGTGTGAAAGGGCACCCTAGATTTACCTACAAACCCTCCAAATTAGGTGGTCCTAGCTTCCATAGTTTTTTTATGGCGAATTTTTGAATGTTTAAAAAATTGCCCAAAAATCGAACGCAAATACCTTACAGAAACTCCATTCGCGAATTTTAAAAATCCGAGATAGCCAAAATGTTGCTCTCGAAGAGTACATCAATTTAAAAAGAAAGGTTTGTCTCCAGGCCCAATAGGGCCCGACTTTCATAGGGTCAAATTTCACGAATTTGACACATTTCGGCCGCGACAATTACCTATAACCGTTGCACCGAATTTCAAACCGCTCGCACAGTACTTCCCATTGAGACACATGAACAATCCCCCGCAAGCGTTTTCTCGTAGCTCAATTTTTGACCCCGGTGCAAGCGACCGAAATTTCCATGAGGGCCGCCCCAATGGTCATGGAAATGGGCCAAATTTTGACCCCCCATATCTCGGGCCCTAATTGTCCGACCGACTTGAAATTTGAAACGTGGCCTAACAGGCTTTCCGCCTTCCTCCCCATGCTCGCCAATCGCGGCTCACCATGGGGGTCCGGGCCTTTTCGCCGTAATGTTAAAACAAATACTCGCGAATATCTCCGAAACGGTTCGATAGAATGTCGCAAATTTTGGTGTGAAAGGGCACCCTAGATTTACCTACAAACCCACCAAATTTGGTGGTCCTAGCTTCCATAGTTTTTTCATGGCGAATTTTTGAAGGTTTAAAAAATAGCCCAAAAATCGAACGGAAATTCCCTACAGAAACTCCATTCGCAAATTTTAAAAATCCGAGATAGCCAAAATGTTGCTCTCCAAGAGTACATGAATTTTAAAAAAAAGGTTTGTCTCTAGGCCCAATAGGACCCCACTTTCATAGGGTCAAAGTTCACGAATTTGACACATTTCGGCCGCGACAATTACCTATAACCGTTGCACCGAATTTCAAACCGCTCACACAGTACTTCCCATTGAGACACATGAACGATCCCCCGCAAGCGTTTTCTCGTAGCTCAATTCTTGACCTCGGCGCAAGCGACCGAAATTTCCATGGGGGCCGCCCCAATGATCACGGAAATGGTCCAAACTTTGACCCCCCATATCTCGGGCTCTAATTGTCCGATCGACTTAAAATTTGAAACGTGACCTAACAGGGTTTCGGCCTTCCTCCCCATGCTCGCCAATCGCGGCTCACCAGGGGGGGTCCGGGGCTTTCCGCCGTAATGTTAAAACAAAAACTCGCGAATATCTCCGAAACGGTTCGATAGAATGTCGCAAATTTTGGTGTGAAAGTGCACCCTAGACTTACCTACAAACTCTCCAAATTAGGTGGTCCTAGCTTCCATAGTTTTTTTATGGCGAATTTTTGAAAGTTTTAAAAATAGACCAAAATAAAACGGATATACCCTACAGAAACTCCATTCGCGAATTTTAAAAATCCGAGATAGCCAAAACGTTGCTCTCGAAGAGTACATCAATTTAAAAAAAAAGGTTTGTCTCAAGGCCCAATAGGGCCCGATTTTCATAGGGTCAAATTTCACGAATTTGACACATTTCGGCCGCGACAATTACCTATAATCGTTGCACCGAATTTCAAACCGCTCACACAGTACTTCCCATTGAGACACATGAACAATCCCCCGCAAGCGTTTTCTCGTAGCTCAATTCTTGACCTCGGCGCAAGCGACCGAAATTTCGATGGGGGCCGCCGCAATGATCACGGAAATGGTCCAAACTTTGACCCCCCATATCTCGGGCTCTAATTGTCCGATCGACTTGAAATTTGAAACGTGGCCTAACAGGGTTTCGGCCTTCCTCCCTATGCTCGCCAATCGCGGCCTACCATGGGGGGTCCGGGCCTTTACGCCGTAATATTAAAACAAATACTCGCGAATATCTCCGAAACGGTTCGATAGAATGTCGCAAATTTTGGTGTGAAAGGGCACCCTAGATTTACCTACAAACCCAGCAAATTTGGTGGTCCTAGCTTCCATAGTTTTTTCATGGCGAATTTTTGAAAGTTTAAAAAATAGCCCAAAAATCGAACGGAAATTCCCTACAGAAACTCCATTCGCAAATTTTAAAAATCCGAGATAGCCAAAATGTTGCTCTCCAAGAGTACATGAATTTTAAAAAAAAGGTTTGTCTCTAGGCCCAATAGGACCCCACTTTCATAGGGTCAAAGTTCACGAATTTGACACATTTCGGCCGCGACAATTACCTATAACCGTTGCACCGAATTTCAAACCGCTCACACAGTACTTCCCATTGAGACACATGAACGATCCCCCTCAAGCGTTTTCTCGTAGCTCAATTCTTGACCTCGGCGCAAGCGACCGAAATTTCGATGGGGGCCGCCCCAATGATCACGGAAATGGTCCAAACTTTGACCCCCCATATCTCGGGCTCTAATTGTCCGATCGACTTGAAATTGGAAACGTGACCTAACAGGGTTTCGGCCTTCCTCCCCATGCTCGCCAATCGCGGCTCACCAGGGGGGGTCCGGGGCTTTTCGCCGTAATGTTAAAACAAAAACTCGCGAATATCTCCGAAACGGTTCGATAGAATGTCGCAAATTTTCGTGTGAAAGTGCACCCTAGACTTACCTACAAACTCTCCAAATTAGGTGGTCCTAGCTTCCATAGTTTTTTATGGCGAATTTTTGAATGTTTTAAAAATAGACCAAAATAAAACGGATATACCCTACAGAAACTCCATTCGCGAATTTTAAAAATCCGAGATAGCCAAAACGTTGCTCTCGAAGAGTACATCAATTTAAAAAAAAAAGGTTTGTCTCAAGGCCCAATAGGGCCCGATTTTCATAGGGTCAAATTTCACGAATTTGACACATTTCGGCCGCGACAATTACCTATAATCGTTGCACCGAATTTCAAACCGCTCACACAGTACTTCCCATTGAGACACATGAACAATCCCCCGCAAGCGTTTTCTCGTAGCTCAATTCTTGACCTCGGCGCAAGCGACCGAAATTTCGATGGGGGCCGCCGCAATGATCACGGAAATGGTCCAAACTTTGACCCCCCATATCTCGGGCTCTAATTGTCCGATCGACTTGAAATTTGAAACGTGGCCTAACAAGGTTTCGGCCTTCCTCCCTATGCTCGCCAATCGCGGCTCACCATGGGGGGTCCGGGCCTTTTCGCCGTAATGTTAAAACAAAAACTCGCGAATATCTCCGAAACGGTTCGATAGAATGTCGCAAATTTTGGTGTGAAAGGGCACCCTAGATTTACCTACAAACCCTCCAAATTAGGTGGTCCTAGCTTCCATAGTTTTTTTATGGCGAATTTTTGAATGTTTAAAAAATTGCCCAAAAATCGAACGCAAATACCTTACAGAAACTCCATTCGCGAATTTTAAAAATCCGAGATAGCCAAAATGTTGCTCTCGAAGAGTACATCAATTTAAAAAGAAAGGTTTGTCTCCAGGCCCAATAGGGCCCGACTTTCATAGGGTCAAATTTCACGAATTTGACACATTTCGGCCGCGACAATTACCTATAACCGTTGCACCGAATTTCAAACCGCTCGCACAGTACTTCCCATTGAGACACATGAACAATCCCCCGCAAGCGTTTTCTCGTAGCTCAATTTTTGACCCCGGTGCAAGCGACCGAAATTTCCATGAGGGCTGCCCCAATGGTCATGGAAATGGGCCAAATTTTGACCCCCCATATCTCGGGCCCTAATTGTCCGACCGACTTGAAATTTCAAACGTGGCCTAACAGGCTTTCGGCCTTCCTCCCCATGCTCGCCAATCGCGGCTCACCATGGGGGTCCGGGCCTTTTCGCCGTAATGTTAAAACAAATACTCGCGAATATCTCCGAAACGGTTCGATAGAATGTCGCAAATTTTGGTGTGAAAGGGCACCCTAGATTTACCTACAAACCCACCAAATTTGGTGGTCCTAGCTTCCATAGTTTTTTCATGGCGAATTTTTGAAGGTTTAAAAAATAGCCCAAAAATCGAACGGAAATTCCCTACAGAAACTCCATTCGCAAATTTTAAAAATCCGAGATAGCCAAAATGTTGCTCTCCAA
The DNA here is from genome assembly GCF_044657685.1 of Stegodyphus dumicola. NCBI lineage: Eukaryota > Metazoa > Arthropoda > Arachnida > Araneae > Eresidae > Stegodyphus > Stegodyphus dumicola. Next base: position 287,487,413 of record NC_140769.1, on the reverse strand, counting down.
GAGTACATGAATTTTAAAAAAAAGGTTTGTCTCTAGGCCCAATAGGACCCCACTTTCATAGGGTCAAAGTTCACGAATTTGACACATTTCGGCCGCGACAATTACCTATAACCGTTGCACCGAATTTCAAACCGCTCACACAGTACTTCCCATTGAGACACATGAACGATCCCCCGCAAGCGTTTTCTCGTAGCTCAATTCTTGACCTCGGCGCAAGCGACCGAAATTTCGATGGGGGCCGCCCCAATGATCACGGAAATGGTCCAAACTTTGACCCCCCATATCTCGGGCTCTAATTGTCCGATCGACTTGAAATTTGAAACGTGACCTAACAGGGTTTCGGCCTTCCTCCCCATGCTCGCCAATCGCTGCTCACCAGGGGGGGTCCGGGGCTTTTCGCCGTAATGTTAAAACAAAAACTCGCGAATATCTCCGAAACGGTTCGATAGAATGTCGCAAATTTTGGTGTGAAAGTGCACCCTAGACTTACCTACAAACTCTCCAAATTAGGTGGTCCTAGCTTCCATAGTTTTTTTATGGCGAATTTTTGAAAGTTTTAAAAATAGACCAAAATAAAACGGATATACCCTACAGAAACTCCATTCGCGAATTTTAAAAATCCGAGATAGCCAAAACGTTGCTCTCGAAGAGTACATCAATTTAAAAAAAAAGGTTTGTCTCAAGGCCCAATAGGGCCCGATTTTCATAGGGTCAAATTTCACGAATTTGACACATTTCGGCCGCGACAATTACCTATAATCGTTGCACCGAATTTCAAACCGCTCACACAGTACTTCCCATTGAGACACATGAACAATCCCCCGCAAGCGTTTTCTCGTAGCTCAATTCTTGACCTCGGCGCAAGCGACCGAAATTTCGATGGGGGCCGCCGCAATGATCACGGAAATGGTCCAAACTTTGACCCCCCATATCTCGGGCTCTAATTGTCCGATCGACTTGAAATTTGAAACGTGGCCTAACAGGGTTTCGGCCTTCCTCCCTATGCTCGCCAATCGCGGCCTACCATGGGGGGTCCGGGCCTTTACGCCGTAATATTAAAACAAATACTCGCGAATATCTCCGAAACGGTTCGATAGAATGTCGCAAATTTTGGTGTGAAAGGGCACCCTAGATTTACCTACAAACCCACCAAATTTGGTGGTCCTAGCTTCCATAGTTTTTTCATGGCGAATTTTTGAAGGTTTAAAAAATAGCCCAAAAATCGAACGGAAATTCCCTACAGAAACTCCATTCGCAAATTTTAAAAATCCGAGATAGCCAAAATGTTGCTCTCCAAGAGTACATGAATTTTAAAAAAAAGGTTTTTCTCTAGGCCCAATAGGACCCCACTTTCATAGGGTCAAAGTTCACGAATTTGACACATTTCGGCCGCGACAATTACCTATAACCGTTGCACCGAATTTCAAACCGCTCACACAGTACTTCCCATTGAGACACATGAACGATCCCCCGCAAGCGTTTTCTCGTAGCTCAATTCTTGACCTCGGCGCAAGCGACCGAAATTTCGATGGGGGCCGCCCCAATGATCACGGAAATGGTCCAAACTTTGACCCCTCATATCTCGGGCTCTAATTGTCCGATCGACTTGAAATTTGAAACGTGACCTAACAGGGTTTCGGCCTTCCTCCCCATGCTCGCCAATCGCGGCTCACCAGGGGGGGTCCGGGGCTTTTCGCCGTAATGTTAAAACAAAAACTCGCGAATATCTCCGAAACGGTTCGATAGAATGTCGCAAATTTTGGTGTGAAAGTGCACCCTAGACTTACCTACAAACTCTCCAAATTTGGTGGTCCTAGCTTCCATAGTTTTTTTATGGCGAATTTTTGAATGTTTTAAAAATAGACCAAAATAAAACGGATATACCCTACAGAAACTCCATTCGCGAATTTTAAAAATCCGAGATAGCCAAAACGTTGCTCTCGAAGAGTACATCAATTTAAAAAAAAAAGGTTTGTCTCAAGGCCCAATAGGGCCCGATTTTCATAGGGTCAAATTTCACGAATTTGACACATTTCGGCCGCGACAATTACCTATAATCGTTGCACCGAATTTCAAACCGCTCACACAGTACTTCCCATTGAGACACATGAACAATCCCCCGCAAGCGTTTTCTCGTAGCTCAATTCTTGACCTCGGCGCAAGCGACCGAAATTTCGATGGGGGCCGCCGCAATGATCACGGAAATGGTCCAAACTTTGACCCCCCATATCTCGGGCTCTAATTGTCCGATCGACTTGAAATTTGAAACGTGACCTAACAGGGTTTCGGCCTTCCTCCCCATGCTCGCCAATCCCTGCTCACCAGGGGGTGTCCGGGCCTTTTAGCCGTAATTTTAAAACAAAAACTCGCGAATATCCCCGAAACGGTTCGATAGAATGTCGCAAATTTTGGTGTGAAAGGGCACCCTAGATTTACTTACAAACCCTCCAAATTTGGTGGTCCTAGCTTCCATAGTTTTTTTATGGCGAATTTTTGAAAGTTTAAAAAATAGCCCAAAAATCAAACGGAAATACCCTACAGAAACTCCATTCGCGAATTTTAAAAATCCGAGATAGCCAAAACGTTGCTCTCGAAGAGTACATCAATTTAAAAAAAAAGGTTTGTCTCAAGGCCCAATAGGGCCCGATTTTCATAGGGTCAAATTTCACGAATTTGACACATTTCGGCCGCGACAATTACCTATAACCGTTGCACCGAATTTCAAACCGCTCACACACTACTTCCCATTGAGACACATGAACAATCCCCCGCAAGCGTTTTCTCGTAGCTCAATTTTTGACCCCGGCGCAAGCGACCGAAATTTCGATGAGGGCCGCCCCAATGGTCACGGAAATGGGCCAAATTTTGACTCCCCATATCTCGGGCCCTAATTGTCCGATCGACTTGAAATTTGAAACGTGGCCTAACAGGGTTTCGGCCTTCCTCCCCATGCTCGCCAATCGCGGCTCACCAGGGGGTGTCCGGGCCTTTTTCCCGTAATGTTAAAACAAAAACTCGGGAATATCTCCGAATCGGTTCGATAGAATGTCGCAAATTTTGGTGTGAAAGGGCACCCTAGATTTACCTGCAAACCCTCCAAATTTGGTGGTCCTAGCTTCCATAGTTTTTTTTGGCGAATTTTTGAAGGTTTAAAAAATAGCCCAAAAATCAAACGGAAATACCCTATAGAAACTCCATTCGCGAATTTTAAAAATCCGAGATAGCCAAAATGTTGCTCTCGAAGAGTACATTAATTTAAAAAAAAAGGTTTGTCTCCAGGCCCAATAGGGCCCGACTTTCATAGGGTCAAATTTCACGAATTTGACACATATCAGCCGCGACAATTACCTATAACCGTTGCACCGAATTTCAAACCGCTCACACAGTACTTCCCATTGAGACACATGAACAATCCCCCGCAAGCGTTTTCTCGTAGCTCAATTCTTGACCTCGGCGCAAGCGACCGAAATTTCGATGGGGGTCGCCGCAATGATCACGGAAATGGTCCAAACTTTGACCCCCCATATCTCGGGCTCTAATTGTCCGATCGACTTGAAATTTGAAACGTGGCCTAACAGGGTTTCGGCCTTCCTCCCTATGCTCGCCAATCGCGGCTCACCATGGGGGGTCCGGGCCTTTTCGCCGTAATGTTAAAACAAAAACTCGCGAATATCTCCGAAACGGTTCGATAGAATGTCGCAAATTTTGGTGTGAAAGTGCACCCTAGATTTACCTACAAACCCTCCAAATTAGGTGGTCCTAGCATCCATAGTTTTTTTATGGCGAATTTTTGAAAGTTTAAAAAATAGCCCAAAAATCGAACGGAAATACCCTACAGAAACTCCATTCGCGAATTTTAAAAATCCGAGATAGCCAAAATGTTGCTCTCGAAGAGTACATCAATTTAAAAAAAAAGGTTTGTCTCCAGGCCCAATAGGGCCCGACTTTCATGGGTCAAATTTCACGAATTTGACACATTTCGGCCGCGACAATTACCTATAACCGTTGCACCGAATTTCAAACTGCTCACACAGTACTTCCCATTGAGACACATGAACAATCCCCCGCAAGCGTTTTCTCGTAGCTCAATTTTTGACCCCGGTGCAAGCGACCGAAATTTCGATGAGGGCCGCCCCAATGGTCACGGAAATGGGCCAAATTTTGACCCCCCATATCTCGGGCCCTAATTGTCCGATCGACTTGAAATTTGAAACGTGAATCAACAGGGTTTCGGCCTTCCTCCCCATGCTCGCCAATCGCGGCTCACCAGGGGGTGTCCGGGCCTTTTCGCCGTAATTTTAAAACAAAAACTCGCGAATATCCCCGAAACGGTTCGATAGAATGTCGCAAATTTTGGTGTGAAAGGGCACCCTAGATTTACTTACAAACCCTCCAAATTTGGTGGTCCTAGCTTCCATAGTTTTTTTATGGCGAATTTTTGAAAGTTTAAAAAATAGCCCAAAAATCAAACGGAAATACCCTATAGAAACTTCATTCGCGAATTTTAAAAATCCGAGATAGCCAAAATGTTGCTCTCGAAGAGTACATCAATTTAAAAAAAAAAGGTTTGTCTCCAGGCCCAATAGGGCCGGACTTTCATAGGGTCAAATTTCACGAATTTGACACATTTCAGCCGCGACAATTACCTATAACCGTTGCACCGAATTTCAAACCGCTTACACAGTACTTCCCATTGAGACACATGAACAATCCCCCGGAAGCGTTTTCTCGTAGCTCCATTTTTGACCCCTTCGCAAGCGACCGAAATTTCGATGAGGGCCGCCCCAATGGTAACGGAAATGGGCCAAATTTTGACCCCCCATATCTCGGGCCCTAATTGTCCGATCGACTTGAAATTTGAAACGTGACCTAACAGGGTTTCGGCCTTCCTCCCCATGCTCGCCAATCGCGGCTCACCAGGGGGGGTCCGGGCCTTTTCGCCGTAATGTTAAAATAAAAACTCGCGAATATCTCCGAAACGGTTCGATAGAATGTCGCAAAATTTGGTGTGAAAGGGCACCCTAGATTTACCTATAAACCCTCCAAATTAGGTGGTCCTAGCTTCCATAGTTTTTTTATGGCGAATTTTTGAAAGTTTAAAAAATAGCCCAAAAATCAAACGGAAATACCCTACAGAAACTCCATTCGCGAATTTTAAAAATCCGAGATAGCCAAAATGTTGCTCTCGAAGAGTACATCAATTTAAAAAAAGAAGGTTTGTCTCCAGGCCCAAAAGGGCCCGACTTTCATAGGGTAAAATTTCACGAATTTGACACATTTCCGCCGCGACAATTACCTATAACCGTTGTACCGAATTTCAAACCGCTCACACAGTACTTCCCATTGAGACACATGAACAATCCCCCGCAAGCGTTTTCTCGTAGCTCAATTCTTGACCTCGGCGCAAGCGACCGAAATTTCGATGGGGGCCGCCGCAATGATCACGGAAATGGTCCAAACTTTGACCCCCCATATCTCGGGCTCTAATTGTCCGATCGACTTGAAATTTGAAACGTGACCTAACAGGGTTTCGGCCTTCCTCCCCATGCTCGCCAATCCCTGCTCACCAGGGGGTGTCCGGGCCTTTTAGCCGTAATTTTAAAACAAAAACTCGCGAATATCCCCGAAACGGTTCGATAGAATGTCGCAAATTTTGGTGTGAAAGGGCACCCTAGATTTACTTACAAACCCTCCAAATTTGGTGGTCCTAGCTTCCATAGTTTTTTTATGGCGAATTTTTGAAAGTTTAAAAAATAGCCCAAAAATCAAACGGAAATACCCTACAGAAACTCCATTCGCGAATTTTAAAAATCCGAGATAGCCAAAACGTTGCTCTCGAAGAGTACATCAATTTAAAAAAAAAGGTTTGTCTCAAGGCCCAATAGGGCCCGATTTTCATAGGGTCAAATTTCACGAATTTGACACATTTCGGCCGCGACAATTACCTATAACCGTTGCACCGAATTTCAAACCGCTCACACACTACTTCCCATTGAGACACATGAACAATCCCCCGCAAGCGTTTTCTCGTAGCTCAATTTTTGACCCCGGCGCAAGCGACCGAAATTTCGATGAGGGCCGCCCCAATGGTCACGGAAATGGGCCAAATTTTGACTCCCCATATCTCGGGCCCTAATTGTCCGATCGACTTGAAATTTGAAACGTGGCCTAACAGGGTTTCGGCCTTCCTCCCCATGCTCGCCAATCGCGGCTCACCAGGGGGTGTCCGGGCCTTTTTCCCGTAATGTTAAAACAAAAACTCGGGAATATCTCCGAATCGGTTCGATAGAATGTCGCAAATTTTGGTGTGAAAGGGCACCCTAGATTTACCTGCAAACCCTCCAAATTTGGTGGTCCTAGCTTCCATAGTTTTTTTTGGCGAATTTTTGAAGGTTTAAAAAATAGCCCAAAAATCAAACGGAAATACCCTATAGAAACTCCATTCGCGAATTTTAAAAATCCGAGATAGCCAAAATGTTGCTCTCGAAGAGTACATTAATTTAAAAAAAAAGGTTTGTCTCCAGGCCCAATAGGGCCCGACTTTCATAGGGTCAAATTTCACGAATTTGACACATATCAGCCGCGACAATTACCTATAACCGTTGCACCGAATTTCAAACCGCTCACACAGTACTTCCCATTGAGACACATGAACAATCCCCCGCAAGCGTTTTCTCGTAGCTCAATTCTTGACCTCGGCGCAAGCGACCGAAATTTCGATGGGGGCCGCCGCAATGATCACGGAAATGGTCCAAACTTTGACCCCCCATATCTCGGGCTCTAATTGTCCGATCGACTTGAAATTTGAAACGTGGCCTAACAGGGTTTCGGCCTTCCTCCCTATGCTCGCCAATCGCGGCTCACCATGGGGGGTCCGGGCCTTTTCGCCGTAATGTTAAAACAAAAACTCGCGAATATCTCCGAAACGGTTCGATAGAATGTCGCAAATTTTGGTGTGAAAGTGCACCCTAGATTTACCTACAAACCCTCCAAATTAGGTGGTCCTAGCATCCATAGTTTTTTTATGGCGAATTTTTGAAAGTTTAAAAAATAGCCCAAAAATCGAACGGAAATACCCTACAGAAACTCCATTCGCGAATTTTAAAAATCCGAGATAGCCAAAATGTTGCTCTCGAAGAGTACATCAATTTAAAAAAAAAGGTTTGTCTCCAGGCCCAATAGGGCCCGACTTTCATGGGTCAAATTTCACGAATTTGACACATTTCGGCCGCGACAATTACCTATAACCGTTGCACCGAATTTCAAACTGCTCACACAGTACTTCCCATTGAGACACATGAACAATCCCCCGCAAGCGTTTTCTCGTAGCTCAATTTTTGACCCCGGTGCAAGCGACCGAAATTTCGATGAGGGCCGCCCCAATGGTCACGGAAATGGGCCAAATTTTGACCCCCCATATCTCGGGCCCTAATTGTCCGATCGACTTGAAATTTGAAACGTGAATCAACAGGGTTTCGGCCTTCCTCCCCATGCTCGCCAATCGCGGCTCACCAGGGGGTGTCCGGGCCTTTTCGCCGTAATTTTAAAACAAAAACTCGCGAATATCCCCGAAACGGTTCGATAGAATGTCGCAAATTTTGGTGTGAAAGGGCACCCTAGATTTACTTACAAACCCTCCAAATTTGGTGGTCCTAGCTTCCATAGTTTTTTTATGGCGAATTTTTGAAAGTTTAAAAAATAGCCCAAAAATCAAACGGAAATACCCTATAGAAACTTCATTCGCGAATTTTAAAAATCCGAGATAGCCAAAATGTTGCTCTCGAAGAGTACATCAATTTAAAAAAAAAAGGTTTGTCTCCAGGCCCAATAGGGCCGGACTTTCATAGGGTCAAATTTCACGAATTTGACACATTTCAGCCGCGACAATTACCTATAACCGTTGCACCGAATTTCAAACCGCTTACACAGTACTTCCCATTGAGACACATGAACAATCCCCCGCAAGCGTTTTCTCGTAGCTCAATTTTTGACCCCGGCGCAAGCGACCGAAATTTCGATGAGGGCCGCCCCAATTGTCACGGAAATGGGCCAAATTTTGACTCCACATATCTCGGGCCCTAATTGTCCGACCGACTTGAAATTTGAAACGTGGCCTAACAGGGTTTCGGCCTTCCTCCCCATGCTCGCCAATCGCGGCTCACCATGGGGGTCCGGGCCTTTTCGCCGTAATGTTAAAACAAATACTCGCGAATATCTCCGAAACGGTTCGATAGAATGTCGCAAATTTTGGTGTGAAAGGGCACCCTAGATTTACCTGCAAACCCTCCAAATTAGGTGGTCCTAGCTTCCATAGTTTTTTTATGGCGAATTTTTGAAAGTTTAAAAAATAGCCCAAAAATCAAACGGAAATACCCTACAGAAACTCCATTCGCAAATTTTAAAAATCCGAGATAGCCAAAATGTTGCTCTCCAAGAGTACATGAATTTTAAAAAAAAGGTTTGTCTCTAGGCCCAATAGGACCCCACTTTCATAGGGTCAAAGTTCACGAATTTGACACATTTCGGCCGCGACAATTACCTATAACCGTTGCACCGAATTTCAAACCGCCCACACAGTACTTCCCATTGAGACACATGAACAATCCCCCGGAAGCGTTTTCTCGTAGCTCCATTTTTGACCCCTTCGCAAGCGACCGAAATTTCGATGGGGGCCGCCCCAATGGTAACGGAAATGGGCCAAATTTTGACCCCCCATATCTCGGGCCCTAATTGTCCGATCGACTTGAAATTTGAAACGTGACCTAACAGGGTTTCGGCCTTCCTCCCCATGCTCGCCAATCGCGGCTCACCAGGGGGGGTCCGGGCCTTTTCGCCGTAATGTTAAAATAAAAACTCGCGAATATCTCCGAAACGGTTCGATAGAATGTCGCAAAATTTGGTGTGAAAGGGCACCCTAGATTTACCTATAAACCCTCCAAATTAGGTGGTCCTAGCTTCCATAGTTTTTTTATGGCGAATTTTTGAAAGTTTAAAAAATAGCCCAAAAATCAAACGGAAATACCCTACAGAAACTCCATTCGCGAATTTTAAAAATCCGAGATAGCCAAAATGTTGCTCTCGAAGAGTACATCAATTTAAAAAAAGAAGGTTTGTCTCCAGGCCCAAAAGGGCCCGACTTTCATAGGGTAAAATTTCACGAATTTGACACATTTCAGCCGCGACAATTACCTATAACCGTTGTACCGAATTTCAAACCGCTCACACAGTACTTCCCATTGAGACACATGAACAATCCCCCGCAAGCGTTTTCTCGTAGCTTAATTCTTGACCTCGGCGCAAGCGACCGAAATTTCGATGGGGGCCGCTCCAATGATCACGGAAATGGTCCAAATTTTGACCCCCCATATCTCGGGCTATATTTGTCCGATCGACTTGAAATTTTAAACGTGACCTAACAGGGTTTCGGCCTTCCTCCCCATGCTCGCCAATCGCGGCTCATCAGGGGGGGTCCGGGGCTTTTCGCTGTAATGTTAAAACAAAAACTCGCGAATATCTCCGAAACGGTTCTATAGAATGTCGCAAATTTTGGTGTGAAAGGGCGCCCTAGATTTACCTACAAACTCTCCAAATTAGGTGGTCCTAGCTTCCATAGTTTTTTTATGGCGAATTTTTGAAACTTTAAAAATAGACCAAAAATCAAACGGAAATACCCTACAGAAACTCCATTCGCGAATTTTAAAAATCCGAGATAGCCAAAATGTTGCTCTCGAAGAGTACATCAATTTAAAAAAAAAAAGGTTTGTCTCCAGGCCCAATAGGGCTCGACTTTCATAGGGTCAAATTTCACGAATTTGACACATTTCGGCCGCGACAATTACCTATAACCGTTGCACCGAATTTCAAACCGCTCACACAGTACTTCCCATTGAGACACATGAACAATCCCCCGCAAGCGTTTTCTCGTAGCTCAATTTTTGACCCCGGCGCAAGCGACCGAAATTTCGATGAGGGCCGCCCCAATTGTCACGGAAATGGGCCAAATTTTGACTCCCCATATCTCGGGCCCTAATTGTCCGACCGACTTGAAATTTGAAACGTGGCCTAACAGGCTTTCGGCCTTCCTCCCCATGCTCGCCAATCGCGGCTCACCATGGGGGTCCGGGCCTTTTCGCCGTAATGTTAAAACAAAAATTCGCGAATATCTCCGAAACGGTTCGATAGAATGTCGCAAATTTTCGTGTGAAAGTGCACCCTAGATTTACCTACAAACCCTCCAAATAAGGTGGTCCTAGCTTCCATAGTTTTTTTATGGCGAATTTTTGAAAGTTTAAAAAATAGACCAAAAATCGAACGGAAATACCCTACAGAAACTCCATTCGCGAATTTTAAAAATCCGAGATAGCCAAAATGTTGCTCTCGAAGAGTACATCAATTTAAAAAAAAAAGGTTTGTCTCCAGGCCCAATAGGGCCCGACTTTCATGGGTCAAATTTCACGAATTTGACACATTTCGGCCGCGACAATTACCTATAACCGTTGCACCGAATTTCAAACTGCTCACACAGTACTTCCCATTGAGACACATGAACAATCCCCCGCAAGCGTTTTCTCGTAGCTCAATTTTTGACCCCGGTGCAAGCGACCGAAATTTCGATGAGGGCCGCCCCAATGGTCACGGAAATGGGCCAAATTTTGACCCCCCATATCTCGGGCCCTAATTGTCCGATCGACTTGAAATTTGAAACGTGACCTAACAGGGTTTCGGCCTTCCTCCCCATGCTCGCCAATCGCGGCTCACCAGGGAATGTCCGGGCCTTTTCGCCGTAATTTTAAAACAAAAACTCGCGAATATCCCCGAAACGGTTCGATAGAATGTCGCAAATTTTGGTGTGAAAGGGCACCCTAGATTTACTTACAAACCCTCCAAATTTGGTGGTCCTAGCTTCCATAGTTTTTTTATGGCGAATTTTTGAAAGTTTAAAAAATAGCCCAAAAATCAAAGGGAAATACCCTACAGAAACTCCATTCGCGAATTTTAAAAATCCGAGATAGCCAAAACGTTGCTCTCGAAGAGTACATCAATTTAAAAAAAAAAAGGTTTGTCTCAAGGCCCAACAGGGCCCGATTTTCATAGGGTCAAATTTCACGAATTTGACACATTTCGGCCGCGACAATTACCTATAACCGTTGCACCGAATTTCAAACCGCTCACACAGTACTTCCCATTGAGACACATGAACAATCCCCCGCAAGCGTTTTCTCGTAGCTCAATTTTTGACCCCGGCGCAAGCGACCGAAATTTCGATGAGGGCCGCCCCAATGGTCACGGAAATGGGCCAAAATTTGACTCCCCATATCTCGGGCCCTAATTGTCCGCTCGACTTGAAATTTGAAACGTGGCCTAACAGGGTTTCGGCCTTCCTCCCCATGCTCGCCAATCGCGGCTCACCATGGGGGTCCGGGCCTTTTCGCCGTAATGTTAAAACAAATACTCGCGAATATCTCCGAAACGGTTCGATAGAATGTCGCAAATTTTGGTGTGAAAGGGCACCCTAGATTTACCTGCAAACCCTCCAAATTAGGTGGTCCTAGCTTCCATAGTTTTTTTATGGCGAATTTTTGAAAGTTTAAAAAATAGCCCAAAAATCAAACGGAAATACCCTACAGAAACTCCATTCGCAAATTTTAAAAATCCGAGATAGCCAAAATGTTGCTCTCCAAGAGTACATGAATTTTAAAAAAAAGGTTTGTCTCTAGGCCCAATAGGACCCCACTTTCATAGGGTCAAAGTTCACGAATTTGACACATTTCGGCCGCGACAATTACCTATAACCGTTGCACCGAATTTCAAACCGCCCACACAGTACTTCCCATTGAGACACATGAACAATCCCCCGGAAGCGTTTTCTCGTAGCTCCATTTTTGACCCCTTCGCAAGCGACCGAAATTTCGATGGGGGCCGCCCCAATGGTAACGGAAATGGGCCAAATTTTGACCCCCCATATCTCGGGCCCTAATTGTCCGATCGACTTGAAATTTGAAACGTGACCTAACAGGGTTTCGGCCTTCCTCCCCATGCTCGCCAATCGCGGCTCACCAGGGGGGGTCCGGGCCTTTTCTCCGTAATGTTAAAATAAAAACTCGCGAATATCTCCGAAACGGTTCGATAGAATGTCGCAAAATTTGGTGTGAAAGGGCACCCTAGATTTACCTATAAACCCTCCAAATTAGGTGGTCCTAGCTTCCATAGTTTTTTTATGGCGAATTTTTGAAAGTTTAAAAAATAGCCCAAAAATCAAACGGAAATACCCTACAGAAACTCCATTCGCGAATTTTAAAAATCCGAGATAGCCAAAATGTTGCTCTCGAAGAGTACATCAATTTAAAAAAAGAAGGTTTGTCTCCAGGCCCAAAAGGGCCCGACTTTCATAGGGTAAAATTTCACGAATTTGACACATTTCAGCCGCGACAATTACCTATAACCGTTGTACCGAATTTCAAACCGCTCACACAGTACTTCCCATTGAGACACATGAACAATCCCCCGCAAGCGTTTTCTCGTAGCTTAATTCTTGACCTCGGCGCAAGCGACCGAAATTTCGATGGGGGCCGCTCCAATGATCACGGAAATGGTCCAAATTTTGACCCCCCATATCTCGGGCTATATTTGTCCGATCGACTTGAAATTTTAAACGTGACCTAACAGGGTTTCGGCCTTCCTCCCCATGCTCGCCAATCGCGGCTCATCAGGGGGGGTCCGGGGCTTTTCGCTGTAATGTTAAAACAAAAACTCGCGAATATCTCCGAAACGGTTCTATAGAATGTCGCAAATTTTGGTGTGAAAGGGCGCCCTAGATTTACCTACAAACTCTCCAAATTAGGTGGTCCTAGCTTCCATAGTTTTTTTATGGCGAATTTTTGAAACTTTAAAAATAGACCAAAAATCAAACGGAAATACCCTACAGAAACTCCATTCGCGAATTTTAAAAATCCGAGATAGCCAAAATGTTGCTCTCGAAGAGTACATCAATTTAAAAAAAAAAAGGTTTGTCTCCAGGCCCAATAGGGCTCGACTTTCATAGGGTCAAATTTCACGAATTTGACACATTTCGGCCGCGACAATTACCTATAACCGTTGCACCGAATTTCAAACCGCTCACACAGTACTTCCCATTGAGACACATGAACAATCCCCCGCAAGCGTTTTCTCGTAGCTCAATTTTTGACCCCGGCGCAAGCGACCGAAATTTCGATGAGGGCCGCCCCAATTGTCACGGAAATGGGCCAAATTTTGACTCCCCATATCTCGGGCCCTAATTGTCCGACCGACTTGAAATTTGAAACGTGGCCTAACAGGCTTTCGGCCTTCCTCCCCATGCTCGCCAATCGCGGCTCACCATGGGGGTCCGGGCCTTTTCGCCGTAATGTTAAAACAAAAATTCGCGAATATCTCCGAAACGGTTCGATAGAATGTCGCAAATTTTCGTGTGAAAGTGCACCCTAGATTTACCTACAAACCCTCCAAATAAGGTGGTCCTAGCTTCCATAGTTTTTTTATGGCGAATTTTTGAAAGTTTAAAAAATAGACCAAAAATCGAACGGAAATACCCTACAGAAACTCCATTCGCGAATTTTAAAAATCCGAGATAGCCAAAATGTTGCTCTCGAAGAGTACATCAATTTAAAAAAAAAAGGTTTGTCTCCAGGCCCAATAGGGCCCGACTTTCATGGGTCAAATTTCACGAATTTGACACATTTCGGCCGCGACAATTACCTATAACCGTTGCACCGAATTTCAAACTGCTCACACAGTACTTCCCATTGAGACACATGAACAATCCCCCGCAAGCGTTTTCTCGTAGCTCAATTTTTGACCCCGGTGCAAGCGACCGAAATTTCGATGAGGGCCGCCCCAATGGTCACGGAAATGGGCCAAATTTTGACCCCCCATATCTCGGGCCCTAATTGTCCGATCGACTTGAAATTTGAAACGTGAATCAACAGGGTTTCGGCCTTCCTCCCCATGCTCGCCAATCGCGGCTCACCAGGGGGTGTCCGGGCCTTTTCGCCGTAATTTTAAAACAAAAACTCGCGAATATCCCCGAAACGGTTCGATAGAATGTCGCAAATTTTGGTGTGAAAGGGCACCCTAGATTTACTTACAAACCCTCCAAATTTGGTGGTCCTAGCTTCCATAGTTTTTTTATGGCGAATTTTTGAAAGTTTAAAAAATAGCCCAAAAATCAAACGGAAATACCCTATAGAAACTTCATTCGCGAATTTTAAAAATCCGAGATAGCCAAAATGTTGCTCTCGAAGAGTACATCAATTTAAAAAAAAAAGGTTTGTCTCCAGGCCCAATAGGGCCGGACTTTCATAGGGTCAAATTTCACGAATTTGACACATTTCAGCCGCGACAATTACCTATAACCGTTGCACCGAATTTCAAACCGCTTACACAGTACTTCCCATTGAGACACATGAACAATCCCCCGCAAGCGTTTTCTCGTAGCTCAATTTTTGACCCCGGCGCAAGCGACCGAAATTTCGATGAGGGCCGCCCCAATTGTCACGGAAATGGGCCAAATTTTGACTCCACATATCTCGGGCCCTAATTGTCCGACCGACTTGAAATTTGAAACGTGGCCTAACAGGGTTTCGGCCTTCCTCCCCATGCTCGCCAATCGCGGCTCACCATGGGGGTCCGGGCCTTTTCGCCGTAATGTTAAAACAAATACTCGCGAATATCTCCGAAACGGTTCGATAGAATGTCGCAAATTTTGGTGTGAAAGGGCACCCTAGATTTACCTGCAAACCCTCCAAATTAGGTGGTCCTAGCTTCCATAGTTTTTTTATGGCGAATTTTTGAAAGTTTAAAAAATAGCCCAAAAATCAAACGGAAATACCCTACAGAAACTCCATTCGCAAATTTTAAAAATCCGAGATAGCCAAAATGTTGCTCTCCAAGAGTACATGAATTTTAAAAAAAAGGTTTGTCTCTAGGCCCAATAGGACCCCACTTTCATAGGGTCAAAGTTCACGAATTTGACACATTTCGGCCGCGACAATTACCTATAACCGTTGCACCGAATTTCAAACCGCCCACACAGTACTTCCCATTGAGACACATGAACAATCCCCCGGAAGCGTTTTCTCGTAGCTCCATTTTTGACCCCTTCGCAAGCGACCGAAATTTCGATGGGGGCCGCCCCAATGGTAACGGAAATGGGCCAAATTTTGACCCCCCATATCTCGGGCCCTAATTGTCCGATCGACTTGAAATTTGAAACGTGACCTAACAGGGTTTCGGCCTTCCTCCCCATGCTCGCCAATCGCGGCTCACCAGGGGGGGTCCGGGCCTTTTCGCCGTAATGTTAAAATAAAAACTCGCGAATATCTCCGAAACGGTTCGATAGAATGTCGCAAAATTTGGTGTGAAAGGGCACCCTAGATTTACCTATAAACCCTCCAAATTAGGTGGTCCTAGCTTCCATAGTTTTTTTATGGCGAATTTTTGAAAGTTTAAAAAATAGCCCAAAAATCAAACGGAAATACCCTACAGAAACTCCATTCGCGAATTTTAAAAATCCGAGATAGCCAAAATGTTGCTCTCGAAGAGTACATCAATTTAAAAAAAGAAGGTTTGTCTCCAGGCCCAAAAGGGCCCGACTTTCATAGGGTAAAATTTCACGAATTTGACACATTTCAGCCGCGACAATTACCTATAACCGTTGTACCGAATTTCAAACCGCTCACACAGTACTTCCCATTGAGACACATGAACAATCCCCCGCAAGCGTTTTCTCGTAGCTTAATTCTTGACCTCGGCGCAAGCGACCGAAATTTCGATGGGGGCCGCTCCAATGATCACGGAAATGGTCCAAATTTTGACCCCCCATATCTCGGGCTATATTTGTCCGATCGACTTGAAATTTTAAACGTGACCTAACAGGGTTTCGGCCTTCCTCCCCATGCTCGCCAATCGCGGCTCATCAGGGGGGGTCCGGGGCTTTTCGCTGTAATGTTAAAACAAAAACTCGCGAATATCTCCGAAACGGTTCTATAGAATGTCGCAAATTTTGGTGTGAAAGGGCGCCCTAGATTTACCTACAAACTCTCCAAATTAGGTGGTCCTAGCTTCCATAGTTTTTTTATGGCGAATTTTTGAAACTTTAAAAATAGACCAAAAATCAAACGGAAATACCCTACAGAAACTCCATTCGCGAATTTTAAAAATCCGAGATAGCCAAAATGTTGCTCTCGAAGAGTACATCAATTTAAAAAAAAAAAGGTTTGTCTCCAGGCCCAATAGGGCTCGACTTTCATAGGGTCAAATTTCACGAATTTGACACATTTCGGCCGCGACAATTACCTATAACCGTTGCACCGAATTTCAAACCGCTCACACAGTACTTCCCATTGAGACACATGAACAATCCCCCGCAAGCGTTTTCTCGTAGCTCAATTTTTGACCCCGGCGCAAGCGACCGAAATTTCGATGAGGGCCGCCCCAATTGTCACGGAAATGGGCCAAATTTTGACTCCCCATATCTCGGGCCCTAATTGTCCGACCGACTTGAAATTTGAAACGTGGCCTAACAGGCTTTCGGCCTTCCTCCCCATGCTCGCCAATCGCGGCTCACCATGGGGGTCCGGGCCTTTTCGCCGTAATGTTAAAACAAAAATTCGCGAATATCTCCGAAACGGTTCGATAGAATGTCGCAAATTTTCGTGTGAAAGTGCACCCTAGATTTACCTACAAACCCTCCAAATAAGGTGGTCCTAGCTTCCATAGTTTTTTTATGGCGAATTTTTGAAAGTTTAAAAAATAGACCAAAAATCGAACGGAAATACCCTACAGAAACTCCATTCGCGAATTTTAAAAATCCGAGATAGCCAAAATGTTGCTCTCGAAGAGTACATCAATTTAAAAAAAAAAGGTTTGTCTCCAGGCCCAATAGGGCCCGACTTTCATGGGTCAAATTTCACGAATTTGACACATTTCGGCCGCGACAATTACCTATAACCGTTGCACCGAATTTCAAACTGCTCACACAGTACTTCCCATTGAGACACATGAACAATCCCCCGCAAGCGTTTTCTCGTAGCTCAATTTTTGACCCCGGTGCAAGCGACCGAAATTTCGATGAGGGCCGCCCCAATGGTCACGGAAATGGGCCAAATTTTGACCCCCCATATCTCGGGCCCTAATTGTCCGATCGACTTGAAATTTGAAACGTGACCTAACAGGGTTTCGGCCTTCCTCCCCATGCTCGCCAATCGCGGCTCACCAGGGAATGTCCGGGCCTTTTCGCCGTAATTTTAAAACAAAAACTCGCGAATATCCCCGAAACGGTTCGATAGAATGTCGCAAATTTTGGTGTGAAAGGGCACCCTAGATTTACTTACAAACCCTCCAAATTTGGTGGTCCTAGCTTCCATAGTTTTTTTATGGCGAATTTTTGAAAGTTTAAAAAATAGCCCAAAAATCAAAGGGAAATACCCTACAGAAACTCCATTCGCGAATTTAAAAATCCGAGATAGCCAAAACGTTGCTCTCGAAGAGTACATCAATTTAAAAAAAAAAAGGTTTGTCTCAAGGCCCAACAGGGCCCGATTTTCATAGGGTCAAATTTCACGAATTTGACACATTTCGGCCGCGACAATTACCTATAACCGTTGCACCGAATTTCAAACCGCTCACACAGTACTTCCCATTGAGACACATGAACAATCCCCCGCAAGCGTTTTCTCGTAGCTCAATTTTTGACCCCGGCGCAAGCGACCGAAATTTCGATGAGGGCCGCCCCAATGGTCACGGAAATGGGCCAAAATTTGACTCCCCATATCTCGGGCCCTAATTGTCCGCTCGACTTGAAATTTGAAACGTGGCCTAACAGGGTTTCGGCCTTCCTCCCCATGCTCGCCAATCGCGGCTCACCATGGGGGTCCGGGCCTTTTCGCCGTAATGTTAAAACAAATACTCGCGAATATCTCCGAAACGGTTCGATAGAATGTCGCAAATTTTGGTGTGAAAGGGCACCCTAGATTTACCTGCAAACCCTCCAAATTAGGTGGTCCTAGCTTCCATAGTTTTTTTATGGCGAATTTTTGAAAGTTTAAAAAATAGCCCAAAAATCAAACGGAAATACCCTACAGAAACTCCATTCGCAAATTTTAAAAATCCGAGATAGCCAAAATGTTGCTCTCCAAGAGTACATGAATTTTAAAAAAAAGGTTTGTCTCTAGGCCCAATAGGACCCCACTTTCATAGGGTCAAAGTTCACGAATTTGACACATTTCGGCCGCGACAATTACCTATAACCGTTGCACCGAATTTCAAACCGCCCACACAGTACTTCCCATTGAGACACATGAACAATCCCCCGGAAGCGTTTTCTCGTAGCTCCATTTTTGACCCCTTCGCAAGCGACCGAAATTTCGATGGGGGCCGCCCCAATGGTAACGGAAATGGGCCAAATTTTGACCCCCCATATCTCGGGCCCTAATTGTCCGATCGACTTGAAATTTGAAACGTGACCTAACAGGGTTTCGGCCTTCCTCCCCATGCTCGCCAATCGCGGCTCACCAGGGGGGGTCCGGGCCTTTTCTCCGTAATGTTAAAATAAAAACTCGCGAATATCTCCGAAACGGTTCGATAGAATGTCGCAAAATTTGGTGTGAAAGGGCACCCTAGATTTACCTATAAACCCTCCAAATTAGGTGGTCCTAGCTTCCATAGTTTTTTTATGGCGAATTTTTGAAAGTTTAAAAAATAGCCCAAAAATCAAACGGAAATACCCTACAGAAACTCCATTCGCGAATTTTAAAAATCCGAGATAGCCAAAATGTTGCTCTCGAAGAGTACATCAATTTAAAAAAAGAAGGTTTGTCTCCAGGCCCAAAAGGGCCCGACTTTCATAGGGTAAAATTTCACGAATTTGACACATTTCAGCCGCGACAATTACCTATAACCGTTGTACCGAATTTCAAACCGCTCACACAGTACTTCCCATTGAGACACATGAACAATCCCCCGCAAGCGTTTTCTCGTAGCTTAATTCTTGACCTCGGCGCAAGCGACCGAAATTTCGATGGGGGCCGCTCCAATGATCACGGAAATGGTCCAAATTTTGACCCCCCATATCTCGGGCTATATTTGTCCGATCGACTTGAAATTTTAAACGTGACCTAACAGGGTTTCGGCCTTCCTCCCCATGCTCGCCAATCGCGGCTCATCAGGGGGGGTCCGGGGCTTTTCGCTGTAATGTTAAAACAAAAACTCGCGAATATCTCCGAAACGGTTCTATAGAATGTCGCAAATTTTGGTGTGAAAGGGCGCCCTAGATTTACCTACAAACTCTCCAAATTAGGTGGTCCTAGCTTCCATAGTTTTTTTATGGCGAATTTTTGAAACTTTAAAAATAGACCAAAAATCAAACGGAAATACCCTACAGAAACTCCATTCGCGAATTTTAAAAATCCGAGATAGCCAAAATGTTGCTCTCGAAGAGTACATCAATTTAAAAAAAAAAAGGTTTGTCTCCAGGCCCAATAGGGCTCGACTTTCATAGGGTCAAATTTCACGAATTTGACACATTTCGGCCGCGACAATTACCTATAACCGTTGCACCGAATTTCAAACCGCTCACACAGTACTTCCCATTGAGACACATGAACAATCCCCCGCAAGCGTTTTCTCGTAGCTCAATTTTTGACCCCGGCGCAAGCGACCGAAATTTCGATGAGGGCCGCCCCAATTGTCACGGAAATGGGCCAAATTTTGACTCCCCATATCTCGGGCCCTAATTGTCCGACCGACTTGAAATTTGAAACGTGGCCTAACAGGCTTTCGGCCTTCCTCCCCATGCTCGCCAATCGCGGCTCACCATGGGGGTCCGGGCCTTTTCGCCGTAATGTTAAAACAAAAATTCGCGAATATCTCCGAAACGGTTCGATAGAATGTCGCAAATTTTCGTGTGAAAGTGCACCCTAGATTTACCTACAAACCCTCCAAATAAGGTGGTCCTAGCTTCCATAGTTTTTTTATGGCGAATTTTTGAAAGTTTAAAAAATAGACCAAAAATCGAACGGAAATACCCTACAGAAACTCCATTCGCGAATTTTAAAAATCCGAGATAGCCAAAATGTTGCTCTCGAAGAGTACATCAATTTAAAAAAAAAAGGTTTGTCTCCAGGCCCAATAGGGCCCGACTTTCATGGGTCAAATTTCACGAATTTGACACATTTCGGCCGCGACAATTACCTATAACCGTTGCACCGAATTTCAAACTGCTCACACAGTACTTCCCATTGAGACACATGAACAATCCCCCGCAAGCGTTTTCTCGTAGCTCAATTTTTGACCCCGGTGCAAGCGACCGAAATTTCGATGAGGGCCGCCCCAATGGTCACGGAAATGGGCCAAATTTTGACCCCCCATATCTCGGGCCCTAATTGTCCGATCGACTTGAAATTTGAAACGTGACCTAACAGGGTTTCGGCCTTCCTCCCCATGCTCGCCAATCGCGGCTCACCAGGGAATGTCCGGGCCTTTTCGCCGTAATTTTAAAACAAAAACTCGCGAATATCCCCGAAACGGTTCGATAGAATGTCGCAAATTTTGGTGTGAAAGGGCACCCTAGATTTACTTACAAACCCTCCAAATTTGGTGGTCCTAGCTTCCATAGTTTTTTTATGGCGAATTTTTGAAAGTTTAAAAAATAGCCCAAAAATCAAAGGGAAATACCCTACAGAAACTCCATTCGCGAATTTTAAAAATCCGAGATAGCCAAAACGTTGCTCTCGAAGAGTACATCAATTTAAAAAAAAAAAGGTTTGTCTCAAGGCCCAACAGGGCCCGATTTTCATAGGGTCAAATTTCACGAATTTGACACATTTCGGCCGCGACAATTACCTATAACCGTTGCACCGAATTTCAAACCGCTCACACAGTACTTCCCATTGAGACACATGAACAATCCCCCGCAAGCGTTTTCTCGTAGCTCAATTTTTGACCCCGGCGCAAGCGACCGAAATTTCGATGAGGGCCGCCCCAATGGTCACGGAAATGGGCCAAAATTTGACTCCCCATATCTCGGGCCCTAATTGTCCGCTCGACTTGAAATTTGAAACGTGGCCTAACAGGGTTTCGGCCTTCCTCCCCATGCTCGCCAATCGCGGCTCACCAGGGGGTGTCCGGGCCTTTTCCCCGTAATGTTAAAACAAAAACTCGCGAATATCTCCGAATCGGTTCGATAGAATGTCGCAAATTTTGGTGTGAAAGGGTACCCTAGATTTACCTGCAAACCCTCCAAATTTGGTGGTCCTAGCTTCCATAGTTTTTTTTGGCGAATTTTTGAAGGTTTAAAAAATAGCCCAAAAATCAAACGGAAATACCCTACAGAAACTCCATTCGCGAATTTTAAAAATCCGAGATAGCCAAAATGTTGCTCTCGAAGAGTACATCAATTTAAAAAAAAAGGTTTGTCTCCAGGCCCAATAGGGCCCGACTTTCATAGGGTCAAATTTCACGAATTTGACACATTTCAGCCGCGACAATTACCTATAACCGTTGCACCGAATTTCAAACCGCTCACACAGTACTTCCCATTGAGACACATGAACAATCCCCCGCAAGCGTTTTCTCGTAGCTCAATTCTTGACCTCGGCGCAAGCGACCGAAATTTCGATGGGGGCCGCCGCAATGATCACGGAAATGGTCTAAATTTTGACCCCCCATATCTCGGGCTCTAATTGTCCGATCGACTTGAAATTTGAAACGTGGCCTAACAGGGTTTCGGCCTTCCTCCCTATGCTCGCCAATCGCGGCTCACCATGGGGGGGTCCGGGCCTTTTCGCCGTAATGTTAAAACAAAAACTCGCGAATATCTCCGAAACGGTTCGATAGAATGTCGCAAATTTTGGTGTGAAAGTGCACCCTGGATTTACCTACAAACCCTCCAAATTAGGTGGTCCTAGCTTCCATAGTTTTTTTATGGCGAATTTTTGAATGTTTAAAAAATAGCCCAAAAATCGAACGGAAATACCGTACAGAAACTCCATTCGCGAATTTTAAAAATCCGAGATAGCCAAAATGTTGCTCTCGAAGAGTACATCAATTTAAAAAAAAAGGTTTGTCTCCAGGCCCAATAGGGCCCGACTTTCATGGGTCGAATTTCACGAATTTGACACATTTCGGCCGCGACAATTACCTATAACCGTTGCACCGAATTTCAAACTGCTCACACAGTACTTCCATTGAGACACATGAACAATCCCCCGCAAGCGTTTTCTCGTAGCTCAATTTTTGACCCCGGTGCAAGCGACCGAAATTTCGATGAGGGCCGCCCCAATGGTCACGGAAATGGGCCAAATTTTGACCCCCCATATCTCGGGCTCTAATTGTCCGATCGACTTGAAATTTGAAACGTGACCTAACAGGGTTTCGGCCTTCCTCCCCATGCTCGCCAATCGCGGCTCACCAGGGGGTGTACGGGCCTTTTCGCCGTAATGTTAAAACAAATACTCGCGAATATCTCCGAATCGGTTCGATAGAATGTCGCAAATTTTGGTGTGAAAGGGCACCCTAGATTTACCTGCAAACCCTCCAAATTTGGTGGTCCTAGCTTCCATAGTTTTTTTTGGCGAATTTTTGAAGGTTTAAAAAATAGCCCAAAAATCAAACGGAAATACCCTACAGAAACTCCATTCGCGAATTTTAAAAATCCGAGATAGCCAAAATGTTGCTCTCGAAGAGTACATCAATTTAAAAAAAAAGGTTTGTCTCCAGGCCCAATAGGGCCCGAATTTCATAGGGTCAAATTTCACGAATTTGACACATTTCAGCCGCGACAATTACCTATAACCGTTGCACCGAATTTCAAACCGCTCACACAGTACTTCCCATTGAGACACATGAACAATCCCCCGCAAGCGTTTTCTTGTAGCTCAATTCTTGACCTCGGCGCAAGCGACCGAAATTTCGATGGGGGCCGCCGCAATGATCACGGAAATGGTCTAAATTTTGACCCCCCATATCTCGGGCTCTAATTGTCCGATGGACTTGAAATTTGAAACGTGGCCTAACAGGGTTTCGGCCTTCCTCCCCATGCTTGCCAATCGCGGCTCACCATGGGGGGACCGGGCCTTTTCGCCGTAATGTTAAAACAAAAACTCGCGAATATCTCCGAAACGGTTCGATAGAATGTCGCAAATTTTGGTGTGAAAGTGCACCCTAGATTTACCTACAAACCCTCCAAATTAGGTGGTCCTAGCTTCCATAGTTTTTTTATGGCGAATTTTTGAATGTTTAAAAAATAGCCCAAAAATCGAACGGAAATACCCTACAGAAACTCCATTCGCGAATTTTAAAAATCCGAGATAGCCAAAATGTTGCTCTCGAAGAGTACATCAATTAAAAAAAAAAGGTTTGTCTCCAGGCCCAATAGGGCCCGACTTTCATGGGTCGAATTTCACGAATTTGACACATTTCGGCCGCGACAATTACCTATAACCGTTGCACCGAATTTCAAACTGCTCACACAGTACTTCCCATTGAGACACATGAACAATCCCCCGCAAGCGTTTTCTCGTAGCTCAATTCTTGACCTCGGCGCAAGCGACCGAAATTTCGATGGGGGCCGCCGCAATGATCACGGAAATGGTCCAAACTTTGACCCCCCATATCTCGGGCTCTAATTGTCCGATCGACTTGAAATTTGAAACGTGGCCTAACAGGGTTTCGGCCTTCCTCCCTATGCTCGCCAATCGCGGCTCACCATGGGGGGTCCGGGCCTTTTCGCCGTAATGTTAAAACAAAAACTCGCGAATATCTCCGAAACGGTTCGATAGAATGTCGCAAATTTTGGTGTGAAAGGGCACCCTAGATTTACTTACAAACCCTCCAAATTTGGTGGTCCTAGCTTCTATAGTTTTTTTATGGCGAATTTTTGAAAGTTTAAAAAATAGCCCAAAAATCAAACGGAAATACCCTACAGAAACTCCATTCGCGAATTTTAAAAATCCGAGATAGCCAAAACGTTGCTCTCGAAGAGTACATCAATTTAAAAAAAAAAGGTTTGTCTCAAGGCCCAATAGGGCCCGATTTTCATAGCGTCAAATTTCACGAATTTGACACATTTCGGCCGCGACAATTACCTATAACCGTTGCACCGAATTTCAAACCGCTCACACAGTACTTCCCATTGAGACACATGAACAATCCCCCGCAAGCGTTTTCTCGTAGCTCAATTTTTGACCCCGGCGCAAGCGACCGAAATTTCGATGAGGGCCGCTCCAATGGTCACGGAAATGGGCCAAATTTTGACTCCCCATATCTCGGGCCCTAATTGTCCGATCGACTTGAAATTTGAAACGTGGCCTAACAGGGTTTCGGCCTTCCTCCCCATGCTCGCCAATCGCGGCTCACCAGGGGGTGTCCGGGCCTTTTCCCCGTAATGTTAAAACAAAAACTCGCGAATATCTCCGAATCGGTTCGATAGAATGTCGCAAATTTTCGTGTGAAAGGGCACCCTAGATTTACCTGCAAACGCTCCAAATTTGGTGGTCCTAGCTTCCATAGTTTTTTTTGGCGAATTTTTGAAGTTTTAAAAAATAGCCCAAAAATCAAACGGAAATACCCTATAGAAACTCCATTCGCGAATTTTAAAAATCCGAGATAGCCAAAATGTTGCTCTCGAAGGGTACATCAATTTAAAAAAAAAAGGTTTGTCTCCAGGCCCAATAGGGCCGGACTTTCATAGGGTCAAATTTCACGAATTTGACACATTTCAGCCGCGACAATTACCTATAACCGTTGCACCGAATTTCAAACCGCTCACACAGTACTTCCCATTGAGACACATGAACAATCCCCCGCAAGCGTTTTCTCGTAGCTCAATTTTTGACCCCGGCGCAAGCGACCGAAATTTCGATGAGGGCCGCCCCAATGGTCACGGAAATGGGCCAAATTTTGACTCCCCATATCTCGGGCCCTAATTGTCCGATCGACTTGAAATTTGAAACGTGGCCTAACAGGGTTTCGGCCTTCCTCCCCATGCTCGCCAATCGCGGCTCACCAGGGGGTGTCCGGGCCTTTTTCCCGTAATGTTAAAACAAAAACTCGGGAATATCTCCGAATCGGTTCGATAGAATGTCGCAAATTTTGGTGTGAAAGGGCACCCTAGATTTACCTGCAAACCCTCCAAATTAGGTGGTCCTAGCTTCCATAGTTTTTTTATGGCGAATTTTTGAATGTTTAAAAAATTGCCCAAAAATCGAACGCAAATACCTTACAGAAACTCCATTCGCGAATTTTAAAAATCCGAGATAGCCAAAATGTTGCTCTCGAAGAGTACATCAATTTAAAAAGAAAGGTTTGTCTCCAGGCCCAATAGGGCCCGACTTTCATAGGGTCAAATTTCACGAATTTGACACATTTCGGCCGCGACAATTACCTATAACCGTTGCACCGAATTTCAAACCGCTCGCACAGTACTTCCCATTGAGACACATGAACAATCCCCCGCAAGCGTTTTCTCGTAGCTCAATTTTTGACCCCGGTGCAAGCGACCGAAATTTCCATGAGGGCCGCCCCAATGGTCATGGAAATGGGCCAAATTTTGACCCCCCCATATCTCGGGCCCTAATTGTCCGACCGACTTGAAATTTGAAACGTGGCCTAACAGGCTTTCGGCCTTCATCCCCATGCTCGCCAATCGCGGCTCACCATGGGGGTCCGGGCCTTTTCGCCGTAATGTTAAAACAAATACTCGCGAATATCTCCGAAACGGTTCGATAGAATGTCGCAAATTTTGGTGTGAAAGGGCACCCTAGATTTACCTACAAACCCACCAAATTTGGTGGTCCTAGCTTCCATAGTTTTTTCATGGCGAATTTTTGAAGGTTTAAAAAATAGCCCAAAAATCGAACGGAAATTACCTACAGAAACTCCATTCGCAAATTTTAAAAATCCGAGATAGCCAAAATGTTGCTCTCCAAGAGTACATGAATTTTAAAAAAAAGGTTTGTCTCTAGGCCCAATAGGACCCCACTTTCATAGGGTCAAAGTTCACGAATTTGACACATTTCGGCCGCGACAATTACCTATAACCGTTGCACCGAATTTCAAACCGCTCACACAGTACTTCCCATTGAGACACATGAACGATCCCCCGCAAGCGTTTTCTCGTAGCTCAATTCTTGACCTCGGCGCAAGCGACCGAAATTTCGATGGGGGCCGCCCCAATGATCACGGAAATGGTCCAAACTTTGACCCCCCATATCTCGGGCTCTAATTGTCCGATCGACTTGAAATTTGAAACGTGACCTAACAGGGTTTCGGCCTTCCTCCCCATGCTCGCCAATCGCTGCTCACCAGGGGGGGTCCGGGGCTTTTCGCCGTAATGTTAAAACAAAAACTCGCGAATATCTCCGAAACGGTTCGATAGAATGTCGCAAATTTTGGTGTGAAAGTGCACCCTAGACTTACCTACAAACTCTCCAAATTAGGTGGTCCTAGCTTCCATAGTTTTTTTATGGCGAATTTTTGAAAGTTTTAAAAATAGACCAAAATAAAACGGATATACCCTACAGAAACTCCATTCGCGAATTTTAAAAATCCGAGATAGCCAAAACGTTGCTCTCGAAGAGTACATCAATTTAAAAAAAAAGGTTTGTCTCAAGGCCCAATAGGGCCCGATTTTCATAGGGTCAAATTTCACGAATTTGACACATTTCGGCCGCGACAATTACCTATAATCGTTGCACCGAATTTCAAACCGCTCACACAGTACTTCCCATTGAGACACATGAACAATCCCCCGCAAGCGTTTTCTCGTAGCTCAATTCTTGACCTCGGCGCAAGCGACCGAAATTTCGATGGGGGCCGCCGCAATGATCACGGAAATGGTCCAAACTTTGACCCCCCATATCTCGGGCTCTAATTGTCCGATCGACTTGAAATTTGAAACGTGGCCTAACAGGGTTTCGGCCTTCCTCCCTATGCTCGCCAATCGCGGCCTACCATGGGGGGTCCGGGCCTTTACGCCGTAATATTAAAACAAATACTCGCGAATATCTCCGAAACGGTTCGATAGAATGTCGCAAATTTTGGTGTGAAAGGGCACCCTAGATTTACCTACAAACCCACCAAATTTGGTGGTCCTAGCTTCCATAGTTTTTTCATGGCGAATTTTTGAAGGTTTAAAAAATAGCCCAAAAATCGAACGGAAATTCCCTACAGAAACTCCATTCGCAAATTTTAAAAATCCGAGATAGCCAAAATGTTGCTCTCCAAGAGTACATGAATTTTAAAAAAAAGGTTTTTCTCTAGGCCCAATAGGACCCCACTTTCATAGGGTCAAAGTTCACGAATTTGACACATTTCGGCCCCGACAATTACCTATAACCGTTGCACCGAATTTCAAACCGCTCACACAGTACTTCCCATTGAGACACATGAACGATCCCCCGCAAGCGTTTTCTCGTAGCTCAATTCTTGACCTCGGCGCAAGCGACCGAAATTTCGATGGGGGCCGCCCCAATGATCACGGAAATGGTCCAAACTTTGACCCCCCATATCTCGGGCTCTAATTGTCCGATCGACTTGAAATTTGAAACGTGACCTAACAGGGTTTCGGCCTTCCTCCCCATGCTCGCCAATCGCGGCTCACCAGGGGGGGTCCGGGGCTTTTCGCCGTAATGTTAAAACAAAAACTCGCGAATATCTCCGAAACGGTTCGATAGAATGTCGCAAATTTTGGTGTGAAAGTGCACCCTAGACTTACCTACAAACTCTCCAAATTAGGTGGTCCTAGCTTCCATAGTTTTTTTATGGCGAATTTTTGAAAGTTTTAAAAATAGACCAAAATAAAACGGATATACCCTACAGAAACTCCATTCGCGAATTTTAAAAATCCGAGATAGCCAAAACGTTGCTCTCGAAGAGTACATCAATTTAAAAAAAAAAGGTTTGTCTCAAGGCCCAATAGGGCCCGATTTTAATAGGGTCAAATTTCACGAATTTGACACATTTCGGCCGCGACAATTACCTATAATCGTTGCACCGAATTTCAAACCGCTCACACAGTACTTCCCATTGAGACACATGAACAATCCCCCGCAAGCGTTTTCTCGTAGCTCAATTCTTGACCTCGGCGCAAGCGACCGAAATTTCGATGGGGGCCGCCGCAATGATCACGGAAATGGTCCAAACTTTGACCCCCCATATCTCGGGCTCTAATTGTCCGATCGACTTGAAATTTGAAACGTGACCTAACAGGGTTTCGGCCTTCCTCCCCATGCTCGCCAATCCCTGCTCACCAGGGGGTGTCCGGGCCTTTTAGCCGTAATTTTAAAACAAAAACTCGCGAATATCCCCGAAACGGTTCGATAGAATGTCGCAAATTTTGGTGTGAAAGGGCACCCTAGATTTACTTACAAACCCTCCAAATTTGGTGGTCCTAGCTTCCATAGTTTTTTTATGGCGAATTTTTGAAAGTTTAAAAAATAGCCCAAAAATCAAACGGAAATACCCTACAGAAACTCCATTCGCGAATTTTAAAAATCCGAGATAGCCAAAACGTTGCTCTCGAAGAGTACATCAATTTAAAAAAAAAGGTTTGTCTCAAGGCCCAATAGGGCCCGATTTTCATAGGGTCAAATTTCACGAATTTGACACATTTCGGCCGCGACAATTACCTATAACCGTTGCACCGAATTTCAAACCGCTCACACACTACTTCCCATTGAGACACATGAACAATCCCCCGCAAGCGTTTTCTCGTAGCTCAATTTTTGACCCCGGCGCAAGCGACCGAAATTTCGATGAGGGCCGCCCCAATGGTCACGGAAATGGGCCAAATTTTGACTCCCCATATCTCGGGCCCTAATTGTCCGATCGACTTGAAATTTGAAACGTGGCCTAACAGGGTTTCGGCCTTCCTCCCCATGCTCGCCAATCGCGGCTCACCAGGGGGTGTCCGGGCCTTTTTCCCGTAATGTTAAAACAAAAACTCGGGAATATCTCCGAATCGGTTCGATAGAATGTCGCAAATTTTGGTGTGAAAGGGCACCCTAGATTTACCTGCAAACCCTCCAAATTTGGTGGTCCTAGCTTCCATAGTTTTTTTTGGCGAATTTTTGAAGGTTTAAAAAATAGCCCAAAAATCAAACGGAAATACCCTATAGAAACTCCATTCGCGAATTTTAAAAATCCGAGATAGCCAAAATGTTGCTCTCGAAGAGTACATTAATTTTAAAAAAAAGGTTTGTCTCCAGGCCCAATAGGGCCCGACTTTCATAGGGTCAAATTTCACGAATTTGACACATATCAGCCGCGACAATTACCTATAACCGTTGCACCGAATTTCAAACCGCTCACACAGTACTTCCCATTGAGACACATGAACAATCCCCCGCAAGCGTTTTCTCGTAGCTCAATTCTTGACCTCGGCGCAAGCGACCGAAATTTCGATGGGGGCCGCCGCAATGCTCACGGAAATGGTCCAAACTTTGACCCCCCATATCTCGGGCTCTAATTGTCCGATCGACTTGAAATTTGAAACGTGGCCTAACAGGGTTTCGGCCTTCCTCCCTATGCTCGCCAATCGGGGCTCACCATGGGGGGTCCGGGCCTTTTCGCCGTAATGTTAAAACAAAAACTCGCGAATATCTCCGAAACGGTTCGATAGAATGTCGCAAATTTTGGTGTGAAAGTGCACCCTAGATTTACCTACAAACCCTCCAAATTAGGTGGTCCTAGCGTCCATAGTTTTTTTATGGCGAATTTTTGAAAGTTTAAAAAATAGCCCAAAAATCGAACGGAAATACCCTACAGAAACTCCATTCGCGAATTTTAAAAATCCGAGATAGCCAAAATGTTGCTCTCGAAGAGTACATCAATTTAAAAAAAAAGGTTTGTCTCCAGGCCCAATAGGGCCCGACTTTCATGGGTCAAATTTCACGAATTTGACACATTTCGGCCGCGACAATTACCTATAACCGTTGCACCGAATTTCAAACTGCTCACACAGTACTTCCCATTGAGACACATGAACAATCCCCCGCAAGCGTTTTCTCGTAGCTCAATTTTTGACCCCGGTGCAAGCGACCGAAATTTCGATGAGGGCCGCCCCAATGGTCACGGAAATGGGCCAAATTTTGACCCCCCATATCTCGGGCCCTAATTGTCCGATCGACTTGAAATTTGAAACGTGAATCAACAGGGTTTCGGCCTTCCTCCCCATGCTCGCCAATCGCGGCTCACCAGGGGGTGTCCGGGCCTTTTCGCCGTAATTTTAAAACAAAAACTCGCGAATATCCCCGAAACGGTTCGATAGAATGTCGCAAATTTTGGTGTGAAAGGGCACCCTAGATTTACTTACAAACCCTCCAAATTTGGTGGTCCTAGCTTCCATAGTTTTTTTATGGCGAATTTTTGAAAGTTTAAAAAATAGCCCAAAAATCAAACGGAAATACCCTATAGAAACTTCATTCGCGAATTTTAAAAATCCGAGATAGCCAAAATGTTGCTCTCGAAGAGTACATCAATTTAAAAAAAAAAGGTTTGTCTCCAGGCCCAATAGGGCCGGACTTTCATAGGGTCAAATTTCACGAATTTGACACATTTCAGCCGCGACAATTACCTATAACCGTTGCACCGAATTTCAAACCGCTTACACAGTACTTCCCATTGAGACACATGAACAATCCCCCGCAAGCGTTTTCTCGTAGCTCAATTTTTGACCCCGGCGCAAGCGACCGAAATTTCGATGAGGGCCGCCCCAATTGTCACGGAAATGGGCCAAATTTTGACTCCCCATATCTCGGGCCCTAATTGTCCGACCGACTTGAAATTTGAAACGTGGCCTAACAGGGTTTCGGCCTTCCTCCCCATGCTCGCCAATCGCGGCTCACCATGGGGGTCCGGGCCTTTTCGCCGTAATGTTAAAACAAATACTCGCGAATATCTCCGAAACGGTTCGATAGAATGTCGCAAATTTTGGTGTGAAAGGGCACCCTAGATTTACCTGCAAACCCTCCAAATTAGGTGGTCCTAGCTTCCATAGTTTTTTTATGGCGAATTTTTGAAAGTTTAAAAAATAGCCCAAAAATCAAACGGAAATACCCTACAGAAACTCCATTCGCAAATTTTAAAAATCCGAGATAGCCAAAATGTTGCTCTCCAAGAGTACATGAATTTTAAAAAAAAGGTTTGTCTCTAGGCCCAATAGGACCCCACTTTCATAGGGTCAAAGTTCACGAATTTGACACATTTCGGCCGCGACAATTACCTATAACCGTTGCACCGAATTTCAAACCGCCCACACAGTACTTCCCATTGAGACACATGAACAATCCCCCGGAAGCGTTTTCTCGTAGCTCCATTTTTGACCCCTTCGCAAGCGACCGAAATTTCGATGGGGGCCGCCCCAATGGTAACGGAAATGGGCCAAATTTTGACCCCCCATATCTCGGGCCCTAATTGTCCGATCGACTTGAAATTTGAAACGTGACCTAACAGGGTTTCGGCCTTCCTCCCCATGCTCGCCAATCGCGGCTCACCAGGGGGGGTCCGGGCCTTTTCGCCGTAATGTTAAAATAAAAACTCGCGAATATCTCCGAAACGGTTCGATAGAATGTCGCAAAATTTGGTGTGAAAGGGCACCCTAGATTTACCTATAAACCCTCCAAATTAGGTGGTCCTAGCTTCCATAGTTTTTTTATGGCGAATTTTTGAAAGTTTAAAAAATAGCCCAAAAATCAAACGGAAATACCCTACAGAAACTCCATTCGCGAATTTTAAAAATCCGAGATAGCCAAAATGTTGCTCTCGAAGAGTACATCAATTTAAAAAAAAAAGGTTTGTCTCCAGGCCCAAAAGGGCCCGACTTTCATAGGGTAAAATTTCACGAATTTGACACATTTCAGCCGCGACAATTACCTATAACCGTTGTACCGAATTTCAAACCGCTCACACAGTACTTCCCATTGAGACACATGAACAATCCCCCGCAAGCGTTTTCTCGTAGCTCAATTCTTGACCTCGGCGCAAGCGACCGAAATTTCGATGGGGGCCGCTCCAATGATCACGGAAATGGTCCAAATTTTGACCCCCCATATCTCGGGCTATAATTGTCCGATCGACTTGAAATTTGAAACGTGACCTAACAGGGTTTCGGCCTTCCTCCCCATGCTCGCCATTCGCGGCTCATCAGGTGGGGTCCGGGGCTTTTCGCCGTAATGTTAAAACAAAAACTCGCGAATATCTCCGAAACGGTTCTATAGAATGTCGCAAATTTTGGTGTGAAAGGGCGCCCTAGATTTACCTACAAACTCTCCAAATTAGGTGGTCCTAGCTTCCATAGTTTTTTTATGGCGAATTTTTGAAACTTTAAAAATAGACCAAAAATCAAACGGAAATACCCTACAGAAACTCCATTCGCGAATTTTAAAAATCCGAGATAGCCAAAATGTTGCTCTCGAAGAGTACATCAATTTAAAAAAAAAAGGTTTGTCTCCAGGCCCAATAGGGCTCGACTTTCATAGGGTCAAATTTCACGAATTTGACACATTTCGGCCGCGACAATTACCTATAACCGTTGCACCGAATTTCAAACCGCTCACACAGTACTTCCCATTGAGACACATGAACAATCCCCCGCAAGCGTTTTCTCGTAGCTCAATTTTTGACCCCGGCGCAAGCGACCGAAATTTCGATGAGGGCCGCCCCAATTGTCACGGAAATGGGCCAAATTTTGACTCCCCATATCTCGGGCCCTAATTGTCCGACCGACTTGAAATTTGAAACGTGGCCTAACAGGCTTTCGGCCTTCCTCCCCATGCTCGCCAATCGCGGCTCACCATGGGGGTCCGGGCCTTTTCGCCGTAATGTTAAAACAAAAATTCGCGAATATCTCCGAAACGGTTCGATAGAATGTCGCAAATTTTCGTGTGAAAGTGCACCCTAGATTTACCTACAAACCCTCCAAATAAGGTGGTCCTAGCTTCCATAGTTTTTTTATGGCGAATTTTTGAAAGTTTAAAAAATAGCCCAAAAATCGAACGGAAATACCCTACAGAAACTCCATTCGCGAATTTTAAAAATCCGAGATAGCCAAAATGTTGCTCTCGAAGAGTACATCAATTTAAAAAAAAAAGGTTTGTCTCCAGGCCCAATAGGGCCCGACTTTCATGGGTCAAATTTCACGAATTTGACACATTTCGGCCGCGACAATTACCTATAACCGTTGCACCGAATTTCAAACTGCTCACACAGTACTTCCCATTGAGACACATGAACAATCCCCCGCAAGCGTTTTCTCGTAGCTCAATTTTTGACCCCGGTGCAAGCGACCGAAATTTCGATGAGGGCCGCCCCAATGGTCACGGAAATGGGCCAAATTTTGACCCCCCATATCTCGGGCCCTAATTGTCCGATCGACTTGAAATTTGAAACGTGACCTAACAGGGTTTCGGCCTTCCTCCCCATGCTCGCCAATCGCGGCTCACCAGGGAATGTCCGGGCCTTTTCGCCGTAATTTTAAAACAAAAACTCGCGAATATCCCCGAAACGGTTCGATAGAATGTCGCAAATTTTGGTGTGAAAGGGCACCCTAGATTTACTTACAAACCCTCCAAATTTGGTGGTCCTAGCTTCCATAGTTTTTTTATGGCGAATTTTTGAAAGTTTAAAAAATAGCCCAAAAATCAAACGGAAATACCCTACAGAAACTCCATTCGCGAATTTTAAAAATCCGAGATAGCCAAAATGTTGCTCTCGAAGAGTACATCAATTTAAAAAAAAAGGTTTGTCTCCAGGCCCAATAGGGCCCGACTTTCATAGGGTCAAATTTTACGAATTTGACACATTTCAGCCGCGACAATTACCTATAACCGTTGCACCGAATTTCAAACCGCTCACACAGTACTTCCCATTGAGACACATGAACAATCCCCCGCAAGCGTTTTCTCGTAGCTCAATTCTTGACCTCGGCGCAAGCGACCGAAATTTCGATGGGGGCCGCCGCAATGATCACGGAAATGGTCTAAATTTTGACCCCCCATATCTCGGGCTCTAATTGTCCGATCGACTTGAAATTTGAAACGTGGCCTAACAGGGTTTCGGCCTTCCTCCCTATGCTCGCCAATCGCGGCTCACCATGGGGGGTCCGGGCCTTTTCGCCGTAATGTTAAAACAAAAACTCGCGAATATCTCCGAAACGGTTCGATAGAATGTCGCAAATTTTGGTGTGAAAGTGCACCCTGGATTTACCTACAAACCCTCCAAATTAGGTAGTCCTAGCTTCCATAGTTTTTTTATGGCGAATTTTTGAATGTTTAAAAAATAGCCCAAAAATCGAACGGAAATACCCTACAGAAACTCCATTCGCGAATTTTAAAAATCCGAGATAGCCAAAATGTTGCTCTCGAAGAGTACATCAATTTAAAAAAAAAAGGTTGTCTCCAGGCCCAATAGGGCCCGACTTTCATGGGTCGAATTTCACGAATTTGACACATTTCGGCCGCGACAATTACCTATAACCGTTGCACCGAATTTCAAACTGCTCACACAGTACTTCCATTGAGACACATGAACAATCCCCCGCAAGCGTTTTCTCGTAGCTCAATTTTTGACCCCGGTGCAAGCGACCGAAATTTCGATGAGGGCCGCCCCAATGGTCACGGAAATGGGCCAAATTTTGACCCCCCATATCTCGGGCTCTAATTGTCCGATCGACTTGAAATTTGAAACGTGACCTAACAGGCTTTCGGCCTTCCTCCCCATGCTCGCCAATCGCGGCTCACCAGGCGGTGTCCGGGCCTTTTCGCCGTAATGTTAAAACAAATACTCGCGAATATCTCCGAATCGGTTCGATAGAATGTCGCAAATTTTGGTGTGAAAGGGCACCCTAGATTTACCTGCAAACCCTCCAAATTTGGTGGTCCTAGCTTCCATAGTTTTTTTTGGCGAATTTTTGAAGGTTTAAAAAATAGCCCAAAAATCAAACGGAAATACCCTACAGAAACTCCATTCGCGAATTTTAAAAATCCGAGATAGCCAAAATGTTGCTCTCGAAGAGTACATCAATTTAAAAAAAAAGGTTTGTCTCCAGGCCCAATAGGGCCCGACTTTCATAGGGTCAAATTTCACGAATTTGACACATTTCAGCCGCGACAATTACCTATAACCGTTGCACCGAATTTCAAACCGCTCACACAGTACTTCCCATTGAGACACATGAACAATCCCCCGCAAGCGTTTTCTCGTAGCTCAATTCTTGACCTCGGCGCAAGCGACCGAAATTTCGATGGGGGCCGCCGCAATGATCACGGAAATGGTCTAAATTTTGACCCCCCATATCTCGGGCTCTAATTGTCCGATGGACTTGAAATTTGAAACGTGGCCTAACAGGGTTTCGGCCTTCCTCCCCATGCTTGCCAATCGCGGCTCACCATGGGGGGTCCGGGCCTTTTCGCCGTAATGTTAAAACAAAAACTCGCGAATATCTCCGAAACGGTTCGATAGAATGTCGCAAATTTTGGTGTGAAAGTGCACCCTAGATTTACCTACAAACCCTCCAAATTAGGTGGTCCTAGCATCCATAGTTTTTTTATGGCGAATTTTTGAAAGTTTAAAAAATAGCCCAAAAATCGAACGGAAATACCCTACAGAAACTCCATTCGCGAATTTTAAAAATCCGAGATAGCCAAAATGTTGCTCTCGAAGAGTACATCAATTTAAAAAAAAAGGTTTGTCTCCAGGCCCAATAGGGCCCGACTTTCATGGGTCAAATTTCACGAATTTGACACATTTCGGCCGCGACAATTACCTATAACCGTTGCACCGAATTTCAAACTGCTCACACAGTACTTCCCATTGAGACACATGAACAATCCCCCGCAAGCGTTTTCTCGTAGCTCAATTTTTGACCCCGGTGCAAGCGACCGAAATTTCGATGAGGGCCGCTCCAATGGTCACGGAAATGGGCCAAATTTTGACTCCCCATATCTCGGGCCCTAATTGTCCGATCGACTTGAAATTTGAAACGTGGCCTAACAGGGTTTCGGCCTTCCTCCCCATGCTCGCCAATCGCGGCTCACCAGGGGGTGTCCGGGCCTTTTCCCCGTAATGTTAAAACAAAAACTCGCGAATATCTCCGAATCGGTTCGATAGAATGTCGCAAATTTTCGTGTGAAAGGGCACCCTAGATTTACCTGCAAACCCTCCAAATTTGGTGGTCCTAGCTTCCATAGTTTTTTTTGGCGAATTTTTGAAGTTTTAAAAAATAGCCCAAAAATCAAACGGAAATACCCTATAGAAACTCCATTCGCGAATTTTAAAAATCCGAGATAGCCAAAATGTTGCTCTCGAAGAGTACATCAATTTAAAAAAAAAAGGTTTGTCTCCAGGCCCAATAGGGCCGGACTTTCATAGGGTCAAATTTCACGAATTTGACACATTTCAGACGCGACAATTACCTATAACCGTTGCACCGAATTTCAAACCGCTCACACAGTACTTCCCATTGAGACACATGAACAATCCCCCGCAAGCGTTTTCTCGTAGCTCAATTTTTGACCCCGGCGCAAGCGACCGAAATTTCGATGAGGGCCGCCCCAATGGTCACGGAAATGGGCCAAATTTTGACTCCCCATATCTCGGGCCCTAATTGTCCGATCGACTTGAAATTTGAAACGTGGCCTAACAGGGTTTCGGCCTTCCTCCCCATGCTCGCCAATCGCGGCTCACCAGGGGGTGTCCGGGCCTTTTCGCCGTAATTTTAAAACAAAAACTCGCGAATATCTCCGAAACGGTTCGATAGAATGTCGCAAATTTTGGTGTGAAAGGGCACCCTAGATTTACTTACAAACCCTCCAAAATTGGTGGTCCTAGCTTCCATAGTTTTTTTATGGCGAATTTTTGAAAGTTTAAAAAATAGCCCAAAAATCAAACGGAAATACCCTACAGAAACTCCATTCGCGAATTTTAAAAATCCGAGATAGCCAAAACGTTGCTCTCGAAGAGTACATCAATTTAAAAAAAAAAAAGGTTTGTCTCAAGGCCCAATAGGGCCCGATTTTCATAGGGTCAAATTTCACGAATTTGACACATTTCGGCCGCGACAATTACCTATAACCGTTGCACCGAATTTCAAACCGCTCACACAGTACTTCCCATTGAGACACATGAACAATCCCCCGCAAGCGTTTTCTCGTAGCTCAATTTTTGACCCCGGCGCAAGCGACCGAAATTTCGATGAGGGCCGCTCCAATGGTCACGGAAATGGGCCAAATTTTGACTCCCCATATCTCGGGCCCTAATTGTCCGATCGACTTGAAATTTGAAACGTGGCCTAACAGGGTTTCGGCCTTCCTCCCCATGCTCGCCAATCGCGGCTCACCAGGGGGTGTCCGGGCCTTTTCCCCGTAATGTTAAAACAAAAACTCGCGAATATCTCCGAATCGGTTCGATAGAATGTCGCAAATTTTCGTGTGAAAGGGCACCCTAGATTTACCTGCAAACCCTCCAAATTTGGTGGTCCTAGCTTCCATAGTTTTTTTTGGCGAATTTTTGAAGTTTTAAAAAATAGCCCAAAAATCAAACGGAAATACCCTATAGAAACTCCATTCGCGAATTTTAAAAATCCGAGATAGCCAAAATGTTGCTCTCGAAAAGTACATCAATTTAAAAAAAAAAGGTTTGTCTCCAGGCCCAATAGGGCCGGACTTTCATAGGGTCAAATTTCACGAATTTGACACATTTCAGACGCGACAATTACCTATAACCGTTGCACCGAATTTCAAACCGCTCACACAGTACTTCCCATTGAGACACATGAACAATCCCCCGCAAGCGTTTTCTCGTAGCTCAATTTTTGACCCCGGCGCAAGCGACCGAAATTTCGATGAGGGCCGCCCCAATGGTCACGGAAATGGGCCAAATTTTGACTCCCCATATCTCGGGCCCTAATTGTCCGATCGACTTGAAATTTGAAACGTGGCCTAACAGGGTTTCGGCCTTCCTCCCCATGCTCGCCAATCGCGGCTCACCAGGGGGGGTCCGGGCCTTTTCGCCGTAATGTTAAATCAAAAACTCGCGAATATCTCCGAAACGGTTCGATAGAATGTCGCAAATTTTGGTGTGAAAGTGCACCCTAGATTTACCTACAAACCCTCCAAATTAGGTGGTCCTAGCATCCATAGTTTTTTTATGGCGAATTTTTGAAAGTTTAAAAAATAGCCCAAAAATCAAACGGAAATACCCTATAGAAACTCCATTCGCGAATTTTAAAAATCCGAGATAGCCAAAATGTTGCTCTCGAAGAGTACATCAATTTAAAAAAAAAGGTTTGTCTCCAGGCCCAATAGGGCCCGACTTTCATAGGGTCAAATTTCACGAATTTGACACATATCAGCCGCGACAATTACCTATAACCGTTGCACCGAATTTCAAACCGCTCACACAGTACTTCCCATTGAGACACATGAACAATCCCCCGCAAGCGTTTTCTCGTAGCTCAATTCTTGACCTCGGCGCAAGCGACCGAAATTTCGATGGGGGCCGCCGCAATGATCACGGAAATGGTCCAAACTTTGACTCCCCATATCTCGGGCTCTAATTGTCCGATCGACTTGAAATTTGAAACGTGGCCTAACAGGGTTTCGGCCTTCCTCCCTATGCTCACCAATCGCGGCTCACCATGGGGGGTCCGGGCCTTTTCGCCGTAATGTTAAATCAAAAACTCGCGAATATCTCCGAAACGGTTCGATAGAATGTCGCAAATTTTGGTGTGAAAGTGCACCCTAGATTTACCTACAAACCCTCCAAATTAGGTGGTGCTAGCATCCATAGTTTTTTTATGGCGAATTTTTGAAAGTTTAAAAAATAGCCCAAAAATCGAACGGAAATTCCCTACAGAAACTCCATTCGCGAATTTTAAAAATCCGAGATAGCCAAAATGTTGCTCTCGAAGAGTACATCAATTTAAAAAAAAAAAGGTTTGTCTCCAGGCCCAATAGGGCCCGACTTTCATGGGTCAAAGTTCACGAATTTGACACATTTCGGCCGCGACAATTACCTATAACCGTTGCACCGAATTTCAAACTGCTCACACAGTACTTCCCATTGAGACACATGAACAATCCCCCGCAAGCGTTTTCTCGTAGCTCAATTTTTGACCCCGGTGCAAGCGACCGAAATTTCGATGAGGGCCGCCCCAATGGTCACGGAAATGGGCCAAATTTTGACCCCCCATATCTCGGGCCCTAATTGTCCGATCGACTTGAAATTTGAAACGTGGCCTAACAGGGTTTCGGCCTTCCTCCCCATGCTCGCCCATCGCGGCTCACCAGGGGGTGTCCGGGCCTTTTTCCCGTAATGTTAAAACAAAAACTCGGGAATATCTCCGAATCGGTTCGATAGAATGTCGCAAATTTTGGTGTGAAAGGGCACCCTAGATTTACCTGCAAACCCTCCAAATTTGGTGGTCCTAGCTTCCATAGTTTTTTTTGGCGAATTTTTGAAGGTTTAAAAAATAGCCCAAAATCCAAACGGAAATACCCTATAGAAACTCCATTCGCGAATTTTAAAAATCCGAGATAGCCAAAATGTTGCTCTCGAAGAGTACATCAATTTAAAAAAAAAGGTTTGTCTCCAGGCCCAATAGGGCCCGACTTTCATAGGGTCAAATTTCACGAATTTGACACATATCAGCCGCGACAATTACCTATAACCGTTGCACCGAATTTCAAACCGCTCACACAGTACTTCCCATTGAGACACATGAACAATCCCCCGCAAGCGTTTTCTCGTAGCTCAATTCTTGACCTCGGCGCAAGCGAACGAAATTTCGATGGGGGCCGCCGCAATGATCACGGAAATGGTCCAAACTTTGACCCCCCATATCTCGGGCTCTAATCGTCCGATCGACTTGAAATTTGAAACGTGGCCTAACAGGGTTTCGGCCTTCCTCCCTATGCTCGCCAATCGCGGCTCACCATGGGGGGTCCGGGCCTTTTCGCCGTAATGTTAAAACAAAAACTCGCGAATATCTCCGAAACGGTTCGATAGAATGTCGCAAATTTTGGTGTGAAAGTGCACCCTAGATTTACCTACAAACCCTCCAAATTAGGTGGTCCTAGCATCCATAGTTTTTTTATGGCGAATTTTTGAAAGTTTAAAAAATAGCCCAAAAATCGAACGGAAATACCCTACAGAAACTCCATTCGCGAATTTTAAAAATCCGAGATAGCCAAAATGTTGCTCTCGAAGAGTACATCAATTTAAAAAAAAAGGTTTGTCTCCAGGCCCAATAGGGCCCGACTTTCATGGGTCAAATTTCACGAATTTGACACATTTCGGCCGCGACAATTACCTATAACCGTTGCACCGAATTTCAAACTGCTCACACAGTACTTCCCTTTGAGACACATGAAC
The DNA here is from genome assembly GCF_044657685.1 of Stegodyphus dumicola. Classification (NCBI taxonomy): domain Eukaryota; kingdom Metazoa; phylum Arthropoda; class Arachnida; order Araneae; family Eresidae; genus Stegodyphus; species Stegodyphus dumicola. The sequence continues at coordinate 287,447,012 of NC_140769.1, read as the reverse complement.
AATCCCCCGCAAGCGTTTTCTCGTAGCTCAATTTTTGACCCCGGTGCAAGCGACCGAAATTTCGATGAGGGCCGCCCCAATGGTCACGGAAATGGGCCAAATTTTGACCCCCCATATCTCGGGCCCTAATTGTCCGATCGACTTGAAATTTGAAACGTGAATCAACAGGGTTTCGGCCTTCCTCCCCATGCTCGCCAATCGCGGCTCACCAGGGGGTGTCCGGGCCTTTTCGCCGTAATTTTAAAACAAAAACTCGCGAATATCCCCGAAACGGTTCGATAGAATGTCGCAAATTTTGGTGTGAAAGGGCACCCTAGATTTACCTGCAAACCCTCCAAATTTGGTGGTCCTAGCTTCCATAGTTTTTTTTGGCGAATTTTTGAAGTTTTAAAAAATAGCCCAAAAATCAAACGGAAATACCCTATAGAAACTCCATTCGCGAATTTTAAAAATCCGAGATAGCCAAAATGTTGCTCTCGAAGAGTACATCAATTTAAAAAAAAAAGGTTTGTCTCCAGGCCCAATAGGGCCGGACTTTCATAGGGTCAAATTTCACGAATTTGACACATTTCAGCCGCGACAATTACCTATAACCGTTGCACCGAATTTCAAACCGCTTACACAGTACTTCCCATTGAGACACATGAACAATCCCCCGCAAGCGTTTTCTCGTAGCTCAATTTTTGACCCCGGCGCAAGCGACCGAAATTTCGATGAGGGCCGCCCCAATTGTCACGGAAATGGGCCAAATTTTGACTCCCCATATCTCGGGCCCTAATTGTCCGACCGACTTGAAATTTGAAACGTGGCCTAACAGGGTTTCGGCCTTCCTCCCCATGCTCGCCAATCGCGGCTCACCATGGGGGTCCGGGCCTTTTCGCCGTAATGTTAAAACAAATACTCGCGAATATCTCCGAAACGGTTCGATAGAATGTCGCAAATTTTGGTGTGAAAGGGCACCCTAGATTTACCTGCAAACCCTCCAAATTAGGTGGTCCTAGCTTCCATAGTTTTTTTATGGCGAATTTTTGAAAGTTTAAAAAATAGCCCAAAAATCAAACGGAAATATCCTACAGAAACTCCATTCGCAAATTTTAAAAATCCGAGATAGCCAAAATGTTGCTCTCCAAGAGTACATGAATTTTAAAAAAAAGGTTTGTCTCTAGGCCCAATAGGACCCCACTTTCATAGGGTCAAAGTTCACGAATTTGACACATTTCGGCCGCGACAATTACCTATAACCGTTGCACCGAATTTCAAACCGCCCACACAGTACTTCCCATTGAGACACATGAACAATCCCCCGGAAGCGTTTTCTCGTAGCTCCATTTTTGACCCCTTCGCAAGCGACCGAAATTTCGATGGGGGCCGCCCCAATGGTAACGGAAATGGGCCAAACTTTGACCCCCCATATCTCGGGCCCTAATTGTCCGATCGACTTGAAATTTGAAACGTGGCCTAAGAGGGTTTCGGCGTTCCTCCCCATGCTCGCCAATCGCGGCTCACAATGGGGGGTCAGGGCCTTTTCGCCGTAATGTTAAAACAAAAACTCGCGAATATCTCCGAAACGGTTCGATAGAATGTCGCAAATTTTGGTGTGAAAGTGCACCCTAGATTTACCTACAAACCCTCCAAATTAGGTGGTCCTAGCTTCCATAGTTTTTTTATGGCGAATTTTTGAAAGTTTAAAAAATAGCCCAAAAATCGAACGGAAATACCCTACAGAAACTCCATTCGCGAATTTTAAAAATCCGAGATAGCCAAAATGTTGCTCTCGAAGAGTACATCAATTTAAAAAGAAAAGGTTTGTCTCCAGGCCCAATAGGGCCCGACTTTCATGGGTCAAATTTCACGAATTTGACACATTTCGGCCGCGACAATTACCTATAACCGTTGCACCGAATTTCAAACTGCTCACACAGTACTTCCCATTGAGACACATGAACAATCCCCCGCAAGCGTTTTCTCGTAGCTCAATTTTTGACCCCGGTGCAAGCGACCGAAATTTCGATGAGGGCCGCCCCAATTGTCACGGAAATGGGCCAAATTTTGACTCCCCATATCTCGGGCCCTAATTGTCCGACCGACTTGAAATTTGAAACGTGGCCTAACAGGCTTTCGGCCTTCCTCCCCATGCTCGCCAATCGCGGCTCACCATGGGGGTCCGGGCCTTTTCGCCGTAATGTTAAAACAAAAATTCGCGAATATCTCCGAAACGGTTCGATAGAATGTCGCAAATTTTCGTGTGAAAGTGCACCCTAGATTTACCTACAAACCCTCCAAATAAGGTGGTCCTAGCTTCCATAGTTTTTTTATGGCGAATTTTTGAAAGTTTAAAAAATAGCCCAAAAATCGAACGGAAATACCCTACAGAAACTCCATTCGCGAATTTTAAAAATCCGAGATAGCCAAAATGTTGCTCTCGAAGAGTACATCAATTTAAAAAAAAAAGGTTTGTCTCCAGGCCCAATAGGGCCCGACTTTCATGGGTCAAATTTCACGAATTTGACACATTTCGGCCGCGACAATTACCTATAACCGTTGCACCGAATTTCAAACTGCTCACACAGTACTTCCCATTGAGACACATGAACAATCCCCCGCAAGCGTTTTCTCGTAGCTCAATTTTTGACCCCGGTGCAAGCGACCGAAATTTCGATGAGGGCCGCCCCAATGGTCACGGAAATGGGCCAAATTTTGACCCCCCATATCTCGGGCCCTAATTGTCCGATCGACTTGAAATTTGAAACGTGACCTAACAGGGTTTCGGCCTTCCTCCCCATGCTCGCCAATCGCGGCTCACCAGGGGGTGTCCGGGCCTTTTCGCCGTAATGTTAAAACAAATACTCGCGAATATCTCCGAATCGGTTCGATAGAATGTCGCAAATTTTGGTGTGAAAGGGCACCCTAGATTTACCTGCAAACCCTCCAAATTTGGTGGTCCTAGCTTCCATAGTTTTTTTTGGCGAATTTTTGAAGGTTTAAAAAATAGCCCAAAAATCAAACGGAAATACCCTACAGAAACTCCATTCGCGAATTTTAAAAATCCGAGATAGCCAAAATGTTGCTCTCGAAGAGTACATCAATTTAAAAAAAAAGGTTTGTCTCCAGGCCCAATAGGGCCCGACTTTCATAGGGTCAAATTTCACGAATTTGACACATTTCAGCCGCGACAATTACCTATAACCGTTGCACCGAATTTCAAACCGCTCACACAGTACTTCCCATTGAGACACATGAACAATCCCCCGCAAGCGTTTTCTCGTAGCTCAATTCTTGACCTCGGCGCAAGCGACCGAAATTTCGATGGGGGCCGCCGCAATGATCACGGAAATGGTCTAAATTTTGACCCCCCATATCTCGGGCTCAAATTGTCCGATGGACTTGAAATTTGAAACGTGGCCTAACAGGGTTTCGGCCTTCCTCCCCATGCTTGCCAATCGCGGCTCACCATGGGGGGTCCGGGCCTTTTCGCCGTAATGTTAAAACAAAAACTCGCGAATATCTCCGAAACGGTTCGATAGAATGTCGCAAATTTTGGTGTGAAAGTGCACCCTAGATTTACCTACAAACCCTCCAAATTAGGTGGTCCTAGCTTCCATAGTTTTTTTATGGCGAATTTTTGAATGTTTAAAAAATAGCCCAAAAATCGAACGGAAATACCCTACAGAAACTCCATTCGCGAATTTTAAAAATCCGAGATAGCCAAAATGTTGCTCTCGAAGAGTACATCAATTTAAAAAAAAAGGTTTGTCTCCAGGCCCAATAGGGCCCGACTTTCATGGGTCGAATTTCACGAATTTGACACATTTCGGCCGCGACAATTACCTATAACCGTTGCACCGAATTTCAAACTGCTCACACAGTACTTCCATTGAGACACATGAACAATCCCCCGCAAGCGTTTTCTCGTAGCTCAATTTTTGACCCCAGTGCAAGCGACCGAAATTTCGATGAGGGCCGCCCCAATGGTCACGGAAATGGGCCAAATTTTGACCCCCCATATCTCGGGCCCTAATTGTCCGATCGACTTGAAATTTGAAACGTGACCTAACAGGGTTTCGGCCTTCCTCCCCATGCTCGCCAATCGCGGCTCACCAGGGGGTGTCCGGGCCTTTTCGCCGTAATGTTAAAACAAATACTCGCGAATATCTCCGAATCGGTTCGATAAAATGTCGCAAATTTTGGTGTGAAAGGGCACCCTAGATTTACCTGCAAACCCTCCAAATTTGGTGGTCCTAGCTTCCATAGTTTTTTTTGGCGAATTTTTGAAGTTTTAAAAAATAGCCCAAAAATCAAACGGAAATACCCTACAGAAACTCCATTCGCGAATTTTAAAAATCCGAGATAGCCAAAATGTTGCTCTCGAAGAGTACATCAATTTAAAAAAAAAGGTTTGTCTCCAGGCCCAATAGGGCCCGACTTTCATAGGGTCAAATTTCACGAATTTGACACATTTCAGCCGCGACAATTACCTATAACCGTTGCACCGAATTTCAAACCGCTCACACAGTACTTCCCATTGAGACACATGAACAATCCCCCGCAAGCGTTTTCTCGTAGCTCAATTCTTGACCTCGGCGCAAGCGACCGAAATTTCGATGGGGGCCGCCGCAATGATCACGGAAATGGTCTAAATTTTGACCCCCCATATCTCGGGCTCTAATTGTCCGATGGACTTGAAATTTGAAACGTGGCCTAACAGGGTTTCGGCCTTCCTCCCCATGCTTGCCAATCGCGGCTCACCATGGGGGGTCCGGGCCTTTTCGCCGTAATGTTAAAACAAAAACTCGCGAATATCTCCGAAACGGTTCGATAGAATGTCGCAAAATTTGGTGTGAAAGTGCACCCTAGATTTACCTACAAACCCTCCAAATTAGGTGGTCCTAGCTTCCATAGTTTTTTTATGGCGAATTTTTGAATGTTTAAAAAATAGCCCAAAAATCGAACGGAAATACCCTACAGAAACTCCATTCGCGAATTTTAAAAATCCGAGATAGCCAAAATGTTGCTCTCGAAGAGTACATCAATTTAAAAAAAAAGGTTTGTCTCCAGGCCCAATAGGGCCCGACTTTCATGGGTCGAATTTCACGAATTTGACACATTTCGGCCGCGACAATTACCTATAACCGTTGCACCGAATTTCAAACCGCTCACACAGTACTTCTCATTGAGACACATGAACAATCCCCCGCAAGCGTTTTCTCGTAGCTCAATTCTTGACCTCGGCGCAAGCGACCGAAATTTCGATGGGGGCCGCCGCAATGATCACGGAAATGGTCTAAATTTTGACCCCCCATATCTCGGGCTCTAATTGTCCGATGGACTTGAAATTTGAAACGTGGCCTAACAGGGTTTCGGCCTTCCTCCCCATGCTTGCCAATCGCGGCTCACCATGGGGGGTCCGGGCCTTTTCGCCGTAATGTTAAAACAAAAACTCGCGAATATCTCCGAAACGGTTCGATAGAATGTCGCAAATTTTGGTGTGAAAGTGCACCCTAGATTTACCTACAAACCCTCCAAATTAGGTGGTCCTAGCTTCCATAGTTTTTTTATGGCGAATTTTTGAATGTTTAAAAAATAGCCCAAAAATCGAACGGAAATACCCTACAGAAACTCCATTCGCGAATTTTAAAAATCCGAGATAGCCAAAATGTTGCTCTCGAAGAGTACATCAATTTAAAAAAAAAGGTTTGTCTCCAGGCCCAATAGGGCCCGACTTTCATGGGTCGAATTACACGAATTTGACACATTTCGGCCGCGACAATTACCTATAACCGTTGCACCGAATTTCAAACTGCTCACACAGTACTTCCCATTGAGACACATGAACAATCCCCCGCAAGCGTTTTCTCGTAGCTCAATTCTTGACCTCGGCGCAAGCGACCGAAATTTCGATGGGGGCCGCCGCAATGATCACGGAAATGGTCCAAACTTTGACCCCCCATATCTCGGGCTCTAATTGTCCGATCGACTTGAAATTTGAAACGTGGCCTAACAGGGTTTCGACGTTCCTCCCTATGCTCGCCAATCGCGGCTCACTATGGGGGGTCCGGGCCTTTTCGCCGTAATGTTAAAACAAAAACTCGCGAATATCTCCGAAACGGTTCGATAGAATGTCGCAAATTTTGGTGTGAAAGTGCACCCTAGATTTACCTACAAACCCTCCAAATTAGGTGGTCCTAGCATCCATAGTTTTTTTATGGCGAATTTTTGAAAGTTTAAAAAATAGCCCAAAAATCGAACGGAAATACCCTACAGAAACTCCATTCGCGAATTTTAAAAATCCGAGATAGCCAAAATGTTGCTCTCGAAGAGTACATCAATTTAAAAAAAAAAGGTTTGTCTCCAGGCCCAATAGGGCCGGACTTTCATAGGGTCAAATTTCACGAATTTGACACATTTCAGCCGCGACAATTACCTATAACCGTTGCACCGAATTTCAAACCGCTCACACAGTACTTCCCATTGAGACACATGAACAATCCCCCGCAAGCGTTTTCTCGTAGCTCAATTTTTGACCCCGGCGCAAGCGACCGAAATTTCGATGAGGGCCGCCCCAATTGTCACGGAAATGGGCCAAATTTTGACTCCCCATATCTCGGGCCCTAATTGTCCGACCGACTTGAAATTTGAAACGTGGCCTAACAGGGTTTCGGCCTTCCTCCCCATGCTCGCCAATCGCGGCTCACCATGGGGGTCCGGGCCTTTTCGCCGTAATGTTAAAACAAAAACTCGCGAATATCTCCGAAACGGTTCTATAGAATGTCGCAAATTTTGGTGTGAAAGGGCGCCCTAGATTTACCTACAAACTCTCCAAATTAGGTGGTCCTAGCTTCCATAGTTTTTTTATGGCGAATTTTTGAAACTTTAAAAATAGACCAAAAATCAAACGGAAATACCCTACAGAAACTCCATTCGCGAATTTTAAAAATCCGAGATAGCCAAAATGTTGCTCTCGAAGAGTACATCAATTTAAAAAAAAAAGGTTTGTCTCCAGGCCCAATACGGCTCGACTTTCATAGGGTCAAATTTCACGAATTTGACACATTTCGGCCGCGACAATTACCTATAACCGTTGCACCGAATTTCAAACCGCTCACACAGTACTTCCCATTGAGACACATGAACAATCCCCCGCAAGCGTTTTCTCGTAGCTCAATTTTTGACCCCGGCGCAAGCGACCGAAATTTCGATGAGGGCCGCCCCAATTGTCACGGAAATGGGCCAAATTTTGACTCCCCATATCTCCGGCCCTAATTGTCCGACCGACTTGAAATTTGAAACGTGGCCTAACAGGCTTTCGGCCTTCCTCCCCATGCTCGCCAATCGCGGCTCACCATGGGGGTCCGGGCCTTTTCGCCGTAATGTTAAAACAAAAATTCGCGAATATCTCCGAAACGGTTCGATAGAATGTCGCAAATTTTCGTGTGAAAGTGCACCCTAGATTTACCTACAAACCCTCCAAATAAGGTGGTCCTAGCTTCCATAGTTTTTTTATGGCGAATTTTTGAAAGTTTAAAAAATAGCCCAAAAATCGAACGGAAATACCCTACAGAAACTCCATTCGCGAATTTTAAAAATCCGAGATAGCCAAAATGTTGCTCTCGAAGAGTACATCAATTTAAAAAAAAAAGGTTTGTCTCCAGGTCCAATAGGGCCCGACTTTCATGGGTCAAATTTCACGAATTTGACACATTTCGGCCGCGACAATTACCTATAACCGTTGCACCGAATTTCAAACTGCTCACACAGTACTTCCCATTGAGACACATGAACAATCCCCCGCAAGCGTTTTCTCGTAGCTCAATTTTTGACCCCGGTGCAAGCGACCGAAATTTCGATGAGGGCCGCCCCAATGGTCACGGAAATGGGCCAAATTTTGACCCCCCATATCTCGGGCCCTAATTGTCCGATCGACTTGAAATTTGAAACGTGACCTAACAGGGTTTCGGCCTTCCTCCCCATGCTCGCCAATCGCGGCTCACCAGGGAATGTCCGGGCCTTTTCGCCGTAATTTTAAAACAAAAACTCGCGAATATCCCCGAAACGGTTCGATAGAATGTCGCAAATTTTGGTGTGAAAGGGCACCCTAGATTTACTTACAAATCCTCCAAATTTGGTGGTCCTAGCTTCCATAGTTTTTTTATGGCAAATTTTTGAAAGTTTAAAAAATAGCCCAAAAATCAAACGGAAATACCCTACAGAAACTCCATTCGCGAATTTTAAAAATCCGAGATAGCCAAAACGTTGCTCTCGAAGAGTACATCAATTTAAAAAAAAAGGTTTGTCTCAAGGCCCAATAGGGCCCGATTTTCATAGGGTCAAATTTCACGAATTTGACACATTTCGGCCGCGACAATTACCTATAACCGTTGCACCGAATTTCAAACCGCTCACACAGTACTTCCCATTGAGACACATGAACAATCCCCCGCAAGCGTTTTCTCGTAGCTCAATTTTTGACCTCGGCGCAAGCGACCGAAATTTCGATGGGGGCCGCCGCAATGATCACGGAAATGGTCTAAATTTTGACCCCCCATATCTCGGGCTCTAATTGTCCGATCGACTTGAAATTTGAAACGTGGCCTAACAGGGTTTCGGCCTTCCTCCCTATGCTCGCCAATCGCGGCTCACCATGGGGGGTCCGGGCCTTTTCGCCGTAATGTTAAAACAAAAACTCGCGAATATCTCCGAAACGGTTCGATAGAATGTCGCAAATTTTGGTGTGAAAGTGCACCCTAGATTTATCTACAAACCCTCCAAATTAGGTGGTCCTAGCTTCCATAGTTTTTTTATGGCGAATTTTTGAATGTTTAAAAAATAGCCCAAAAATCGAACGGAAATACCCTACAGAAACTCCATTCGCGAATTTTAAAAATCCGAGATAGCCAAAATTTTGCTCTCGAAGAGTACATCAATTTAAAAAAAAAAAGGTTTGTCTCCAGGCCCAATAGGGCCCGACTTTCATGGGTCGAATTTCACGAATTTGACACATTTCGGCCGCGACAATTACCTATAACCGTTGCACCGAATTTCAAACTGCTCACACAGTACTTCCATTGAGACACATGAACAATCCCCCGCAAGCGTTTTCTCGTAGCTCAATTTTTGACCCCGGTGCAAGCGACCGAAATTTCGATGAGGGCCGCCCCAATGGTCACGGAAATGGGCCAAATTTTGACCCCCCCATATCTCGGGCCCTAATTGTCCGATCGACTTGAAATTTGAAACGTGACCTAACAGGGTTTCGGCCTTCCTCCCCATGCTCGCCAATCGCGGCTCGCCAGGGGGTGTCCGGGCCTTTTCGCCGTAATGTTAAAACAAATACTCGCGAATATCTCCGAATCGGTTCGATAGAATGTCGCAAATTTTGTTGTGAAAGGGCACCCTAGATTTACCTGCAAACCCTCCAAATTTGGTGGTCCTAGCTTCCATAGTTTTTTTTGGCGAATTTTTGAAGGTTTAAAAAATAGCCCAAAAATCAAACGGAAATACCCTACAGAAACTCCATTCGCGAATTTTAAAAATCCGAGATAGCCAAAATGTTGCTCTCGAAGAGTACATCAATTTAAAAAAAAAGGTTTGTCTCCAGGCCCAATAGGGCCCGACTTTCATAGGGTCAAATTTCACGAATTTGACACATTTCAGCCGCGACAATTACCTATAACCGTTGCACCGAATTTCAAACCGCTCACACAGTACTTCCCATTGAGACACATGAACAATCCCCCGCAAGCGTTTTCTCGTAGCTCAATTCTTGACCTCGGCGCAAGCGACCGAAATTTCGATGGGGGCCGCCGCAATGATCACGGAAATGGTCTAAATTTTGACCCCCCATATCTCGGGCTCTAATTGTCCGATCGACTTGAAATTTGAAACGTGGCCTAACAGGGTTTCGGCCTTCCTCCCTATGCTCGCCAATCGCGGCTCACCATGGGGGGTCCGGGCCTTTTCGCCGTAATGTTAAAACAAAAACTTGCGAATATCTCCGAAACGGTTCGATAGAATGTCGCAAATTTTGGTGTGAAAGTGCACCCTAGATTTACCTACAAACCCTCCAAATTAGGTGGTCCTAGCTTCCATAGTTTTTATATGGCGAATTTTTGAATGTTTAAAAAATAGCCCAAAAATCGAACGGAAATACCCTACAGAAACTCCATTCGCGAATTTTAAAAATCCGAGATAGCCAAAATGTTGCTCTCGAAGAGTACATCAATTTAAAAAAAAAGGTTTGTCTCCAGGCCCAATAGGGCCCGACTTTCATGGGTCGAATTTCACGAATTTGACACATTTCGGCCGCGACAATTACCTATAACCGTTGCACCGAATTTCAAACTGCTCACACAGTACTTCCATTGAGACACATGAACAATCCTCCGCAAGCGTTTTCTCGTAGCTCAATTTTTGACCCCGGTGCAAGCGACCGAAATTTCGATGAGGGCCGCCCCAATGGTCACGGAAATGGGCCAAATTTTGACCCCCCATATCTCGGGCCCTAATTGTCCGATCGACTTGAAATTTGAAACGTGACCTAACAGGGTTTCGGCCTTCCTCCCCATGCTCGCCAATCGCGGCTCACCAGGGGGTGTCCGGGCCTTTTCGCCGTAATGTTAAAACAAATACTCGCGAATATCTCCGAAACGGTTCAATAGAATGTCGCAAATTTTGGTGTGAAAGGGCACCCTAGATTTATTTACAAACACTCCAAATTTGGTGGTCCTAGCTTCCATAGTTTTTTTATGGCGAATTTTTGAAAGTTTAAAAAATAGCCCAAAAATCAAACGGAAATACCCTACAGAAACTCCATTCGCGAATTTTAAAAATCCGAGATAGCCAAAATGTTGCTCTCGAAGAGTACATCAATTTAAAAAAAAAGGTTTGTCTCAAGGCCCAATAGGGCCCGATTTTCATAGGGTCAAATTTCACGAATTTGACACATTTCGGCCGCGACAATTACCTATAACCGTTGCACCGAATTTCAAACCGCTCACACAGTACTTTCCATTGAGACACATGAACAATCCCCCGCAAGCGTTTTCTCGTAGCTCAATTTTTGACCCCGGCGCAAGCGACCGAAATTTCGATGAGGGCCGCCCCAATGGTCACGGAAATGGGCCAAAATTTGACTCCCCATATCTCGGGCCCTAATTGTCCGCTCGACTTGAAATTTGAAACGTGGCCTAACAGGGTTTCGGCCTTCCTCCCCATGCTCGCCAATCGCGGCTCACCAGGGGGTGTCCGTGCCTTTTCCCCGTAATGTTAAAACAAAAACTCGCAAATATCTCCGAATCGGTTCGATAGAATGTCGCAACTTTTGGTGTGAAAGGGCACCCTAGATTTACCTGCAAACCCTCCAAATTTGGTGGTCCTAGCTTCCATAGTTTTTTTTGGCGAATTTTTGAAGGTTTAAAAAATAGCCCAAAAATCAAACGGAAATACCCTACAGAAACTCCATTCGCGAATTTTAAAAATCCGAGATAGCCAAAATGTTGCTCTCGAAGAGTACATCAATTTGAAAAAAAAGGTTTGTCTCCAGGCCCAATAGGGCCCGACTTTCATAGGGTCAAATTTCACGAATTTGACACATTTCAGCCGCGACAATTACCTATAACCGTTCCACCGAATTTCAAACCGCTCACACAGTACTTCCCATTGAGACACAAGAACAATCCCCCGCAAGCGTTTTCTCGTAGCTCAATTCTTGACCTCGGCGCAAGCGACCGAAATTTCGATGGGGGCCGCCGCAATGATCACGGAAATGGTCTAAATTTTGACCCCCCATATCTCGGGCTCTAATTGTCCGATCGACTTGAAATGTGAAACGTGGCCTAACAGGGTTTCGGCCTTCCTCCCTATGCTCGCCAATCGCGGCTCACCATGGGGGGTCCGGGCCTTTTCGCCGTAATGTTAAAACAAAAACTCGCGAATATCTCCGAAACGGTTCGATAGAATGTCGCAAATTTTGGTGTGAAAGTGCACCCTAGATTTATCTACAAACCCTCCAAATTAGGTGGTCCTAGCTTCCATAGTTTCTTTATGGCGAATTTTTGAATGTTTAAAAAATAGCCCAAAAATCGAACGGAAATACCCTACAGAAACTCCATTCGCGAATTTTAAAAATCCGAGATAGCCAAAATTTTGCTCTCGAAGAGTACATCAATTTAAAAAAAAAAGGTTTGTCTCCAGGCCCAATAGGGCCCGACTTTCATGGGTCGAATTTCACGAATTTGACACATTTCGGCCGCGACAATTACCTATAACCGTTGCACCGAATTTCAAACTGCTCACACAGTACTTCCATTGAGACACATGAACAATCCCCCGCAAGCGTTTTCTCGTAGCTCAATTTTTGACCCCGGTGCAAGCGACCGAAATTTCGATGAGGGCCGCCCCAATGGTCACGGAAATGGGCCAAATTTTGACCCCCCATATCTCGGGCCCTAATTGTCCGATCGACTTGAAATTTGAAACGTGACCTAACAGGGTTTCGGCCTTCCTCCCCATGCTCGCCAATCGCGGCTCACCAGGGGGTGTCCGGGCCTTTTCGCCGTAATGTTAAAACAAATACTCGCGAATATCTCCGAATCGGTTCGATAGAATGTCGCAAATTTTGTTGTGAAAGAGCACCCTAGATTTACCTGCAAACCCTCCAAATTTGGTGGTCCTAGCTTCCATAGTTTTTTTTGGCGAATTTTTGAAGGTTTAAAAAATAGCCCAAAAATCAAACGGAAATACCCTACAGAAACTCCATTCGCGAATTTTAAAAATCCGAGATAGCCAAAATGTTGCTCTCGAGGAGTACATCAATTTAAAAAAAAAGGTTTGTCTCCAGGCCCAATAGGGCCCGACTTTCATAGGGTCAAATTTCACGAATTTGACACATTTCAGCCGCGACAATTACCTATAACCGTTGCACCGAATTTCAAACCGCTCACACAGTACTTCCCATTGAGACACATGAACAATCCCCCGCAAGCGTTTTCTCGTAGCTCAATTCTTGACCTCGGCGCAAGCGACCGAAATTTCGATGGGGGCCGCCGCAATGATCACGGAAATGGTCTAAATTTTGACCCCCCATATCTCGGGCTCTAATTGTCCGATCGACTTGAAATTTGAAACGTGGCCTAACAGGGTTTCGGCCTTCCTCCCTATGCTCGCCAATCGCGGCTCACCATGGGGGGTCCGGGCCTTTTCGCCGTAATGTTAAAACAAAAACTTGCGAATATCTCCGAAACGGTTCGATAGAATGTCGCAAATTTTGGTGTGAAAGTGCACCCTAGATTTACCTACAAACCCTCCAAATTAGGTGGTCCTAGCTTCCATAGTTTTTTTATGGCGAATTTTTGAATGTTTAAAAAATAGCCCAAAAATCGAACGGAAATACCCTACAGAAACTCCATTCGCGAATTTTAAAAATCCGAGATAGCCAAAATGTTGCTCTCGAAGAGTACATCAATTTAAAAAAAAAGGTTTGTCTCCAGGCCCAATAGGGCCCGACTTTCATGGGTCGAATTTCACGAATTTGACACATTTCGGCCGCGACAATTACCTATAACCGTTGCACCGAATTTCAAACTGCTCACACAGTACTTCCATTGAGACACATGAACAATCCCCCGCAAGCGTTTTCTCGTAGCTCAATTTTTGACCCCGGTGCAAGCGACCGAAATTTCGATGAGGGCCGCCCCAATGGTCACGGAAATGGGCCAAATTTTGACCCCCCATATCTCGGGCCCTAATTGTCCGATCGACTTGAAATTTGAAACGTGACCTAACAGGGTTTCGGCCTTCCTCCCCATGCTCGCCAATCGCGGCTCACCAGGGGGTGTCCGGGCCTTTTCGCCGTAATGTTAAAACAAATACTCGCGAATATCTCCGAAACGGTTCGATAGAATGTCGCAAATTTTGGTGTGAAAGGGCACCCTAGATTTATTTACAAACACTCCAAATTTGGTGGTCCTAGCTTCCATAGTTTTTTTATGGCGAATTTTTGAAAGTTTAAAAAATAGCCCAAAAATCAAACGGAAATACCCTACAGAAACTCCATTCGCGAATTTTAAAAATCCGAGATAGCCAAAACGTTGCTCTCGAAGAGTACATCAATTTAAAAAAAAAAGGTTTGTCTCAAGGCCCAATAGGGCCCGATTTTCATAGGGTCAAATTTCACGAATTTGACACATTTCGGCCGCGACAATTACCTATAACCGTTGCACCGAATTTCAAACCGCTCACACAGTACTTCATATTGAGACACATGAACAATCCCCCGCAAGCGTTTTCTCGTAGCTCAATTTTTGACCCCAGCGCAAGCGACCGAAATTTCGATGAGGGCCGCCCCAATGGTCACGGAAATGGGCAAAATTTTGACTCCCTATATCTCGGGCCCTAATTGTCCGATCGACTTGAAATTTGAAACGTGGCCTAACAGGGTTTCGGCCTTCCTCCCCATGCTCGCCAATCGCGGCTCACCAGGGGGTGTCCGGGCCTTTTCCCCGTAATGTTAAAACAAAAACTCGCGAATATCTCCGAATCGGTTCGATAGAATGTCGCAAATTTTGGTGTGAAAGTGCACCCTAGATTTACCTGCAAACCCTCCAAATTTGGTGGTCCTAGCTTCCATAGTTTTTTTTGGCGAATTTTTGAAGGTTTAAAAAATAGCGCAAAAATCAAACGGAAATACCCTACAGAAACTCCATTCGCGAATTTTAAAAATCCGAGATAGCCAAAATGTTGCTCTCGAAGAGTACATCAATTTAAAAAAAAAAGGTTTGTCTCCAGGCCCAATAGGGCCCGACTTTCATAGGGTCAAATTTCACGAATCTGAATTATTTCAGCCGCGACAATTACCTATAACCGTTGCACCGAATCTCAAACCGCTCAAACAGTACTTCCCATTGAGACACATGAACAATCCCCCGCAAGCGTTTTCTCGTAGCTCAATTTTTGACCCCGGCGCAAGCGACCGAAATTTCGATGAGGGCCGCCCCAATTGTCACGGAAATGGGCCAAATTTTGACTCCCCATATCTCGGGCCCTAATTGTCCGACAGACTTGAAATTTGAAACGTGGCCTAACAGGGTTTCGGCCTTCCTCCCCATGCTCGCCAATCGCGGCTCACCATGGGGGTCCGGTCCATTTTCGCCGTAATGTTAAAACAAATACTCGCGAATATCTCCGAAACGGTTCGATAGAATGTCGCAAATTTTGGTGTGAAAGGGCACCCTAGATTTACCTACAAACCCTCCAAATTTGGTGGTCCTAGCTTCCATAGTTTTTTCATGGCGAATTTTTGAAAGTTTAAAAAATAGCCCAAAAATCGAACGGAAATTCCCTACAGAAACTCCATTCGCAAATTTTAAAAATCCGAGATAGCCAAAATGTTGCTCTCCAAGAGTACATGAATTTTTAAAAAAAAGTTTGTCTCTAGGCCCAATAGGACCCCACTTTCATAGGGTCAAAGTTCACGAATTTGACACATTTCGGCCGCGACAATTACCTATAACCGTTGCACCGAATTTCAAACCGCCCACACAGTACTTCCCATTGAGACACATGAACAATCCCCCGGAAGCGTTTTGTCGTAGCTCCATTTTTGACCCCTTCGCAAGCGACCGAAATTTCGATGGGGGCCGCCCCAATTGTAACGGAAATGGGCCAAACTTTGACCCCCCATAACTCGGGCCCTAATTGTCCGATCGACTTGAAATTTGAAAGTTGGCCTAAGAGGGTTTCGGCCTTCCTCCCCATGCTCGCCAATCGCGGCTCACCATGGGGGGTCCGGGCTTTTTCGCCGTAATGTTAAAACAAAAACTCGCGAATATCTCCGAAACGGTTCAATAGAATGTCGCAAATTTTGGTGTGAAAGGGCACCCTAGATTTACCTACAAACCCTCCAAATTTGGTGGTCCTAGCTTCCATAGTTTTTTTATGGCGAATTTTTGAAATTTAAAAAATAGCCCAAAAATCGAACGGAAATTCCCTACAGAAACTCCATTCGCGAATTTTAAAAATCCGAGATAGCCAAAATGTTGCTCTCGAAGAGTACATCAATTTAAAAAAAAAAGGTTTGTCTCCAGGCCCAATAGGGCCCGACTTTCATGGGTCAAATTTCACGAATTTGACACATTTCGGCCGCGACAATTACCTATAACCGTTGCACCAAATTTCAAACTGCTCACACAGTACTTCCCATTGAGACACATGAACAATCCCCCGCAAGCGTTTTCTCGTAGCTCAATTTTTGACCCCGGTGCAAGCGACCGAAATTTCGATGAGGGCCGCCCCAATGGTCACGGAAATGGGCCAAATTTTGACCCCCCATATCTCGGGCCCTAATCGTCCGATCGACTTGAAATTTGAAACGTGACCTAACAGGGTTTCGGCCTTCCTCCCCATGCTCGCCAATCGCGGCTCACCAGGGGGTGTCCGGGCCTTTTCGCCGTAATTTTAAAACAAAAACTCGCGAATATCCCCGAAACGGTTGGATAGAATGTCGCAAATTTTGGTGTGAAAGGGCACCCTAGATTTACTTACAAACCCTCCAAATTTGGTGGTCCTAGCTTCCATAGTTTTTTTATGGCGAATTTTTGAAAGTTTAAAAAATAGCCCAAAAATCAAACGGAAATACCCTACAGAAACTCCATTCGCGAATTTTAAAAATCCGAGATAGCCAAAACGTTGCTCTCGAAGAGTACATCAATTTAAAAAAAAAAGGTTTGTCTCAAGGCCCAATAGGGCCCGACTTTCATGGGTCAAATTTCACGAATTTGACACATTTCGGCCGCGACAATTACCTATAACCGTTGCACCGAATTTCAAACTGCTCACACAGTACTTCCCATTGAGACACATGAACAATCCCCCGCAAGCGTTTTCTCGTAGCTCAATTTTTGACCCCGGCGCAAGCGACCGAAATTTCGATGAGGGCCGCCCCAATGGTCACGGAAATGGGCCAAAATTTGACTCCCCATATCTCGGGCCCTAATTGTCCGCTCGACTTGAAATTTGAAACGTGGCCTAACAGGGTTTCGGCCTTCCTCCCCATGCTCTCCAATCGCGGCTCACCAGGGGGTGTCCGGGCCTTTTCCCCGTAATGTTAAAACAAAAACTCGCGAATATCTCCGAATCGGTTCGATAGAATGTCGCAAATTTTGGTGTGAAAGGGCACCCTAGATTTACCTGCAAACCCTCCAAATTTGGTGGTCCTAGCTTCGATAGTTTTTTTTGGCGAATTTTTGAAGTTTTAAAAAATAGCCCAAAAATCAAACGGAAATACCCTACAGAAACTCCATTCGCGAATTTTAAAAATCCGAGATAGCCAAAATGTTGCTCTCGAAGAGTACATCAATTTAAAAAAAAAGGTTTGTCTCCAGGCCCAATAGGGCCCGACTTTCATAGGGTCAAATTTCACGAACTTGACACATTTCAGCCGCGACAATTACCTATAACCGTTGCACCGAATTTCAAACCGCTCACACAGTACTTCCCATTGAGACACATGAACAATCCCCCGCAAGCGTTTTCTCGTAGCTCAATTCTTGACCTCGGCGCAAGCGACCGAAATTTCGATGGGGGCCGCCGCAATGATCACGGAAATGGTCTAAATTTTGACCCCCCATATCTCGGGCTCTAATTGTCCGATCGACTTGAAATGTGAAACGTGGCCTAACAGGGTTTCGGCCTTCCTCCCTATGCTCGCCAATCGCGGCTCACCATGGGGGGTCCGGGCCTTTTCGCCGTAATGTTAAAACAAAAACTCGCGAATATCTCCGAAACGGTTCGATAGAATGTCGCAAATTTTGGTGTGAAAGTGCACCCTAGATTTATCTACAAACCCTCCAAATTAGGTGGTCCTAGCTTCCATAGTTTCTTTATGGCGAATTTTTGAATGTTTAAAAAATAGCCCAAAAATCGAACGGAAATACCCTACAGAAACTCCATTCGCGAATTTTAAAAATCCGAGATAGCCAAAATTTTGCTCTCGAAGAGTACATCAATTTAAAAAAAAAAGGTTTGTCTCCAGGCCCAATAGGGCCCGACTTTCATGGGTCGAATTTCACGAATTTGACACATTTCGGCCGCGACAATTACCTATAACCGTTGCACCGAATTTCAAACTGCTCACACAGTACTTCCATTGAGACACATGAACAATCCCCCGCAAGCGTTTTCTCGTAGCTCAATTTTTGACCCCGGTGCAAGCGACCGAAATTTCGATGAGGGCCGCCCCAATGGTCACGGAAATGGGCCAAATTTTGACCCCCCATATCTCGGGCCCTAATTGTCCGATCGACTTGAAATTTGAAACGTGACCTAACAGGGTTTCGGCCTTCCTCCCCATGCTCGCCAATCGCGGCTCACCAGGGGGTGTCCGGGCCTTTTCGCCGTAATGTTAAAACAAATACTCGCGAATATCTCCGAATCGGTTCGATAGAATGTCGCAAATTTTGTTGTGAAAGAGCACCCTAGATTTACCTGCAAACCCTCCAAATTTGGTGGTCCTAGCTTCCATAGTTTTTTTTGGCGAATTTTTGAAGGTTTAAAAAATAGCCCAAAAATCAAACGGAAATACCCTACAGAAACTCCATTCGCGAATTTTAAAAATCCGAGATAGCCAAAATGTTGCTCTCGAGGAGTACATCAATTTAAAAAAAAAGGTTTGTCTCCAGGCCCAATAGGGCCCGACTTTCATAGGGTCAAATTTCACGAATTTGACACATTTCAGCCGCGACAATTACCTATAACCGTTGCACCGAATTTCAAACCGCTCACACAGTACTTCCCATTGAGACACATGAACAATCCCCCGCAAGCGTTTTCTCGTAGCTCAATTCTTGACCTCGGCGCAAGCGACCGAAATTTCGATGGGGGCCGCCGCAATGATCACGGAAATGGTCTAAATTTTGACCCCCCATATCTCGGGCTCTAATTGTCCGATCGACTTGAAATTTGAAACGTGGCCTAACAGGGTTTCGGCCTTCCTCCCTATGCTCGCCAATCGCGGCTCACCATGGGGGGTCCGGGCCTTTTCGCCGTAATGTTAAAACAAAAACTTGCGAATATCTCCGAAACGGTTCGATAGAATGTCGCAAATTTTGGTGTGAAAGTGCACCCTAGATTTACCTACAAACCCTCCAAATTAGGTGGTCCTAGCTTCCATAGTTTTTTTATGGCGAATTTTTGAATGTTTAAAAAATAGCCCAAAAATCGAACGGAAATACCCTACAGAAACTCCATTCGCGAATTTTAAAAATCCGAGATAGCCAAAATGTTGCTCTCGAAGAGTACATCAATTTAAAAAAAAAGGTTTGTCTCCAGGCCCAATAGGGCCCGACTTTCATGGGTCGAATTTCACGAATTTGACACATTTCGGCCGCGACAATTACCTATAACCGTTGCACCGAATTTCAAACTGCTCACACAGTACTTCCATTGAGACACATGAACAATCCCCCGCAAGCGTTTTCTCGTAGCTCAATTTTTGACCCCGGTGCAAGCGACCGAAATTTCGATGAGGGCCGCCCCAATGGTCACGGAAATGGGCCAAATTTTGACCCCCCATATCTCGGGCCCTAATTGTCCGATCGACTTGAAATTTGAAACGTGACCTAACAGGGTTTCGGCCTTCCTCCCCATGCTCGCCAATCGCGGCTCACCAGGGGGTGTCCGGGCCTTTTCGCCGTAATGTTAAAACAAATACTCGCGAATATCTCCGAAACGGTTCGATAGAATGTCGCAAATTTTGGTGTGAAAGGGCACCCTAGATTTATTTACAAACACTCCAAATTTGGTGGTCCTAGCTTCCATAGTTTTTTTATGGCGAATTTTTGAAAGTTTAAAAAATAGCCCAAAAATCAAACGGAAATACCCTACAGAAACTCCATTCGCGAATTTTAAAAATCCGAGATAGCCAAAACGTTGCTCTCGAAGAGTACATCAATTTAAAAAAAAAAGGTTTGTCTCAAGGCCCAATAGGGCCCGATTTTCATAGGGTCAAATTTCACGAATTTGACACATTTCGGCCGCGACAATTACCTATAACCGTTGCACCGAATTTCAAACCGCTCACACAGTACTTCATATTGAGACACATGAACAATCCCCCGCAAGCGTTTTCTCGTAGCTCAATTTTTGACCCCAGCGCAAGCGACCGAAATTTCGATGAGGGCCGCCCCAATGGTCACGGAAATGGGCAAAATTTTGACTCCCTATATCTCGGGCCCTAATTGTCCGATCGACTTGAAATTTGAAACGTGGCCTAACAGGGTTTCGGCCTTCCTCCCCATGCTCGCCAATCGCGGCTCACCAGGGGGTGTCCGGGCCTTTTCCCCGTAATGTTAAAACAAAAACTCGCGAATATCTCCGAATCGGTTCGATAGAATGTCGCAAATTTTGGTGTGAAAGTGCACCCTAGATTTACCTGCAAACCCTCCAAATTTGGTGGTCCTAGCTTCCATAGTTTTTTTTGGCGAATTTTTGAAGGTTTAAAAAATAGCGCAAAAATCAAACGGAAATACCCTACAGAAACTCCATTCGCGAATTTTAAAAATCCGAGATAGCCAAAATGTTGCTCTCGAAGAGTACATCAATTTAAAAAAAAAAGGTTTGTCTCCAGGCCCAATAGGGCCCGACTTTCATAGGGTCAAATTTCACGAATCTGAATTATTTCAGCCGCGACAATTACCTATAACCGTTGCACCGAATCTCAAACCGCTCAAACAGTACTTCCCATTGAGACACATGAACAATCCCCCGCAAGCGTTTTCTCGTAGCTCAATTTTTGACCCCGGCGCAAGCGACCGAAATTTCGATGAGGGCCGCCCCAATTGTCACGGAAATGGGCCAAATTTTGACTCCCCATATCTCGGGCCCTAATTGTCCGACAGACTTGAAATTTGAAACGTGGCCTAACAGGGTTTCGGCCTTCCTCCCCATGCTCGCCAATCGCGGCTCACCATGGGGGTCCGGTCCATTTTCGCCGTAATGTTAAAACAAATACTCGCGAATATCTCCGAAACGGTTCGATAGAATGTCGCAAATTTTGGTGTGAAAGGGCACCCTAGATTTACCTACAAACCCTCCAAATTTGGTGGTCCTAGCTTCCATAGTTTTTTCATGGCGAATTTTTGAAAGTTTAAAAAATAGCCCAAAAATCGAACGGAAATTCCCTACAGAAACTCCATTCGCAAATTTTAAAAATCCGAGATAGCCAAAATGTTGCTCTCCAAGAGTACATGAATTTTTAAAAAAAAGTTTGTCTCTAGGCCCAATAGGACCCCACTTTCATAGGGTCAAAGTTCACGAATTTGACACATTTCGGCCGCGACAATTACCTATAACCGTTGCACCGAATTTCAAACCGCCCACACAGTACTTCCCATTGAGACACATGAACAATCCCCCGGAAGCGTTTTGTCGTAGCTCCATTTTTGACCCCTTCGCAAGCGACCGAAATTTCGATGGGGGCCGCCCCAATTGTAACGGAAATGGGCCAAACTTTGACCCCCCATAACTCGGGCCCTAATTGTCCGATCGACTTGAAATTTGAAAGTTGGCCTAAGAGGGTTTCGGCCTTCCTCCCCATGCTCGCCAATCGCGGCTCACCATGGGGGGTCCGGGCTTTTTCGCCGTAATGTTAAAACAAAAACTCGCGAATATCTCCGAAACGGTTCAATAGAATGTCGCAAATTTTGGTGTGAAAGGGCACCCTAGATTTACCTACAAACCCTCCAAATTTGGTGGTCCTAGCTTCCATAGTTTTTTTATGGCGAATTTTTGAAATTTAAAAAATAGCCCAAAAATCGAACGGAAATTCCCTACAGAAACTCCATTCGCGAATTTTAAAAATCCGAGATAGCCAAAATGTTGCTCTCGAAGAGTACATCAATTTAAAAAAAAAAGGTTTGTCTCCAGGCCCAATAGGGCCCGACTTTCATGGGTCAAATTTCACGAATTTGACACATTTCGGCCGCGACAATTACCTATAACCGTTGCACCGAATTTCAAACTGCTCACACAGTACTTCCCATTGAGACACATGAACAATCCCCCGCAAGCGTTTTCTCGTAGCTCAATTTTTGACCCCGGTGCAAGCGACCGAAATTTCGATGAGGGCCGCCCCAATGGTCACGGAAATGGGCCAAATTTTGACCCCCCATATCTCGGGCCCTAATCGTCCGATCGACTTGAAATTTGAAACGTGACCTAACAGGGTTTCGGCCTTCCTCCCCATGCTCGCCAATCGCGGCTCACCAGGGGGTGTCCGGGCCTTTTCGCCGTAATTTTAAAACAAAAACTCGCGAATATCCCCGAAACGGTTGGATAGAATGTCGCAAATTTTGGTGTGAAAGGGCACCCTAGATTTACTTACAAACCCTCCAAATTTGGTGGTCCTAGCTTCCATAGTTTTTTTATGGCGAATTTTTGAAAGTTTAAAAAATAGCCCAAAAATCAAACGGAAATACCCTACAGAAACTCCATTCGCGAATTTTAAAAATCCGAGATAGCCAAAACGTTGCTCTCGAAGAGTACATCAATTTAAAAAAAAAAGGTTTGTCTCAAGGCCCAATAGGGCCCGACTTTCATGGGTCAAATTTCACGAATTTGACACATTTCGGCCGCGACAATTACCTATAACCGTTGCACCGAATTTCAAACTGCTCACACAGTACTTCCCATTGAGACACATGAACAATCCCCCGCAAGCGTTTTCTCGTAGCTCAATTTTTGACCCCGGCGCAAGCGACCGAAATTTCGATGAGGGCCGCCCCAATGGTCACGGAAATGGGCCAAAATTTGACTCCCCATATCTCGGGCCCTAATTGTCCGCTCGACTTGAAATTTGAAACGTGGCCTAACAGGGTTTCGGCCTTCCTCCCCATGCTCTCCAATCGCGGCTCACCAGGGGGTGTCCGGGCCTTTTCCCCGTAATGTTAAAACAAAAACTCGCGAATATCTCCGAATCGGTTCGATAGAATGTCGCAAATTTTGGTGTGAAAGGGCACCCTAGATTTACCTGCAAACCCTCCAAATTTGGTGGTCCTAGCTTCGATAGTTTTTTTTGGCGAATTTTTGAAGTTTTAAAAAATAGCCCAAAAATCAAACGGAAATACCCTACAGAAACTCCATTCGCGAATTTTAAAAATCCGAGATAGCCAAAATGTTGCTCTCGAAGAGTACATCAATTTAAAAAAAAAGGTTTGTCTCCAGGCCCAATAGGGCCCGACTTTCATAGGGTCAAATTTCACGAACTTGACACATTTCAGCCGCGACAATTACCTATAACCGTTGCACCGAATTTCAAACCGCTCACACAGTACTTCCCATTGAGACACATGAACAATCCCCCGCAAGCGTTTTCTCGTAGCTCAATTCTTGACCTCGGCGCAAGCGACCGAAATTTCGATGGGGGCCGCCGCAATGATCACGGAAATGGTCTAAACTTTGACCCCCCATATCTCGGGCTCTAATTGTCCGATCGACTTGAAATTTGAAACGTGGCCTAACAGGGTTTCGGCCTTCCTCCCTATGCTCGCCAATCGCGGCTCACCATGGGGGGTCCGGGCCTTTTCGCCGTAATGTTAAAACAAAAACTCGCGAATATCTCCGAAACGGTTCGATAGAATGTCGCAAATTTTGGTGTGAAAGTGCACCCTAGATTTACCTACAAACCCTTTAAATTAGGTGGTCGTAGCTTCCATAGTTTTTTTATGGCGAATTTTTGAATGTTTAAAAAATAGCCCAAAAATCGAACGGAAATACCCTACAGAAACTCCATTCGCGAATTTTAAAAATCCGAGATAGCCAAAATGTTGCTCTCGAAGAGTACATCAATTTAAAAAAAAAAGGTTTGTCTCCAGGCCCAATAGGGCCCGACTTTCATGGGTCGAATTTCACGAATTTGACACATTTCGGCCGCGACAATTACCTATAACCGTTGCACCGAATTTCAAACTGCTCACACAGTACTTCCATTGAGACACATGAACAATCCCCCGCAAGCGTTTTCTCGTAGCTCAATTTTTGACCCCGGTGCAAGCGACCGAAATTTCGATGAGGGCCGCCCCAATGGTCACGGAAATGGGCCAAATTTTGACCCCCCATATCTCGGGCCCTAATTGTCCGATCGACTTGAAATTTGAAACGTGACCTAACAGGGTTTCGGCCTTCCTCCCCATGCTCGCCAATCGCGGCTCACCAGGGGGTGTCCGGGCCTTTTCGCCGTAATGTTAAAACAAATACTCGCGAATATCTCCGAAACGGTTCGATAGAATGTCGCAAATTTTGGTGTGAAAGGGCACCCTAGATTTACTTACAAACCCTCCAAATTTGGTGGTCCTAGCTTCCATAGTTTTTTTATGGCGAATTTTTGAAAGTTTAAAAAATAGCCCAAAAATCAAACGGAAATACCCTACAGAAACTCCATTCGCGAATTTTAAAAATCCGAGATAGCCAAAACGTTGCTCTCGAAGAGTACATCAATTTAAAAAAAAAAGGTTTGTCTCAAGGCCCAATAGGGCCCGATTTTCATAGGGTCAAATTTCACGAATTTGACACATTTCGGCCGCGACAATTACCTATAACCGTTGCACCGAATTTCAAACCGCTCACACAGTACTTCCCATTGAGACACATGAACAATCCCCCGCAAGCGTTTTCTCGTAGCTCAATTTTTGACCCCAGCGCAAGCGACCGAAATTTCGATGAGGGCCGCCCCAATGGTCACGGAAATGGGCCAAATTTTGACTCCCCATATCTCGGGCCCTAATTGTCCGATCGACTTGAAATTTGAAACGTGGCCTAACAGGGTTTCGGCCTTCCTCCCCATGCTCGCCAATCGCGGCTCACCAGGGGGTGTCCGGGCCTTTTCCCCGTAATGTTAAAACAAAAACTCGCGAATATCTCCGAATCGGTTCGATAGAATGTCGCAAATTTTGGTGTGAAAGGGCACCCTAGATTTACCTGCAAACCCTCCAAATTTGGTGGTCCTAGCTTCCATAGTTTTTTTTGGCGAATTTTTGAAGGTTTAAAAAATAGCCCAAAAATCAAACGGAAATACCCTACAGAAACTCCATTCGCGAATTTTAAAAATCCGAGATAGCCAAAATGTTGCTCTCGAAGAGTACATCAATTTAAAAAAAAAAGGTTTGTCTCCAGGCCCAATAGGGCCCGACTTTCATAGGGTCAAATTTCACGAATCTGACACATTTCAGCCGCGACAATTACCTATAACCGTTGCACCGAATTTCAAACCGCTCAAACAGTACTTCCCATTGAGACACATGAACAATCCCCCGCAAGCGTTTTCTCGTAGCTCAATTTTTGACCCCGGCGCAAGCGACCGAAATTTCGATGAGGGCCGCCCCAAATGTCACGGAAATGGGCCAAATTTTGACTCCCCATATCTCGGGCCCTAATTGTCCGACAGACTTGAAATTTGAAACGTGGCCTAACAGGGTTTCGTCCTTCCTCCCCATGCTCGCCAATCGCGGCTCACCATGGGGGTCCGGGCCTTTTCGCCGTAATGTTAAAACAAATACTCGCGAATATCTCCGAAACGGTTCGATAGAATGTCGCAAATTTTGGAGTGAAAGGGCACCCTAGATTTACCTACAAACCCTCCAAATTTGGTGGTCCTAGCTTCCATAGTTTTTTCATGGCGAATTTTTGAAAGTTTAAAAAATAGCCCAAAAATCGAAGGGAAATTCCCTACAGAAACTCCATTCGCAAATTTTAAAAATCCGAGATAGCCAAAATGTTGCTCTCCAAGAGTACATGAATTTTAAAAAAAAGGTTTGTCTCTAGGCCCAATAGGACCCCACTTTCATAGGGTCAAATTTCACGAATTTGACCCATTTCGGCCGCCACAATTACCTATAACCGTTGCACCGAATTTCAAACCGCTCACACAGTACTTCCCATTGAGACACATGAACAATCCCCCGCAAGCGTTTTCTCGTAGCTCAATTTTTGACCCCGGCGCAAGCGACCGAAATTTCGATGAGGGCCGCCCCAATGGTCACGGAAATGGGCAAAATTTTGACTCCCTATATCTCGGGCCCTAATTCTCCGATCGACTTGAAATTTGAAACGTGGCCTAACAGGGTTTCGTCCTTCCTCCCCATGCTCGCCAATCGCGGCTCACCATGGGTGGTCCGGGCTTTTTCGCCGTAATGTTAAAACAAAAACTCGCGAATATCTCCGAAACGGTTCAATAGAATGTCGCAAATTTTGGTGTGAAAGGGCACCGTAGATTTACCTACAAACCCTCCAAATTTGGTGGTCCTAGCTTCCATAGTTTTTTTATGGCGAATTTTTGAAGTTTAAAAAATAGCCCAAAAATCGAACGGAAATTCCCTACAGAAAGTCCATTCGCGAATTTTAAGAATCCGAGATAGCCAAAATGTTGCTCTCGAAGAGTACATCAATTTAAAAAAAAAAAAGTTTGTCTCCAGGCCCAATAGGGCCCGACTTTCATGGGTCAAATTTCACGAATTTGACACATTTCGGCCGCGACAATTACCTATAACCGTTGCACCGAATTTCAAACTGCTCACACAGTACTTCCCATTGAGACACATGAACAATCCCCCGCAAGCGTTTTCTCGTAGCTCAATTTTTGACCCCGGTGCAAGCGACCGAAATTTCGATGAGGGCCGCCCCAATGGTCACGGAAATGGGCCAAATTTTGACCCCCCCCATATCTCGGGCCCTAATTGTCCGATCGACTTGAAATTTGAAACGTGACCTAACAGGGTTTCGGCCTTCCTCCCCATGCTCGCCAATCGCGGCTCACCAGGGGGTGTCCGGGCCTTTTCGCCGTAATGTTAAAACAAATACTCGCGAATATCTCCGAATCGGTTCGATAGAATGTCGCAAATTTTGTTGTGAAAGGGCACCCTAGATTTACCTGCAAACCCTCCAAATTTGGTGGTCCTAGCTTCCATAGTTTTTTTTGGCGAATTTTTGAAGGTTTAAAAAATAGCCCAAAAATCAAACGGAAATACCCTACAGAAACTCCATTCGCGAATTTTAAAAATCCGAGATAGCCAAAATGTTGCTCTCGAAGAGTACATCAATTTAAAAAAAAAGGTTTGTCTCCAGGCCCAATAGGGCCCGACTTTCATAGGGTCAAATTTCACGAATTTGACACATTTCAGCCGCGACAATTACCTATAACCGTTGCACCGAATTTCAAACCGCTCACACAGTACTTCCCATTGAGACACATGAACAATCCCCCGCAAGCGTTTTCTCGTAGCTCAATTCTTGACCTCGGCGCAAGCGACCGAAATTTCGATGGGGGCCGCCGCAATGATCACGGAAATGGTCTAAATTTTGACCCCCCATATCTCGGGCTCTAATTGTCCGATCGACTTGAAATTTGAAACGTGGCCTAACAGGGTTTCGGCCTTCCTCCCTATGCTCGCCAATCGCGGCTCACCATGGGGGGTCCGGGCCTTTTCGCCGTAATGTTAAAACAAAAACTTGCGAATATCTCCGAAACGGTTCGATAGAATGTCGCAAATTTTGGTGTGAAAGTGCACCCTTGATTTACCTACAAACCCTCCAAATTAGGTGGTCCTAGCTTCCATAGTTTTTTTATGGCGAATTTTTGAATGTTTAAAAAATAGCCCAAAAATCGAACGGAAATACCCTACAGAAACTCCATTCGCGAATTTTAAAAATCCGAGATAGCCAAAATGTTGCTCTCGAAGAGTACATCAATTTAAAAAAAAAGGTTTGTCTCCAGGCCCAATAGGGCCCGACTTTCATGGGTCGAATTTCACGAATTTGACACATTTCGGCCGCGACAATTACCTATAACCGTTGCACCGAATTTCAAACTGCTCACACAGTACTTCCATTGAGACACATGAACAATCCTCCGCAAGCGTTTTCTCGTAGCTCAATTTTTGACCCCGGTGCAAGCGACCGAAATTTCGATGAGGGCCGCCCCAATGGTCACGGAAATGGGCCAAATTTTGACCCCCCATATCTCGGGCCCTAATTGTCCGATCGACTTGAAATTTGAAACGTGACCTAACAGGGTTTCGGCCTTCCTCCCCATGCTCGCCAATCGCGGCTCACCAGGGGGTGTCCGGGCCTTTTCGCCGTAATGTTAAAACAAATACTCGCGAATATCTCCGAAACGGTTCAATAGAATGTCGCAAATTTTGGTGTGAAAGGGCACCCTAGATTTATTTACAAACACTCCAAATTTGGTGGTCCTAGCTTCCATAGTTTTTTTATGGCGAATTTTTGAAAGTTTAAAAAATAGCCCAAAAATCAAACGGAAATACCCTACAGAAACTCCATTCGCGAATTTTAAAAATCCGAGATAGCCAAAATGTTGCTCTCGAAGAGTACATCAATTTAAAAAAAAAGGTTTGTCTCAAGGCCCAATAGGGCCCGATTTTCATAGGGTCAAATTTCACGAATTTGACACATTTCGGCCGCGACAATTACCTATAACCGTTGCACCGAATTTCAAACCGCTCACACAGTACTTTCCATTGAGACACATGAACAATCCCCCGCAAGCGTTTTCTCGTAGCTCAATTTTTGACCCCGGCGCAAGCGACCGAAATTTCGATGAGGGCCGCCCCAATGGTCACGGAAATGGGCCAAAATTTGACTCCCCATATCTCGGGCCCTAATTGTCCGCTCGACTTGAAATTTGAAACGTGGCCTAACAGGGTTTCGGCCTTCCTCCCCATGCTCGCCAATCGCGGCTCACCAGGGGGTGTCCGGGCCTTTTCCCCGTAATGTTAAAACAAAAACTCGCAAATATCTCCGAATCGGTTCGATAGAATGTCGCAACTTTTGGTGTGAAAGGGCACCCTAGATTTACCTGCAAACCCTCCAAATTTGGTGGTCCTAGCTTCCATAGTTTTTTTTGGCGAATTTTTGAAGGTTTAAAAAATAGCCCAAAAATCAAACGGAAATACCCTACAGAAACTCCATTCGCGAATTTTAAAAATCCGAGATAGCCAAAATGTTGCTCTCGAAGAGTACATCAATTTGAAAAAAAAGGTTTGTCTCCAGGCCCAATAGGGCCCGACTTTCATAGGGTCAAATTTCACGAATTTGACACATTTCAGCCGCGACAATTACCTATAACCGTTCCACCGAATTTCAAACCGCTCACACAGTACTTCCCATTGAGACACAAGAACAATCCCCCGCAAGCGTTTTCTCGTAGCTCAATTCTTGACCTCGGCGCAAGCGACCGAAATTTCGATGGGGGCCGCCGCAATGATCACGGAAATGGTCTAAATTTTGACCCCCCATATCTCGGGCTCTAATTGTCCGATCGACTTGAAATTTGAAACGTGGCCTAACAGGGTTTCGGCCTTCCTCCCTATGCTCGCCAATCGCGGCTCACCATGGGGGGTCCGGGCCTTTTCGCCGTAATGTTAAAACAAAAACTCGCGAATATCTCCGAAACGGTTCGATAGAATGTCGCAAATTTTGGTGTGAAAGTGCACCCTAGATTTATCTACAAACCCTCCAAATTAGGTGGTCCTAGCTTCCATAGTTTTTTTATGGCGAATTTTTGAATGTTTAAAAAATAGCCCAAAAATCGAACGGAAATACCCTACAGAAACTCCATTCGCGAATTTTAAAAATCCGAGATAGCCAAAATTTTGCTCTCGAAGAGTACATCAATTTAAAAAAAAAAGGTTTGTCTCCAGGCCCAATAGGGCCCGACTTTCATGGGTCGAATTTCACGAATTTGACACATTTCGGCCGCGACAATTACCTATAACCGTTGCACCGAATTTTTAACTGCTCACACAGTACTTCCATTGAGACACATGAACAATCCCCCGCAAGCGTTTTCTCGTAGCTCAATTTTTGACCCCGGTGCAAGCGACCGAAATTTCGATGAGGGCCGCCCCAATGGTCACGGAAATGGGCCAAATTTTGACCCCCCATATCTCGGGCCCTAATTGTCCGATCGACTTGAAATTTGAAACGTGACCTAACAGGGTTTCGGCCTTCCTCCCCATGCTCGCCAATCGCGGCTCACCAGGGGGTGTCCGGGCCTTTTCGCCGTAATGTTAAAACAAATACTCGCGAATATCTCCGAATCGGTTCGATAGAATGTCGCAAATTTTGTTGTGAAAGAGCACCCTAGATTTACCTGCAAACCCTCCAAATTTGGTGGTCCTAGCTTCCATAGTTTTTTTTGGCGAATTTTTGAAGGTTTAAAAAATAGCCCAAAAATCAAACGGAAATACCCTACAGAAACTCCATTCGCGAATTTTAAAAATCCGAGATAGCCAAAATGTTGCTCTCGAAGAGTACATCAATTTAAAAAAAAAGGTTTGTCTCCAGGCCCAATAGGGCCCGACTTTCATAGGGTCAAATTTCACGAATTTGACACATTTCAGCCGCGACAATTACCTATAACCGTTGCACCGAATTTCAAACCGCTCACACAGTACTTCCCATTGAGACACATGAACAATCCCCCGCAAGCGTTTTCTCGTAGCTCAATTCTTGACCTCGGCGCAAGCGACCGAAATTTCGATGGGGGCCGCCGCAATGATCACGGAAATGGTCTAAATTTTGACCCCCCATATCTCGGGCTCTAATTGTCCGATCGACTTGAAATTTGAAACGTGGCCTAACAGGGTTTCGGCCTTCCTCCCTATGCTCGCCAATCGCGGCTCACCATGGGGGGTCCGGGCCTTTTCGCCGTAATGTTAAAACAAAAACTTGCGAATATCTCCGAAACGGTTCGATAGAATGTCGCAAATTTTGGTGTGAAAGTGCACCCTAGATTTACCTACAAACCCTCCAAATTAGGTGGTCCTAGCTTCCATAGTTTTTTTATGGCGAATTTTTGAATGTTTAAAAAATAGCCCAAAAATCGAACGGAAATACCCTACAGAAACTCCATTCGCGAATTTTAAAAATCCGAGATAGCCAAAATGTTGCTCTCGAAGAGTACATCAATTTAAAAAAAAAGGTTTGTCTCCAGGCCCAATAGGGCCCGACTTTCATGGGTCGAATTTCACGAATTTGACACATTTCGGCCGCGACAATTACCTATAACCGTTGCACCGAATTTCAAACTGCTCACACAGTACTTCCATTGAGACACATGAACAATCCCCCGCAAGCGTTTTCTCGTAGCTCAATTTTTGACCCCGGTGCAAGCGACCGAAATTTCGATGAGGGCCGCCCCAATGGTCACGGAAATGGGCCAAATTTTGACCCCCCATATCTCGGGCCCTAATTGTCCGATCGACTTGAAATTTGAAACGTGACCTAACAGGGTTTCGGCCTTCCTCCCCATGCTCGCCAATCGCGGCTCACCAGGGGGTGTCCGGGCCTTTTCGCCGTAATGTTAAAACAAATACTCGCGAATATCTCCGAAACGGTTCGATAGAATGTCGCAAATTTTGGTGTGAAAGGGCACCCTAGATTTATTTACAAACACTCCAAATTTGGTGGTCCTAGCTTCCATAGTTTTTTTATGGCGAATTTTTGAAAGTTTAAAAAATAGCCCAAAAATCAAACGGAAATACCCTACAGAAAATCCATTCGCGAATTTTAAAAATCCGAGATAGCCAAAACGTTGCTCTCGAAGAGTACATCAATTTTAAAAAAAAAGGTTTGTCTCAAGGCCCAATAGGGCCCGATTTTCATAGGGTCAAATTTCACGAATTTGACACATTTCGGCCGCGACAATTACCTATAACCGTTGCACCGAATTTCAAACCGCTCACACAGTACTTCCCATTGAGACACATGAACAATCCCCCGCAAGCGTTTTCTCGTAGCTCAATTTTTGACCCCAGCGCAAGCGACCGAAATTTCGATGAGGGCCGCCCCAATGGTCACGGAAATGGGCAAAATTTTGACTCCCTATATCTCGGGCCCTAATTGTCCGATCGACTTGAAATTTGAAACGTGGCCTAACAGGGTTTCGGCCTTCCTCCCCATGCTCGCCAATCGCGGCTCACCAGGGGGTGTCCGGGCCTTTTCCCCGTAATGTTAAAACAAAAAATCGCGAATATCTCCGAATCGGTTCGATAGAATGTCGCAAATTTTGGTGTGATAGGGCACCCTAGATTTACCTGCAAACCCTCCAAATTTGGTGGTCCTAGCTTCCATAGTTTTTTTTGGCGAATTTTTGAAGGTTTAAAAAATAGCGCAAAAATCAAACGGAAATACCCTACAGAAACTCCATTCGCGAATTTTTAAAATCCGAGATAGCCAAAATGTTGCTCTCGAAGAGTACATCAATTTAAAAAAAAAAGGTTTGTCTCCAGGCCCAATAGGGCCCGACTTTCATAGGGTCAAATTTCACGAATCTGAATTATTTCAGCCGCGACAATTACCTATAACCGTTGCACCGAATCTCAAACCGCTCAAACAGTACTTCCCATTGAGACACATGAACAATCCCCCGCAAGCGTTTTCTCGTAGCTCAATTTTTGACCCCGGCGCAAGCGACCGAAATTTCGATGAGGGCCGCCCCAATTGTCACGGAAATGGGCCAAATTTTGACTCCCCATATCTCGGGCCCTAATTGTCCGACAGACTTGAAATTTGAAACGTGGCCTAACAGGGTTTCGGCCTTCCTCCCCATGCTCGCCAATCGCGGCTCACCATGGGGGTCCGGTCCATTTTCGCCGTAATGTTAAAACAAATACTCGCGAATATCTCCGAAACGGTTCGATAGAATGTCGCAAATTTTGGTGTGAAAGGGCACCCTAGATTTACCTACAAACCCTCCAAATTTGGTGGTCCTAGCTTCCATAGTTTTTTCATGGCGAATTTTTGAAAGTTTAAAAAATAGCCCAAAAATCGAACGGAAATTCCCTACAGAAACTCCATTCGCAAATTTTAAAAATCCGAGATAGCCAAAATGTTGCTCTCCAAGAGTACATGAATTTTTAAAAAAAAGTTTGTCTCTAGGCCCAATAGGACCCCACTTTCATAGGGTCAAAGTTCACGAATTTGACACATTTCGGCCGCGACAATTACCTATAACCGTTGCACCGAATTTCAAACCGCCCACACAGTACTTCCCATTGAGACACATGAACAATCCCCCGGAAGCGTTTTCTCGTAGCTCCATTTTTGACCCCTTCGCAAGCGACCGAAATTTCGATGGGGGCCGCCCCAATGGTCACGGAAATGGGCCAAATTTTGACCCCCCATATCTCGGGCCCTAATTGTCCGATCGACTTGAAATTTGAAACGTGACCTAACAGGGTTTCGGCCTTCCTCCCCATGCTCGCCAATCGCGGCTCACCAGGGGGTGTCCGGGCCTTTTCGCCGTAATGTTAAAACAAATACTCGCGAATATCTCCGAAACGGTTCGATAGAATGTCGCAAATTTTGGTGTGAAAGGGCACCCTAGATTTACTTACAAACCCTCCAAATTTGGTGGTCCTAGCTTCCATAGTTTTTTTATGGCGAATTTTTGAAAGTTTAAAAAATAGCCCAAAAATCAAACGGAAATACCCTACAGAAACTCCATTCGCGAATTTTAAAAATCCGAGATAGCCAAAACGTTGCTCTCGAAGAGTACATCAATTTAAAAAAAAAAGGTTTGTCTCAAGGCCCAATAGGGCCCGATTTTCATAGGGTCAAATTTCACGAATTTGACACATTTCGGCCGCGACAATTACCTATAACCGTTGCACCGAATTTCAAACCGCTCACACAGTACTTCCCATTGAGACACATGAACAATCCCCCGCAAGCGTTTTCTCGTAGCTCAATTTTTGACCCCAGCGCAAGCGACCGAAATTTCGATGAGGGCCGCCCCAATGGTCACGGAAATGGGCCAAATTTTGACTCCCCATATCTCGGGCCCTAATTGTCCGATCGACTTGAAATTTGAAACGTGGCCTAACAGGGTTTCGGCCTTCCTCCCCATGCTCGCCAATCGCGGCTCACCAGGGGGTGTCCGGGCCTTTTCCCCGTAATGTTAAAACAAAAACTCGCGAATATCTCCGAATCGGTTCGATAGAATGTCGCAAATTTTGGTGTGAAAGGGCACCCTAGATTTACCTGCAAACCCTCCAAATTTGGTGGTCCTAGCTTCCATAGTTTTTTTTGGCGAATTTTTGAAGGTTTAAAAAATAGCCCAAAAATCAAACGGAAATACCCTACAGAAACTCCATTCGCGAATTTTAAAAATCCGAGATAGCCAAAATGTTGCTCTCGAAGAGTACATCAATTTAAAAAAAAAAGGTTTGTCTCCAGGCCCAATAGGGCCCGACTTTCATAGGGTCAAATTTCACGAATCTGACACATTTCAGCCGCGACAATTACCTATAACCGTTGCACCGAATTTCAAACCGCTCAAACAGTACTTCCCATTGAGACACATGAACAATCCCCCGCAAGCGTTTTCTCGTAGCTCAATTTTTGACCCCGGCGCAAGCGACCGAAATTTCGATGAGGGCCGCCCCAATTGTCACGGAAATGGGCCAAATTTTGACTCCCCATATCTCGGGCCCTAATTGTCCGACAGACTTGAAATTCGAAACGTGGCCTAACAGGGTTTCGTCCTTCCTCCCCATGCTCGCCAATCGCGGCTCACCATGGCGGTCCGGGCCTTTTCGCCGTAATGTTAAAACAAATACTCGCGAATATCTCCGAAACGGTTCGATAGAATGTCGCAAATTTTGGAGTGAAAGGGCACCCTAGCTTTACCTACAAACCCTCCAAATTTGGTGGTCCTAGCTTCCATAGTTTTTTCATGGCGAATTTTTGAAAGTTTAAAAAATAGCCCAAAAATCGAAGGGAAATTCCCTACAGAAACTCCATTCTCAAATTTTAAAAATCCGAGATAGCCAAAATGTTGCTCTCCAAGAGTACATGAATTTTAAAAAAAAGGTTTGTCTCTAGGCCCAATAGGACCCCACTTTCATAGGGTCAAATTTCACGAATTTGACCCATTTCGGCCGCCACAATTACCTATAACCGTTGCACCGAATTTCAAACCGCTCACACAGTACTTCCCATTGAGACACATGAACAATCCCCCGCAAGCGTTTTCTCGTAGCTCAATTTTTGACCCCGGCGCAAGCGACCGAAATTTCGATGAGGGCCGCCCCAATGGTCACGGAAATGGGCAAAATTTTGACTCCCTATATCTCGGGCCCTAATTCTCCGATCGACTTGAAATTTGAAACGTGGCCTAACAGGGTTTCGTCCTTCCTCCCCATGCTCGCCAATCGCGGCTCACCAGGGGGTGTCCGGGCCTTTTCGCCGTAATGTTAAAACAAAAACTCGCGAATATCTCCGAAACGGTTCAATAGAATGTCGCAAATTTTGGTGTGAAAGGGCACCCTAGATTTACCTACAAACCCTCCAAATTTGGTGGTCCTAGCTTCCATAGTTTTTTTATGGCGAATTTTTGAAGTTTAAAAAATAGCCCAAAAATCGAACGGAAATTCCCTACAGAAAGTCCATTCGCGAATTTTAAGAATCCGAGATAGCCAAAATGTTGCTCTCGAAGAGTACATCAATTTAAAAAAAAAAAATTTTTTCTCCAGGCCCAATAGGGCCCGACTTTCATGGGTCAAATTTCACGAATTTGACACATTTCGGCCGCGACAATTACCTATAACCGTTGCACCGAATTTCAAACTGCTCACACAGTACTTCCCATTGAGACACATGAACAATCCCCCGCAAGCGTTTTCTCGTAGCTCAATTTTTGACCCCGGTGCAAGCGACCGAAATTTCGATGAGGGCCGCCCCAATGGTCACGGAAATGGGCCAAATTTTGACCCCCCATATCTCGGGCCCTAATCGTCCGATCGACTTGAAATTTGAAACGTGACCTAACAGGGTTTCGGCCTTCCTCCCCATGCTCGCCAATCGCGGCTCACCAGGGGGTGTCCGGGCCTTTTCGCCGTAATTTTAAAACAAAAACTCGCGAATATCCCCGAAACGGTTGGATAGAATGTCGCAAATTTCGGTGTGAAAGGGCACCCTAGATTTACTTACAAACCCTCCAAATTTGGTGGTCCTAGCTTCCATAGTTTTTTTATGGCGAATTTTTGAAAGTTTAAAAAATAGCCCAAAAATCAAACGGAAATACCCTACAGAAACTCCATTCGCGAATTTTAAAAATCCGAGATAGCCAAAACGTTGCTCTCGAAGAGTACATCAATTTAAAAAAAAAAGGTTTGTCTCAAGGCCCAATAGGGCCCGACTTTCATGGGTCAAATTTCACGAATTTGACACATTTCGGCCGCGACAATTACCTATAACCGTTGCACCGAATTTCAAACTGCTCACACAGTACTTCCCATTGAGACACATGAACAATCCCCCGCAAGCGTTTTCTCGTAGCTCAATTTTTGACCCCGGCGCAAGCGACCGAAATTTCGATGAGGGCCGCCCCAATGGTCACGGAAATGGGCCAAAATTTGACTCCCCATATCTCGGGCCCTAATTGTCCGCTCGACTTGAAATTTGAAACGTGGCCTAACAGGGTTTCGGCCTTCCTCCCCATGCTCGCCAATCGCGGCTCACCAGGGGGTGTCCGGGCCTTTTCCCCGTAATGTTAAAACAAAAACTCGCGAATATCTCCGAATCGGTTCGATAGAATGTCGCAAATTTTGGTGTGAAAGGGCACCCTAGATTTACCTGCAAACCCTCCAAATTTGGTGGTCCTAGCTTCCATAGTTTTTTTTGGCGAATTTTTGAAGTTTTAAAAAATAGCCCAAAAATCAAACGGAAATACCCTACAGAAACTCCATTCGCGAATTTTAAAAATCCGAGATAGCCAAAATGTTGCTCTCGAAGAGTAAATCAATTTAAAAAAAAAGGTTTGTCTCCAGGCCCAATAGGGCCCGACTTTCATAGGGTCAAATTTCACGAACTTGACACATTTCAGCCGCGACAATTACCTATAACCGTTGCACCGAATTTCAAACCGCTCACACAGTACTTCCCATTGACACACATGAACAATCCCCCGCAAGCGTTTTCTCGTAGCTCAATTCTTGACCTCGGCGCAAGCGACCGAAATTTCGATGGGGGCCGCCGCAATGATCACGGAAATGGTCTAAACTTTGACCCCCCATATCTCGGGCTCTAATTGTCCGATCGACTTGAAATTTGAAACGTGGCCTAACAGGGTTTTGGCCTTCCTCCCTATGCTCGCCAATCGCGGCTCACCATGGGGGGTCCGGGCCTTTTCGCCGTAATGTTAAAACAAAAACTCGCGAATATCTCCGAAACGGTTCGATAGAATGTCGCAAATTTTGGTGTGAAAGTGCACCCTAGATTTACCTACAAACCCTTTAAATTAGGTGGTCGTAGCTTCCATAGTTTTTTTATGGCGAATTTTTGAATGTTTAAAAAATAGCCCAAAAATCGAACGGAAATACCCTACAGAAACTCCATTCGCGAATTTTAAAAATCCGAGATAGCCAAAATGTTGCTCTCGAAGAGTACATCAATTTAAAAAAAAAAGGTTTGTCTCCAGGCCCAATAGGGCCCGACTTTCATGGGTCGAATTTCACGAATTTGACACATTTCGGCCGCGACAATTACCTATAACCGTTGCACCGAATTTCAAACTGCTCACACAGTACTTCCATTGAGACACATGAACAATCCCCCGCAAGCGTTTTCTCGTAGCTCAATTTTTGACCCCGGTGCAAGCGACCGAAATTTCGATGAGGGCCGCCCCAATGGTCACGGAAATGGGCCAAATTTTGACCCCCCATATCTCGGGCCCTAATTGTCCGATCGACTTGAAATTTGAAACGTGACCTAACAAGGTTTCGGCCTTCCTCCCCATGCTCGCCAATCGCGGCTCACCAGGGGGTGTCCGGGCCTTTTCGCCGTAAAGTTAAAACAAATACTCGCGAATATCTCCGAAACGGTTCGATAGAATGTCGCAAATTTTGGTGTGAAAGGGCACCCTAGATTTACTTACAAACCCTCCAAATTTGGTGGTCCTAGCTTCCATAGTTTTTTTATGGCGAATTTTTGAAAGTTTAAAAAATAGCCCAAAAATCAAACGGAAATACCCTACAGAAACTCCATTCGCGAATTTTAAAAATCCGAGATAGCCAAAACGTTGCTCTCGAAGAGTACATCAATTTAAAAAAAAAAGGTTTGTCTCAAGGCCCAATAGGGCCCGATTTTCATAGGGTCAAATTTCACGAATTTGACACATTTCGGCCGCGACAATTACCTATAACCGTTGCACCGAATTTCAAACCGCTCACACAGTACTTCCCATTGAGACACATGAACAATCCCCCGCAAGCGTTTTCTCGTAGCTCAATTTTTGACCCCAGCGCAAGCGACCGAAATTTCGATGAGGGCCGCCCCAATGGTCACGGAAATGGGCCAAATTTTGACTCCCCATATCTCGGGCCCTAATTGTCCGATGGACTTGAAATTTGAAACGTGGCCTAACAGGGTTTCGGCCTTCCTCCCCATGCTCGCCAATCGCGGCTCACCATGGGGGGTCCGGACTTTTTCGCCGTAATGTTAAAACAAAAACTCGCGAATATCTCCGAAACGGTTCAATAGAATGTCGCAAATTTTGGTGTGAAAGGGCACCCTAGATTTACCTACAAACCCTCCAAATTTGGTGGTCCTAGCTTCCATAGTTTTTTATGGCGAATTTTTGAAGGTTTAAAAAATAGCCCAAAAATCAAACGGAAATACCCTACAGAAACTCCATTCGCGAATTTTAAAAATCCGAGATAGCCAAAATGTTGCTCTCGAAGAGTACATCAATTTAAAAAAAAAAGGTTTGTCTCCAGGCCCAATAGGGCCCGACTTTCATAGGGTCAAATTTCACGAATCTGACACATTTCAGCCGCGACAATTACCTATAACCGTTGCACCGAATTTCAAACCGCTCAAACAGTACTTCCCATTGAGACACATGAACAATCCCCCGCAAGCGTTTTCTCGTAGCTCAATTTTTGACCCCGGCGCAAGCGACCGAAATTTCGATGAGGGTCGCCCCAATTGTCACGGAAATGGGCCAAATTTTGACTCCCCATATCTCGGGCCCTAATTGTCCGACAGACTTGAAATTTGAAACGTGGCCTAACAGGGTTTCGGCCTTCCTCCCCATGCTCGCCAATCGCGGCTCACCATGGGGGTCCGGGCCTTTTCGCCGTAATGTTAAAACAAATACTCGCGAATATCTCCGAAACGGTTCGATAGAATGTCGCAAATTTTGGAGTGAAAGGGCCCCTAGATTTACCTACAAACCCTCCAAATTTGGTGGTCCTAGCTTCCATAGTTTTTTCATGGCGAATTTTTGAAAGTTTAAAAAATAGCCCAAAAATCGAACGGAAATTCCCTACAGAAACTCCATTCGCAAATTTTAAAAATCCGAGATAGCCAAAATGTTGCTCTCCAAGAGTACATGAATTTTAAAAAAAAGGTTTGTCTCTAGGCCCAATAGGACCCCACTTTCATAGGGTCAAAGTTCACGAATTTGACACATTTCGGCCGCGACAATTACCTATAACCGTTGCACCGAATTTCAAACCGCCCACACAGTACTTCCCATTGAGACACATGAACAATCCCCCGGAAGCGTTTTCTCGTAGCTCCATTTTTGACCCCTTCGCAAGCGACCGAAATTTCGATGGGGGCCGCCCCAATGGTAACGGAAATGGGCCAAACTTTGACCCCCCATAACTCGGGCCCTAATTGTCCGATCGACTTGAAATTTGAAACGTGGCCTAAGAGGGTTTCGGCCTTCCTCCCCATCCTCGCCAATCGCGGCTCACCATGGGGAATCCGGGCTTTTTCGCCGTAATGTTAAAACAAAAACTCGCGAATATCTCCGAAACGGTTCAATAGAATGTCGCAAATTTTGGTGTGAAAGGGCACCCTAGATTTACCTACAAACCCTCCAAATTTGGTGGTCCTAGCTTCCATAGTTTTTTATGGCGAATTTTTGAAGTTTAAAAAATAGCCCAAAAATCGAACGGAAATTCCCTACAGAAACTCCATTCGCGAATTTTAAAAATCCGAGATAGCCAAAACGTTGCTCTCGAAGAGTACATCAATTTAAAAAAAAAAGGTTTGTCTCAAGGCCCAATAGGGCCCGACTTTCATGGGTCAAATTTCACGAATTTGACACATTTCGGCCGCGACAATTACCTATAACCGTTGCACCGAATTTCAAACTGCTCACACAGTACTTCCCATTGAGACACATGAACAATCCCCCGCAAGCGTTTTCTCGTAGCTCAATTTTTGACCCCGGCGCAAGCGACCGAAATTTCGATGAGGGCCGCCCCAATGGTCACGGAAATGGGCCAAAATTTGACTCCCCATATCTCGGGCCCTAATTGTCCGCTCGACTTGAAATTTGAAACGTGGCCTAACAGGGTTTCGGCCTTCCTCCCCATGCTCGCCAATCGCGGCTCACCAGGGGGTGTCCGGGCCTTTTCCCCGTAATGTTAAAACAATAACTCGCGAATATCTCCGAATCGGTTCGATAGAATGTCGCAAATTTTGGTGTGAAAGGGCACCCTAGATTTACCTGCAAACCCTCCAAATTTGGTGGTCCTAGCTTCCATAGTTTTTTTATGGCGAATTTTTGAATGTTTAAAAAATAGCCCAAAAATCAAACGGAAATACCCTACAGAAACTCCATTCGCGAATTTTAAAAATCCGAGATAGCCAAAACGTTGCTCTCGAAGAGTACATCAATTTAAAAAAAAAAGGTTTGTCTCAAGGCCCAATAGGGCCCGACTTTCATGGGTCAAATTTCACGAATTTGACACATTTCGGCCGCGACAATTACCTATAACCGTTGCACCGAATTTCAAACTGCTCACACAGTACTTCCCATTGAGACACATGAACAATCCCCCGCAAGCGTTTTCTCGTAGCTCAATTTTTGACCCCGGCGCAAGCGACCGAAATTTCGATGAGGGCCGCCCCAATGGTCACGGAAATGGGCCAAAATTTGACTCCCCATATCTCGGGCCCTAATTGTCCGCTCGACTTGAAATTTGAAACGTGGCCTAACAGGGTTTCGGCCTTCCTCCCCATGCTCGCCAATCGCGGCTCACCAGGGGGTGTCCGGGCCTTTTCCCCGTAATGTTAAAACAAAAACTCGCGAATATCTCCGAATCGGTTCGATAGAATGTCGCAAATTTTGGAGTGAAAGGGCCCCTAGATTTACCTACAAACCCTCCAAATTTGGTGGTCCTAGCTTCCATAGTTTTTTCATGGCGAATTTTTGAAAGTTTAAAAAATAGCCCAAAAATCGAAGGGAAATTCCCTACAGAAACTCCATTCTCAAATTTTAAAAATCCGAGATAGCCAAAATGTTGCTCTCCAAGAGTACATGAATTTTAAAAAAAAGGTTTGTCTCTAGGCCCAATAGGACCCCACTTTCATAGGGTCAAATTTCACGAATTTGACCCATTTCGGCCGCCACAATTACCTATAACCGTTGCACCGAATTTCAAACCGCTCACACAGTACTTCCCATTGAGACACATGAACAATCCCCCGCAAGCGTTTTCTCGTAGCTCAATTTTTGACCCCGGCGCAAGCGACCGAAATTTCGATGAGGGCCGCCCCAATGGTCACGGAAATGGGCAAAATTTTGACTCCCTATATCTCGGGCCCTAATTGTCCGCTCGACTTGAAATTTGAAACGTGGCCTAACAGGGTTTCGGCCTTCCTCCCCATGCTCGCCAATCGCGGCTCACAATGGGTGGTCCGGGCTTTTTCGCCGTAATGTTAAAACAAAAACTCGCGAATATCTCCGAAACGGTTCAATAGAATGTCGCAAATTTTGGTGTGAAAGGGCACCCTAGATTTACCTACAAACCCTCCAAATTTGGTGGTCCTAGCTTCCATAGTTTTTTTATGGCGAATTTTTGAAGTTTAAAAAATAGCCCAAAAATCGAACGGAAATTCCCTACAGAAAGTCCATTCGCGAATTTTAAGAATCCGAGATAGCCAAAATGTTGCTCTCGAAGAGTACATCAATTTAAAAAAAAAAAAGTTTGTCTCCAGGCCCAATAGGGCCCGACTTTCATGGGTCAAATTTCACGAATTTGACACATTTCGGCCGCGACAATTACCTATAACCGTTGCACCGAATTTCAAACTGCTCACACAGTACTTCCCATTGAGACACATGAACAATCCCCCGCAAGCGTTTTCTCGTAGCTCAATTTTTGACCCCGGTGCAAGCGACCGAAATTTCGATGAGGGCCGCCCCAATGGTCACGGAAATGGGCCAAATTTTGACCCCCCATATCTCGGGCCCTAATCGTCCGATCGACTTGAAATTTGAAACGTGACCTAACAGGGTTTCGGCCTTCCTCCCCATGCTCGCCAATCGCGGCTCACCAGGGGGTGTCCGGGCCTTTTCGCCGTAATTTTAAAACAAAAACTCGCGAATATCCCCGAAACGGTTGGATAGAATGTCGCAAATTTCGGTGTGAAAGGGCACCCTAGATTTACTTACAAACCCTCCAAATTTGGTGGTCCTAGCTTCCATAGTTTTTTTATGGCGAATTTTTGAAAGTTTAAAAAATAGCCCAAAAATCAAACGGAAATACCCTACAGAAACTCCATTCGCGAATTTTAAAAATCCGAGATAGCCAAAACGTTGCTCTCGAAGAGTACATCAATTTAAAAAAAAAAGGTTTGTCTCAAGGCCCAATAGGGCCCGACTTTCATGGGTCAAATTTCACGAATTTGACACATTTCGGCCGCGACAATTACCTATAACCGTTGCACCGAATTTCAAACTGCTCACACAGTACTTCCCATTGAGACACATGAACAATCCCCCGCAAGCGTTTTCTCGTAGCTCAATTTTTGACCCCGGCGCAAGCGACCGAAATTTCGATGAGGGCCGCCCCAATGGTCACGGAAATGGGCCAAAATTTGACTCCCCATATCTCGGGCCCTAATTGTCCGCTCGACTTGAAATTTGAAACGTGGCCTAACAGGGTTTCGGCCTTCCTCCCCATGCTCGCCAATCGCGGCTCACCAGGGGTTGTCCGGGCCTTTTCCCCGTAATGTTAAAACAAAAACTCGCGAATATCTCCGAATCGGTTCGATAGAATGTCGCAAATTTTGGTGTGAAAGGGCACCCTAGATTTACCTGCAAACCCTCCAAATTTGGTGGTCCTAGCTTCCATAGTTTTTTTTGGCGAATTTTTGAAGTTTTAAAAAATAGCCCAAAAATCAAACGGAAATACCCTACAGAAACTCCATTCGCGAATTTTAAAAATCCGAGATAGCCAAAATGTTGCTCTCGAAGAGTAAATCAATTAAAAAAAGGTTTGTCTCCAGGCCCAATAGGGCCCGACTTTCATAGGGTCAAATTTCACGAACTTGACACATTTCAGCCGCGACAATTACCTATAACCGTTGCACCGAATTTCAAACCGCTCACACAGTACTTCCCATTGACACACATGAACAATCCCCCGCAAGCGTTTTCTCGTAGCTCAATTCTTGACCTCGGCGCAAGCGACCGAAATTTCGATGGGGGCCGCCGCAATGATCACGGAAATGGTCTAAACTTTGACCCCCCATATCTCGGGCTCTAATTGTCCGATCGACTTGAAATTTGAAACGTGGCCTAACAGGGTTTTGGCCTTCCTCCCTATGCTCGCCAATCGCGGCTCACCATGGGGGGTCCGGGCCTTTTCGCCGTAATGTTAAAACAAAAACTCGCGAATATCTCCGAAACGGTTCGATAGAATGTCGCAAATTTTGGTGTGAAAGTGCACCCTAGATTTACCTACAAACCCTTTAAATTAGGTGGTCGTAGCTTCCATAGTTTTTTTATGGCGAATTTTTGAATGTTTAAAAAATAGCCCAAAAATCGAACGGAAATACCCTACAGAAACTCCATTCGCGAATTTTAAAAATCCGAGATAGCCAAAATGTTGCTCTCGAAGAGTACATCAATTTAAAAAAAAAAGGTTTGTCTCCAGGCCCAATAGGGCCCGACTTTCATGGGTCGAATTTCACGAATTTGACACATTTCGGCCGCGACAATTACCTATAACCGTTGCACCGAATTTCAAACTGCTCACACAGTACTTGCATTGAGACACATGAACAATCCCCCGCAAGCGTTTTCTCGTAGCTCAATTTTTGACCCCGGTGCAAGCGACCGAAATTTCGATGAGGGCCGCCCCAATGGTCACGGAAATGGGCCAAATTTTGACCCCCCATATCTCGGGCCCTAATTGTCCGATCGACTTGAAATTTGAAACGTGACCTAACAAGGTTTCGGCCTTCCTCCCCATGCTCGCCAATCGCGGCTCACCAGGGGGTGTCCGGGCCTTTTCGCCGTAAAGTTAAAACAAATACTCGCGAATATCTCCGAAACGGTTCGATAGAATGTCGCAAATTTTGGTGTGAAAGGGCACCCTAGATTTACTTACAAACCCTCCAAATTTGGTGGTCCTAGCTTCCATAGTTTTTTTATGGCGAATTTTTGAAAGTTTAAAAAATAGCCCAAAAATCAAACGGAAATACCCTACAGAAACTCCATTCGCGAATTTTAAAAATCCGAGATAGCCAAAACGTTGCTCTCGAAGAGTACATCAATTTAAAAAAAAAAGGTTTGTCTCAAGGCCCAATA
Organism: Stegodyphus dumicola; assembly: GCF_044657685.1. Lineage (NCBI taxonomy): Eukaryota > Metazoa > Arthropoda > Arachnida > Araneae > Eresidae > Stegodyphus > Stegodyphus dumicola. Next base: position 287,402,392 of record NC_140769.1, on the reverse strand, counting down.
GGGCCCGATTTTCATAGGGTCAAATTTCACGAATTTGACACATTTCGGCCGCGACAATTACCTATAACCGTTGCACCGAATTTCAAACCGCTCACACAGTACTTCCCATTGAGACACATGAACAATCCCCCGCAAGCGTTTTCTCGTAGCTCAATTTTTGACCCCAGCGCAAGCGACCGAAATTTCGATGAGGGCCGCCCCAATGGTCACGGAAATGGGCCAAATTTTGACTCCCCATATCTCGGGCCCTAATTGTCCGATGGACTTGAAATTTGAAACGTGGCCTAACAGGGTTTCGGCCTTCCTCCCCATGCTCGCCAATCGCGGCTCACCATGGGGGGTCCGGACTTTTTCGCCGTAATGTTAAAACAAAAACTCGCGAATATCTCCGAAACGGTTCAATAGAATGTCGCAAATTTTGGTGTGAAAGGGCACCCTAGATTTACCTACAAACCCTCCAAATTTGGTGGTCCTAGCTTCCATAGTTTTTTATGGCGAATTTTTGAAGTTTTAAAAAATAGCCCAAAAATCAAACGGAAATACCCTACAGAAACTCCATTCGCGAATTTTAAAAATCCGAGATAGCCAAAATGTTGCTCTCGAAGAGTACATCAATTTAAAAAAAAAAGGTTTGTCTCCAGGCCCAATAGGGCCCGACTTTCATAGGGTCAAATTTCACGAATCTGACACATTTCAGCCGCGACAATTACCTATAACCGTTGCACCGAATTTCAAACCGCTCAAACAGTACTTCCCATTGAGACACATGAACAATCCCCCGCAAGCGTTTTCTCGTAGCTCAATTTTTGACCCCGGCGCAAGCGACCGAAATTTCGATGAGGGTCGCCCCAATTGTCACGGAAATGGGCCAAATTTTGACTCCCCATATCTCGGGCCCTAATTGTCCGACAGACTTGAAATTTGAAACGTGGCCTAACAGGGTTTCGGCCTTCCTCCCCATGCTCGCCAATCGCGGCTCACCATGGGGGGTCCGGGCTTTTTCGCCGTAATGTTAAAACAAAAACTCGCGAATATCTCCGAAACGGTTCAATAGAATGTCGCAAATTTTGGTGTGAAAGGGCACCCTAGATTTACCTACAAACCCTCCAAATTTGGTGGTCCTAGCTTCCATAGTTTTTTATGGCGAATTTTTGAAGTTTAAAAAATAGCCCAAAAATCGAACGGAAATTCCCTACAGAAACTCCATTCGCGAATTTTAAAAATCCGAGATAGCCAAAACGTTGCTCTCGAAGAGTACATCAATTTAAAAAAAAAAGGTTTGTCTCAAGGCCCAATAGGGCCCGACTTTCATGGGTCAAATTTCACGAATTTGACACATTTCGGCCGCGACAATTACCTATAACCGTTGCACCGAATTTCAAACTGCTCACACAGTACTTCCCATTGAGACACATGAACAATCCCCCGCAAGCGTTTTCTCGTAGCTCAATTTTTGACCCCGGCGCAAGCGACCGAAATTTCGATGAGGGCCGCCCCAATGGTCACGGAAATGGGCCAAAATTTGACTCCCCATATCTCGGGCCCTAATTGTCCGCTCGACTTGAAATTTGAAACGTGGCCTAACAGGGTTTCGGCCTTCCTCCCCATGCTCGCCAATCGCGGCTCACCAGGGGGTGTCCGGGCCTTTTCCCCGTAATGTTAAAACAAAAACTCGCGAATATCTCCGAATCGGTTCGATAGAATGTCGCAAATTTTGGTGTGAAAGGGCACCCTAGATTTACCTGCAAACCCTCCAAATTTGGTGGTCCTAGCTTCCATAGTTTTTTTATGGCGAATTTTTGAAAGTTTAAAAAATAGCCCAAAAATCAAACGGAAATACCCTACAGAAACTCCATTCGCGAATTTTAAAAATCCGAGATAGCCAAAACGTTGCTCTCGAAGAGTACATCAATTTAAAAAAAAAAGGTTTGTCTCAAGGCCCAATAGGGCCCGACTTTCATGGGTCAAATTTCACGAATTTGACACATTTCGGCCGCGACAATTACCTATAACCGTTGCACCGAATTTCAAACTGCTCACACAGTACTTCCCATTGAGACACATGAACAATCCCCCGAGCGTTTTCTCGTAGCTCAATTTTTGACCCCGGCGCAAGCGACCGAAATTTCGATGAGGGCCGCCCCAATGGTCACGGAAATGGGCCAAATTTTGACCCCCCATATCTCGGGCCCTAATTGTCCGATCGACTTGAAATTTGAAACGTGACCTAACAAGGTTTCGGCCTTCCTCCCCATGCTCGCCAATCGCGGCTCACCAGGGGGTGTCCGGGCCTTTTCGCCGTAATGTTAAAACAAAAACTCGCGAATATCTCCGAAACGGTTCAATAGAATGTCGCAAATTTTGGTGTGAAAGGGCACCCTAGATTTACCTATAAACCCTCCAAATTAGGTGGTCCTAGCTTCCATAGTTTTTTTATGGCGAATTTTTGAAAGTTTAAAAAATAGCCCAAAAATCGAACGGAAATTCCCTACAGAAACTCCATTCGCGAATTTTAAAAATCCGAGATAGCCAAAACGTTGCTCTCGAAGAGTACATCAATTTAAAAAAAAAAGGTTTGTCTCAAGGCCCAATAGGGCCCGACTTTCATGGGTCAAATTTCACGAATTTGACACATTTCGGCCGCGACAATTACCTATAACCGTTGCACCGAATTTCAAACTGCTCACACAGTACTTCCCATTGAGACACATGAACAATCCCCCGCAAGCGTTTTCTCGTAGCTCAATTTTTGACCCCGGCGCAAGCGACCGAAATTTCGATGAGGGCCGCCCCAATGGTCACGGAAATGGGCCAAAATTTGACTCCCCATATCTCGGGCCCTAATTGTCCGCTCGACTTGAAATTTGAAACGTGGCCTAACAGGGTTTCGGCCTTCCTCCCCATGCTCGCCAATCGCGGCTCACCAGGGGGTGTCCGGGCCTTTTCCCCGTAATGTTAAAACAAAAACTCGCGAATATCTCCGAATCGGTTCGATAGAATGTCGCAAATTTTGGTGTGAAAGGGCACCCTAGATTTACCTGCAAACCCTCCAAATTTGGTGGTCCTAGCTTCCATAGTTTTTTTATGGCGAATTTTTGAAAGTTTAAAAAATAGCCCAAAAATCAAACGGAAATACCCTACAGAAACTCCATTCGCGAATTTTAAAAATCCGAGATAGCCAAAACGTTGCTCACGAAGAGTACATCAATTTAAAAAAAAAAGGTTTGTCTCAAGGCCCAATAGGGCCCGACTTTCATGGGTCAAATTTCACGAATTTGACACATTTCGGCCGCGACAATTACCTATAACCGTTGCACCGAATTTCAAACTGCTCACACAGTACTTCCCATTGAGACACATGAACAATCCCCCGAGCGTTTTCTCGTAGCTCAATTTTTGACCCCGGCGCAAGCGACCGAAATTTCGATGAGGGCCGCCCCAATGGTCACGGAAATGGGCCAAATTTTGACCCCCCATATCTCGGGCCCTAATTGTCCGATCGACTTGAAATTTGAAACGTGACCTAACAAGGTTTCGGCCTTCCTCCCCATGCTCGCCAATCGCGGCTCACCAGGGGGTGTCCGGGCCTTTTCGCCGTAATGTTAAAACAAATACTCGCGAATATCTCCGAAACGGTTCGATAGAATGTCGCAAATTTTGGTGTGAAAGGGCACCCTAGATTTACTTACAAACCCTCCAAATTTGGTGGTCCTAGCTTCCATAGTTTTTTTATGGCGAATTTTTGAAAGTTTAAAAAATAGCCCAAAAATCAAACGGAAATACCCTACAGAAACTCCATTCGCGAATTTTAAAAATCCGAGATAGCCAAAACGTTGCTCTCGAAGAGTACATCAATTTAAAAAAAAAAGGTTTGTCTCAAGGCCCAATAGGGCCCGATTTTCATAGGGTCAAATTTCACGAATTTGACACATTTCGGCCGCGACAATTACCTATAACCGTTGCACCGAATTTCAAACCGCTCACACAGTACTTCCCATTGAGACACATGAACAATCCCCCGCAAGCGTTTTCTCGTAGCTCAATTTTTGACCCCAGCGCAAGCGACCGAAATTTCGATGAGGGCCGCCCCAATGGTCACGGAAATGGGCCAAATTTTGACTCCCCATATCTCGGGCCCTAATTGTCCGATGGACTTGAAATTTGTAACGTGGCCTAACAGGGTTTCGGCCTTCCTCCCCATGCTCGCCAATCGCGGCTCACCAGGGGGTGTCCGGGCCTTTTCCCCGTAATGTTAAAACAAAAACTCGCGAATATCTCCGAATCGGTTCGATAGAATGTCGCAAATTTTGGTGCGAAAGGGCACCCTAGATTTACCTGCAAACCCTCCAAATTTGGTGGTCCTAGCTTCCATAGTTTTTTTTGGCGAATTTTTGAAGGTTTAAAAAATAGCCCAAAAATCAAACGGAAATACCCTACAGAAACTCCATTCGCGAATTTTAAAAATCCGAGATAGCCAAAATGTTGCTCTCGAAGAGTACATCAATTTAAAAAAAAAAGGTTTGTCTCCAGGCCCAATAGGGCCCGACTTTCATAGGGTCAAATTTCACGAATCTGACACATTTCAGCCGCGACAATTACCTATAACCGTTGCACCGAATTTCAAACCGCTCAAACAGTACTTCCCATTGAGACACATGAACAATCCCCCGCAAGCGTTTTCTCGTAGCTCAATTTTTGACCCCGGCGCAAGCGACCGAAATTTCGATGAGGGTCGCCCCAATTGTCACGGAAATGGGCCAAATTTTGACTCCCCATATCTCGGGCCCTAATTGTCCGACAGACTTGAAATTTGAAACGTGGCCTAACAGGGTTTCGGCCTTCCTCCCCATGCTCGCCAATCGCGGCTCACCATGGGGGTCCGGGCCTTTTCGCCGTAATGTTAAAACAAATACTCGCGAATATCTCCGAAACGGTTCGATAGAATGTCGCAAATTTTGGAGTGAAAGGGCACCCTAGATTTACCTACAAACCCTCCAAATTTGGTGGTCCTAGCTTCCATAGTTTTTTCATGGCGAATTTTTGAAAGTTTAAAAAATAGCCCAAAAATCGAACGGAAATTCCCTACAGAAACTCCATTCGCAAATTTTAAAAATCCGAGATAGCCAAAATGTTGCTCTCCAAGAGTACATGAATTTTAAAAAAAAGGTTTGTCTCTAGGCCCAATAGGACCCCACTTTCATAGGGTCAAAGTTCACGAATTTGACACATTTCGGCCGCGACAATTACCTATAACCGTTGCACCGAATTTCAAACCGCCCACACAGTACTTCCCATTGAGACACATGAACAATCCCCCGGAAGCGTTTTCTCGTAGCTCCATTTTTGACCCCTTCGCAAGCGACCGAAATTTCGATGGGGGCCGCCCCAATGGTAACGGAAATGGGCCAAACTTTGACCCCCCATAACTCGGGCCCTAATTGTCCGATCGACTTGAAATTTGAAACGTGGCCTAAGAGGGTTTCGGCCTTCCTCCCCATGCTCGCCAATCGCGGCTCACCATGGGGGGTCCGGGCTTTTTCGCCGTAATGTTAAAACAAAAACTCGCGAATATCTCCGAAACGGTTCAATAGAATGTCGCAAATTTTGGTGTGAAAGGGCACCCTAGATTTACCTACAAACCCTCCAAATTTGGTGGTCCTAGCTTCCATAGTTTTTTATGGCGAATTTTTGAAGTTTAAAAAATAGCCCAAAAATCGAACGGAAATTCCCTACAGAAACTCCATTCGCGAATTTTAAAAATCCGAGATAGCCAAAATGTTGCTCTCGAAGAGTACATCAATTTAAAAAAAAAAGGTTTCTCTCCAGGCCCAATAGGACCCGACATTCATAGGGTCAAATTTCACGAATTTGACCCATTTCGGCCGCCACAATTACCTATAAACGTTGCACCGAATTTCAAACCGCTCACACAGTACTATCCATTGAGACACATGAACAATCCCCCGCAAGCGTTTTCTCGTAGCTCAATTTTTGACCCCGGCGCAAGCGACCGAAATTTCGATGAGGGCCGCCCCAATTGTCACGGAAATGGGCCAAATTTTGACTCCCCATATCTCGGGCCCTAATTGTCCGACAGACTTGAAATTTGAAACGTGGCCTAACAGGGTTTCGGCCTTCCTCCCCATGCTCGCCAATCGCGGCTCACCATGGGGGTCCGGGCCTTTTCGCCGTAATGTTAAAACAAATACTCGCGAATATCTCCGAAACGGTTCGATAGAATGTCGCAAATTTTGGTGTGAAAGGGCACCCTAGATTTACCTACAAACCCTCCAAATTTGGTGGTCCTAGCTTCCATAGTTTTTTCATGGCGAATTTTTGAAGGTTTATAAAATAGCCCAAAAATCGAACGGAAATTCCCTACAGAAACTCCATTCGCAAATTTTAAAAATTCGAGATAGCCAAAATGTTGCTCTCCAAGAGTACATGAATTTTAAAAAAAAGGTTTGTCTCTAGGCCCAATAGGACCCCACTTTCATAGGGTCAAAGTTCACGAATTTGACACATTTCGGCCGCGACAATTACCTATAACCGTTGCACCGAATTTCAAACCGCCCACACAGTACTTCCCATTGAGACACATGAACAATCCCCCGGAAGCGTTTTCTCGTAGCTCCATTTTTGACCCCTTCGCAAGCGACCGAAATTTCGATGGGGGCCGCCCCAATGGTAACGGAAATGGGCCAAACTTTGACCCCCCATAACTCGGGCCCTAATTGTCCGATCGACTTGAAATTTGAAACGTGGCCTAAGAGGGTTTCGGCCTTCCTCCCCATGCTCGCCAATCGCGGCTCACCATGGGGGGTCCGGGCGTTTTCGCCGTAATTTTAAAACAAAAACTCGCGAATATCTCCGAAACTTTTCAATAGAATGTCGCAAATTTTGGTGTGAAAGGGCACCCTAGATTTACCTATAAACCCTCCAAATTTGGTGGTCCTAGCTTCCATAGTTTTTTTATGGCGAATTTTTGAATGTTTAAAAAATAGCCCAAAAATCGAACGGAAATTCCCTACAGAAACTCCATTCGCGAATTTTAAAAATCCGATATAGCCAAAATGTTGCTCTCGAAGAGTACATCAATTTAAAAAAAAAAGGTTTGTCTCCAGGCAAAATAGGACCCGACTTTCATAGGGTCAAATTTCACGAATTTGACACATTTCGGCCGCCACAATTACCTATAACCGTTGCACCGAATTTCAAACCGCTCACACAGTACTTCCCATTGAGACACATGAACAATCCCCCGCAAGCGTTTTCTCGTAGCTCAATTTTTGACCCCGGCGCAAGCGACCGAAATTTCGATGAGGGCCGCCCCAATGGTCACGGAAATGGGCCAAATTTTGACTCCCCATATCTCGGGCCCTAATCGTCCGATCGACTTGAAATTTGAAACGTGGCCTAACAGGGTTTCGGCCTTCCTCCCCATGCTCGCCAATCGCGGCTCACCAGGGGGTGTCCGGGCCTTTTCGCCGTAATTTTAAAACAAAAACTCGCGAATATCGCCGAAACGGTTCGATAGAATGTCGCAAATTTTGGTGTGAAAGGGCACCCTAGATTTACTTACAAACCCTCCAAATTTGGTGGTCCTAGCTTCCATAGTTTTCTTAGGGCGAATTTTTGAAAGTTTAAAAAATAGCCCAAAAATCACACGGAAATACCCTACAGAAACTCCATTCGCAAATTTTAAAAATCCGAGATAGCCAAAATGTTGCTCTCCAAGAGTACATGAATTTTAAAAAAAAGGTTTGTCTCTAGGCCCAATAGGACCCCACTTTCATAGGGTCAAAGTTCACGAATTTGACACATTTCGGCCGCGACAATTACCTATAACCGTTGCACCGAATTTCAAACCGCCCACACAGTACTTCCCATTGAGACACATGAACAATCCCCCGGAAGCGTTTTCTCGTAGCTCCATTTTTGACCCCTTCGCAAGCTAACGAAATTTCGATGGGGGCCGTCCGAATGGTAACGGAAATGGGCCAAAATTTGACTCCCCATAACTCGGGCCCTAATTGTCCGATCGACTTGAAATTTGAAACGTGGCCTAAGAGGGTTTCGGCCTTCCTCCCCATGCTCGCCAATCGCGGCTCACCATGGGGGGTCCGGGCTTTTTCGCCGTAATGTTAAAACAAAAACTCGCGAATATCTCCGAAGCTTTTCAATAGAATGTCGCAAATTTTGGTGTGAAAGGGCACCCTAGATTTACCTATAAACCCTCCAAATTTGGTGGTCCTAGCTTCCATAGTTTTTTTAGGGCGAATTTTTGAAAGTTTAAAAAATAGCCCCAAAATCGAACGGAAATTCCCTACAGAAACTCCATTCGCGAATTTTAAAAATCCGATATAGCCAAAATGTTGCTCTCGAAGAGTACATCAATTTAAAAAAAAAGGTTTCTCTCCAGGCAAAATAGGACCCGACTTTCATAGGGTCAAATTTCACGAATTTGACACATTTCGGCCGCCACAATTACCTATAACCGTTGCACCGAATTTCAAACCGCTCACACAGTACTTCCCATTGAGACACATGAACAATCCCCCGCAAGCGTTTTCTCGTAGCTCAATTTTTGACCCCGGAGCAAGCGACCGAAATTTCGATGAGGGCCGCCCCAATGGTCACGGAAATGGGCCAAATTTTGACTCCCCATATCTCGGGCCCTAATCGTCCGATCGACTTGAAATTTGAAACGTGGCCTAACAGGGTTTCGGCCTTCCTCCCCATGCTCGCCAATCGCGGCTCACCAGGGGGTGTCCGGGCCTTTTCGCCGTAATTTTAAAACAAAAACTCGCGAATATCGCCGAAACGTTTCGATAGAATGTCGCAAATTTTGGTGTGAAAGGGCACCCTAGATTTACTTACAAACCCTCCAAATTTGGTGGTCCTAGCTTCCATAGTTTTTTTAGGGCGAATTTTTGAAGGTTTAAAAAATAGCCCAAAAATCAAACGGAAATACCCTACAGAAACTCCATTCGCGAATTTTAAAAATCCGAGATAGCCAAAATGTTGCTCTCGAAGAGTACATCAATTTAAAAAAAAAAGGTTTGTCTCAAGGCCCAATAGGGCCCGACTTTCATTGGGTCAAATTTCACGAATTTGACACATTTCGGCCGCGACAATTACCTATAACCGTTGCACCGAATTTCAAACCGCTCACACAGTACTTCCCATTGAGACACATGAACAATCCCCCGCAAGCGTTTTCTCGTAGCTCAATTTTTGACCCCGGAGCAAGCGACCGAAATTTCGATGAGGGCCGCCCCAATGGTCACGGAAATGGGCCAAATTTTGACTCCCCATATCTCGGGCCCTAATCGTCCGATCGACTTGAAATTTGAAACGTGGCCTAACAGGGTTTCGGCCTTCCTCCCCATGCTCGCCAATAGCGGCTCACCAGGGGGTGTCCGGGCCTTTTCGCCGTAATTTTAAAACAAAAACTCGCGAATATCGCCGAAACGGTTCGATAGAATGTCGCAAATTTTGGTGTGAAAGGGCACCCTAGATTTACTTACAAACCCTCCAAATTTGGTGGTCCTAGCTTCCATAGTTTTTTTAGGGCGAATTTTTGAATGTTTAAAAAATAGCCCAAAAATCAAACGGAAATACCCTACAGAAACTCCATTCGCGAATTTTAAAAATCCGAGATAGCCAAAATGTTGCTCTCGAAGAGTACATCAATTTAAAAAAAAAAGGTTTGTCTCAAGGCCCAATAGGGCCCGACTTTCATAGGGTCAAATTTCACGAATTTGACACATTTCGGCCGCGACAATTACCTATAACCGTTGCACCGAATTTCAAACCGCTCACACAGTACTTCCCATTGAGACAAATGAACAATACCCCGCAAGCGTTTTCTCGTAGCTCAATTTTTGACCCCGGCGCAAGCGACCGAAATTTCGATGAGGGCTGCCCCAATGGTCACGGAAATGGGCCAAATTTTGACTCCCCATATCTCGGGCCCTAATTGTCCGATCGACTTGAAATTTGAAACGTGGCCTAACAGGGTTTCGGCCTTCCTCCCCATGCTCGCCAATCGCGGCTCACCAGGGGGTGTCCGGGCCTTTTCCCCGTAATGTTAAAACAAAAACTCGCGAATATCTCCGAATCGGTTCGATAGAATGTCGCAAATTTTAGTGTGAAAGGGCACCCTAGATTTACCTGCAAACCCTCCAAATTAGGTGGTCCTAGCTTCCATAGTTTTTTTATGGCGAATTTTTGAAAGTTTAAAAAATAGCCCAAAAATCAAACGGAAATACCCTACAGAAACTCCATTCGCAAATTTTAAAAATCCGAGATAGCCAAAATGTTGCTCTCCAATTGTACATGAATTTTAAAAGAAAGGTTTGTCTCTAGGCCCAATAGGACCCCACTTTCATAGGGTCAAACTTCACGAATTTGACACATTTCGGCCGCGACAATTACCTATAACCGTTGCACCGAATTTCAAACCGCCCACACAGTACTTCCCATTGAGACACATGAACAATCCCCCGGAAGCGTTTTCTCGTAGCTCCATTTTTGACCCCTTCGCAAGCGACCGAAATTTCGATGGGGGCCGCCCCAATGGTAACGGAAATGGGCCAAACTTTGACCCCCCATATCTCGGGCCCTAATTGTCCTATGGACTTGAAATTTGAAACGTGGCCTAAGATGGTTTCGGCCTTCCTCCCCATGCTCGCCAATCGCGGCTCACAATGGGGGGTCCGGGCCTTTTCGCCGTAATGTTAAAACAAAAACTCGCGAATATCTCCGAAACGGTTCGATAGAATGTCGCAAATTTTGGTGTGAAAGTGCACCCTAGATTTACCTACAAACCCTCCAAATTAGGTGGTCCTAGCTTCCATAGTTTTTTTATGGCGAATTTTTGAAAGTTTAAAAAATAGCCCAAAAATCGAACGGAAATACCCTACAGAAACTCCATTCGCGAATTTTAAAAATCCAAGATAGCCAAAATGATGCTCTCGAAGAGTACATCAATTTAAAAAAAAAAGGTTTGTCTCCAGGCCCAATAGGGCCCGACTTTCATGGGTCAAATTTCACGAATTTGACACATTTCGGCCGCGACAATTACCTATAACCGTTGCACCGAATTTCAAACTGCTCACATAGTACTTCCCATTGAGACACATGAACAATCCCCCGCAAGCGTTTTCTCGTAGCTCAATTTTTGACCCCGGTGCAAGCGACCGAAATTTCGATGAGGGCCGCCCCAATGGTCACGGAAATGGGCCAAATTTTGACCCCCCATATCTCGGGCCCTAATTGTTCGATCGACTTGAAATTTGAAACGTGACCTAATAGGGTTTCGGCCTTCCTCCCCATGCTCGCCAATCGCGGCTCACCAGGGGGGGTCCAGGCCTTTTCGCCGTAATGTTAAAATAAAAACTCGCGAATATCTCCGAAACGGTTCGATAGAATGTCGCAATATTTGGTGTGAAAGGGCACCCTAGATTTACCTATAAACCCTCCAAATTAGGTGGTCCTAGCTTCCATAGTTTTTTTATGGCGAATTTTTGAATGTTTAAAAAATAGCCCAAAAATCAAACGGAAATACCCTACAGAAACTCCATTCGCGAATTTTAAAAATCCGAGATAGCCAAAATGTTGCTCTCGAAGAGTACATCAATTTAAAAAAAAAAGGTTTGTCTCCAGGCCCAATAGGGCCCGACTTTCATAGGGTCAAATTTCACGAATCTGACACATTTCAGCCGCGACAATTACCTATAACCGTTGCACCGAATTTCAAACCGCTCAAACAGTACTTCCCATTGAGACACATGAACAATCCCCCGCAAGCGTTTTCTCGTAGCTCAATTTTTGACCCCGGCGCAAGCGACCGATATTTCGATGAGGGCCGCCCCAATTGTCACGGAAATGGGCCAAATTTTGACTCCCCATATCTCGGGCCCTAATTGTCCGACAGACTTGAAATTTGAAACGTGGCCTAACAGGGTTTCGGCCTTCCTCCCCATGCTCGCCAATCGCGGCTCACCATGGGGGTCCGGGCCTTTTCGCCGTAATGTTAAAACAAATACTCGCGAATATCTCCGAAACGGTTCGATAGAATGTCGCAAATTTTGGTGTGAAAGAGCACCCTAGATTTACCTACAAACCCTCCAAATTTGGTGGTCCTAGCTTCCATAGTTTTTTCATGGCGAATTTTTGAAAGTTTAAAAAATAGCCCAAAAATCGAACGGAAATTCCCTACAGAAACTCCATTCGCAAATTTTAAAAATCCGAGATAGCCAAAATGTTGCTCTCCAAGAGTACATGAATTTTAAAAGAAAGGTTTGTCTCTAGGCCCAATAGGACCCCACTTTCATAGGGTCAAACTTCACGAATTTGACACATTTCGGCCGCGACAATTACCTATAACCGTTGCACCGAATTTCAAACCGCCCACACAGTACTTCCCATTGAGACACATGAACAATCCCCCGGAAGCGTTTTCTCGTAGCTCCATTTTTGACCCCTTCGCAAGCGACCGAAATTTTGATGGGGGCCGCCCCAATGGTAACGGAAATGGGCCAAACTTTGACCCCCCATATCTCGGGCCCTAATTGTCCGATGGACTTGAAATTTGAAACGTGGCCTAAGAGGGTTTCGGCCTTCCTCCCCATGCTCGCCAATCGCGGCTCACAATGGGGGGTCCGGGCCTTTTCGCCGTAATGTTAAAACAAAAACTCGCGAATATCTCCGAAACGGTTCGATAGAATGTCGCAAATTTTGGTGTGAAAGTGCACCCTAGATTTACCTACAAACCCTCCAAATTAGGTGGTCCTAGCTTCCATAGTTTTTTTATGGCGAATTTTTGAAAGTTTAAAAAATAGCCCAAAAATCGAACGGAAATACCCTACAGAAACTCCATTCGCGAATTTTAAAAATCCAAGATAGCCAAAATGTTGCTCTCGAAGAGTACATCAATTTAAAAAAAAACGGTTTGTCTCCAGGCCCAATAGGGCCCGACTTTCATGGGTCAAATTTCACGAATTTGACACATTTCGGCCGCGACAATTACCTATAACCGTTGCACCGAATTTCAAACTGCTCACATAGTACTTCCCATTGAGACACATGAACAATCCCCCGCAAGCGTTTTCTCGTAGCTCAATTTTTGACCCCGGTGCAAGCGACCGAAATTTCGATGAGGGCCGACCCAATGGTCACGGAAATGGGCCAAATTTTGACCCCCCATATCTCGGGCCCTAATTGTTCGATCGACTTGAAATTTGAAACGTGACCTAACAGGGTTTCGGCCTTCCTCCCCATGCTCGCCAATCGCGGCTCACCAGGGGGGGTCCGGGCCTTTTCGCCGTAATGTTAAAATAAAAACTCGCGAATATCTCCGAAACGGTTCGATAGAATGTCGCAATATTTGGTGTGAAAGGGCACCCTAGATTTACCTATAAACCCTCCAAATTAGGTGGTCCTAGCTTCCATAGTTTTTTTATGGCGAATTTTTGAATGTTTAAAAAATAGCCCAAAAATCAAACGGAAATACCCTACAGAAACTCCATTCGCGAATTTTAAAAATCCGAGATAGCCAAAATGTTGCTCTCGAAGAGTACATCAATTTAAAAAAAAAGGTTTGTCTCCAGGCCCAATAGGGCCCGACTTTCATAGGGTCAAATTTCACGAATTTGACACATTTCAGCCGCGACAATTACTTATAACCGTTGCACCGAATTTCAAACCGCTCACACAGTACTTCCCATTGAGACACATGAACAATCCCCCGCAAGCGTTTTCTCGTAGCTCAATTTTTGACCCCAGCGCAAGCGACCGAAATTTCGATGAGGGCCGCCCCAATGGTCACGGAAATGGGCCAAATTTTGACTCCCCATATCTCGGGCCCTAATTGTCCGATCGACTTGAAATTTGAAACGTGGCCTAACAGGGTTTCGGCCTTCCTCCCCATGCTCGCCAATCGCGGCTTACCAGGGGGTGTCCGGGCCTTTTCCCCGTAATGTTAAAACAAAAACTCGCGAATATCTCCGAATCTGTTCGATAGAATGTCGCAAATTTTGGTGTGAAAGGGCACCCTAGATTTACCTGCAAACCCTCCAAATTTGGTGGTCCTAGCTTCCATAGTTTTTTTTGGCGAATTTTTGAAGGTTTAAAAAATAGCCCAAAAATCAAACGGAAATACCCTACAGAAACTCCATTCGCGAATTTTAAAAATCCGAGATAGCCAAAATGTTGCTCTCGAAGAGTACATCAATTTAAAAAAAAAGGTTTGTCTCCAGGCCCAATAGGGCCCGACTTTCATAGGGTCAAATTTCACGAATCTGACACATTTCAGCCGCGACAATTACCTATAACCGTTGCACCGAATTTCAAACCGCTCAAACAGTACTTCCCATTGAGACACATGAACAATCCCCCGCAAGCGTTTTCTCGTAGCTCAATTTTTGACCCCGGCGCAAGCGACCGAAATTTCGATGAGGGCCGCCCCAATTGTCACGGAAATGGGCGAAATTTTGACTCCCCATATCTCGGGCCCTATTTGTCCGACAGACTTGAAATTTGAAACGTGGCCTAACAGGGTTTCGGCCTTCCTCCCCATGCTCGCCAATCGCGGCTCACCATGGGGGTCCGGGCCTTTTCGCCGTAATGTTAAAACAAATACTCGCGAATATCTCCGAAACGGTTCGATAGAATGTCGCAAATTTTGGTGTGAAAGAGCACCCTAGATTTACCTACAAACCCTCCAAATTTGGTGGTCCTAGCTTCCATAGTTTTTTCATGGCGAATTTTTGAAAGTTTAAAAAATAGCCCAAAAATCAAACGGAAATACCCTACAGAAACTCCATTCGCGAATTTTAAAAATCCGAGATAGCCAAAATGTTGCTCTCGAAGAGTACATCAATTTAAAAAAAAAAGGTTTGTCTCCAGGCCCAATAGGGCCCGACTTTCATAGGGTCAAATTTCACGAATTTGACACATTTCAGCCGCGACAATTGCTTATAACCGTTGCACCGAATTTCAAACCGCTCACACAGTACTTCCCATTGAGACACATGAACAATCCCCCGCAAGCGTTTTCTCGTAGCTCAATTTTTGACCCCAGCGCAAGCGACCGAAATTTCGATGAGGGCCGCCCCAATGGTCACGGAAATGGGCCAAATTTTGACTCCCCATATCTCGGGCCCTAATTGTCCGATCGACTTGAAATTTGAAACGTGGCCTAACAGGGTTTCGGCCTTCCTCCCCATGCTCGCCAATCGCGGCTCAACAGGGGGTGTCCGGGCCTTTTCCCCGTAATGTTAAAACAAAAACTCGCGAATATCTCCGAATCGGTTCGATAGAATGTCGCAAATTTTGGTGTGAAAGGGCACCCTAGATTTACCTGCAAACCCTCCAAATTTGGTGGTCCTAGCTTCCATAGTTTTTTTTGGCGAATTTTTGAAGGTTTAAAAAATAGCTCAAAAATCAAACGGAAATACCCTACAGAAACTCCATTCGCGAATTTTAAAAATCCGAGATAGCCAAAATATTGCTCTCGAAGAGTACATCAATTTAAAAAAAAAAGGTTTGTCTCCAGGCCCAATAGGGCCCGACTTTCATAGGGTCAAATTTCACGAATCTGACACATTTCAGCCGCGACAATTACCTATAACCGTTGCACCGAATTTCAAACCGCTCAAACAGTACTTCCCATTGAGACACATGAACAATCCCCCGCGAGCGTTTTCTCGTAGCTCAATTTTTGACCCCGGTGCAAGCGACCGAAATTTCGATGAGGGCCGACCCAATGGTCACGGAAATGGGCCAAATTTTGACCCCCCATATCTCGGGCCCTAATTGTTCGATCGACTTGAAATTTGAAACGTGACCTAACAGGGTTTCGGCCTTCCTCCCCATGCTCGCCAATCGCGGCTCACCAGGGGGGGTCCGGGCCTTTTCGCCGTAATGTTAAAATAAAAACTCGCGAATATCTCCGAAACGGTTCGATAGAATGTCGCAATATTTGGTGTGAAAGGGCACCCTAGATTTACCTATAAACCCTCCAAATTAGGTGGTCCTAGCTTCCATAGTTTTTTTATGGCGAATTTTTGAATGTTTAAAAAATAGCCCAAAAATCAAACGGAAATACCCTACAGAAACTCCATTCGCGAATTTTAAAAATCCGAGATAGCCAAAATGTTGCTCTCGAAGAGTACATCAATTTAAAAAAAAAGGTTTGTCTCCAGGCCCAATAGGGCCCGACTTTCATAGGGTCAAATTTCACGAATTTGACACATTTCAGCCGCGACAATTACTTATAACCGTTGCACCGAATTTCAAACCGCTCACACAGTACTTCCCATTGAGACACATGAACAATCCCCCGCAAGCGTTTTCTCGTAGCTCAATTTTTGACCCCAGCGCAAGCGACCGAAATTTCGATCAGGGCCGCCCCAATGGTCACGGAAATGGGCCAAATTTTGACTCCCCATATCTCGGGCCCTAATTGTCCGATCGACTTGAAATTTGAAACGTGGCCTAACAGGGTTTCGGCCTTCCTCCCCATGCTCGCCAATCGCGGCTTACCAGGGGGTGTCCGGGCCTTTTCCCCGTAATGTTAAAACAAAAACTCGCGAATATCTCCGAATCTGTTCGATAGAATGTCGCAAATTTTGGTGTGAAAGGGCACCCTAGATTTACCTGCAAACCCTCCAAATTTGGTGGTCCTAGCTTCCATAGTTTTTTTTGGCGAATTTTTGAAGGTTTAAAAAATAGCCCAAAAATCAAACGGAAATACCCTACAGAAACTCCATTCGCGAATTTTAAAAATCCGAGATAGCCAAAATGTTGCTCTCGAAGAGTACATCAATTTAAAAAAAAAGGTTTGTCTCCAGGCCCAATAGGGCCCGACTTTCATAGGGTCAAATTTCACGAATCTGACACATTTCAGCCGCGACAATTACCTATAACCGTTGCACCGAATTTCAAACCGCTCAAACAGTACTTCCCATTGAGACACATGAACAATCCCCCGCAAGCGTTTTCTCGTAGCTCAATTTTTGACCCCGGCGCAAGCGACCGAAATTTCGATGAGGGCCGCCCCAATTGTCACGGAAATGGGCGAAATTTTGACTCCCCATATCTCGGGCCCTATTTGTCCGACAGACTTGAAATTTGAAACGTGGCCTAACAGGGTTTCGGCCTTCCTCCCCATGCTCGCCAATCGCGGCTCACCATGGGGGTCCGGGCCTTTTCGCCGTAATGTTAAAACAAATACTCGCGAATATCTCCGAAACGGTTCGATAGAATGTCGCAAATTTTGGTGTGAAAGAGCACCCTAGATTTACCTACAAACCCTCCAAATTTGGTGGTCCTAGCTTCCATAGTTTTTTCATGGCGAATTTTTGAAAGTTTAAAAAATAGCCCAAAAATCAAACGGAAATACCCTACAGAAACTCCATTCGCGAATTTTAAAAATCCGAGATAGCCAAAATGTTGCTCTCGAAGAGTACATCAATTTAAAAAAAAAAGGTTTGTCTCCAGGCCCAATAGGGCCCGACTTTCATAGGGTCAAATTTCACGAATTTGACACATTTCAGCCGCGACAATTGCTTATAACCGTTGCACCGAATTTCAAACCGCTCACACAGTACTTCCCATTGAGACACATGAACAATCCCCCGCAAGCGTTTTCTCGTAGCTCAATTTTTGACCCCAGCGCAAGCGACCGAAATTTCGATGAGGGCCGCCCCAATGGTCACGGAAATGGGCCAAATTTTGACTCCCCATATCTCGGGCCCTAATTGTCCGATCGACTTGAAATTTGAAACGTGGCCTAACAGGGTTTCGGCCTTCCTCCCCATGCTCGCCAATCGCGGCTCAACAGGGGGTGTCCGGGCCTTTTCCCCGTAATGTTAAAACAAAAACTCGCGAATATCTCCGAATCGGTTCGATAGAATGTCGCAAATTTTGGTGTGAAAGGGCACCCTAGATTTACCTGCAAACCCTCCAAATTTGGTGGTCCTAGCTTCCATAGTTTTTTTTGGCGAATTTTTGAAGGTTTAAAAAATAGCTCAAAAATCAAACGGAAATACCCTACAGAAACTCCATTCGCGAATTTTAAAAATCCGAGATAGCCAAAATATTGCTCTCGAAGAGTACATCAATTTAAAAAAAAAAGGTTTGTCTCCAGGCCCAATAGGGCCCGACTTTCATAGGGTCAAATTTCACAAATCTGACACATTTCAGCCGCGACAATTACCTATAACCGTTGCACTGAATTTCAAACCGCTCAAACAGTACTTCCCATTGAGACACATGAACAATCCCCCGCAAGCGTTTTCTCGTAGCTCAATTTTTGACCCCGGCGCAAGCGACCGAAATTTCGATGAGGGCCGCCCCAATGGTCACGGAAATGGGCCAAATTTTGACTCCCCATATCTCGGGCCCTAATCGTCCGATCGACTTGAAATTTGAAACGTGGCCTAACAGGGTTTCGGCCTTCCTTCCCATGCTCGCCAATCGCGGCTCACCAGGGGGTGTCCGGGCCTTTTCGCCGTAATTTTAAAACAAAAACTCGCGTATATCGCCGAAACGGTTCGATAGAATGTCGCAAATTTTGGTGTGAAAGGGCACCCTAGATTTACTTACAAACCCTCCAAATTTGGTGGTCCTAGCTTCCATAGTTTTTTTAGGGCGAATTTTTGAAGGTTTAAAAAATAGCCCAAAAATCAAACGGAAATACCCTACAGAAACTCCATTCGCGAATTTTAAAAATCCGAGATAGCCAAAATGTTGCTCTCGAAGAGTACATCAATTTAAAAAAAAAACGTTTGTCTCAAGGCCCAATAGGGCCCGACTTTCATAGGGTCAAATTTCACGAATTTGACACATTTCGGCCGCGACAATTACCTATAACCGTTGCACCGAATTTCAAACCGCTCACACAGTACTTCCCATTGAGACACATGAACAATCCCCCGCAAGCGTTTTCTCGTAGCTCAATTTTTGACCCCGGAGCAAGCGACCGAAATTTCGATGAGGGCCGCCCCAATGGTCACGGAAATGGGCCAAATTTTGACTCCCCATATCTCGGGCCCTAATCGTCCGATCGACTTGAAATTTGAAACGTGGCCTAACAGGGTTTCGGCCTTCCTCCCCATGCTCGCCAATAGCGGCTCACCAGGGGGTGTCCGGGCCTTTTCGCCGTAATTTTAAAACAAAAACTCGCGAATATCGCCGAAACGGTTCGATAGAATGTCGCAAATTTTGGTGTGAAAGGGCACCCTAGATTTACTTACAAACCCTCCAAATTTGGTGGTCCTAGCTTCCATAGTTTTTTTAGGGCGAATTTTTGAAAGTTTAAAAAATAGCCCAAAAATCGAACGGAAATACCCTACAGAAACTCCATTCGCGAATTTTAAAAATCCAAGATAGCCAAAATGTTGCTCTCGAAGAGTACATCAATTTAAAAAAAAAAGGTTTGTCTCCAGGCCCAAAAGGGCCCGACTTTCATGGGTCAAATTTCACGAATTTGACACATTTCGGCCGCGACAATTACCTATAACCGTTGCACCGAATTTCAAACTGCTCACATAGTACTTCCCATTGAGACACATGAACAATCCCCCGCAAGCGTTTTCTCGTAGCTCAATTTTTGACCCCGGTGCAAGCGACCGAAATTTCGATGAGGGCCGCCCCAATGGTCACGGAAATGGGCCAAATTTTGACCCCCCATATCTCGGGCCCTAATTGTTCGATCGACTTGAAATTTGAAACGTGACCTAACAGGGTTTCGGCCTTCCTCCCCATGCTCGCCAATCGCGGCTCACCAGGGGGGGTCCGGGCCTTTTCGCCGTAATGTTAAAACAAATACTCGCGAATATCTCCGAAACGGTTCGATAGAATGTCGCAATATTTGGTGTGAAAGGGCACCCTAGATTTACCTATAAACCCTCCAAATTAGGTGGTCCTAGCTTCCATAGTTTTTTTATGGCGAATTTTTGAAAGTTTAAAAAATAGCCCAAAAATCAAACGGAAATACCCTACAGAAACTCCATTCGCGAATTTTAAAAATCCGAGATAGCCAAAATGTTGCTCTCGAAGAGTACATCAATTTAAAAAAAAAAGGTTTGTCTCCAGGCCCAATAGGGCCCGACTTTCATAGGGTCAAATTTCACGAATTTGACACATTTCAGCCGCGACAATTACTTATAACCGTTGAACCGAATTTCAAACCGCTCACACAGTACTTCCCATTGAGACACATGAACAATCCCCCGCAAGCGTTTTCTCGTAGCTCAATTTTTGACCCCGGCGCAAGCGACCGAAATTTCGATGAGGGCCGCCCCAATGGTCACGGAAATGGGCCAAATTTTGACTCCCCATATCTCGGGCCCTAATCGTCCGATCGACTTGAAATTTGAAACGTGGCCTAACAGGGTTTCGGCCTTCCTCCCCATGCTCGCCAATCGCGGCTCACCAGGGGGTGTCCGGGCCTTTTCGCCGTAATTTTAAAACAAAAACTCGCGAATATCGCCGAAACGGTTCGATAGAATGTCGCAAATTTTGGTGTGAAAGGGCACCCTAGATTTACTTACAAACCCTCCAAATTTGGTGGTCCTAGCTTCCATAGTTTTTTTAGGGCGAATTTTTGAAGGTTTAAAAAATAGCCCAAAAATCAAACGGAAATACCCTACAGAAACTCCATTCGCGAATTTTAAAAATCCGAGATAGCCAAAATGTTGCTCTCGAAGAGTACATCAATTAAAAAAAAAAAGCTTTGTCTCAAGGCCCAATAGGGCCCGACTTTCATAGGGGTCAAATTTCACGAATTTGACACATTTCGGCCCCCGACAATTACCTATAACCGTTGCACCGAATTTCAAACCGCTCACACAGTACTTCCCATTGAGACACATGAACAATCCCCCCGCAAGCGTTTTCTCGTAGCTCAATTTTGACCCCGGCGCAAGCGACCGAAATTTCGATGAGGGCTGCCCCAATGGTCACGGAAATGGGCCAAATTTTGACTCCCCATATCTCGGGCCCTAATTGTCCGATCGACTTGAAATTTGAAACGTGGCCTAACAGGGTTTCGGCCTTCCTCCCCATGCTCGCCAATCGCGGCTCACCAGGGGGTGTCCGGGCCTTTTCCCCGTAATGTTAAAACAAAAACTCGCGAATATCTCCGAATCGGTTCGATAGAATGTCGCAAATTTTAGTGTGAAAGGGCACCCTAGATTTACCTGCAAACCCTCCAAATTAGGTGGTCCTAGCTTCCATAGTTTTTTTATGGCGAATTTTTGAAAGTTTAAAAAATAGCCCAAAAATCAAACGGAAATACCCTACAGAAACTCCATTCGCAAATTTTAAAAATCCGAGATAGCCAAAATGTTGCTCTCGAATTGTACATGAATTTTAAAAGAAAGGTTTGTCTCTAGGCCCA
Organism: Stegodyphus dumicola; assembly: GCF_044657685.1. Taxonomy (NCBI): domain Eukaryota; kingdom Metazoa; phylum Arthropoda; class Arachnida; order Araneae; family Eresidae; genus Stegodyphus; species Stegodyphus dumicola. Next base: position 287,380,980 of record NC_140769.1, on the reverse strand, counting down.
ATAGGACCCCACTTTCATAGGGTCAAACTTCACGAATTTGACACATTTCGGCCGCGACAATTACCTATAACCGTTGCACCGAATTTCAAACCGCCCACACAGCACTTCCCATTCGGACACATGAACAATCCCCCGCAAGCGTTTTCTCGTAGCTCAATTTTTGACCCCGGCGCAAGCGACCGAAATTTCGATGGGGTCACGGAAATGGTGACTGAAATGGGCCAAACTTTGACCCCCGATATCTCGGGCCCTAATTGTCCGATCGACTTGAAATTTGAAACGTGGCCTAACAGGGTTTCGGCCTTCCTCCCCATGCCCCGCAGTCGCCCCTCACCAGGGGGGGTCCCCCCCTTTTCGCCGTAATGCTAAAACAAAAACTCGCGAATATCTCCGAAACGGTTCGATAGAATTGCGCAAATTTTGGTGTGAAAGGGCTCTCTATTCTTTCCTACAAACCCTCCAAATTTCGTGGTCCTAGCTTCAATAGTTTTTTTATGGCGAATTTTTGAAGGTTTAAAGAATAGGCCAAAAATCGAACGGAAATCCGCAGAAACTCCGTTCGCGAATTTTAAAAATCCGAGATAGCCAAAATGTTTGCTCTCGAAGAGTAGATCAATTTTAAAAAAAAAAGTTTCTCTCTAGGCCCAATAGGATCCGACTTTCATAGGGTCAAAGTTCACGAATTTGACACATTTCGGCCGCGAGAATTCCCTGTAACCGTTGCACCGAATTTCAAACCGCTCACACAGCACTTCCCATTCGGACACATGAACAATCCCCCGCAAGCGTTTTCTCGTAGCTCAATTTTTGACCCCGGCGCAAGCGACCGAAATTTCGATGGGGTCACGGAAATGGTGACTGAAATGGGCCAAACTTTGACCCCCGATATCTCGGGCCCTAATTGTCCGATCGACTTGAAATTTGAAACGTGGCCTAACAGGGTTTCGGCCTTCCTCCCCATGCCCCGCAGTCGCCCCTCACCAGGGGGGGGTCCCCCCCTTTTCGCCGTAATGCTAAACCAAAAACTCGCGAATATCTCCGAAACGGTTCGATAGAATTGCGCAAATTTTGGTGTGAAAGGGCTCCCTATTCTTTCCTACAAACCCTCCAAAATTTCGTGGTCCTAGCTTCAATAGTTTTTTTATGGCGAATTTTTGAAGGTTTAAAGAATAGGCCAAAAATCGAACGGAAATTCCCCGCAGAAACTCCGTTCGCGAATTTTAAAAATCCGAGATAGCCAAAATTTTGCTCTCGAAGAGTACATCAATTTTAAAAAAAAAAGTTTCTCTCCAGGCCCAATAGGACCCGAATTTGATAGGGTCAAAGTTTCGAAATTTGACACATGAACATCGAATTTTTGCTCCGCTACCGTTACTATTGAAGCTCCCATTAACTATGCATTGGAAGTGCGGTCAATGACCCCAGGTCGCAAAAATTGAGATAGGAGGAAATGCTTTAATAGCCTTCATCAGACCCCTAAATGCGAGGTACAACGTAAGCGGTTTGAAATTCCGTCCGGCGTTTCTCGCAAATTTGACGTTACACCAAGAGAAATTATGAAGCGATTTTGAATCCTCTTGCTGCAATCGAATGCATTCCGGGGACTAAAGACGCTGATAAAGATTCAGACCGATATCTTCATTTTAAACGGTTTGCTCCCCATACACTTAACATTGAATATAGGGTCGAACCATGAAGTCGCAAAAATTGAGATAGGAGGAAATGCGTTTATAGGCATGTTCAGTCCCCTAAATGCGAGGTTCTGTGAAAGCGGTTTCAAAATCCGTGCAGCCGTTCCCTTAAAATTCGAAAGCATATGCGAAAACGCGTTATCTCGCGGAGAAACGACGATTTCGCACATTTAACGTTATACGAAGGGAACTAATGAAGCGATTTTGAATCCTCTTGCTGCAATCGAATGCATTCCGGGGACTAAAGACGCTGATAAAGTTTCAGGCCGATATCTTTATTTAAACGGTTTGCTCCCATTACACTTAACATTGAATATAGGGTCGAACCATGAAGTCGCAAAAATTGAGATAGGAGGAAATGCGTTTATAGGCATGTTCAGTCCCCTAAATGCGAGGTTCTGTGAAAGCGGTTTCAAAATCCGTGCAGCCGTTCCCTTACAATTCGAAAGCATATGCGAAAACGCGTTTTCTCCCCGAGAAACGACGATTTCGCACATTTAACGTTATACGAAGAGAACTAATGAAGCGATTTTGAATCCTCTTGCTGCAATCGAATGCATTCCGGGGACTAAAGACGCTGATAAAGTTTCAGGCCGATATCTTTATTTAAACGGTTTGCTCCCATACACTTAACATTGAATATAGGGTCGTACCATGAAGTCGCAAAAATTGAGATAGGAGGAAATGCTTTTATAGGCTTGTTCAGTCCCCTAAATGCGAGGTTCTGTGAAAGCGGTTTCAAAATCCGTGCAGCCGTTCCCTTAAAATTCGAAAGCATATGCGAAAACGCGTTTTCTCGCCGAGAAACGACGATTTCGCACATTTAACGTTATACGAAGAGAACTAATGAAGCGATTTTGAATGCTCTTGCTGCAATCGAATGCATTCCGGGGACTAAAGACGCTGATAAAGTTTCAGGCCGATATCTTTATTTAAACGGTTTGCTCCCATACACTTAACATTGAATATAGGGTCGTACCATGAAGTCGCAAAAATTGAGATAGGAGGAAATGCTTTTATAGGCTTGTTCAGTCCCCTAAATGCGAGGTTCTGTGAAAGCGGTTTCAAAATCCGTGCAGCCGTTCCCTTAAAATTCGAAAGCATATGCGAAAACGCGTTTTCTCGCCGAGAAACGACGATTTCGCACATTTAACGTTATACGAAGAGAACTAATGAAGCGATTTTGAATGCTCTTGCTGCAATCGAATGCATTCCGGGGACTAAAGACGCTGATAAAGTTTCAGGCCGATATCTTTATTTAAACGGTTCGCTCCCATACACTTAACATTGAATATAGGGTCGAACCATGAAGTCGCAAAAATTGAGATAGGAGGAAATGCGTTTATAGGCATGTTCAGTCCCCTAAATGCGAGGTTCTGTGAAAGCGGTTTCAAAATCCGTGCAGCCGTTCCCTTAAAATTCGAAAGCATATGCGAAAACGCGTTTTCTCGCGGAGAAAACGACGATTTCGCACATTTAACGTTATACGAAGAGAACTAATGAAGCGATTTTGAATCCTCTTGCTGCAATCGAATGCATTCCGGGGACTAAAGACCCTGATAAAGTTTCAGGCCGATATCTTTATTTAAACGGTTTGCTCCCATACACTTAACATTGAATATAGGGTCGTACCATGAAGTCGCAAAAATTGAGATAGGAGGAAATGCTTTTATAGGCTTGTTCAGTCCCCTAAATGCGAGGTTCTGTGAAAGCGGTTTCAAAATCCGTGCAGCCGTTCCCTTAAAATTCGAAAGCATATGCGAAAACGCGTTTTCTCGCCGAGAAACGACGATTTCGCACATTTAACGTTATACGAAGAGAACTAATGAAGCGATTTTGAATGCTCTTGCTGCAATCGAATGCATTCCGGGGACTAAAGACGCTGATAAAGTTTCAGGCCGATATCTTTATTTAAACGGTTCGCTCCCATACACTTAACATTGAATATAGGGTCGAACCATGAAGTCGCAAAAATTGAGATAGGAGGGAAATGCGTTTATAGGCATGTTCAGTCCCCTAAATGCGAGGTTCTGTGAAAGCGGTTTCAAAATCCGTGCAGCCGTTCCCTTAAAATTCGAAAGCATATGCGCGAAAACGCGTTTTCTCGCGGAGAAACGACGATTTCGCACATTTAACGTTATACGAAGAGAACTAATGAAGCGATTTTGAATCCTCTTGCTGCAATCGAATGCATTCCGGGACTAAAGACCCTGATAAAGTTTCAGGGCCGATATCTTTATTTAAACGGTTTGCTCCCATACACTTAACATTGAATATAGGGTCGTACCATGAAGTCGCAAAAATTGAGATAGGAGGAAATGCTTTTATAGGCTTGTTCAGTCCCCTAAATGCGAGGTTCTGTGAAAGCGGTTTCAAAATCCGTGCAGCCGTTCCCTTAAAATTCGAAAGCATATGCGAAAACGCGTTTTCTCACCGAGAAACGACGATTTCGCACATTTAACGTTATACGAAGAGAACTAATGAAGCGATTTTGAATCCTCTTGCTGCAATCGAATGCATTCCGGGGACTAAAGACGCTGATAAAGTTTCAAGCCGATATCTTTATTTAAACGGTTTGCTCCCATACACTTAACATTGAATATAGGGTCGGACCATGAAGTCGCAAAAATTGAGTTGGGAGGAAATGCCTTTGTAGGTTTAATTAGGTCCATAAATGGGAGGTACTGTGTGAGCGGTTTTAAATTCGGAGCAACGGTTACAGGGAATTCTCGCGGCCGAAATGTGTCAAATTCGTGAAATTTGACCCTATGAAAGTCGGGTCCTATTGGGCCTAGAGAGAAACTTTTTTTTTTAAAATTGATCTACTCTTCGAGAGCAACATTTTGGCTATCTCGGATTTTTAAAATTCGCGAAGGGAATTTCTGCGGGGAATTTCCGTTCGATTTTTGGCCTATTCTTTAAACCTTCAAAAATTCGCCATAAAAAAACTATTGAAGCTAGGACCACGAAATTTGGAGGGTTTGTAGGAAAGAATAGGGAGCCCTTTCACACCAAAATTTGCGCAATTCTATCGAACCGTTTCGGAGATATTCGCGAGTTTTTGTTTTAGCATTACGGCGAAAAGGGGGGGACCCCCCCTGGTGAGGGGCGACTGCGGGGCATGGGGAGGAAGGCCGAAACCCTGTTAGGCCACGTTTCAAATTTCAAGTCGATCGGACAATTAGGGCCCGAGATATCGGGGGTCAAAGTTTGGCCCATTTCAGTCACCATTTCGGTGACCCCATCGAAATTTCGGTCGCTTGCGCCGGGGTCAAAAATTGAGCTACGAGAAAACGCTTGCGGGGGATTGTTCATGTGTCCGAATGGTAAGTGCTGTGTGAGCGGTTTGAAATTCGGTGCAACGGTTACAGGGAATTCTCGCGGCCGAAATGTGTCAAATTCGTGAACTTTGACCCTATGAAAGTCGGGTCCTATTGGGCCTAGAGAGAAACTTTTTTTTTTAAAATTGATCTACTCTTCGAGAGCAACATTTTGGCTATCTCGGATTTTTAAAATTCGCGAAGGGAGTTTCTGCGGGGAATTTCCGTTCGATTTTTGGCCTATTCTTTAAACCTTCAAAAATTCGCCATAAAAAAACTATTGAAGCTAGGACCACGAAATTTGGAGGGTTTGTAGGAAAGAATAGGGAGCCCTTTCACACCAAAATTTGCGCAATTCTATCGAACCGTTTCGGAGATATTCGCGAGTTTTTGTTTTAGCATTACGGCGAAAAGGGGGGGACCCCCCCTGGTGAGGGGCGACTGCGGGGCATGGGGAGGAAGGCCGAAACCCTGTTAGGCCACGTTTCAAATTTCAAGTCGATCGGACAATTAGGGCCCGAGATATCGGGGGTCAAAGTTTGGCCCATTTCAGTCACCATTTCCGTGACCCCATCGAAATTTCGGTCGCTTGCGCCGGGGTCAAAAATTGAGCTACGAGAAAACGCTTGCGGGGGATTGTTCATGTGTCCGAATGGTAAGTGCTGTGTGAGCGGTTTGAAATTCGGTGCAACGGTTACAGGGAATTCTCGCGGCCGAAATGTGTCAAATTCGTGAACTTTGACCCTATGAAAGTCGGGTCCTATTGGGCCTAGAGAGAAACTTTTTTTTTAAAATTGATCTACTCTTCGAGAGCAACATTTTGGCTATCTCGGATTTTTAAAATTCGCGAAGGGAGTTTCTGCGGGGAATTTCCGTTCGATTTTTGGCCTATTCTTTAAACCTTCAAAAATTCGCCATAAAAAAACTATTGAAGCTAGGACCACGAAATTTCGAAGGTTTGTAGGAAAGAATAGGGAGCCCTTTCACACCAAAATTTGCGCAATTCTATCGAACCGTTTCGGAGATATTCGCGAGTTTTTGTTTTAGCATTACGGCGAAAAGGGGGGGACCCCCCCTGGTGAGGGGCGACTGCGGGGCATGGGGAGGAAGGCCGAAACCCTGTTAGGCCACGTTTCAAATTTCAAGTCGATCGGACAATTAGGGCCCGAGATATCGGGGGTCAAAGTTTGGCCCATTTCAGTCACCATTTCGGTGACCCCATCGAAATTTCGGTCGCTTGCGCCGGGGTCAAAAATTGAGCTACGAGAAAACGCTTGCGGGGGATTGTTCATGTGTCCGAATGGGAAGTGCTGTGTGAGCGGTTTGAAATTCGGTGCAACGGTTACAGGGAATTCTCGCGGCCGAAATGTGTCAAATTCGTGAACTTTGACCCTATGAAAGTCGGGTCCTATTGGGCCTAGAGAGAAACTTTTTTTTTTAAAATTGATCTACTCTTCGAGAGCAACATTTTGGCTATCTCGGATTTTTAAAATTCGCGAACGGAGTTTCTGCGGGGAATTTCCGTTCGATTTTTGGCCTATTCTTTAAACCTTCAAAAATTCGCCATAAAAAAACTATTGAAGCTAGGACCACGAAATTTGGAGGGTTTGTAGGAAAGAATAGGGAGCCCTTTCACACCAAAATTTGCGCAATTCTATCGAACCGTTTCGGAGATATTCGCGAGTTTTTGGTTTAGCATTACGGCGAAAAGGGGGGGACCCCCCCTGGTGAGGGGCGACTGCGGGGCATGAGGAGGAAGGCCGAAACCCTGTTAGGCCACGTTTCAAATTTCAAGTCGATCGGACAATTAGGGCCCGAGATATCGGGGGTCAAAGTTTGGCCCATTTCAGTCACCATTTCGGTGACCCCATCGAAATTTCGGTCCCTTGCGCCGGGGTCAAAAATTGAGCTACGAGAAAACGCTTGCGGGGGATTGTTCATGTGTCCGAATGGGAAGTGCTGTGTGAGCGGTTTGAAATTCGGTGCAACGGTTACAGGGAATTCTCGCGGCCGAAATGTGTCAAATTCGTGAATTTTGACCCTATGAAAGTCGGGTCCTATTGGGCCTAGAGAGAAACTTTTTTTTTTAAAATTGATGTACTCTTCGAGAGCAACATTTTGGCTATCTCGGATTTTTAAAATTCGCGAAGGGAGTTTCTGCGGGGAATTTCCGTTCGATTTTTGGCCTATTCTTTAAACCTTCAAAAATTCGCCATAAAAAAACTATTGAAGCTAGGACCACGAAATTTGGAGGGTTTGTAGGAAAGAATAGGGAGCCCTTTCACACCAAAATTTGCGCAATTCTATCGAACCGTTTCGGAGATATTCGCGAGTTTTTGGTTTAGCATTACGGCGAAAAGGGGGGGACCCCCCCTGGTGAGGGGCGACTGCGGGGCATGGGGAAGAAGGCCGAAACCCTGTTAGGCCACGTTTCAAATTTCAAGTCGATCGGACAATTAGGGCCCGAGATATTGGGGGTCAAAGTTTGGCCCATTTCAGTCACCATTTCGGTGACCCCATCGAAATTTCGGTCGCTTGCGCCGGCGTCAACGGAAATGGTGACTGAAATGGGCCAAAATTTGACCCCCCATATCTCGGGCCCTAATTGTCCGATCGACTTGAAATTTGAAACGTGGCCTAACAGGGTTTCGGCCTTCTTCCCCATGCCCCGCAGTCGCCCCTCACCAGGGGGGGTCCCCCCCTTTTCGCCGTAATGCTAAACCAAAAACTCGCGAATATCTCCGAAACGGTTCGATAGAATTGCGCAAATTTTGGTGTGAAAGGGCTCCCTATTCTTTCCTACAAACCCTCCAAATTTCGTGGTCCTAGCTTCAATAGTTTTTTTATGGCGAATTTTTGAAGGTTTAAAGAATAGGCCAAAAATCGTACGGAAATTCCCCGCAGAAACTCCCTTCGCGAATTTTAAAAATCCGAGATAGCCAAAATGTTGCTCTCGAAGAGTACATCAATTTTAAAAAAAAAAGTTTCTCTCTAGGCCCAATAGGACCCGACTTTCATAGGGTCAAAGTTCACGAATTTGACACATTTCGGCCGCGAGAATTCCCTGTAACCGTTGCACCGAATTTCAAACCGCTCACACAGCACTTCCCATTCGGACACATGAACAATCCCCCGCAAGCGTTTTCTCGTAGCTCAATTTTTGACCTCGGCGCAAGCGACCGAAATTTCGATGGGGTCACCGAAATGGTGACTGAAATGGGCCAAACTTTGACCCCCGATATCTCGGGCCCTAATTGTCCGATCGACTTGAAATTTGAAACGTGGCCTAACAGGGTTTCGGCCTTCCTCCCCATGCCCCGCAGTCGCCCCTCACCAGGGGGGGTCCCCCCCTTTTCGCCGTAATGCTAAAACAAAAACTCGCGAATATCTCCGAAACGGTTCGATAGAATTGCGCAAATTTTGGTGTGAAAGGGCTCCCTATTCTTTCCTACAAACCCTCCAAATTTCGTGGTCCTAGCTTCAATAGTTTTTTTATGGCGAATTTTTGAAGGTTTAAAGAATAGGCCAAAAATCGAACGGAAATTCCCCGCAGAAACTCCCTTCGCGAATTTTAAAAATCCGAGATAGCCAAAATGTTGCTCTCGAAGAGTAGATCAATTTTAAAAAAAAAAGTTTCTCTCTAGGCCCAATAGGACCCGACTTTCATAGGGTCAAAGTTCACGAATTTGACACATTTCGGCCGCGAGAATTCCCTGTAACCGTTGCACCGAATTTCAAACCGCTCACACAGCACTTCCCATTCGGACACATGAACAATCCCCCGCAAGCGTTTTCTCGTAGCTCAATTTTTGACCCCGGCGCAAGCGACCGAAATTTCGATGGGGTCACGGAAATGGTGACTGAAATGGGCCAAACTTTGACCCCCGATATCTCGGGCCCTAATTGTCCGATCGACTTGAAATTTGAAACGTGGCCTAACAGGGTTTCGGCCTTCCTCCCCATGCCCCGCAGTCGCCCCTCACCAGGGGGGGTCCCCCCCTTTTCGCCGTAATGCTAAAACAAAAACTCGCGAATATCTCCAAAACGGTTCGATAGAATTGCGCAAATTTTGGTGTGAAAGGGCTCCCTATTCTTTCCTACAAACCCTCCAAATTTCGTGGTCCTAGCTTCAATAGTTTTTTTATGGCGAATTTTTGAAGGTTTAAAGAATAGGCCAAAAATCGAACGGAAATTTCCCGCAGAAACTCCGTTCGCGAATTTTAAAAATCCGAGATAGCCAAAATGTTGCTCTCGAAGAGTAGATCAATTTTAAAAAAAAAAGTTTCTCTCTAGGCCCAATAGGACCCGACTTTCATAGGGTCAAAGTTCACGAATTTGACACATTTCGGCCGCGAGAATTCCCTGTAACCGTTGCACCGAATTTCAAACCGCTCACACAGCACTTCCCATTCGGACACATGAACAATCCCCCGCAAGCGTTTTCTCGTAGCTCAATTTTTGACCTCGGCGCAAGCGACCGAAATTTCGATGGGGTCACCGAAATGGTGACTGAAATGGGCCAAACTTTGACCCCCGATATCTCGGGCCCTAATTGTCCGATCGACTTGAAATTTGAAACGTGGCCTAACAGGGTTTCGGCCTTCCTCCCCATGCCCCGCAGTCGCCCCTCACCAGGGGGGGTCCCCCCCTTTTCCCCGTAATGCTAAAACAAAAACTCGCGAATATCTCCGAAACGGTTCGATAGAATTGCGCAAATTTTGGTGTGAAAGGGCTCCCTATTCTTTCCTACAAACCCTCCAAATTTCGTGGTCCTAGCTTCAATAGTTTTTTTATGGCGAATTTTTGAAGGTTTAAAGAATAGGCCAAAAATCGAACGGAAATTCCCCGCAGAAACTCCCTTCGCGAATTTTAAAAATCCGAGATAGCCAAAATGTTGCTCTCGAAGAGTAGATCAATTCTAAAAAAAAAAGTTTCTCTCTAGGCCCAATAGGACCCGACTTTCATAGGGTCAAAGTTCACGAATTTGACACATTTCGGCCGCGAGAATTCCCTGTAACCGTTGCACCGAATTTCAAACCGCTCACACAGCACTTCCCATTCGGACACATGAACAATCCCCCGCAAGCGTTTTCTCGTAGCTCAATTTTTGACCCCGGCGCAAGCGACCGAAATTTCGATGGGGTCACCGAAATGGTGACTGAAATGGGCCAAACTTTGACCCCCGATATCTCGGGCCCTAATTGTCCGATCGACTTGAAATTTGAAACGTGGCCTAACAGGGTTTCGGCCTTCCTCCCCATGCCCCGCAGTCGCCCCTCACCAGGGGGGGTCCCCCCCTTTTCGCCGTAATGCTAAAACAAAAACTCGCGAATATCTCCGAAACGGTTCGATAGAATTGCGCAAATTTTGGTGTGAAAGGGCTCCCTATTCTTTCCTACAAACCCTCCAAATTTCGTGGTCCTAGCTTCAATAGTTTTTTTATGGCGAATTTTTGAAGGTTTAAAGAATAGGCCAAAAATCGTACGGAAATTCCCCGCAGAAACTCCCTTCGCGAATTTTAAAAATCCGAGATAGCCAAAATGTTGCTCTCGAAGAGTACATCAATTTTAAAAAAAAAGTTTCTCTCTAGGCCCAATAGGACCCGACTTTCATAGGGTCAAAGTTCACGAATTTGACACATTTCGGCCGCGAGAATTCCCTGTAACCGTTGCACCGAATTTCAAACCGCTCACACAGCACTTCCCATTCGGACACATGAACAATCCCCCGCAAGCGTTTTCTCGTAGCTCAATTTTTGACCTCGGCGCAAGCGACCGAAATTTCGATGGGGTCACCGAAATGGTGACTGAAATGGGCCAAACTTTGACCCCCGATATCTCGGGCCCTAATTGTCCGATCGACTTGAAATTTGAAACGTGGCCTAACAGGGTTTCGGCCTTCCTCCCCATGCCCCGCAGTCGCCCCTCACCAGGGGGGGTCCCCCCCTTTTCGCCGTAATGCTAAAACAAAAACTCGCGAATATCTCCGAAACGGTTCGATAGAATTGCGCAAATTTTGGTGTGAAAGGGCTCCCTATTCTTTCCTACAAACCCTCCAAATTTCGTGGTCCTAGCTTCAATAGTTTTTTTATGGCGAATTTTTGAAGGTTTAAAGAATAGGCCAAAAATCGAACGGAAATTTCCCGCAGAAACTCCCTTCGCGAATTTTAAAAATCCGAGATAGCCAAAATGTTGCTCTCGAAGAGTAGATCAATTTTAAAAAAAAAAGTTTCTCTCTAGGCCCAATAGGACCCGACTTTCATAGGGTCAAAGTTCACGAATTTGACACATTTCGGCCGCGAGAATTCCCTGTAACCGTTGCACCGAATTTCAAACCGCTCACACAGCACTTCCCATTCGGACACATGAACAATCCCCCGCAAGCGTTTTCTCGTAGCTCAATTTTTGACCCCGGCGCAAGCGACCGAAATTTCGATGGGGTCACGGAAATGGTGACTGAAATGGGCCAAACTTTGACCCCCGATATCTCGGGCCCTAATTGTCCGATCGACTTGAAATTTGAAACGTGGCCTAACAGGGTTTCGGCCTTCCTCCCCATGCCCCGCAGTCGCCCCTCACCAGGGGGGGTCCCCCCCTTTTCGCCGTAATGCTAAAACAAAAACTCGCGAATATCTCCGAAACGGTTCGATAGAATTGCGCAAATTTTGGTGTGAAAGGGCTCCCTATTCTTTCCTACAAACCCTCCAAATTTCGTGGTCCTAGCTTCAATAGTTTTTTTATGGCGAATTTTTGAAGGTTTAAAGAATAGGCCAAAAATCGAACGGAAATTCCCCGCAGAAACTCCGTTCGCGAATTTTAAAAATCCGAGATAGCCAAAATGTTGCTCTCGAAGAGTAGATCAATTTTAAAAAAAAAAGTTTCTCTCTAGGCCCAATAGGACCCGACTTTCATAGGGTCAAAGTTCACGAATTTGACACATTTCGGCCGCGAGAATTCCCTGTAACCGTTGCACCGAATTTCAAACCGCTCACACAGCACTTCCCATTCGGACACATGAACAATCCCCCGCAAGCGTTTTCTCGTAGCTCAATTTTTGACCCCGGCGCAAGCGACCGAAATTTCGATGGGGTCACGGAAATGGTGACTGAAATGGGCCAAACTTTGACCCCCGATATCTCGGGCCCTAATTGTCCGATCGACTTGAAATTTGAAACGTGGCCTAACAGGGTTTCGGCCTTCCTCCCCATGCCCCGCAGTCGCCCCTCACCAGGGGGGGTCCCCCCCTTTTCGCCGTAATGCTAAACCAAAAACTCGCGAATATCTCCGAAACGGTTCGATAGAATTGCGCAAATTTTGGTGTGAAAGGGCTCCCTATTCTTTCCTACAAACCCTCCAAATTTCGTGGTCCTAGCTTCAATAGTTTTTTTATGGCGAATTTTTGAAGGTTTAAAGATTAGGCCAAAAATCGAACGGAAATTTCCCGCAGAAACTCCCTTCGCGAATTTTAAAAATCCGAGATAGCCAAAATGTTGCTCTCGAAGAGTAGATCAATTTTAAAAAAAAAAGTTTCTCTCTAGGCCCAATAGGACCCGACTTTCATAGGGTCAAAGTTCACGAATTTGACACATTTCGGCCGCGAGAATTCCCTGTAACCGTTGCACCGAATTTCAAACCGCTCACACAGCACTTCCCATTCGGACACATGAACAATCCCCCGCAAGCGTTTTCTCGTAGCTCAATTTTTGACCCCGGCGCAAGCGACCGAAATTTCGATGGGGTCACGGAAATGGTGACTGAAATGGGCCAAACTTTGACCCCCGATATCTCGGGCCCTAATTGTCCGATCGACTTGAAATTTGAAACGTGGCCTAACAGGGTTTCGGCCTTCCTCCCCATGCCCCGCAGTCGCCCCTCACCAGGGGGGGTCCCCCCCTTTTCGCCGTAATGCTAAAACAAAAACTCGCGAATATCTCCGAAACGGTTCGATAGAATTGCGCAAATTTTGGTGTGAAAGGGCTCTCTATTCTTTCCTACAAACCCTCCAAATTTCGTGGTCCTAGCTTCAATAGTTTTTTTATGGCGAATTTTTGAAGGTTTAAAGAATAGGCCAAAAATCGAACGGAAATTCCCCGCAGAAACTCCGTTCGCGAATTTTAAAAATCCGAGATAGCCAAAATGTTGCTCTCGAAGAGTAGATCAATTTTAAAAAAAAAAGTTTCTCTCTAGGCCCAATAGGATCCGACTTTCATAGGGTCAAAGTTCACGAATTTGACACATTTCGGCCGCGAGAATTCCCTGTAACCGTTGCACCGAATTTCAAACCGCTCACACAGCACTTCCCATTCGGACACATGAACAATCCCCCGCAAGCGTTTTCTCGTAGCTCAATTTTTGACCCCGGCGCAAGCGACCGAAATTTCGATGGGGTCACGGAAATGGTGACTGAAATGGGCCAAACTTTGACCCCCGATATCTCGGGCCCTAATTGTCCGATCGACTTGAAATTTGAAACGTGGCCTAACAGGGTTTCGGCCTTCCTCCCCATGCCCCGCAGTCGCCCCTCACCAGGGGGGGTCCCCCCCTTTTCGCCGTAATGCTAAACCAAAAACTCGCGAATATCTCCGAAACGGTTCGATAGAATTGCGCAAATTTTGGTGTGAAAGGGCTCCCTATTCTTTCCTACAAACCCTCCAAATTTCGTGGTCCTAGCTTCAATAGTTTTTTTATGGCGAATTTTTGAAGGTTTAAAGAATAGGCCAAAAATCGAACGGAAATTCCCCGCAGAAACTCCGTTCGCGAATTTTAAAAATCCGAGATAGCCAAAATTTTGCTCTCGAAGAGTACATCAATTTTAAAAAAAAAAGTTTCTCTCCAGGCCCAATAGGACCCGAATTTGATAGGGTCAAAGTTTCGAAATTTGACACATGAACATCGAATTTTTGCTCCGCTACCGTTACTATTGAAGCTCCCATTAACTATGCATTGGAAGTGCGGTCAATGACCCCAGGTCGCAAAAATTGAGATAGGAGGAAATGCTTTAATAGCCTTCATCAGACCCCTAAATGCGAGGTACAACGTAAGCGGTTTGAAATTCCGTCCGGCGTTTCTCGCAAATTTGACGTTACACCAAGAGAAATTATGAAGCGATTTTGAATCCTCTTGCTGCAATCGAATGCATTCCGGGGACTAAAGACGCTGATAAAGATTCAGACCGATATCTTCATTTAAACGGTTTGCTCCCATACACTTAACATTGAATATAGGGTCGAACCATGAAGTCGCAAAAATTGAGATAGGAGGAAATGCGTTTATAGGCATGTTCAGTCCCCTAAATGCGAGGTTCTGTGAAAGCGGTTTCAAAATCCGTGCAGCCGTTCCCTTAAAATTCGAAAGCATATGCGAAAACGCGTTATCTCGCGGAGAAACGACGATTTCGCACATTTAACGTTATACGAAGGGAACTAATGAAGCGATTTTGAATCCTCTTGCTGCAATCGAATGCATTCCGGGGACTAAAGACGCTGATAAAGTTTCAGGCCGATATCTTTATTTAAACGGTTTGCTCCCATACACTTAACATTGAATATAGGGTCGAACCATGAAGTCGCAAAAATTGAGATAGGAGGAAATGCGTTTATAGGCATGTTCAGTCCCCTAAATGCGAGGTTCTGTGAAAGCGGTTTCAAAATCCGTGCAGCCGTTCCCTTACAATTCGAAAGCATATGCGAAAACGCGTTTTCTCCCCGAGAAACGACGATTTCGCACATTTAACGTTATACGAAGAGAACTAATGAAGCGATTTTGAATCCTCTTGCTGCAATCGAATGCATTCCGGGGACTAAAGACGCTGATAAAGTTTCAGGCCGATATCTTTATTTAAACGGTTTGCTCCCATACACTTAACATTGAATATAGGGTCGTACCATGAAGTCGCAAAAATTGAGATAGGAGGAAATGCTTTTATAGGCTTGTTCAGTCCCCTAAATGCGAGGTTCTGTGAAAGCGGTTTCAAAATCCGTGCAGCCGTTCCCTTAAAATTCGAAAGCATATGCGAAAACGCGTTTTCTCGCCGAGAAACGACGATTTCGCACATTTAACGTTATACGAAGAGAACTAATGAAGCGATTTTGAATGCTCTTGCTGCAATCGAATGCATTCCGGGGACTAAAGACGCTGATAAAGTTTCAGGCCGATATCTTTATTTAAACGGTTTGCTCCCATACACTTAACATTGAATATAGGGTCGTACCATGAAGTCGCAAAAATTGAGATAGGAGGAAATGCTTTTATAGGCTTGTTCAGTCCCCTAAATGCGAGGTTCTGTGAAAGCGATTTCAAAATCCGTGCAGCCGTTCCCTTAAAATTCGAAAGCATATGCGAAAACGCGTTTTCTCGCCGAGAAACGACGATTTCGCACATTTAACGTTATACGAAGAGAACTAATGAAGCGATTTTGAATGCTCTTGCTGCAATCGAATGCATTCCGGGGACTAAAGACGCTGATAAAGTTTCAGGCCGATATCTTTATTTAAACGGTTCGCTCCCATACACTTAACATTGAATATAGGGTCGAACCATGAAGTCGCAAAAATTGAGATAGGAGGAAATGCGTTTATAGGCATGTTCAGTCCCCTAAATGCGAGGTTCTGTGAAAGCGGTTTCAAAATCCGTGCAGCCGTTCCCTTAAAATTCGAAAGCATATGCGAAAACGCGTTTTCTCGCGGAGAAACGACGATTTCGCACATTTAACGTTATACGAAGAGAACTAATGAAGCGATTTTGAATCCTCTTGCTGCAATCGAATGCATTCCGGGGACTAAAGACCCTGATAAAGTTTCAGGCCGATATCTTTATTTAAACGGTTTGCTCCCATACACTTAACATTGAATATAGGGTCGTACCATGAAGTCGCAAAAATTGAGATAGGAGGAAATGCTTTTATAGGCTTGTTCAGTCCCCTAAATGCGAGGTTCTGTGAAAGCGGTTTCAAAATCCGTGCAGCCGTTCCCTTAAAATTCGAAAGCATATGCGAAAACGCGTTTTCTCGCCGAGAAACGACGATTTCGCACATTTAACGTTATACGAAGAGAACTAATGAAGCGATTTTGAATGCTCTTGCTGCAATCGAATGCATTCCGGGGACTAAAGACGCTGATAAAGTTTCAGGCCGATATCTTTATTTAAACGGTTCGCTCCCATACACTTAACATTGAATATAGGGTCGAACCATGAAGTCGCAAAAATTGAGATAGGAGGAAATGCGTTTATAGGCATGTTCAGTCCCCTAAATGCGAGGTTCTGTGAAAGCGGTTTCAAAATCCGTGCAGCCGTTCCCTTAAAATTCGAAAGCATATGCGAAAACGCGTTTTCTCGCGGAGAAACGACGATTTCGCACATTTAACGTTATACGAAGAGAACTAATGAAGCGATTTTGAATCCTCTTGCTGCAATCGAATGCATTCCGGGGACTAAAGACCCTGATAAAGTTTCAGGCCGATATCTTTATTTAAACGGTTTGCTCCCATACACTTAACATTGAATATAGGGTCGTACCATGAAGTCGCAAAAATTGAGATAGGAGGAAATGCTTTTATAGGCTTGTTCAGTCCCCTAAATGCGAGGTTCTGTGAAAGCGGTTTCAAAATCCGTGCAGCCGTTCCCTTAAAATTCGAAAGCATATGCGAAAACGCGTTTTCTCACCGAGAAACGACGATTTCGCACATTTAACGTTATACGAAGAGAACTAA